>NC_080022.1:185492917-186117917 GCF_030020395.1 Manis pentadactyla
TCAGCACTCTGAGATGGCACTGGGGATCTGGCAGTGCTGACACAGAGGCTGACGTGTGAAGGGGAGTACACCTCTTAACAGTCAAAAAACACTCCTCTCGTGCCGAGAAAAGACTCAGTCAGTAGAGTATGAGAAGTTAAAAAATAGAAGTTCCACCTGTCAATGGCACAGGACCCTGCTACCCAGTATTCTGTTTTTTTAGCAAGTCACTCAATTTGCTAAATTTCTAGGGTTACAGTTTACCATCCACAGAGAGAATTCTTAACCTGGACTTTGAGGCCAGAATGCTCAGAGTGTGAATCTTGACACTGCTGTTCGCTAGCTGTGTGATCCTGGGCCATTACTCAATGAAATCCCCAAATTCTTCTCGCACCTTTGAGGTTACTGTAACGACTCACACACACGTGTAAAGCCTACTAAGGGGGCAAAATCCACCACGCTGCAGGAGTGGTGGCAGCTGCAATGCTTGGGACAAAGTGAAAAATGTCCACAAAAAACTTTCTCCTTCCTAAGGAGGAGAAAAAGTCCCATCTGGTTTTTGCGGGCGACCTGCCCAGGAGGCCTGGCGAGGGAGTCGGGGCTCACCTCGGAATCCGAGTTGGACGAGCTGGAGCTGGAGGAGCTGGAGGAGTCGCTGGAGCTGTCTGAGGCGATCCCTGTGGATTCTTGGAGGTCAACAGAGTCGGCAAGGACGGCCAACTCAGGGTGTTCTTGCTTCAAGATCCTGAGAGACAGGAAGTGGTGTTCTCAGCGTGGGGCCACGCCACGACCCCCACACACAGAGACCCAGACTCAGGGCTGAGACCCGTGTCTCAGGAGCGTCTAGGAATGCCAGGTGCCCTGCTCCTGGCCGGGTGCTCTACTGTGGTCAGGCACACGAGTCCACAGGCTGGGAACAAGAGCCCTAACGGGCTGCTCGGGCTTCCCTGCAAGGAAAACGAGCTACACGCCCTTTACTGCCACCTGCACCAATGAGCCGCAGGGGCTGCCGGGACATGCAGCAGCGTCCCTGAGTCAGTCTCACCATCTTCCCTTTGGAGAAACGGTCTCTCCTTTTTGTTTCTTTCTGAACCTTCCCTAACTGATTTGTTTTGAACCTTTCTTTTCCACAGCATAGCACTTAATGATATGGTGGACTGTGTTGAATTCTAAGAGTAGGAACAATTAGGTTTGACACCTAACAGAGGGGGACCCCCCTCACTCGAGGAGAAAACTGAGCTGGACTTGCAGAGGCAGCAGCCCTCCCCTCGGGACCTAATCGGGCATCCACAGTAAACCGGGGACAAAAGACCTGCTGTAGGCTAGGGCCTTCAGAATGGCCAAACCGCAGCACGCAGTGGCCTATGGGGCAGAGTGAGCGGGCCTCAGATGCCCGAGAGTCTGGGGACAACAAAGCCACCACCCTTGCTGGCCCTCTCAGCAGGGAGGCTGAGCACTGAACAAGCCAGAATCCCTCTCTTACCCCGAGAGCTGGTCCCTCCAGGTCAGGGTTGGGACACAGTGGCACGGGGTGGCTGGGGGTGGCTTGCACTGCCGCTGCCCGTGCTGTATCTGTTCTGTGGATAAACAGAGGAGCTAAGTCTCCAGGGCAGTCACCTCACTCACAAGAACTGAAGGCAGTAAGTTCAACTGGGAATAATGCTTCTGGGTTAAGAAAAAGAAATAACCAAAATAAAACCCAAACAAAACTTTCTCTGCTACTGTTAGCTTTGGGGAAAAAAAACAAAACAAAAACAGAAAATGAGAAATACCAATTATGACCATGTTTTGAGTGACTGGCTTTGACCAACATGCAGAGTCTCACCCTATCATCTCAAGGCTGGCAAGCATCTGAGAACTACCCTGACCTTGGACCCAGTCTCTACCCACGAGGGTCTGCAGCCCCCGCTTCTCCTAGACCTGTCTAGAATCAGCACGTTCCTACAGCAGTGGACTCTTTCCATTTGTCTCTGGGGTAGAAATTGGAACAAAGTGAAAAGAAGAAAAGGTCTCTCACCTATACCATTTCCTCGATAACTTTGGTCTCCCTCTTACTGTCTTGTGCCATACAACAGGGAAGTTGGTGCTGCTGGCAAAATTTTGGGTGATGGCAATAGTGGTGTCAAGATTGAGGACAACGTGCCACCAGCCTCCTGAAATCCAACAAATAAACAGTTAGCCAGGGTTTGGTTCTGTATGTGATCACATATAACATAAACTTTATGTAATGTCACATACGACATAAACTTCAGGAATGGGGATGCCTGTCCACAAGGGAGAGTCTCTGAGACACAGGGTCCAGCGCGGGGAATTCTACTCCTGACCCAGGCATCACACCCCACCTGTCTGTATCAAGTTCTACTGGCGTACAGCCGGGCCTGCCTAAAAAATGTTTACACATTGTCACGGCTGCTGTCTTGCTCCCCAGGCAGAGTACAACAGTTGCACAGAGACTGTATGGCCTGTGGTGCCTAAAATATTTACTCTCTGGCCCTTTACAGAAGAAGTGTGTTGATCTCTGTTAATTTAAAATTGTAATCAAAACTGTAACAGCATGTTTTTCAGCTTCTCAAGGAGAACACTCCTCTTAAATACCCTCACTCCCAACACTGAACCTAACAAAACAGTGTAGTTTTCAGGTGGGGGACTTCCTGCCCATAGGCATTACGTCACTATTTCTTTTCTTTTTATTAAGGTATCATTGATACACACTCTTTCACATGAAAAACATCGTGGTTATTACATTCACCCATATTATCAAATCCCCCTGATACCCCATTGAAGTCACTGTCCATCAGTGTAGTAAGATGCCGCAGAGTCACTACTTGCCTTCTCTGTGCTACACTGTCTTCCCCGACTGAGTCACTATTTCTTGACTCAACACACCCAGTGCTATACTCTATCAAAAACCCAACTTAGAGAAATATGCATAAGTCACTGCACACACACAGAGACCAGAGGAACTACTAGGGATGAAGATGAGTAGGATCTTTTCATACAGGAAGTTTATCAAGAATCATTATATGTTGAGGTTACAAAAAGTGGACAGCAGTCCCCTATGCGCCTGGCAACACTGTGATGTACGTCACTGTCAGAGGCGGGCAGCAGTCAGCTCAGTTAGAGTCAGCACACAGAGGGGTTTCTTTGACTTGCTCTATACACAATTGGGCTCCAAAATGACAAATTACGGAAGTCAAAGGATATATTATCTTTCAGTTCAGCTATACCTGGTACAAAGACAGTCTCTCCTGGTTTTTGTAAGATTTCCAGTGGTCTGAATTCAGGTGGCCAGGTTGGAAGCTGTGTCCGGGGATGAATGATATTAAACCAGGTAATAGCTTCATCTTGCTGGTTCCCTCCTTCTTCCCGGGTCACCTTGATGAGCTCCCTGGGCGTGCTTGTGGGAAACAGGCACCAGCGCTTATGGCCCTGAACTAAGGCATTCCAGGCACTGGTTCCCAGAGGGTCGATGTGAATTCCAGTTCCAGAGCGTGGTGGCCCCATCACAAACCACCTAAATGAACAGAAACATCCAAGATGTGAGAAGTTATTTAGCTATACATGTACATACACACCACAAAATAAATACTTGCTTTGTACACTCTATTATCTTTATTTCAAAAACTATGCAAGTGCTGGTACATGGAAGTGTTGGGTAAATTGTGCACATACTGATCCTGAACAGAAAAAAGAAAAATCACTGATGTGGCTTACTGCTGGACTTAAACTATTAAAACTTCCTTTACAAATCAGTGGTTCAACTTTGGTTGCACATTTGAATCACTCGGGATGCTTGCAGAAATCCTGATGTCCAGGCAGCACCCCAGATCAATTAGATTAGTCTCTGGCAGTAAGACACGGTAGGCATCAGCGGCCCCCAAGTGTATCCATGTGCAGCCATTGTTTTAGGAAAAGGTTAGGTGACTGAGCTCCACTGACACATGTTGTGGTGGAGAATATCGTAAATGCAAAGGCTTCACCAGGTACCTTACCTGTAAGGGGGCCTGCGCTTCTCCCCTGCATACTGGAAAAGGTCATCAGTGAAAAACTTGGGCACCCTGTAGTCTTCCAGAAGTTTCCTTCTTTTGGGGTGTTCGCCGTAGCTGCTGTCAAAGATGTAAAGGGGGCTGTCATCTCGAGTGCTCTCCATATACTCGATATAGTATTTCATCTTCATCTTCACTGAGTAGCCATCATTATCCTCACCGCACTTGAACTTTTGGTTCCGGTATTTCCTTTTAAGGCGCTCCAGGGTCCATTTCTCCTGAGCAGACCAGCCCTCTTGGGCATTCAGCAGAACCACGGGCTTGTAAGGTCTTTCATAACGTTCCACAAATTCTTCCACCGACAGTTGTAACGCGTCTGTCCTTTCCACATTATCCTGAGGGAATCAAAAAAGACCTATATAGTTATAAAAAAAAAAAGTCCAGCGGCAGATAAGGTTGTTCCCCCAGGGCCAATTAACAATGACATACCTAAGGAGCCAGATTCTAGTTCTGGCTACTCTTGGGGCAGGGCAGGATCTGCATGCGGGAAGATCGCACCCGGCGTCACCCCACCAGGGGACAGGAGCTTCGCATCTCTCACTCCTGAGCCTTGACAGCCAGTTCCCCCAAAGAACCGCCGTGCAATAGGGCCAAGGGGAGACAGGACTTTTCGTTGAAAGCGCCAAATGCATGATGCCCCAGGTGCCCGGGCAGGCGGTGGCTTGGGCACTGGAGGAAGGAGGCCCGCCCGGGAATCCGGGCCCCGACGACACATCGGAACTCCGGGAGACGCGCTCGGCGTGGGTGGGCCAACGGCCCCGGGAGAGGTGCGCAGCCGCCCGTTGATGCCTACGCCCGGCCCGGCCCGCGATCCCAGCCAGCTCACCGCCACTGCCGCCGGGTTCAGCGAGAAGCTCTCGTAGTAGTTGTGCCGGGTCCAGTCCAGCGAGTCCTTCAGCTCCGGCCGCGCACTCCGCTTGGCCTCGCGGATCCGCTTCTTGCTCTTGTGGTTCATCCTGCGAGGGTCACCAGCTGGTTCCGCGACGACCTCGGTGCAGCTCGCTTCCGGCCACCAACGCGCCCACTACCCGGCCCGGGCGGTGGCGGCACCGAAACGCCCTTAGCTCTGGCCCGTCGCTTTTAAAGTCGCCTTCCAGAAAATTCACTCCCAACCACCTCCCGGGCCTCGGGTTGGGTATGCGGTCGATCTTCCCCGCCCCCGCGCCTCTCGCCGTAAGCCATTGGTCTCGGAGCCTCCGGGATCCGCCCTCACAGACGCCGCATCTCCGCCATGTTGGGAAGGTCTGACCCACGGTGGGCCCCTGGCTGCTGCCCCTCCTCCCCGCCCGTTCCGGTTATGCGTCACTTCCGGAAGCGCCCAGCCAACTCGAGGTTTGCTTCCGGCCGGCGCGCCGTGGAGGCTAAGCTGTTCTGCGTGTAACTGTGTTTGACTTTGGGTCTGCGCAGCTCGCCGCGTCGCCGCATCGCCGCCTGAAGCGGTGCTGTCCTCACCTCTTGTCTGAGGTTGTAGCGACCCGAAGGGATCCGCGGGGGGCAACGTGGCGCCGGGAGGCGGCCCCAGCCGGCCCGGGGATTCCCGCGTTCGCAGCCTGGCAGCCCCGCGCCCTCATCTGCTCCCGACTCGCCCGGGGGCCACCCACTGCTCTCTGGAAGAGCGTGGCCTCCGAGGGCATGTGGTCCGGACCCAGTGCTTTCGGTTTTCGGAAGAGCCGGGCCTTGAAGCCGAGGGGGCCGTGCTGGAGGTCCGAGTCCCGCAGGTGCGTGCAGCGGCACTCGCCGGGAAGCGCCTCCGGTCCTTTGCTGTAGCGTCCCAGGCAGGAGCGGTTCTTAGCGGACCTGGGAGATGGGGAGGTGGGCCGATGGCTTCCTGCCTTAGGATGGACCACAGAGCGAAAAGGTTTGGTGTGAAGTCCTTTGGCAATCTTTGAGTAAAAAATTTGAGGATCCTGCCAGGAAGGGGGTCTTTCCACGCCTAATATTTCCTGCCAGAAAGGTGGCATTCTTGACACCCAGTGTTTTCTTTTACGGGCTTTAAAATTTTTATCTGGGACCGTGCATTCCAACCCTCACTGCCCTAATAAAGTTTCTTGAGTTGGCAGTCACTTCTTCCTTGCAGCTCACGACTGCCCCCAAACTCTAAATAATAATTATACTTTTTAAGGGTCAGGTTTTTGAAAGCATTTTCACGTTGCAGTGTTTCATTCGATTTTAACTTCAGCCTGTGAAGTAGGTATTGGTAGTGAGTTTAAAGATGAAAAATGGCGTAAGAGGAGTGAAAGCTTTGAGTGGAACCCATTTCAGGTAGTTTCTAAATGCCTCACGTTTAAATACCCGTTTGGATTTCTTCACAAATTTAGGTGGGGAAGATACTCCCTTGAAAATCAAGACCCCTCTGCACTCAGGTCTGCTACACAAATTACTTCTCTGGTCAGAAATCCTTTGTACTCTTGGGGAAAATATACTAGGAGAGGCATTTTCGTCTCTTTTAGTCACGTTGCACCTCCCACTCCCCACCCCCTACACTTAGAACCATCCCCAGCGTATTGTAGGCACTAATATTTTTGTTGAGTGAATTGAATGACTTGAGTTCAGACCTTCATTTCCTTCCCTTGATACTTTGGCCACTTCAGCCCCCTTTCCTACCATTCTACCAAAGGCTCTAGAAAGCATACTAGCAGTTTTGCGGTTTAATAATCGCTAACCTCGTATTCTTATTTTGTGTCTGTCACTAAGTAGTTTGTATTGAATCTTTCTAGTCACCCTATGAGATCTATCTTGGGAGTTGAGGAAACAAGCAGACTTGAGTGAGGTCACACAGCTAGTAAATTACACAGCTAGTAAATTACACATCTGGAGTTTGAACTCAGGCGGGTTCGTTCCAGAGGTGTGAGCTGTTATCTTGCCTCCCTAATCACTGCTCTCTCAGTTTGGTGCCTTTCTTCAGGCTTTGTGAGCTGCCTGCCTTCCTAACAAGGATGCAACTTTTCTCAGACCTTCTATCTAGGATGTCTTCCTTCCCAGGACCACGTTGTTTGCCACTGTGTTGCATACCAAGTTATGCCTGTGCTTAAAACCCTCCAATATGTTCTTGTTGCACTTAGAATAAAAGCTAAACTTCCTGTGGTCTACAAGACCCCATGGCTCTGGTGCCTGCCTTCCCTGACCTCCACCTGCACTACACAACCGTACCCTCCAGCCTCCACACTGCCAGTGCTTCCTGTGGTCAGGCCAGAGGCCTTTCAGTTCCTGCTTTCAGGGCCTTTTCCTGAATCATCCTCTCTCATCTAGGGCAGCCACCTTGTGGCTGTGCTCCCCCTCCCGACCCACCCTGCCATTACTCTCATGTCACCCTGTTACTCTATACAGTGTTATTACCACTGAAAATAATTTTATTTGCTAGTTTTCTCTCTCCCCAGTAGGGTATATATGTCAGTCCCACCTCAGCCTAGAATAGCCCAGTCCCTGGATAAATGCTTGCTGATAAATGAGTTGTGAAGAGTGCTTATCACATGGTACTGCAGTTACACAGATTCCCAGGGGATGTGGACTGGAGAGCAGGGAACTGGCATTTTGGTAATGGATGCTAGTGCTGGGCACAGAGTAATTGCTGTATAAGCCGATGTTCTGATTTCCAGCAGATGAGTTACGGCATACAAAAAAATTCTTTACAGGTCCTGCATCTCCAGTATGGAATGTATGTTTGGCCCTGTGCTGTGGTCCTGGCCCAGTACCTGTGGTTTCACAGAAGATCTCTGCTGGGCAAGGCAGTCTTAGAGGTACAGGTGCTCTTGAGATTTTCAAAGATCCTGTGTTAAGTCTACATGCTTGTCGGTGGCTTCTATTAAGTACTTTGAAATCAGGTGACTTGGTCAGCTTGTAAGGCATGTGTGCTAAGAATGCTTTTTTACTTACATATGCACTAGAGTTCATGAGGCCCAAGACTGAAATACTCTGGCCCTAACTTGCTCTGACAAGTACTTCTTGACCTTTATTCTAAGTGAAGCCCACTGACTGGTTTTAGTTATAGAATCTTGGCATGGAAGCATCTTCTAGGGTGTCTCAGCAGGGTCATAATCCTTACCATTTTTGGAAACTTTGATTACATATCCCATATTCTCATCACTCCACCTAAAAATGCATAAGGCTCAAAATGAACTTTGTCGTTTGCTCAAGTGGTTCTATATACCCATCAGAAGCTTAACATGTCACTTAGCAAAACCATGTAAAGGGAGGCTAGGGAAAGCATTTGCCATACTCATGGCCCAAAATGGTGGCAATTGTTGGCATTCAGAAAGAATCCTTTTTGCCCATCCTCAAACTCAAATGGGAAGCTTGTTTCGAATGTCACTTAGGGAGGCCTTCCTTGGCATCACTCCTTAGTATGTTTTAAGGGCCTTGGCTTTTCAAGCCCAGCTGGAAAATCCCCTTGAGCAGAAAGCCATGTTGTAGGCCTGTCAGGCTTCACTTACATGAAAGCAAATTTAACTGGTAGTAACAACCCAGCAGCTGGTTTTAGTCACCCATTGAGCTTCTACAGACCTGGTGTCCTGTATGGGACTCGGTTTGACCCAGTTAGAAGAATCACAAGGAAATACATTTTGTCCCAACAAATTCAAAGCCTTCAGTGAAGCTGTGTTTAATTATGGCAGTTTTAGACTTCACAAGCTCAAGAATATACATTGACCCTGTATCCTAAAGTCTTTGCAGTTTTAAGCTAAACTGTGAAATCCCATCTTTTAAATTTACTAGATTGGAGCTGGAGTGAGCCTTCCAGGAATCATAGCTGGAAAATGTGGTGCTTTAGTAATACTGTCAGACAATTCAGAGCTGCCTCACTGCCTGGAAATCTGTCAGAAAAGCTGCCAAATGAATAACCTGCCACAGGTGTGCATTGTGGGACTGACATGGGGTCACATATCTCAGGACCTTCTGGCTCTACCACCGCAAGATATTATTCTTGCATCTGATGTGTTCTTTGAACCAGAAGGTATAATAAACCTTTTTTGCTTTTCAATACTAAATTTGGCCAGACATGGAATGTAGGTCCATTTAAGTTCTTTCTTTTTCAGACTTTGAAGACATTTTAACTACAGTATACTTTCTGATGCAGAAGAACCCCAAGGTCCAACTGTGGTCTACTTACCAGGTGAGAAGGTAAGCATGAATATTCCTGGTTTATTCTTTTATTAAAAAGCCTTACTACTCATGCAATGCCTACTTTTAAGGGAAAAAAATGAACATGTATCTGAGGCAGAACAGGAAAAGCATGATTCAAGAAATTTTTTTTTTTTTCCAGTGCTGACTGGTCACTTGAAGCTTTGCTCTACAAGTGGGATATGAAATGTGTCCATATTCCTCTGGAGTCTTTTGGTGCAGACAAGGAAGATATAGCAGAATCTGTCTTTCCAGGAAGACATACTGTTGAAATGCTGGTCATCTCCTTTGCAAAGGACAGTCTCTGAATTATACCTACAAGCTGTTTTGGGACAATGTCAATGCTGATAAACAACCTAGCATGCCAACTAGGACTCAAACCACACTTCAGCCTCTTGAGAGTACAAGCAGTTTATCTGAAGATAGGCATAGGCAGGTCTGTTGGCCTTGGATTGTGATGGGTCACCTAGATAATACCCATCGGTTAAAGAGCCAGGAAAACAAACATTAAAACACCTATTAAGAAATAAGGACTCAGACTGCTCCTAAATCATGAAAATAGGACATAAATTATGAGCGAAGGGGTAGAGGAGGGACTGAGCTACAATCTCAAAGTGCTACCTTAGAGCACTGATTTTAGGGATAATAAGGTGCTGAAATGGCATTTTCACTTAACTTAGGGAAAAAAGCTACTGAGTATTTTTAACTTTTCATACTTTAGTTATTAACATTCACAAGAGAATCACACAGGTCTTTAAAAGCTGGGAAAAAAGACCAAGACATATTCTGAGAAAAGCTAACACCAAGAAAACGTTTTAATTAAACTACAGAAACAATGGTTATAGTACAGAATATTCATGAGCAAAAAGATACACCATGTTATAAGTACTTACAAAGTTACAAACCATTTGCTTCCTTAACATTTTCTGTATTTTGTTTATACATGAAGATTGACCATTTCTCTTGGGGGTTGGGGGAGAGAAAAAAGGTATTTATCATCAGCTAGATGTGCTCACTGTATGCTCCATTATTTATATGCAAGGCCCGGGTGACTGGAAGTGCAGTTGTCAGGCATTTTAATAAACTGGACAGCCATTTGTTTCTGCACGACAAGGCATCTTTACACAGGAGCAATCAGGAGAAAACAGGAAACAGCCAAGCACTCTGCACTGCAACACGCCACCTTAACAGCTAACCAGCATTACTCAACTGCTACACAACTGCGCCTAGTGCACAAAAATACATAAGAGAAGAGATTAGAATTGTGTTTGGTAAATAATCCTTCCAAAAATTAAGTCTTTTCACCTGAAAAGTCTTTATACAAATTTGGGTTCAAATCACCATTTAGATCTGAAGGCAAATAACATATACAAATTTACACCAACTTTTGTAGGTTTTTAATTTTAAGGAATGAAGGCAATGTTGAGTCAATCTCTTGACAGCTTTAGGCTGTGTGTAATGCTGCACACGTTTCCTTATAAGTCAGGAGGCCACAAATTAGGTTACCAATCTGTTTAATTTCAAACAAAAAAAGTCAGCACTATACAAACAAAAAGGAAATTTTACCTCAAATATCCAAGCCAATAATGAAATCTGAAGTCGTTCACCTCACTAAATTACAAGAAATTTGAATAACAGCAAAAAAATGGCACAAAAAATGAAGTTTGCCACCTGAGGCAAAGCTTAAAACAATAAAAAGTTAGACAAAATGTTACAAAATAACCTTTTCAATAGCCAGTTGCTTGTTCCAAGGACTCCTGATGGACTGAACATGTGGTCCTTTTCCCCCAAGTCCTTTGTTATGTTGCTTGTCGACACATCTAGGTTTGAAAAAAAAGAATCTCAGTTTACCTTCAATTACTGTTACGTTAATCGAAGGTGTACCTGGCTTCACTTTCAGGCATGTACTTACTAAGGCTCTGGTGAAACAAGTAGGTTACAGAAAGGTTCCACCCAGCCATCATCAGGTTTTTAAAGGCCCATTTAGGAAATTTTCAAAGGCTACCACCAGCATTTACAAATTTTTGCTCATACATTCTTGGCCAAATAACCAAGGTGAAGAAAAATGGTAAGGGGGTAAAAAGAAAAAAGGAAAAAAAAAAAGGGGGGAGAGGGGCTGTATCCAAACAAAAACTTTAAACCAGAAAATCGATATGTAAATTTTTAGTTCTCAAATGAAACATTTGGCAATTGAGAATGCTTTAATATCTGAGCTACTTAGGGCCCTTTCCTTTTAAAAAACAGGACCAAACAATTGGAGAGTTAAAGACACACTATCCTTTCCCCACCCAGTGCAGTACCTGTAAAATTTTGGGGGTTCCGAAAGTTCATTGCTTCTTTTTGCAATTCGTTTGCCACATCCATTAGAATATGAAGTCCCAGTCAGTACAACAATAGTTGAACTGATTGTTCGCTCTATGAGGATAGTGCATCTTTAACATTTAAAGACAAACCTGCTCCAATACACGCCCACAGAAACTGGTCCCTGGAGGATCAGCCAAATCAGTTAAAATCTGCAATACTGGCCAATATTCTTTTATCAAACAGGAGACCGCAGCTTTAAAGGGGAAAATGCAGACGTTGGATAAAAACAGCAAGAAATAGTCATTTTCATTAATAGGTCTCAAACAGTTTACGAAACAGCCATTATTATCTAAGCTTTATACACATCCTTTCTGCAGACCCCTCTTCAGTATTACTCCCAAAGCTGTTAGTTCAGAGCAGCGCTCCTATCAGGAGCCACTTGTACGCTAATCCGGATCAAAGACCACACCAAACCCCAGCTCCGAATGCGAGGCGTGGGCCTCGGACCCCCGCACATTACCGTTTGTTTAAGAGGACACCGCTCCTTCCTCTTCAGGCGACTTGGGGGGGCTCTTGGATCGCGACCTGGACTTAGACTCCCTCTTGGACACGGGCGGAGGACTCCTGGACCGGGACCGGGACCGGGACCGCGAGCGGGACCTGGAGACCGACGAGGACTTGGACTTGGATCTTCGGGCCGATCGGGACTTGGAGGTGGACCGCGATCTTGAGCGAGTGCGAGACCGAGACTTGGAGCGGCTGTAGCGAGATCGACTCCGGGACCTGGACCGGCTCCGGCTCCGGGATCGGCTGCGGCGACGCCGCCTAGGGCTGCGGGCGGGAACGAGCAGGGCGTCAGGGCGCCGGCTACCGGGCCGCGCCCCGCCCGCCCAGGCCGCCATTATCTCGCCGCCAGACGCCATTTCCCTGGTCGCGAGCTGGGGGTCCTCCGCCCTCCCCACCGGGGTCGGGCGCTGCACGCGCCCCGCCTGCCGCCCCAGGGGGAGAGTACGGGGGTGGCCAGGGAAAGGCAGGCCGAAGGACCGTCGCCGGCGGCGAGCGCCCCCCAGCTCCGCCCGCCGCCACGTGCCTCTGAAGACCTTTGTGCGTCAGCCCAACGCCCTCCCGACAAGCCCGACCCCGGCTCCCACCCCGTTTACCTGCGGCTCCGGCGTCCGTAGCCGCCGCCCCCGTACCTGCGGGGTGGCGGTCCCCGGCGGCTATGGTGCGAGTCCGGGGGACGGCCGTAGCGCGCCATCTGCACCCGCAACTCGCGGCCATCTAGCACGGCCCCGTCCATAGCGTCCATGGCGTCCTCGGCGTCGCGCTTGTCGTGGAAGCGGACGAAGGCGAAGCCGCGGGACTCCTTGGTGTAGCGGTCCCGCGGGATGTACACGTCGCCGACGCGGCCGTACTTCTCGAAGACGCGCCTCAGGGTGTCAGGCGAGGTACGGTAGGTCAGGTTGTCCACCTTGAGGGAGGTCATGCCCTCCACATCGGGAGGCGGACGACCGTAACTCATGGCTCTGGAGAGTCGGCCCGGGGCCCGCGACTTCGCGCCGACAAACTAATGCCCTGGGCGGGCCCGCGCGCACGGCTGAGGTGGCGGCGGTTTCTTCAGAGTAGCTCGGCTCGACGCCGGGCCTCTCTGGCAGGCAGCTTCCTCGTGGAAACGTTTCGGGAAGCCTGGACGTAAGACACGAGAGGGAGAACTCCACAGCCAACCGCAACAGGATAAACCGGGCGAACTGCCGGCCCCAGTGTCTATTTATACGCCTCCTCACAAAATGGCGCCCGCACCACCCGGAAATGAATTCTCTGATTGGCTCGCCCCTCCCCTCCCCGTAACGTCGCTGCCGCGCGCCCCGCCCCAACCCGGTGCGCCTGCGCAGAGCATGGCGGGCGGGTCGAAAAGCGCGGAGTCACTGCTGCGGAGTGGGGGGGAGCGGAATTTGCGGGCAGTTGGAAAGCCCGCGAAATGCTCCTTCCGGCTGCGAGGCTGTAGTGGTGCTCTCCCGCACCGGGAAAAAGAGGAAGTGTTCTCCTCGGGGCTCCGCCTTTTCATGCCAATATCCGAGCTCCACGCAGTTTCTCTGCGCGGACTCTCGCTCGCGCTCCTGCCTCTGTGAGAGGGGGCACTGTGCCGTTTGCCCCTCTGTGTCTCTGGCCTTGTCAGACTCCGCTACGTCGTCGCTAGGCTCCCTCCCTCAGTTCCCGACCCCTCCCACCTCCGCCGCGCCCTCCTCGGGGGCCGAGGGATTCCCCTCGCGGCGCGCAGTTCCATCCTTGGCCGCCCTGGACTATATTTCCCGGCGGGCCGAGCGGCCGGCGCCGTGGCTGCGGTCAAATGACCGGGTCGCCTGACCCTCGTTGAGTCAGGGCCCGCGGGCGGGGCGGCGCTGGCCGCTGCACCTCGTCCTTGGCTCCTGATCCCCCTCGCCGGTCCCTCAACCTGGGCAGCTACATCTTTGGCGCCTCTCCGGGTGTCGGGCACTTCCCCACTCGGATCGTACCCTTGGAATGTCCTGACTTTGCCCGCGGGGAGAACTTCGGCTGCCTCGCTCGGGGTCTGCCGCGTCTGACCATCTCATTTCTTTCTCCAGGACTGTCAGCGAGTTCACCCCGACGACAACTGACGGCCCTGGGCTGCTGCTGGTCTCCGGCAGAGTTGAGACAAAATGTCCCCGGAATCTAAAAAGCTTTTCAATATCATTATTTTAGGAATTGCCTTTATGTTTATGTTCACGGCCTTTCAAACTTGTGGAAATGTGGCGGTGAGTTGGGATCTGTTCTCCCTCCTTCGAAGTGCCTGTCATAATGCATTCCAAAAATGATAATAAACGTTAATTATATTTAACAGTGCGCTTAAATTGCACCTTTTCTTCCCTACCCTCCCTCATTTTTTTATGACTAGGTTTGATTTCATATGTCAGAAATATGAAATTGTTAATATATGGGGTGTTAAACATTACGGTTTATTTTTCTGATTTGATTGGGGTTTGCATATTGACTTGTTTTACTTCTTGTCAGCATCAAGGTCTGCACTAGTACTGGGAAAGTTAAGGAAATAAAATCCAAAGCATATTTATGGCTGGACTCCCCCTATCCTCTTCTTATCACTCACTAGTTTGCCTTCTTTTATTCTGTACACCTTTTTCTTTTCATAGTCGACTTTCAGTATTAAGTATTGAGCATCTTGAATTTTTACTTAATTCTCTGTACTTGGAGACAGCCTTTCCAGGGGGGAGGGAGATTGCAAAATGCTTTCATTTGATTAATTTTTTTTCTTCCACACAGCAAACTGTCATCCGAAGCTTAAATAGCACAGATTTTCATGGCAGTGGATATACCAGGTATTGTACTGTATGATTGATTTTACTTGATATATTACAGCAGTTGCTTAAATCTCATCAAAATCACAGGCAATAAAATATTGTGGTTGAAGTAGTGATCGTTTTTTTCTTTTCTGTTACCTCTTTGGGAGAATATAATAGAATAAAGGTGATGACTTTAGGTTTCATGTAGAATTAGACATTGGGTTTGAAATCCTGGCTCCACAACTTCATTTGCTGTGTTATCTTAGGCAAGTTGCTTCTATGAGCCCGGTTTCCTTGCTCAGATAATGCATGTAAAGCGCTTGGCAGAGTTTGGCATTTAATAAGCACTCTACTGTTGTCACAATTACATCTTCCCAATCCTAAACAGAGAATGATTTATATGATTCTTCAAACATTTGGTCTTACTGTTTTTGTAATTTCATAATGTTTAGCATAGTGTCATCAGGAGCTTTTAGAGTTTTGGTAAGATGTTTAGTCCCAATTTTGCAGATGGAGAAAATGAGTGAGAAGACCTCTTTGTAAGTCACCAGTACACTGTGATTGAAGCTGGGAATGTAATACAGCCATGTATATAAACGCAAACAGGTTCCTTAATTTCCCCATAGTTAAATATTAGGTCATGGCCAATACTCCTCCCCTCCCCTCCAGCTCTTCTTATTTGGTTCTTTATTACCTATTGTAAACCTGATCTTGTGTCTGATATTCAAGAGTAACGGATGTTAATGTCCATTCTTCTAAGTGATTAATAATAATAATACAACCTTTTGTAGTGCTTTGTCTTCATGTGTATTCTAAAGAACAGAAGAGAGAACATTTGATTTTTGAGAGATTAATAAAAGCCAAAGAATAATCTACTATTGATTCATAAATAGTGACTGGTAAATGAATTCAGGAGGCTGGAAATGGTTTTAGTCACACTTTGCTGTGAGGCATGTATACCAGGCCTGGGTCTGCAGTAGCTGAGTAATGTTCAAGTGAGACCACTGGGTTGAGTTAAGTGAATTCTGGTTTAAGCAGTCTATAACTCTGTGCCTGTTATTTATAGCAGCAAAATTTCATGCAGTTGCCAGGAGTTGTAGGCTGTTTGTAGAGCAGACTGGTTGACCAGGGCTTCAGGAGTCAGGTTACCAGGGATGGGATCCTGGCTCCACCATTCACCAGCTATCCAGCTGGGTATTTGGCAGGTCAACCCCTCTGTCATTCAGTTTCTTTTCTGTAAAATGAGGAACATCATAATACCATCTTCATAACGCTGTTAGAATTAAAAGAGAAATGTGTATGAAGTACTTGGCACTGTACCTGTTAAATGTTATATATTATATTAGCTGTTTTTATAATTTATCAGCACATTAAGACAGTATTGCCCAAGGCAGACTGACTCAAAAGACATCTAATGAGGCTTAAATTCTTTCTACAAGTGACATCCAGTTTCATGGTGTAATTTTATAAATGCTTACTGAAAAAAGACCAAAACAGACTCTGAGTTGAAAAAGTGAACTTTTGAGACAGTGCTTCAAGAGTTTTTTTTTTCCTTTTGTCTGTTATGTGAATAGCCTGGCAATTATTTATGGAGTGTTTTCTGCTTCGAATTTGATTACACCATCAGTGGTTGCCATCGTAGGACCTCAACTCTCTATGTTTGCTAGTGGTTTATTTTACAGGTGAGTGTGTAATTTCTTTCACTCATTTAATTAGGACACCTTCATCTTTGAAGCATATAGTAAGCTTTTAACAAGAACTTGCCGACTTGGATCGAATAGACAGGTGATATTTTAGGGATTTGGCTCTCTGTCTGATGCTCTCTACCTGAAGCATATTAATGCCATATTGCTTGATGTGATGGGATGTATGTATATTTGCTTTTGTTTTACTATTAATAAAGTAACCCAAACATCTTTCTATGAGACTTGAACATCCCATGAAATAGTCATTTTATATCAAGTCGAATATTGGGAATTCAAATGAAAAAGCAAAACTTCTGGGCTGTAGAACTCTGGTCCCATCGTGTGCTAAGCTGTTTGCAAAGGCCAGTTGCAAACCTTCATTCGATATCTGATTTTACAAATTTGAAATAGTAAATTAAGAAATGAGTAGGTCACATCTGTCCCTTTTCCCCTCAATATTGGAGAAGTCCTTTACAGGTTGAATTTTAAATGAAGAGAACCCTCAGAATTGATTCCTAGAAGGCATAATTGGCATTCCATTCCAGGTATTGTTTGACTATAATACATTGACCTGTTATATTTTAGCATGTACATTGCCGTTTTTATCCAGCCTTTCCCATGGTCCTTCTATACAGCCTCTGTTTTCATTGGAATTGCAGCTGCTGGTAAGCATTTGATGTTTATTTTCTCTTGTTTTCCTGGGCTTATCTAGAGTATCATTTGTGAGTTTCATATGTACAGCTAAGTCATTTCAGTCCCATAATGAACTTCTGGTTTGAATTTTAGTACTTTGGACAGCACAAGGAAACTGCCTTACGATAAATTCAGATGAGCACACTATTGGGAGGAACAGTGGAATTTTCTGGGCACTCTTACAGTCTAGGTAATGATCCATTTGGAGCTCAATCTCTATTTTAATGTTTTGGTCATATCATTTTTTAGATTGTTGTATGGAAAATTCAGACTTTCCATGTTACATGAATTAAGTTCCTAGTTGTATATGATATAGATTTAAAATCTTGCAGAATTACTTAAAATGCATGGACCTACCTCATTGGAGTTTAAGATTAGTAAACAGAAAATAGCATTACCCATGATGTATTTAGCATCTGCTATTTTCCAGAGACTTATGGGTTCAATAATTTCAGTAATCCTTACGACTCCTGTGAGATGAGAAGGCATTACCTCCATAGTAAATAGAGGCTTAAAAATTAAGTAACTGACCCAATCGAAACCACCCTTACCTGGATTCCAAAGACCACTGGTCCTTCCTACCAAGCTGTACTTAGCTGATAGCTGTTAAATATGTTAAAACTCAAAAGTGATACTGATTACATCAGCACTGAATGATACAGCATGGTACATATTTCCTGAGTAAAAAGCAGCAGCTGTCATTCTTCCCTGGAATCTGTCCTAGGGATTTACCCTCATGGATCTTGCCGAAAATTTTGGTGTTGGTGATGCTTACAAATGGAAATGCTTCGCTTTCAGGGGTTGTACAGTAAGAAACCAGAGTGTATGCAAATGATTCCCTCCCTAGGAAAGTATTATAAATAAATACCTGATTAGATGCAGATAACTAAATCATGAACATTTTTTCATAGATTATTTAAAATACAGGGTTTTAGAAGAGCATAAACTTGTTTCCAAAGCATCTTTTCCAGAGTTCCAGTAAATCATATGTTTTAAAGTGAGTCAAATCTTTGAAGGGTGGTTCTGAATCAGGCTACTGCCATGTGGAAGGAGACTGAATTCCATCTAGGTCAGTTAAGTTGTTCAAAGTCAGGGTGGAATTGGTACTTCTAAATGACCTAAGGCAGGTAGATACTTTTAAAATTATATATGCCACCCCCGCTGTTGTTTTAACAAATAATGAAAACATTGTTTAAAAAACTATAAATATGAAAATGTTCTAACATCTCACTTTTCTTCCCTTAGCTTGTTCTTTGGAAATCTCTACATATATTTTGCTTGGCAAGGGAAAACGCAGATATCAGGTTTGTTTTATTCACTTTGCTTATTCAGATGTGTTCAAAGCATAACAGCAGTTCCACAGGAATGCTCCTGATTGCTCTGCTCAAAGTGTTCTAATGAGCCGTGGTACCTTAAGTCCTTTCAGATTTTAGCTTTTAGTAACCTTGTTCCTTGGATTATGTTATTAAGCTAGGATTAGAGTTTACTACTGTGCTTCCAGTGGCATCTCAAGGCATGGGAGGAGGTTTACTAAGTACAGGTATGCTAATCAGCTGTTAGACTTTTGAGCTCATAATTGTTCGGTCTTTACATTATTTTTATTTAAATAATATGGTTAAGTTCTTGGGCTGTGTTTCTTTTGGCTTATTAGTGTTTCTCTAAAAGGACAAAGATGGAGATGTCCTATTTATCTTCTTGTCCTGGGTTCTTACGAATGCAATAAAGTAAACACCGAATGAGGACGTGTGTGATGGTTATAATCTGAACATAAATGCTAACTCTGAAATTGTTTTGTGCTGTCTCCTTCTTTTTTCTCTGTAGAGAGTGACCGAAGAACTGTATTTATTGCCCTGACAGTGATTAGCCTTGTGGGGACAGTTCTTTTCTTTCTCATTCGGAAACCAGATTCTGGAAATGTCCTGGGAGAAGATGAATCTTCTGATGACCAAGACCTGGAAGTCAATGAGTAAGAACTTGGAAATGTTCCTTTTTATTTGAAAATACATTTTGGGCAGATGTAGTCTAGGGATTACCTATTGTAACCCTAACTGATAGTATAATACTGGGCAGACCACAAGGGAAGAGTTTAAAAGCGAATTTGGATAGAAAGAAGATAAAGGGGAGTTGTTGGGGAGGAAGAAGGAAAAGGAAGGTAGACGGGCAGGGGAGGTAGTGAAAAGGTTTACAGGGGAGTTAAGTCTAAGCCCGGGTTCCTGCTGTCAAGTGTGTGACCCTGGACAGTAGCAATAAGCCCCTTGGTTTCTCTTGGTTTGTTTCCTCATTCAGTTCGGCAGCTGTCCGTGTTGTAATGGCAAAGAGATGGGCTTATAAAGTTAAATAGAAAGCAGTCTTTGCACTCAGTAACTGTTTTTGATCCAACCCTTAAATTTTCTTATTCATGGGGCACATGGGAATGGCAGGGCTGTCAGCACCTTGTCAGGATGAGCCTGACCAAGTACATCATTGATCCTGACCAAGATGTACCCTTGTGTGTAGTGCCTGGTTCTTGCACTAACCTACGCAGGTAATTTTCCCCAAAGTAGTTCAGGTGGGAAATGAGTATATAGCCGTATGTTTTTCTAAAAATTATAAATTACCTTGAGCATATATCTCAATTATAGGTAAAACTATTCAGAACATCACAGGTGATTTCTCTGCAGGTATCAACTAGATTTGAGGAACAGGAAGTAAGAACTCTGTGCCACTCTCATTTTACTTCGTTTGTGAATAGTATCCTGTGAAGATTGCCTTACAGCATTTCACCTACTGTTCAAACTTTTGCATTGAGCATTCTGTGCTGCCTTGTTAGTCCAAAAGGGCCTGAAATTCATAGGATCATTAATTGTTCAAAATTTCACTAAGCTTATTTAAAGCAAATGAGAGGCATACCTTGGTTTGAATATATATAATATGTACGTAAAGAACATAAAACTCTGTATGTATACATACATATATCTGTATGTCTTACATATGTGTTTTTTTAAGCACAAACCAATACATATGGGAGAAGGAGTCTATGAAGATGAATACTACAAATCCATTTAAACATCTGTTCACTCAGCAACTGTTAAGAGTTTGTGCTTTGATGACAAATAAACCTGTTTTCAAGGAACTTTGCTGAAAGACAGGGCTTATATAACCCTTGTGATAAGGTGCAGTGCTGAGGAGCATGTTCTCTGCCGGAACTGTCCCAAACTGGAAGCTTCTGTGTTTTTACTCCATTTATAGCACCCACTATGTACCAGCCCTCTTCTGAACCTGAGGGATATAGCTGTGAACAAGGCAGAAAAGTCCCTGTTCTTACAGGGCTTGATTTTAGGAGATTGGTAGACAGTACACATATAAGAAAGTAGCAAAGTAAGTGCTACAGAGAAGGCAGTGAGTGGGGAGGTGATAGAGAGCCAGGTGGCTCCCTGAGCGTTGGCTGGTGAGTAGTGAAGATCAAGTGATGGCCATCGCCAGGGCCACTGGGCAGGTGGTGGAGAGGATGGGCACCAAGAGGAAGTGGGAGTAGGAGTGTCCACAGTAGGGAGGGACTCGATTGTGGAAGCCTATGTCAGGAGTTTGGATTTTATTCTTGGCATGGGTTGAAGCCACTGAGGGCATAAGTAGGATCTGACGTTAAAGGATTCCACTTGAAGGCCTTAAGAAAATGATTCAAAGATGCAAAAAGGCAGCGTGGTATCTCAGGTGTCCTTAGGTACTTACTTTGCATCTCTGAGAACCTGTCAGCTGCAGGAATGTCTTCATTGGCAGTTGCCTGTCTATATCCAAGTGTCTTGTATATTGCAGGCATTGTTTGGAGGGCACTTCACTGAACAAACAGAAGTTTGTGTATTCGTGGAGCTTGCTTTCTAGTGGGTGAGAGAAAAGAGAAACAGGAATTTTTAAACAACAACCTTATTGAAATAAAATTCACATAACTTACAGTTCACCCATTTAAAGTATACAATTCAGTGACTTTTAGTATGCTCACAAAGTTGTACATGGATCATGAAAACCAGTTTAGAACATTGTCATCAACCCCCAAAAGAATCCTTAGCCATCTGGTATTTTAAAATAGGAGAAATCTAAAGTAGAGAAGGGGTATAGAAGTATGGTTTGTGGGGAGTGAATTGCCATTATATATTACAATGGAGTTATTTATATATAATAGTCTATAGAGTGTCAATCAATTCCTACTTATTTGGGGCCTGAAGTATAAAACAGAGGCCTACATTCAATCATATCCCAGTACGAGATGAGGGTACAATTAAATGGAATCTAAATAGTATTTGCTTCTGGGGAAGACATGCGTGTTTATGGTGAGGAAAAGAGTTTTCCCATTGGTTGGAACATACTAACTTTTTTGTAAATGATATTTAGAAATACAGAAGTAGGTATTACCCTATTGGCTGCTAGAGTAAGAAATGTAATCTTTTAAAAACTTTTGTACCATAATCGTAATAAACAGCTACACTTAAATTACGTGATCTCATTTCTCATTATCTCATTTAAGTGATAGGATCCCTATTTTATAAATGAGGAAATGAAATTCAGAGAAATAACTTGTCTAAAACCTCACAATTAATTATGGAAAAGCAGGACTCAGACCCTGAGGCCCACAGTTGTAATCAGTAGATTATACTGCACCCAAGTGTGTACCACAGATGATGGTGTTCTATTTTTAAAAGTTTTACTGAAGAACTTTACTTTTTCCATAGTAGGAGTGGTGGAAAATCGAGTTCTCACAAATTGTTTTTACAGCATGAAAGTAGCAGGTAGAAGAGATTCTGTCCTGCCTGAAGTATCATGTCTGAAAAAGATGTGTGAATTTGCACAATAAACTCAGTGTGAAAGAATTGTGTTCCCTTTAGCCCCTTCTCTGAGGCAAGGACATGGATCACAAAGGGACGCCCTGGAGCATTGAGGGGCACTGTGGATATTTGCCAGGCTATGTAGACGACAGAGCTTTTACAAACTTCAGTGAAAATGTGGTAGGCTTTTTGTTCTCTTCAGTTTTCAGGGGGAAAATAACATTCATTTTTTGTTCTTATTTTATCAGGTCTGCCCCAAACACTATGACAAAGGCAGTAGATGCATTTAGTAAGTATTTTCTATATCTGAATGTGAGCACTGTTCAGGAACAATTTCAGCATTTGCCTTTCCCCTTTTCCCTGGTAACTTTGGATTGACGATACCCGAGTCTTTTCATTTTTCCAGGTATGCTGCTCTGAAATACACTCGTCTTCTCAATAAATGTCTGTGTAACATGGGGGCTTTGAAGGGAGATGCTAATCTGACGGCCCTATCCGAGTTGGGTGCATGGGGTTGGGGGAGGCTGCAGAGAGCTCCCGAGTCCAGTCGGGAGGTCACGTGAGCAAGTGAGCGTGCTCGGAGCAGCTTCCTAGGCACCCGTGTCCCTGCCCAGGGCAGAGCCAGCGCTCTGGTGACCCAGCAGTTTGTCTGCTCATCTGTTGAGGGCTCTTCCTGGCTAAGGCTCTTTTTGCGTGTTTTATTTTATTCTTCCAAAAATTCTATGGGTATCATATAACATGCCCCTTTCATGATCTCCATTTTGTAGAAGAGAACACAGGCTTAGAGAAATTATTTCCTCAAGGCCAAATGGCTAGTACATGGTTGGGCTGGGATTCAGTCCCAGGAAAGGCAGAGCCCGCGTGGCTGCTTGAGAAGCAGGCAGCCGTGGCTTCGGATTCTCAGGAGACCTGATAGGGGCCAGGCCTTTGCTTCCGCCTCCGGTGCTCTCAGCTTCCTCCTCTAGTGAGAAGCAGCCTTTCAGGGCCACGTTCAGGAAACCCCTTGACGGTCACTGTACTGTAACAGAGACTCTAAAGTAAGCAAGGTTAGAGGGCTGATTATGTAGAAAAATGTATAGATTCATACTTCCTATCTTATATGAAAATTCCAGGTAAATTTGTGTAGAAACGAAACCATAAAAGAACTTCACTGAAGAAGTTAATTGCATAGAGAAAAGCCTTTCAAGCAGGTCAAATGAGAAGGGAAAAGAATGCTGTTTGGTTACCTACATTGTAAAACTTCAGTTTATCAAAACAACCCAACAATGTTAAAATGGCAGGGAAAATATTTGTGTATGTGGTAATGAGCTGTTATGATCCAATAAGTAAAGTATAAACACTCCAGTAGAAAACAGGCGTTTTACAAACAGAAAGATTATTATAACGTAACTGCGAGAAATGCAGATTTGAAAGTTGTCTTATCAAATTTTGAAAGATAAAAAATAATTCTCAATGTTATAGCAAGTAGATACTTACATACGGAAGACCACAGGCTGATAAGAATATAGACTTTTATTACTTGCTGGAAGTGATTTGTCAGTAAGGATCAAAAGCCTTAAGATATTTATACCTTTACCTCAGCAATTCCACTGATAGGATTATCCTCAGGAAATAATTAAGAATTTCTGTTAAGACTCAGCTACTAAGATGTTTATATTAGTGAGGAAATGAAAGTAATTTACTATTTAACTACAAGGCATTAGTACATTTATACAGTAGATTCCCCTAGCCATTAAAATGATCTTGATGAATATTAGGAAATGTTTGCTCTATTAAATGAAAACAAATTAAAAAATAGCATATATGGTGGAATTTGTTCTTATTTTTTTAAAAAGCATAGAAAAAGTCTGGAAGGAGATCCATTAGGTGTCAGATTATGGTTTTTTCCTTAATAAAATAGCTTTATTGAGATATAATTCACATACTGTACAATTCATCCAGTTAAGGTGTACAATTCAGTAGTTTTTAATATATTCACAGTTGTGCAACTATCAACACTATCCACTTTAGAAGCTGCTCATCACCCCCCAAAAAAATCTCTGTACCCATTAGCGATCACTTGCCATTTCCTTCCCCCAAACCCCATCCCCAACCCTAGGTATGCATTAATCTACTTTATAGATGTGCCTATCCTGGACACTTCATGTAAATAGAATCATACCATATCTGGTCTTTTGTAATAGGTTTCTTTTACTTAGTGTAATGGTTTCAAGGGGCTCATCCGTGTTTTAAAGTTTGGATTTTTTCTACTTTTTAGGTATAGTGAATAATGCTGCTAAGAACATTTGTGTAAAAGTATTTTTGTGGACATATGTTTTCAGATTTCTTGTGGGTATATACCTAGGTGTAATGGGATTGCTGGGTCATGTGGGACCTGTATGTTAACCTTTTGAGGAATTGTTTTCCAAAGTGGCTGGACCATTTTACATTGTACAGCACTATATAAGGGTTCCAGTTTCTCTGCTTCCTTGTGGTATCATGTGTGTTTGGCTGTAGCTGTCCAAGTAGGTGTAAAGTGGTATCTTGTGGTTTTAATTAGCATTTTTCCCTAATAGCTAATGACATTGAGCATCATTTCATGTGATTGAGTCCATTTGCATCTTTTCTTTGGAGAAATGTCTATTCAGATCCTTTGCCCATTTTATAATTAGGTTATTTGTCTTTTTGTTATTGAGTTGTAAGAATCCTTTATATATTCTAGATAAAAGCCCTTATGTATATGATTTACAAATATTTTTCCCCATTCTTTGGTTGACTTTTTGTGTTCTTGATGGTGTCTTTTATAAAGCACAGAAATTCTAAATTTCTGATGAAGTCTAATTTATCTCTTTTAGCTTTAATTTTTTGCTCTTTTGGTGTCCTAAGAGGGCTTTACCTAACTCTAGGTCACAAAGGATTACTCCTACATTTTCTTCTAAGATTTTTATAGTTTTAGCTCTTACATTTAGGTCTGTGATCCATTTTGAGTTAATTTTGTATATGTTGTGACGTAGGAGTCCAGCTTCATTCTTTTGTGTGTGGATATCCAGTTGTCCTAGCGCCATTTGCTGAAAAGACTATTCTCTTCTCCCAATGAATTGTGTTGACACCCTTGTTGAAAATCAATTGACTGTAAATATAAGAGTTTATTTCTAGACATAGATGTCTCTTTATGCCAGTGCCATGCTATACTGATTGTTTAAGTTTTGAGATTGGAAAGTGAATCCTCCAACTTTAGTCCTTTTTCAAGATTGCTTTGGCTACTGTGGGTCCCTTTAATTTCCATATGAATTTTAAGATCAGTTGTAAATTTCTGCAAATAAATAATGTATTTTTTTTTTAAGTAGACTTCATTCTTTAGAGCAGTTTTAGGTTCACAACAAAATTGAAAGGGAGGTACAGAGATTTACCATAGACCTACTGGCCCCACACATGCACAGCCTCCCCAGTTATCAGTGTCCCCCACCAGCATGGTATATTGGTTATAACTGATAAAGGTACATTAACACATCATCACCCAGAGTCCATAGTTTGCATGAAGGTTCAGTCTTGGTGTTGTACATTTAATGGGTTTGGACAAATCTATCAAACTAAATCATGCTTTAAAATTTCTTTTTGTTAGCCAGATCTTCTGATTATTCAAAACAAACATGCCTTACTAATGTAATTTCTAAAATTAAAAATACTATTTAGAACTTTATATTGATCATGTATTTTTTTCCTGGAAATACATGAAAATAATTGGTGAAAATATCTTACTGCATTTAGTTTCACTATATTTCAGTGTAATTAGAGAAAAAAATATCGTTTGATATATGGAGAAATTCAGGACATAATGTTTATGACTTAGTTAAGTTTTGTCATCAGTTGGCAGTTGAATAAGAACCAAAATCTGGATCTTTTGAGCAGGCTCAAAAAGAGTTAAAATGTGGTTTTTAGAGATGCATTTCCATTGCATATTTTAACTAAATGGACCTGCATGAAAACAGACATTGGAGTGATCACAAACAAATATGAAGAATTCAAGTTTCAGATCCAGAGGATTGAGAATCCCAGGAAGTAGTACCCCAGCTTCTGTGTGGTCGGAAACACCAGTGATTCTGGTATTAAGTCTAGTCTTAAAGATACTCTTAGATAATTCCTTAGGGAAGTTAGCACCTTGCCAACTGTTGACTCCCTTAATAGCCTAGCCTTTAATGAAGTCTGTTGAAATACTCTGTTGTTTTGTTTGATCCTATTTCTTTTCTCTTATTTACTGTTTTTTTAAAATTAGAGGTGGAGAATGTGTTGGAGAAGGCACGACTCTGGAATATACTTAAGCAGTTGAAATAAACATTTGTAGGGCAGATTTATTCATACCTTAAGCATTTTAATCTGAATCAGTTACCTCTGTCCCAAAGTATATGTTTGCTGGCATTACTGACAAGAGGTATTTTGGTTGAATAAATGTTTTAGAATTTTTGTTTGATTAATTAAAATGTAAGTACTCCTACATTGTTTTCTTTTTCACAGAAAAGTCTGTTAAGTTATGTGTCACCAAGGAGATGCTCCTTCTCAGTATTACAACTGCTTATACAGGTAATGGGATTAGTTAATTACGGTTTGGGTTTTCTGTTGCTGCATAACGTAAGGGCCAAAAATAACAACTGTGTTATCCTTTCTCACAATTCTGTTTGTTGACCTGGGCTCAGCTGAACAGTGCTTCTGATGGTCTTGTTTGGGGTCTCTTGTGGGTGCTGTTTAGGGTGATGAAGACTGGAACCTCCCGAGAATTTCATTTGCATGTCTGAAGGGCTCAGATGTAACACTGGGCCCCTATCTCTCTAGCTGCATGACCTCCTCCCACGTGATCCCCTCGGGACCCAGCAGGACAGCCATATTGCTTAGTGGCCAAGTGCTCTAAAAAGGGCCAAAGGAGGAGTGAGTGACTGAACCTTCTTAAAATTCAGGCCTGGCATTAGCCCAGGGCCGCTTCCACTGCATTCTGTTGATGAAAGCAAATCACAGGGTCAGCCCAGATTTAACGTGGGAGCATTCTACACAAGGGCCTGAAAACTGGGAGGCGTGGTTCATCCCAACCAGTGACTTTAGGGCAAAAGGGAGCACTCTGTGACTTACCGACGTGTGATGTGGTAATAGGTGGAGCACACTTAGGTCTTAAGAATGATGAGGAAATCTATTTCCTTTTAAAAAGTGCTGTGATGTGCTTGCCAGCTATTACTTCCGCTTTCCGGTGCCTCATAGGTATTAACGTCTTTTCAGGAGAAATGGAATCAGTATTAAACGTCTTTAAGATTCAGTTAAAGTTTTATAGCACTAAGGAATCAGGTCTTCTACTGACTTGACTTAATTAAAACACTGTGCCTTTAAACAAAAGTGGATAGTAAAGAGTAGTTCTCCAAACGGGAACACTATTCATAAGGATAAGCCCTTTGTATTCACTGTCAGAGTCTTAATGTTAATTATAACCTCTGCCCATCCCCTGTCTATACCCAGAGTGACCATTTAAACATAGGGATGTCTTTGCTTATTTGAGCTGTATATTTTTATCTGAAATTTGAAACACCTGCCATCTTATGTTCATTTAAATTATGAAGAAAAGCTCAAAAACAATGTGAATTTATAGTCAATTTAAATCTTTTTTTCTAAAGGTCTGGAATTGACTTTCATCTCTGGTGTATATGGAACCTGTATTGGCGCTGTAAATAAATTTGGAACAGATGAGAAAAGCCTCATTGGACTTTCTGGAATTTTCATTGGCATTGGAGAAATTTTAGGTTGGTTTTTAAAAAAGTTTTTGCATTAAATCAGTTCATTATAATAGACATTTTAAGTGTACTTGACCTCCCTGTCCTTGAATTTGTTTCCTTGCTTATTTTTTACCAAAATGAATGTGTGGCTTTTAAAAAATTATTATCATTGTTCTAATATAACTTAATTATAAAAGATTTGCCAAATGATTTACAGACAGAAGTGTAAATAGAAAAACATATGGTCTCTTCCAGCTTTTCCTCTTAAAATACCTTGGGAGAGTGTCCCTGACTTTCTTGCTCTCTGACTCTCTGATACCAGCGAGGTGTCCCAACAGTGCAGTTCAGTTCTGACGCTGACTACCCATTAGTCAGACATTACAGCCTCAAGGGTCTGGTCCCACAAGACGGCCATCACTTCAGTTGCCAGTTGTTAAGTCCTGAGTCTCCTGGTTACCTATACTTCTGTCCAACTTGGCTGTGAATTTGGGGCTTCCCACAACCCTCCAGGAAAATGCTGTACTTACTATTAAAGTTTATTGTAAAGAATACAAATGAGCAGCCAGATGAAGAGATACATAGGGCAAAGTCTGGAAGGGTCCCTCTGCCCCTGTGGAGTCGGGCATGTGGATGTGTTGGCCAGCTGGGAAGTCCTCCCAGACCTATTTAGGGCGCTTCTGGAGATTGCATCATGTAGTCATATGAGTGTTTCCATTGTTGGCTGTCGTGGATTGAGCTAAATCTCTAGCCCCTCTCCTCTCCCCCTGAGACCAGGGGTGGTGGGGCTGAAAGTTCCAACCCTCTAGTCAAGGCTTGGTCCTCCTGGCAACCAGTCCCCTTCCCGAAGCTATCGAAGGCCAGCCCCGGCTCCTTCAGCAGTTACCTCATTAGCACAAATGCTGGTGTGGACGAAAGGGGTTCCTTACTTACAACAAAAAACCCCTATCCCTCAGGAAATCCAGGAGCTCTAAATGGGTGTGTGTGGCAGGGTGCTGCCAGAAAGTGGGGAGCAAGAGGGAAAAGGCAAAGAACAAATACATATTTTTATTATATTAAATTAATTACCCTTATTCAACAAAGATTTGTTCAACATTTGCAGTATATTAGATATCATGTCAGATGAGGAACTTCTGAATTCAACAAATATTTGTTGTGCATCTGTTGTGTGAACAGAACAGACTCCCTGCCCACCAGGAGCTTGTATTCTTGGCGAAGAAAACAGGCAGTAAAAAAACATAGGAAACTTAGATGTCAGACCATGATGAGCACTATGGAGAAAGCAGACGTGGGTGGTTTTTGTTCCCTGCTTTATTGCCAACACCTGGAACAATACCTCATGACCTATCTTTATATATTTGAACGTGTGGAATACAGTTACAGTCATTGTTTTAATGTTTTTGCTTATTCCAACATCTGTGACACTTCTGGGTTTTTTTTGTTTTTACAACTTTATTGAGATATAATTCACATGCCATATTAATTCACCCACTTAAAGTGCACAGTTCAGTGGTTTTAGTATATTCAGAGTTGTGCGACCATCGCCACTCTCTAATTTTGGAACATTTTCATCACCCTTCCCTCGGCAACTATTTATCTATTTTCTTTTTATAATTGCTTATCCTAGACTTTTCCTATGAATGGAATTATACAATATAGGTCTCTCATGTCTGGCAAAAGAAGCCAGACTTAAGTCTGTGCTTGTGGTTCTTCTGTGTTACAGTGTGTATCAGTACTTCATTCCTTTTAAACACTAAATATTTAGTTGTATGGATAAGCCATATTTTATTTATCCATCCATTGTTTGATGGACATTTGTGTTGTCTCCACTTTTTGGCCATTATGAGTAATACTGCTGTGAACATTTGTGTACAGTTTTTGTGTGAACATATGTTTTTATTTCTCTTGGGTATATAGGCCTGGGATTGCTGGGTCATATGACACCTGCATTTGACTGTTTTTTTCCCCAGGATGGGTCCTATTTTCCGGCTTCTTTTGCCTGCCTGGTGATATGGTGCATACCAGACACTGTGAACTTTACCCTATTGGGGGCTGGATGTTTTGTATTCCTGTAACTATTCTTAGCTCTGTTCTTGGATGTAATTCATTCACTTGGAAACAGTATGATCCTTTTAGGTCTTGCCTTTAAGATTCATCGGGCAGAACTGGAGTAGTGCTCAGATTAGGACCAACTATTCCTGACGTCTGGGGGAAGGCCCTTCCATATATCCCCAGTGCCTGTGAATCATAAGATTCCCAGTGTGGCCGGTGGGACCAGGCACTATTTCCAGCCCAGGGTATGGCACTAATACCTCTAAACCTCTTGGCTGGTTCTTTCCTGGGTCTTGGCTAATTGACTCCCAGTATGTGCTCATCACCAGTGAAGACTCAGGGGGCCTGATCTGTGCAGATCTCTGGAATTGCCTCTGTGCAGCTCTCGTTTCTGAGAGCCTTTCCTGGGGACTCCAGTCACGTTGGTATCCCCGGACTCTCAGCCCATCCCCTCAAACGAGGCTTCGGGGCTCCACACGTCCTTCCCTCTTCCTGCTCCCCAGGGGCTCAGCAGGGCGGTAGTCAGGCTTCCCACATTCCCACATTTGTTTCCTGTATCTCAGAGGCCCCTGCCCTTCCGTGCCTGATAGCATCAAATGATAGCCTGATGTCCTCGAAACCACTGATTAATATTTTTTGTACATTTTTAAAGGCAGGTGGTAAATCCAGTCCCTATTATCCCATCTTACCTAGAAATCTTAAGATTTTTCAAATTTCTTCAGTTTCAATAATTCTTATTTTGTATATTTGTGGGTTTTTTGTCTTGATTGAATCGGCTATTGGTTTGTCCATTTCATTTATATTTTCAGAGAACCATGTTTTGATATAATAACTTGACCTTGAGTTTTTCTGTTCTGTACTTCACTGACTTTATAGGTGGCAGCCTCTTTGGCCTACTGAGCAAGAACAATCGTTTTGGGAGAAATCCAGTTGTGCTGTTGGGCATCCTGGTGCATTTTGTAGCTTTTTATTTAATATTTCTCAACATACCTGGGGATGCCCCTGTCGCCCCTGTTGGAGGAACTGACAGCAGTGCTTACATCAAATCCAGGTACAGTGATGGTCACATTTCTCTAGTTTAAGGAATGGCGGGAAGTTATTGATTGCTGGGTATTGAAAATGGAGCAGTTAATCCTTTTATGAGAGTCCGTTATCTTTATAAGATCATTTGTCAAGTGTTAAAGGAGCCAGAATGAGTTTAGCTAGGAATCCATAGAGAATCCCAAGTTACTTTTATAACTGTTGGTTTTAACCTCGCTCCCCACTAAGTCTTGTTCTTGATCTATGAAAGAGCACGTGAGTGACAGTGAAAGAGCAGTGACATCTCGAGAAGTCAGGACCTTGAGGAAAAGCAGTGAGGAGTGAGGGGTAATCTGCCTGTGGGCAGGCCCTCCAGACCTCTCACGGTTGGCTGTGTAAGTTTCGAGGATATTATTTTACTGCACTCACCTCTCAAATTCATGATAGACATAGACATTTATGCCTAGATACACAGTACGAGGGCAGCTCTGCCTAAAACACAGTGTTGGCTTCCCAAATAGTTGGATCAGAGTCTGTTAGACTGAAGATGAGGATGTTTGAGCATAAATTCTTACTATGTAGATTTTGGTATTCATTTATTTTTGTTTCATAGTGTTTAAAACCTGAAAGTAAAGTGCTTTTGTGGGTGAGCCGCGTCTACATTTTAAATAGCTCTAACAGATATCATTGGCATACTCATTCTAAATAAATTGTTATTTTATTCAGCAAAGAAGTTGCCATCTTCTGCAGTTTCCTGCTGGGTCTTGGAGACAGCTGCTTCAACACCCAACTGCTTAGCATTTTAGGTTTTCTCTATTCTGAAGACAGTGCCCCAGCCTTTGCAGTCTTTAAGTTTGTTCAGGTAATAATTTCTTCAGATTGTGTTTAGTGTGGGACCCTTTCTTCCTAGTGCTTAAACTTCATTTTCTTAATGTTTCTTAAGTGAAAGACAGAGACTTCCTTTAAAGGATTTGGGATTCAGTTTAGGAAACAGAGTGTGATTTTTTCCTCCCCACTTGTGTTAAAGATTTTATGATCTGGTCTCTAGAGCTCAGATGAGAGGCTTCCTTCCTTAGATACCAGAATTCATTTATAATGTAGACAAGTGTATTTCTCACTGTATGTCTACATTATTTTATTACTTGATGTTTCACAAAATACTACCAGCTTGTAGTTTTCTTGATTGTTATCAGCTCTCAACAGGAGTAATGGTGCATGTTTGTGAGCTAGTGACTGCGGGAGTCCTGTCCAGTTGCAGAAGGAGCAGAGGACACTGCCAGTCACAGAAAGCCTTGGTCAGAGAGTGGTGGGGCTGACATGGAGCTGTCGGGTCACTGAATTTTATGATTTGTTTTGTTTGTTTATTCTTAGTCCATTTGTGCAGCTGTGGCATTTTTCTACAGTAACTACCTTCTCCTTCATTGGCAACTCCTGGTCATGGTGATCTTTGGGTTTTTGGGAACTGTTTCGTTCTTCGCTGTGGAGTGGGCTGCCACCATTGTGGCCCGGGGCTCTGACTACCGAAGTATTTGATCCGGGGCATCTGTGAGGTGGTATGCATTTCCAGACAGCACAGCCGAAGGACAGAACTTGGTTGAAGAAACCACCTTTCATTTTCACTGTATATTGGATGCTATTTAATATGGGAAATCAGAGAATTAAGACTGCTAAATCTGCCAGAGTTGGTATTCAAGTTTACAGATATTAGCTGTTTAAAACAAGTCGAATAAGGGAAATTTGTTCTGTCAATTATAATTGTTTGAAGATGTTGTTTTTCAACTCATCTATCCCAAGTTCCCTGTAATCATGTTACAGAATGTAAATGTTTTCCTCTACCTCCTGTTCTCATTGAGAGATCCTGCCTTGATTCAAAATACTAGGCCATATGTCATATAACTATTCTTGCTGGGTGTGGAGTATGTGTTACTATGTAATAACAGGAAGCATATGCCACTCCACATATGTGTGTGGGAATGACATTTAAATAAATCACAAGATGCTGAAGCAGAATACTATCTTTGAAAAGATACGCACTTTCTTCCTCTATAGATATTTTGGTTTAATTTTCTTACCTTGTTCAGAGCAAGGAGTGACTTAAGTTTTATAAGATGAGGTAAAAATTGTCTTAAGTCTTAAAAGCAGGAATCTAATACATATAAATGAACAAAAACACACTTGAAAAACATATACTAGAGGAGGATTTTTGTTAGTAATTTTCCAAAAGATGCAATGCAAGGCAAAAAAAAGTGAGATCTGAGCTGTGGTATCAGGCTGCTGTCGCACAGCAGGTGCCGTTCCGTACATGTATCTGGGAATGGGGTGTAACTGTTTGGGGAGATGTTTAAATTGAAATGTTAACTTTCCTTCATAAGAGGTTTCTTAAAATTCTTTTTTAATTGACATACAATCTAGAAACCATAAAAGTCACCATTTTAGAGTGTACAACTTAGTGGTATTTTCAGTATATTCACAAAGGTATACAACTATCACATGGATCTAATTCCAGAACATTTCGTCACTCCAAAAAGAAACCCCTCTGCCAGACAGCAGTCATTCCCCATTGTCTGGCCTGACCCTAGCAACCACTAATCTACTTTCTGTCTCCATGTATTTGCCTGTTTGGGACATGTCACATAAATGGGAGAGCTCACTTTTAAATGTGATATTTAATTGTACATGTGAGTTTTATGGCAAAATACATTTAACCATAGGACAAGAAATACCTTGTTTTCCATTGTTTCTTAAAAGCCTGCTAGAAATTTGGAAATTTCAGTTGTCTTAAAAGTTCAAAAAAATTCAGTAGTGTGTGATTTTCAGACTTTGTGGCAAGTGCAGGGAGTCAGCTAGAATCCTTAGAGAAATTTCCTTCATGTGGAGCACTAAACTCTTTTGCTGCAGGTTGTAAAGTTTTGGCTGTCTTTCTTGAAGTGGAGTAAACTTTGTTGTTAGCTGTTCCTATATAAATAATTTGCAAGTACTATTTCAGAATTAACAACAGTGACTTTATTGCCTCTCTAAGCACATTAATATTTACCCAGGTAACACTGTATAACAAATTACCCCAAAACTTGGCCACTTAGGACAACACATATTTATCATCTCACACTGTCTGTGGGTCAGGAATGTGGGAGTGGGTAGCCCGGGTCCTCTGCTCAGGGAGTGTCACGAGGCTGCAGTCCCGGTGTTGGCTGGGCTCAACTAGCGGGGGACCCGCTGTCCCACTCACTCAGGCGGCTGTTGGCAGGAATCCATTCCTCGTAGGCTGTTGGGCTAAGGGTTGTAACTTCTCATGGCTGTTGGCTGAAGGCCACCCTCTGTGCCTTGTTACATGGTGCTGTCCTCAGGGCAGCTCACAACATGGCAGCTGCTTCATCAAAGGAAGCAGGCCAGAAAAGCCAGAGAGTGATAGCAAGACAGAAGTCATAGTCTTTCACACTTTAATGTCGAGAACGCGGCATCCCATTTTTTGTGTGTTCTCGTTGTTAGATGCAAGTCACTAGTTCCAGCCCACACTCGGGAAGGGGATCACACAAGGCAGTGAGCACCAGAGTCCAGGGGCCTTGGTGCTGTCTTACAAGGGTGCTCATCACACCAGACTTAACCTGTCTTACACTTAAGCTGAGAAGTGGGTCCTGTAGTCCCGCATCCCTCATTCTCTTGTGCTCTGATTGTTCATAATGGAGCTGCAAAACACCGGGCTGGGAGAGGCTAACAGGCTTCTGTTAATGACCCCAAGTACTTTCCTCCATGGAAGCCATAGCATCTTAGCACCACTTGTAGGATTCCCAGTAACTCCTGTCAAAAGGGAAGTGCAATGGAGTGAGGTGCATGCATGACTGCTGGACTGCCTTCCACTGCTACGTGCTGTATTATTCACTTTAAGTTCTGTACTCACGTTTTTTGTTCTATAGGGTTTTGTTTTCACTCAGTTTTTATGTCTATAATAGTGTTCATCTCGGTGGGCTCTTTAGATGGCTGGTAATATTAAGCTCAACTCTTAAATGTTTATCATTATTTGAGTTAAAATTGAAATGTGGCAATGAAATAAAGAGTTTAGTTTTTATATTTATAAGTACTGTCATATAATTTTATCTTCATGTCTCCAGGTAAGCAAAGGTCTTAGCTTGGCTTCACATGGGTGTGGATACATGTAAATATGGGTATGCTGCTCTTTCACTGAAAATTTCATATGGTATATATTGAAATTTGGCTTAGACCTTGAGTCGCCTTTACTGAGTCACAGATGGTTTCTCTGTGAGTAAGAAGACCTTCCACACTGAGTTTCTACATGCCAAAAGGCTTGAGAACCTTGAAACCTGGGCTTTGGTTGTTTACACCAGGGGTTTCTTTTCTCTGGGAGTTTTGGTTGATTGGCTGGTTGGTTTTTTGCATACAATAAATCCCTTAATTTCTCAAAATACAAATAAGTTGCAACTAATAGTTAAAATATTTCGGGATCCTCACACCCACTAAGATGGCTACTATCAAACACAAACAAACAAAACCCCAGAAAATAAGTTTTGGCAAGGATGTGGAGAAATTGGAACCCTTGTGCACTGTTGGTGGGAATGTCAAATGGTGCAGCCTCTGTGGGCAGCAGTGTGGCAGTTCCTCAAAAACTGAAACTAGAATTGTCATATGATCCAGCAATTCCATTTCTGGGTGTATATCCAAAAGGATTGAAAGCAGAGACTTGCAGAGAGATCTGTGCAACCATGTTCATAGCAGCATTATCCACAGTAGCCGAAAGGTGGGAACAACCCAAGTGTCCATTGACAGATGAATGAATAAACAAAATTGGTATATCCACATGCGGAATGTTATTCAGCCTTTAAAAGGTATGAAGTAGTGCTGACACCTGCTGCAACATGGATGAACCTTTAGAACATGATGCTAAGTGAAATAAGCCAGTCACAGAAGGACAAATGCTGTTTGGTTCCATGTATGTGAAATACCTGTAGTATCAAATTTACAGAGACAGAAGGAATAGTGGTTGCAGGCCTTGGGGGGTGGGGGAATGGGGAGTTGTTAAATGGGTATGGAGAGTCAGTTTGGGAAAATGAATTCTGTGGGTGAATGGTATTGATGGTAACACACTATGAATACGCTTAATGCCACTGAACTGTACACTTAACAATGGCTAAGATGGTAAACTTTATGGGGACTTTTACCATAGTTATAATTTTAAAAACTGGGGGGAGCTGCATAAGTGTTTCAAGGGACCTCAGGACCCACCCCTAAGTTGGGAGATTAGCAGAAGAAATCATGGGACCTAGCTGGTGGTACTCAGGACTAAGGTTTGTGTGGGGGCATGGTAAGGATACAAGCTGGATCATAAGGGACAAAGACCCAAGTGGAGTCTGGAGGAATCCAGGTGTAGACTTCCTTATGCCCTCACTCTCCTGAGGGTCCCTCAGAGCTCCCTCTTCCCCTAGCTTGGAAAACAGCAGGAAAGTCGACTGTGGACACAGCACCTAAGTAAGGTATTTACACGGGTGTTCTACCTGGTGATTGCTGAGATTCTAGACTCCCAGAAAGAAAGCAGGTGTCTACTGAGCATAAACCACATTGTTTGCACCAACAGTCTAGGTACACTGACCCACTCTTAACCAGTTAAGTGTTGACTAGAAACGCCTGGGAAACCCAGATTTCCACCAAGGACCAACCCTGCAAGCAACCTTCTAAGGATGGTCGTCTTAGGCCTGCTTTCCTAACCCTTTCATACACAAGGCCAAAGCTGTGTTTAAGTAGAGTCTTCTGGACAAAGTGGAATATTCTTCCTCATCACCAGTAATATAGACAATCCTATAGAGGGAAAGGCCTTGAAATGAAGTAGCCCTGGGCTTATTGTTAGGTATTTCCTTTAGGGCCACAATCATTGGAATTGTTCTGCCTTGATCTTGACATATGTGTATATGTGTGTGTGTGTGTGTGTATACACACACACACAACTGAAGTAGATGGGAATCTCCAGTTTCCCCCATTGTGAGGCTTCCCTGGAGGGTTTTGTATTAGGGAATCTTATAGTTGCCCTCTGGTACCTCCTAAGCCCATTTCTAGGCATGACTCCTTTCAGTGAAGGTCAAAGGCCAGGATGGTAAGGATTTGAGATTCTAGAAACTGTCATTGCTGTTCTTGAATCAAGTTTCATCATGAATTGTGTCATTTGGGTAGAATATGTGTGTCCTTTCTTATTTTCTCAAATCAAGAGACTTAATTGTGTAACTGAAAGACAGTATGCTTTGTAACACAGCCTAAATACCCACTTCTGTTGCTTTGGTCCTCCGTGAGAACTGAAGTCTTAGACAAATCGGATCAGATTCCAGCTGTAGAGTGGGTGAATGTAATACCATGAACCATTGTTGTATGATTGGTGGTGAAATGATTATGAATATGGATTATAGATATTGAAATATAATTAGATTGGAAAAGTTGATGTCTCATTAAAATGTAACAAAGCTTCTTTGGCTCTTTTGGTTTTGTTTCCAGCAAGTAAAATATGGTTAGACAGCTCTTTTCTCTACAACTCGTGTTCCTTAAGAATTGTCTATATTTTCTATGTAGTCCATGGAAATACTCTTGGCTCTTGAAATTTTCTGTGATTGTTTGTTTAGAAACTTTTATTTAAAAAAAAATAGACCCTTTTGTTAGTTTGTAGGGTTTTTTTTTTAATAGGTTTTTTTTTTTAGAGAATTTTGGGCTCAGGGCAAACTTGAGAGGAAGATACAGAGATTTCTCATATGCCCCCTGCCCTGCTCACGCAACATCCCCCATTACCAGCTTATCCCCTACAGTGTGGGGGTACCTATACTGACGGTATATATGTATACATATACATATATATACTTACATTTATATATATACACTTATATGCCTAATTGAACCTGTATTGACACATATCACCCAAAGTCCATCTTTACATCAGGGTTGACTCTGGTGTACATTCTGTGGGGTTGAACAAATGTATAATGGTATATTCACTCCTATAGTATCATTCAGAGTAGTTTCTCTGCTCTAAAAATCCTCTGTGCTTCCTATTCATCCCGTGCCTCCTGGCAACCACTGATCTTTTTACTGTCTCCATAGTTTTTGCCTTTCTGTCATATAATTGGAATCGTGCAGTTTGTAGCCTTTTAAGATTGGTTTCTTTCACAAAGTAATATGCATTTTAATTTCTTCATGTCTTTTCATGGCTTGATAGCTCATTTCTTCTTAGCACTGAATAATATTCCAATGTCTGGATTGTTAAAAACAAGACAACAGGCCCCAAATGGAGTCACTTATGCTAAGTCCCAATCACCAAAATGAGATGTAACAGTTTTGCTCTCCCAGAAATGGAATCTTAAACCCATCGATCAACTGCCTGATCAGCACTACTTAGGTAATCAACCTGATAGACCCCTGCCATCTGTGAAACTGAATGAAGGAAACCTCATTTAAAATAGGATTGGGGTGCCAGAATGGGAAACTCTCATACCTAACCAACTCATAGTTAATTGCAGACCCCAACAGGAGAAAGCTTACTTTAATACCCCAGCAAGAGGGAGGAAGATTTTCTCCTCGCCCAGCAACAGCTCAGCCAATGAGAAATTCACCAGAAAAGTGAGCTCTCACTCTCCTGCAGTGGACTTTTGTTGAAAGTATCCCCTCCCAACATTCTCCTTTTCTTTCTAGAGTAATAGTTCCCTCTCCTTTGCTCTCTGGACTTGCCTATGGTTTTGCTATAGTTTGCATGTCCTGAATTGCCATTTTTCTGCCATTCCCAAATAAACCCATTTATTAAGAATAACTGGCTTCTTATTTTTAAAGTCAGCACATCTAAAGGAAAATAATCTTGCGCCAACCAACACGCTTTTTCCCTAGTATAACTCCCTTGTTCCTGCTTCCATCTGCCTATAAAAGTCTTTCATTTTTACAGCTCCTCAGAGCACCTTCCTAGCTACTAGACTGAATCTGCCCAATCCAAAAAATTGATTTTTGCTCAAACTCTTAAAATGTTTAATATGCTTCAATTAATTTTTTTATAGAATGTGCCAAGTTTACTTATTCATTCACCTGTGAAGGACATCTTGGTTTTGAAAATTATGAATTATAAATTACTGCTGTAAACATCTGTGTGCAGGTTTTTGTGTGGACGTAAGTTTTCAACTCCTTTGGATCAATATTGAGGAACACAGTTGCTGGATCATATGTTAAGAGTATGTTTAGTTTTGTAAGAAACCGCCGAACTCTTCCAGAGTGGTGCCATTTCCCATCCCCACCAGCAATGAATGAGAGTTCCTGTTGCTTCCCGTTCCCACCAGCATTTGGTGGTGTCAGTGTTCTGCATTTTGGCTGTTCTGCTAGATGTGTAGTGCTGCCTCATTGTTTTAAGTTGTGTTTCCCTGATGACATAACATAGTATGTGGAGCATCTTTTCATGTGCTTACTTGCCATTTCTACATCTTCTTTGGTGAGGTTTTTGTTCGTTGTATCATTTTGGGTAACAGTCCTTTATCAGATGTGTCTTTTGGAAGTATTTTCTCCTAGTTTATGGCTTCTCATTCTCTTGAGTGTGATCCCTTTTTGATCCATTATATACTATTTGATCCATAATATAATATCCATAAAATATAATTTTAATACCAAAAAGTATGTTTTTGTTAACCTGGTAGGCCAAGAAGCTATAATGTTTCATCGTGGCTTTCAAACTTAACATTGTTTTCAACTTTGTATACAAATATATGTTTGTGAGCAAATATGTTTGTATAGAAATACATGATGCTGTGAGCACCTCCCTGGTGCATCTGGTTGTGATAGTTGGTTTTTTGAGCTGCTGTCAAGTCTGGAAGGTTTGATGTTTTTATCAGGAGTGGTTCTGCCCTAATTCTGTGTGAACTGAGATAATTAGAAGAAATGCTGATTGCAGTTTTAAAGACATCAAATCCCAAAAAGGCTCATTCGGGCATTTCTTTTTTTACTTCAATTCATCGGTCCTTTTTTTTCCCCTTCCTTAAAATGTCAGATATCCCCAGTTCTTCAGTCTTCTTTGTTTATATTCTAAGCCTATTGGGCCTTTTTTTTTTTTTTTGGTTCTATTTTATATTTTAAAAGGGATCTTTGGGGATAATTGTCACATGAACTGAAAACACAGTCTTTTGATGATTCATCTTGTAGACACTGTGAGAACATATTGAGAAAAAAGCAGTTTTTTTCTTCCTCTGCTTCTTTTGTATGGTTACAACCATTCAAATAAAAGAGGAGCACAGCAAATGTTTGAGTTGGCATGTTGGGTAAGTAGTCTGTTGGCTGGAGGATGCTGTCAGAGGGAGCCGCGCGGGCCGTCTGGGCTGGCCGTCCTGCAGGTGGCGGGACCCGAAGCTGCACTGTGCGGGCTCCATTGCCGTTTGTTCTGTGCCCAGAACTTGCTTCAGTCATCACTTTGGCACGAGGAGACCCTTAGACTTAGGAACCATTTTGGTCCTATTCATTATTTAGCAGGATAAAGGGAACTGTGTTTGGAATAGTCTGTTTTCTTTCCTGAGAGATCAGCCTCTATCGTTAATTCCTTTCTAAATCAGCATAACTAGTGACAGGTGAGCAACCTAACGCAGGGCGTGATTATTTGTGTCTGTTTGCGTTAAATACTTAATATGCTAAATGAGCCCAGCACATTCACACAGAGCCACAGAATCTGATCAGATACGTCATCTTGTACCGACTCCCTGTGATTTCTCTTGCCAGCCTTCTTGCTGTTTCAGCCACTCCTATAGGCTTAAGTGTTGTTTTCTCTTTTTACCTAATATCTGTCCAGAAGAGTTTTCTTGGAGTCAAAGTGCTGAAGCCAGGTCCTTAAAGGAGGTAAAAAGAGTCCAAAAGCTGACCTAAGTATTCAGTAAGAAATCATTTATTCCAGCAGAGAGGGAAGAATTGCCTTGATAATCGTCATTTATGAAAGTTCTCTGCAATTGAACAGCTGTCTCCTTTGTGCTCTGCTCTTTGAATTAAGTGGGCCATTCGTCTGTGGGAAATAGTCAACTTGCAATAGATTGTTGCTGCTCTGATCATTTTTTTTCAAGAAAGAAAATTATGCATATAATAACCTGTTTGAAAAAGCTCCTTAGTGATAACATCATCATTTGTTTTCTGGCTGCAGAACAATGAGTGCAGTGCATAGGTGTCTTTAACTTTTACTGCTACAGAGCTGATCACTGCAGTGAAAAAGCCAGAGGTATATTCTCTGTTCCAGTGCAGAAGGTGTACATATGTATAATGTCCTGAATTTGTACCTCTATAAATGCTATACCCATCTCAGTGTATGATAGAGTGATGGGCGCGGTCAGACTCTGCCCAGGAGAGTTGTGGGTTTAAATTTCGTGGTGAGCTGGAATAAAGAAGGAAACATTGCAACTCCCAGTGTGAAGTACATTCCATATTAATGAATGTTAACCCCCAAAAAGATGAAGTAGACCACTCAGGTGAGATGGACACACTCCCAGAAAGACACTGGAACTGGCTCAAGATGTAGGAAATCCAAAAAGACCTGTAACAAAGAAAGAAATTTAATCACTAATTAAAAATCTTCCCACAAAGAAAACTCCAGGCCCAGACAGCTTCACTTATCAAACATTTAAAGAAGTAACATTTATGCTTCCCAAAGTAGAGGAGGAGAACATTTTCCAACTCATTCCACAAGGCCAGCCTGTCCCTGTTACGAAAGCTGAAAATGTCACAGGAATAGAAAACATCAGGCATATACCCCTTATGAACAGAGGCCACAACATTAGCCAACTAAGTAAAGTAAACATACAAAGAGGTTTATATGCCATGACCCACTGGGATTTCTACCAGGAGTGCAAGATTTGTTTAACATCCAAAAATCAGTTAATTGTGCCCTTTTCCAGCACCAGCTGGGTATCCTACAAGTCCATGCAGTTCTGACACTAACTGCCTAGAGTTAGCTGAGCACAAATCCAGGGGTTCCCGCTACCCTTCCCTCAGGGTTGATAATTTGCTGGAGCAACTCACAGTGTCAGGAAAGAACTATGCTTACTATTGCAGCTTTATTATAAAGGATGCAACTGAGGAATAGCCAAATGAAAGAGATACAGAGGGCAAGGTGGGGCGGGGGACACAGAACTTCCGTGTTCTATCTGGACATGTCGCCCTCCTAGCACACTGATGTGTTCACCAACCTGGAAGCTCCCCAAAACTGCTCAAGAATTTTTATCAAGGTTTTATGGTGAAGGCGTGGATGATAAAATCACTGGCAGTGGTGTGTACCTGCACTGCCTTCCTGGAGCTGGGGAAGGTGGGCTTCCAACTATCTAATCATGTGATTGGTTTCCTGGCAACTGGCCCTCCCCCCAAGTCTTGAAGGTGTGAAGGGCCCACCAAGGGTTACCTCAAGGGGCTCATTATAAGACAGACACTTGTAGAACTCAAAAAATTCCGAGGGTTTTAGGAGCTCTGACAGGAACCAGGCTCAAAGACCAAATATATATATTTTTTATTATACCAGAGTCACACCCTGTATTAATAAAGGACAAAAACTAGGTGATCACATCACAGAAAAACCACTTGACAAAATCCAACACCATTTATGGTTAAAGATAAATACGAAATAAACACCTTTCATTAAAGCAGGAATAGAGAACTTTTTAGATCTAATAGGGTCATCTGTGGAAAAACCCATAGCTAACAGTATTTTCACCTTAATGGTGAAAGAGAGTGCTTGCCCTGAGACCAGGATCTGGGCCTGGCAAAAGTATACTTTTGCCTCTTCTGCAATAAGACCAAAAGAAGGCCGTCCAGACTGTGAGAGAAAGACCACTCAGCTGTCAATCATAGGTGATATAATCTTGTAGTCAGTAATCCCAAACACACACACACAAGCCTACTAGAACTGAGTTTAGTAAGGTCACAGGATATAAGATCAATATACAGAAACTGATCATATTTCTATGTACTAATACTAAGCGATCTGAAAATGAAGTAAATACAATTCCATTCACAATAACGTCAGGAAGAAAATTACTCAGTAATAAATTTAACAAGAAAAAGCAATTCTCATTTGCTGACCACCACCAAGCATTGCTGAGAGCAATTAAAGATAAAAATAAGTGGAGAGAAGTTCCATGTTACTGGATTAGAAGACTGGATATTGTCAAGATGGTAATTCTCACTGCGTTGATCTATAAATTCAATGTAACTCCTGTCAAAATGCCAGCTGGATATTTTCTGTGGAAATCAACATGTTGACTTTAAAATTTACAGGGAAATACATAGGACCTGGAATTGGCAAAACAATTTTGAAAAAAGAAGAACAAAGTTAGAGGTACTTTCACTTTATTTCAAATTTACTGGGAAGAAACAATCATCAGCACAGTACAGTCCTGGCATAAGAATAGATCAATGGAAGATAACTGAGAGTCCAGCAATCCTTACATTTATGATCAAATGACTTTTGATAAAGTTACCAACACAATTCAGTGGGGAAAGAATAGTATTTTCAATAAGTGGTGCTGCAGTAATTGGATATTCACATTCAAAGGAAATGAACCTAAAATGCCTGAGATGCGTTCATGACCGGCTCTGATAGATTGTTCTACACAAGTACTCATCAGTCCTTTGTGTTAGAATGTGTATGGGAAAAAAAGTTCAGGATGCCGAAAGATCTGTCCCTGTGTACCATGGGGAGTGTGAGTGACCACTGTATCTGGATCAATTTCATTCTGGGCCATTAGGTATTTATCTATGAATATAGATGTGACTTGTTTTCAAGATTTGGGGCCTCTCCAGTCTTTGTTTATATCTTCAGGCTTGTTTTCCTTTCTTTAGCTGTTATAAACTCAGGCCTGTAAACATGCATCAATTCTTGATCCTAACCAAGAGTAACCTGGGAAAACATGGGCCTCATCCCTGACGCGCATCACCTCTGGAAATGAAGGGATAGTAAAGCATTGCTCACATTCACAGTGAGGGAGCATTGCATGCCTGCAGGATGGGGTAGTGGGGCTTGGGTGTTTTCTAGGCAAGAGGGACACACCTGCTCACTCTAGCGGACGTGCCATCCTTGGCTAAAACATGTGCCTCACCCCAACTCCAAGGAGCAAATCTTATTCCTATTACCACATGAAGATCCAAAACAGGATTATATCATACACGCAGGTCATGGGTGAGTCAGCAAAATTGTAAAATTGCAGTGGGGACTCAGGCCAGCTTGGTCAAGGTCAGGTTTGCACTGCATTGTCTCCTTGGGATTCCATGTGGGTCCGGCCTTGAGGCCCTTTCTGGTGCCTGTGCTTTTGAGTGAAAATGATTCTCTTCCTGCAGTCTGCATGTAGAACAAGACTTCACATTTAGAGGACTGGCCTTTGTAGAATGTTTTCATATACATTCTTACTTGAGCCTCCAGAGAAGTCAGCACAGACATTACGGGAGAGGGATTGGTATTCCCGCATTGTGGCTCAGAGCTGAGTGCAGAGACGGGCCCTTGCTAGGAGGGCAGGTGGGCAGCACAGCCAGCTCAGAACAGCTTTGCTTTCCATCCTGTCCTTCTCTGTTGGGGGCCATTCTGCCCACTGAGGATGTGGAGCCCCCTGGCCTCTACCCGCTTGGTGCTAGTGCACCCCTTCCTCCAGTCACAACCACCAAAAATATCTCCAGACGTTGCCAACTGTCCCCTAGGGGGCCAAATCGTCCCCACCCTCTCCTGTTGAGTCCCTCTGTTCTAGGAGGTGGTGAAAACTTGCTGAGTCTGAGAACCTCTGAGGCATTTTGGCACTGATGGGGGCTACCTTGCTCCGAATGGGTCAAACCCTTGCCCCATTGCCTCTCAACGTAGCCATTGCCTAGGTGCTCACTGAATTGTTGGAGTAGCTAGATTTTAGAAGTTGAATTCAGAGCATATGGCATCCTTTTCTTTGACCCAGTCCAGTAGAATTTACTTATTTCGCACTGAAGGAGCTGTGGATATTGCTTTAGCAGGACGTGGGGAGTATATCCCCACTGTGAGGCCTGGTTTTATTGAAGGTCCAGTAGAATTTGGGATTAATATTACTCACTAAGTGATGAGAATGGGTTGGGAAGATCTCAGAAGCATTTAGGAAGGAGTAAATTGTTCAAATTTTCCCAGCACTTCTGAAATGAAAGCGTCTGACCGAGGTGCTAAGCAGCTGAAGTGGGCCCGAAGGTCCCGGCATTTGCTGACTCAGGCTTGTTCGTCTCTATCTCCAAAATTATGCTCTTTTGTGCAGATTTTTTTTTTTTTTTTTACCACTTGTCTCTCTGTGTTATTGGAAACTGCAAGCTATCCACAGTAAAGCCAATTTGAACCTAGTCAAGCCTGTATTAACACTTATGCCTGAAAATGGGAAAAATGACAGAGGTTGCTGAGGCGAGGTCTCATTGTGACCTTGACTGGTGTCGCCGGGGGTGAGAAGATGACAAGTGGCCTCGGGGCTGCAGAGTGAATTTCATTTCATGCAAAGAAAAATGAGATTAAAAATATTTCAAGACAATAAAGTACTGTCCAGAGCCTGCAACGGGCAAGGCAACCAGCAGTCACAGGTGTTGGGAGGAGAAAGGAGAGGCTGCAGCAGGGTCTGTGCACCGTGCGGGACCTGCGCACCCAGGTCGTCCGTGGGGCGGGAGGCACAGGGAGATGAAGTGTGTCTCCTGAGCAGGGGGTGCCTTTCAGAGCCGCTGGGAGCCGAGGCCCAGGCTGGCCCCGTGACTGTGGCTTTCAGTCTCCCGGGCCACCTGAAGGTGTGTCTCATTCTGCAGAGGGCTGCACGAGTGCCCCATTCCCTCCTCTGGGGCCCAGTGCCTTGCTCTGAAGCATGGATTCTCTGGATCCCAGAGCAGGGTCTCTCAGCCCCAGCCCTTTGCTCTCCAGCCCCATCCTTCTCTGTTGGGGACCAATCTGCCCACTGAGGATGTGGAGCCCCCTGGCCTCCACCTGCTTGTTGCCAGCAGCACCCCCTCCTCCAGTCACAGCCACCAAAAATATCTCCAGACATTGCCATCTTCCCTAGGGGGCCAAATTGCCCCCCACCCTCTCCCTTGAGACCCTCTGTTCTAGGAGGTGGCAAAACTTGCTGAGTGTGAGGACCTCTGAGGCATTTTGGCATCGAAAGAGTCTGCCTTGCTCAGAACGGGTCAAATTAATCCCTTTGAGTAAAATCATCTCCATATAATGTATCACTTAATGGCTTGGTGAATGTGGGGCACAGAATAATGGCCACCTAAGGAAGTTCACGTCCTAATCCCCAGAATCTGTGAAAATGTCACCTCCCACAGCAAAGCAGTTCTGCAGCTGTGCTGATGCGGAGATTGTCCCGGGTGATCTGGGCGGGCTGTGTAATCACAGGTCCTTGGGTGGCGGCGTCCTTGTAAGAGCTGCAGCAGGAGGAACAGAGACAGGGGAGGAGAGCTGATGTCAGAAGCAGGGGTGAGGTGGGGGGAGACTGACATGCAGGACAGGACCTCGAGCCACTGGAGGCTGCCTCTCGAAGCTGGACAAGGCAGGGCCCCAGAGCCCCCAGAAGGAAGCAGCCCCTCATGTTAGCCCATGAGACCCACCTCCAGATCTGTGAGGTCATACATTTGCATGGTTTGAAGCCGCTAGTTTGTCAGTTTGTCACAGCAGCTGTAGACGCGAACACGGTAGCATTTTCCCTCCACCAGACCGAGGCCTCTGAGCCGGAGCCCGGCTCTGGTTCTCTGTGTCCGCTTCGGCGCGGTGCTGTTTGTTGGCGAGGGTGGTTATGTCCTGACAGAGACAGGGCTTTCCATAAGTCTGGGGATGAGGGTACGCCCTCCTCTTTCCCGGAGGGGCCCACCTAATTCTGAGGCGACCTCGAAGCCGTTGGCAGCTGTGCCGCTGCATCAGAAGCCGAGCTGCCAGCAGCACGAACCTTGTCGGGCCCCGCGGGTCCTTTGCACTCTCCTCTCCACGGCGCCTCGGCCACAAGTACCTGCCAGCCACGTCTCTCTCTTAGAGCTCCTTGGACTTCTCCTCTCGAGAGCTGGCACTCTGGGGGTCTGTCAAATGCTGATTGGACAGTTAAATTTGTGAGTCCTTTTCCCATTTACCACGGGAGCTGGGCTGTGCAAAAATGTACTGATTTCAGAGGTTTGTTAAGTTTCACTTAAAATTTTAAAGAGAGTTTTAGCAGACTTAATTTTTTAGAGCAGTTGAAGTTGATAGCAAAATTGAGTGGAAACTACAGATTCCCCACCCGCCCTTATCTGTGTACAGCCTCCCCCACCATCAGCACTGGCTCCAGATGGGACACTGGTGACAGTTGATGAACCTACATGGACTTATCCTCATCATTACCCAGAGTCCATAGTTTACATCACGGTCCATTTTTGGTGTTGTGGATTCTGTGGGTTTGGACAAATGTGTGATGGCACGGATCCGTGGATTAAAGCCTCACGCAGAGCAGTTTCACTTTTATTTTTTATTTTTTATTAAGGTATGATTGATATACACTCTTATGAAGGTTTCACATGAAAAAACAATGTGGTTACTACATTTACCCATATTATCAAGTCCCCATCCATGCCCCAGTGCAGTCACTGTCCATCAGTGCAGTATGCCACAGATCTACTATGTGCCTTCTCTGTGCTACACTGTTCTCCCCGTGACCCCCCCACACCATGTGTACTAAACATAATACCCTTCAGTCCCCTTCTCCCTCCCTCCCCACCCGCCCTCCCACACCCCTCCCCTTTGGTAACCACTAGTTCCTTCTTGGAGTCTCTGAGTCTGTTGCCATTTTGTTCCTTCAGTTTTGCTTCATTGTTATACTCCACAAATGAGGGAAATCATTTGGCATTTGTCTTTCTCTGCCTGGCTTATTTCACTGAGCATAATGTCCTCCAGCTCCATCCATGTTGTTGCAAATGGTAGGATTTGTTTCTTTCTTATGGCTGAATAGTATTCCATTGTATATATGTACCACATCTTCTTTATCCATTCATCTACAGATGGACACTGAGGTTGCTTCCATATCTTGGCTATTGTAAAAAGAGCTGCGATGAACATAGGGGTGCATATGTCTTTTTGAATCTGAGAAGTTGTATTCTTTGGGTATATTCCAAGAAGTGGGATTCCAGGGTCAAATGGTATTTCTATTTTTAGTTTTTTGAGGAACCTCCATATTGCTTTCCACAATGGTTGAACTAACTTACATTCCCACGAGCAGTGTAGGAGGGTTCCCCTTTCTCTACATCCTCACCAGCATTTGTTGTTCTTAGTCTTTTTGATGCTGGCCATCCTAACTGGTGTGAGGTGATATCTCATTGTGGTTTTAACTTGCATTTCCCTGATGATTAGTGATGATTTTCATGTGCCTGTTGGCCATCTGAATTTCTTCTTTGGAGAACTGTCTGTTCATATCCTCTGCCCATTTGTTAATCGGGTTATTTTCTTTTTGGGTGTTGAGGTGTGTAAGTTCTTTATATATTTTGGATGTTAACCCCTTGTCGGATATGTCATCTACAAATATATAAAATATATTCTCCCACATAGTAGGATGCCTTTTTGTTTTGTTGATGATGTCCTTTACCATACAAAAACTTTTTAGTTTGATGTAGTCCCATGAGTTCATTTTTGCTTTTGTTTCCCTTTCTCGAGGAGATGGGTTCAGGAAGAAGTTGCTCATGCTTATATTCAGGAGATGTTTGCCTATGTTGTCTTCTAAGAGTTTTGTGGTTTCATGACTTACATTCAAGTCTTTAATCCATTTTGAGTTTACTTTTGTGTATGGGGTTAAACAATAATCCAGTTTCATTCTCTTGCATGGAGCTGTCCAGTTTTGCCAACACCAGCTGTTGAAGAGGCTCTCTTTTCCCCATTGTATATCCTTACTCCTTTATCGTATATTAATTGACCATATATGGTTGGGTTTATATCAGGAGAGCAGTTTCACTTTTAAAGCAACCTGCAGACCATGGGGAATACTTTGCACATGAGGATCGGCTTGCTCATATTTGGTGTAATTCTTGTGTAGCTTCACCTGGCACCTGTGACATCAGTCAGTTATCTATCAGATGTATATCGTTTGTTATAAGGAGGATCAAGAGAGGGAGTGCAGCCAGGTCAGTGTAACCTCCCAATGGCATAAAAAGATGTTTAAGGCCTGCTCACTTATTGGGATAAATTCAGTAAATACCAAGCATCACTGTGCATTAGGGAGCAAAAGCCACTGAGCTCTGTCCTCCCAGAGCTTCCAGTCTGGCACAACGTCATTTAAGAAGCTTGGCAAATGTTGGATCCAAGTGGGGTCTGCCCACCCGGAATAAGCCCAGTTTGCCCAGGTAACACAACAGAACTTCCTTATGAGAGGTCGGAGCTGGCTTGCAGGCCCTATGGCAAACAAAGTCAGGGAAACTCCAGATGCCACACCACTGGGCAGGCGCCCTCTCCCACTGTTCTCTCTGTCCTCCTGGGGTGGTTGGTTGCTCTTATGGGTGGAGGAAGAAGAATGATAACAGAGAAACCTGCGCTCTGGTCCCAAGACCCTCTGCTGGGGGTCTTGAAGCAGATCATGGACTCTCTCAGACCGAATTTACTCATCTGACTGACAGTGCAGGTTTGGACACAGCAGCTTCTAGGGTCTCTCTTCACCAGGACAGACTCCTATTCGTATGCAGCTGGAGGCCCCGCTGGACCAGGTCCACCTCTGTTTGTTTCCATGTCACTGGTCAGCTGAACACCCAACCCTCAGCAAGTAGCTTCAGATGAATTCCAAATGCCTGGGCAAATGTTTCAGCCATGGTCCTCTTGCCCTCAAATCCTGCATCGCTTGCAAAATGAACACATTCCAAATAGGATGCATCTCTTTCCAGCCAGAGGGTATGTAGGAATTACCGTGCTGGTTTTGGAGTCTTGCCAGGAAGAAACCTCCAGGTGCAGAAATCAGGCTCCCGTCCTCCATGCCCTGCAGAGGGCGACCCTCTCTTGTAATCGGCTGGTGCTTGTCTGAACATTCAGTGCTTCCTTTTCGTGTGGCTGACAGCACGGGCTCGGGTGAAAGAGAAATTGAATTGACAGAGTAAATTAAAATGCATTTAAACTTCACCTCAGCTCCTCCAGTGAAGTCTCTGCTCCCCACTTGTGCGGCTCTCCCCTGGGCTGGTAGAGGCATCTGTCACTGTCCTGTAGCCTGTGACCTGTTTCCTGATGTTCCTATTGAAGTCCCTGAGTTCATAGATGCTTCTTATCCTCCATTTCCTTCTTGAAAGGCACTGAGAACTCAATTTGCGGAAAATTGAAAACCTTTCCAGATATTACTCTTTTGAAAGTGGTTTTGCCTAAAAACATAACAATGCACCAGCTCTCGTAGGAGTGATTCATTTAGCTCTTCTTTCCCTTGACCTAAGAAGAAAACACAAGCAGGAAAGCTGGGAAGTAACACTTGAAACTAATATATAAATTCATTTTTAGCCAAGGGTCTGTTTTTCCCCCAACTCTACAATTCTTTGAAAGTACAGTAGATCAGGGATATATGTATTTTGCTTCAGAACCATTTAATACCACTGCAGGTCCTACAAGGAGACTCGATGGTGGGCACAAAGGTGGGGGGTGGGGCCAGTCCATGTCAGGGTCCAATTATTGCTGAGCCCCGGTCGCTCCAGGACGCATTCGTGGACTTTTCCTAGCCCTCTGTGTTCTCTGTGATCTCCTGCGCTTTGCTACATGAACATAGTATGGGGACCCTCAGGAGGGCTCCGGGGGCCGTTTGTCCCTCCCCAGCATCCAGGGGAAGGGTCTCCCGCCTGGACACCCGTGGTAGCACCCCTCAACACTTGCCATCAGAGAGAAGCAGCTTCTGGCCTGCCTGAGCTGCCCATACTGGGGCTTAGATGAATCTCCCTGTTCTTTTTTCAGGCCAGGCCAGTTACCCCTCTGTAGTGGGTTGGGTAGTGTCCCCACAAAAGATAGACCTGTACCCTAACCCCTGGGAGCTGTGGGCGTGACCCTCCTTGGAAGGGTCTTGGCAGATGTGTTAGGATCTCCAAATGAGATCATCGTGGACTCAGAGTGGGCAGGCCCTGGTGTTCTTAGCGGGGAGAGAGTGGGAGCTGAGATGCAGGGACCCACGGGGGAAGGCCAGGAGAAGACGGAGGCAGAGAGCAAGTGGGGCAGCGATGTGCCAGGGACGCCACACGTTGCCAGTCACTCCCAGAAAAAGGAGAGACAGATTCTCAGGGCTTCCAAAGGAACCCGCTGTGCTGATGCCCTGGTTTGAGACTTCCAGCCCCAGAACGTGGAGGAACAATCATTTCTGTTGTTTGAGCCATGCAGGTTGTGGTGACTGGGTGTGCCAGCCCTGCGGGATTCATGCACCTTCTCCCAGGCCCCTGCTGTTTTGACAAGGGTGTATGATGGCCGTGTCTCATTTTTACTTTCAGTTAACCAATCCCATGTCTTTGAATAACTGATATTCCACGACTTCCATTTTGACACACACTCCTTGCCTTGCCCCAGAGCCGAGCAGGAAGCCGCACGCTGTGGGCACCCAGGGCTCCTGAAATGACGACCATCACCCCTGGAGGGGCTTGGTGGCAGGCAAACCTGGCTTCAGATGACCCTCCGCTGCTTCCCAGGTGCCAGCCGGGTGAGGGGTTTAGCTTTTCTGGGCCTCGGTTTCATCTGTGTAGCGTTGGAGAAAAGGCTGCTCCATGGGGTGCTGTGGCCGTCATTCACTGAGGCCGAAATGAGGTGTGAGGCCGCTTTGCACGGAGCAGACGCTTGGTGAGCCCAGCGAACCCGAACTGCCCCACTCCTCCCTGAACGCGTGTCCCTCTCCCAGGAGAGGCAGCGTGTTGACAGGCACGCCAAGGCAGAAACGCTGTTGATCTCCGTGACGGTGGGTTTTGCCACTGGATCCCCAGGTGGGCCGGGACAGGTTAGGTCAGGATGGGAAAGGTGGTTCTATTCCTATTCTGGCAGGGGGCATGTTTTCTGGTGTAGGGGACAGCTGACCCACTCAGCATATTTTCCACTGGCGCTCAAGCCCCGGGACCTTCGGGGTGCTTCCCCATCTATGCAAGAGGACGTTCGGTTGCAGCTGCACCAGGTCGTTGACGTCATCTAGTTCATCCTCTCCTTTTTGGCAGCTGAAAACATGGTGCCTGTGGCCACCTGCTGGGTCCCGGATCCCTGAAGGAGGCAAGTACAGAGGAGGAGGGGTGGGGCACGGGCTGCACGCTTTGGCGTATTGGCCTGGATATGAGGATGAGGTGAAAGGCAGAGGAGATGGGTGCTGGGAAGGGTAGGAAGGCTTTGGGAAGCTGGAATTCCCGCCGCCATGCCTTGGGGCCTCTCGAGGACATTTGTATATTAAATGAGTCATTTGATGGACTCTTCTGCCACCGCGGCCACCCAGCAGCACCAGAGATGTGGACAAGGAGAGGCGAATTTTCCTGACCAGGAAGGCGGAAGGATGGGTGCTGCCTAGACTCTGGGGGTGGGCCTCTCCGGGTTGGGCTGTCTGAGTCCACTTCAGGGTCAAAACATACGCCCTGGACACAGCCCGAGTATATTGTATTTTTAACGAGAATATAGTACTTTTATGATGTATAAAAACCCTTGATTAAAAAATTTTTATTTAAAAGAAGTCATCACACCATTGTGAATGTACTGAAGGCCACCAAATGACACACTTTAAAATCGTTAATGCAATGTGCATTTCATCTCAACAATTTTTTAGACATGGGGAACGTTATAAAAAAGACTAATGAGTAATCAAATGAAATTCATAAACCTAGAATAGTCTGTTTAAAGTAAGTAGTTATAAAAGACATTCTTGGGAAATTTTTAACATATGGATATGGATTAGACATTAGGTGATTAGATCATGAGATGACATATTTTGGGATTATTGTTAATTTTCTGATTATGATTATGGCTTTTTGATTATGTGAAGTCGTCCTTATAATTGATTATATATGGAATGATTATATATGAAAATTGTCCTTGTGTTTTGAAAATTTATGCTGATCTATTTAGGGGTGACCTGTTTATGCTGTTTATAATAAACTGAAATTATGCAGTGAAAATATGAGAAAAATTAAGCACATATGGCAAAATACCAAGAAAAGGTTAAATTACTCTTTTGGTGGCTTCCCCTTGATGTCCTGTGCCCTCCCCACCCCTGCCTGGGCACGCGTGGGCACACATGTAACTGCCCGTCTCCGCGGCCTCCTGCTATGTGTTCCTACAGCATAAAGCTTCACTGCAGCCAGTCTTGGAACAGCAGATTGGCTCACATTCCATTTTTTATTTCAGCCATGTTGGCTGGCCTTCCAGGGCTCGGGCCTCCTCCCGAGTTGCTGCTGTTTTGCACAGCACTGCCTCCAAACTCCTGGCACCTCTCCTCTGGCTGCCCAGCCCAGCGCCATCCTGTGTCTCCTCCCCAGCTCCTCTCTCTGCTGCTGCCGGCCGAGCGGGTCCCCTCTTCCCTCCATCTGATGGTCCATCAGCTCATAGATTTCTGGCCTTTCACAGGGCTGAGCATAGGAGGTGCTTAGTTCCCGGGGGCCATGGTAACAAATGACTGTGACGTGGGGGGCCTAAAGCAACAGATATTTATTCTCTCACAGTTCTGGAAGGTGGACGTCAAAGCCAGGTTGTCAGCAGAGCTGTGCTCCTTCCGAGGATTCCAGGGGAGAATCCCTCCTTGCCCCTTCCCATTCTGGTGGCGCCGGGCTTTCCTGGGCTTGTGGCCCCGTCACTGAGGTCTCTGCATCGTCTTCACAAGGCCACCCCCAACCCCCAACCTCCCTCTGCCCTCTGCCTTTCTCTCATCAGGACACTTGTCAGTAGACTTAAGCCTAACTGGATAATCCAGGATGGTCTTGTCTGGAGACCCTTAACTTAATGACACCTGCAGAGAATCTTTTTCCAAATAAGGGCACATGCACAGGGTCCAGGAAGTGGACAGATTCTTTGGGGGAGGGAGGCACTGATCAAAGAGTTAGCATGTGTTGCATGCTGCCTCAGCTGTTTCTGGGCTGTCCTTCCACCCCAGGCCACTGCCTGTCTGGCTGGCATCCTTCCTCTCACATCTGTTGGCTCCCTTCCCTAGCACCCTTTCCTCACCTCATAAACATCTTCTGATGTTGAGCACAAAGCAATTTAAAGATCAATTCTTCCAAGACCAAGACTGCTCTTCCTCCATCTCATTTTCCTTAGCTCCTGGATGGCCCAGAAGAGGAGTCACAATCCTGCCCCCTGCCAGGGCCTCTGCGGGGAGCCCGAGCCTGCCTCTGGAGGGGCTCCCCGACCTCACCTGCGGGCTGGAGCCTCTCAGGGCCCACATTCTGCTGTGTTTCCTGGGTGGGGGCCTTCCCCTCCCTGCTGCCTGGGAACAGCATCTACTGGCACATGTAGGACAACCTGGGGTTCTGCACCTTGGGAACAGACCTGAATGGTCTCTGCTCTACCACTCACTCGCTGTCTGACCACTCTGAGTGCCTTGCGGGCTTTGCACCCAGAACCAGCAGACTGTGGGCTGAAGGAGATGCAGCCTGGGCAGGTGGGGGTGGCCTCCAGGTGTGGGCGAGCCTGGTGTCTTCCTCCCACTCTGCTCTGGGGCAGAGGCAACGGCAGGGCAATGAGCTGCTGTGTTTTCCAAGCCCAGGGGCTCTCGCTCAGCACAGCCCCGTCCTGTCAGCCTGCCCAAGGGTCCCTCCTGTGAGGTTGGTCCCCGTTAGCAGCTGCGTGACCAAGCTCCTCGCCCGCTGTCTCCCCTGGGATGAATGTGCGTGTCTGCAGAGGAAATTCTACACGGATTCATTAAAACGGAAAAAGCGTTTCCTCTGAATTATTCACCAGCGCCCAGGGGAGCCATCATTTTGGTCCTGCCGCAGGTGTGCCGGGGCCTCTCTTTTGGGGGGAGACATATGCCAAGCCTAGGGGCTGAGGGCTGGGAAAGCCAGCCCCCTCCATGGCTTTGAATGGTTTCACTACTTCAGGAAGCCTCAGAGATGACGTGCATTTGCATCACCTGAGATGTAGAATCATCCTTCAAGGGGGCTGCCAACAGGGAACGGTTCACCCACCTGATGGAGAACTGGGGCCTCATCTTCCTTTCTCTTTTTCCAAAGAACATCCACCTTTTCCAGAAGGGCCTTGGAGGTGCAGCTGTCACCCCAGCCCCGCTCAGGGGCAGTGACTCTGCCCGGAGCAGGGCCCCAGGGGCTTCGGGCAGTGTGCACCTGGGAGTCCTGGGATATGTGGGTGCTGTTCTCTGGTCAGGCCTGGAGAGTCAGCAGGAGTTTCCGTGACGGCTGTCCGTGTGTGCGTGTTCATGGACCGCTTCTGGGGGCTGTGTTGCGGGAGCAGGAGCGGCAGGCAGTACAAACCCCTCGCCAATGATCCTGTCCACTTTCAGCCGATCCCAGAACTGAGGAGCACCAAGGATGCTGGTCTGAATCTTTAGGATGGCCCTGCCGTCCCAAAACTGGCTCTGCATGCAGGTGAGCTGGGCTGCCCTCTCCCGAGGCGGGTGGCCCTCACTGGCCGCCTTCATTGGTAACGCCCTGTCCTTCAGCCTCTCCTGGGGCTCTGCTGAGTCCACTTCCTCTTTCCAGGCTGCAAGGCCACCCTTCTCCACTCTACTCTTTCTGTGCTCACTTTCGCATCCCCTCGGGCAATTTCCAGGCTGTCTCTGAGATCCGCGCTTGGCAAAGGCAAGCCCAGGTGCACGTGTCTGAGCGTGTAGTCCAGCGGGCTTCTCACAGGGTGGTAGAGCTCTTTTAAGACAGACTGTGGTTATGTTAATGCTCCTCTCCTTTTAAAAAAATGACTCTCAGGATGATGGGTAGTCAGTGTATCACCAGAACCCCAAAGCTAGTGAGCCCAGCACCGGGTAATCGCCTTGGGTCCGCGCAGAGTGGATGAGTCCAACTCCGCTCTTTCCGTGCTGATGTCTGCACCCACCTGGCCAAGGGCAGGCAGGCAGCATCCAGGGTAATTTGGCTTGGATTTGATTTTCATGAAGTATTTAGAAGTGCTGTTTTGTTCCCTGATTCTTTTCGAGCATTTAAGATACTGAAATACATATTCTTAAAAGTTGGGATTAGAAATAGAGTAATATACCCCATAGTAACAGGGTAGAGACCTCTTTGGCTGGTGCTTAAAGTTCTCCCAGATGGGCTGCTTTGTAGGCAGAGGAGGGAGACAGACTCGTTAGACGTGTCAGACAAGCCGAGCTTTCTGGCTTCCGAAATCTGAAAGCAAGGTGTCTGCCTTCCTACATCTTCCCTCTTACCTCAGACCAAGTGATTCCTCTGACTTCAGAAGAATTTGGAAGGTTTGAATATTAAAGCAGCAATCCATCCTGAAGGTTGTAGACTGCTCTACTCTTATTTTCTGGGGGTGTATGTCTGTTCATGACTTGGTACTTATCCGTGTATTAGTGCATTTGTCTGTGTATTAGTTAGCTATGGCTGAATAACAAATTACCCCGAAACTTAGAAGTCTAAAGCAACAGTTACCCTTTCACAGTTTCTGTGGGTCAGGGATCTGGGCACAGCGAGGAGGGGTGCCTCTGCTTTGAGGCTTCTCATGAAGTCTGTAGTTGGGGTGTTGGCCAGGGCTGGGTTCTCATCAGCTGAGCTAGGAGAGGATCCATTTCCAAGCTCACTTAGGATTCGGTTCCTTGCTGGCTGGGAAGGAAGCTGCCATCCTGCCACATGGGCACCTCTGCCTAGAGCGGCTTACAGCACGGTAGCTAGTTCCCTCAGACAGAGCCGGAAAGAAGCGGGCAAGGCAGAGGACGCAGATGTTTTTATAACCCAGTCTCGGAAGTGACATCCCATCACTTTTGTGTGTCCTGTTTGTTAGAAGTAGGTCACTACGTCCAGCCTACGCTGTGGAGGAGCTTCCACAAGGACACGGAGGGAGGCTCGCTGGGGCCATGCTAGACACACCAGCCTTCGTTGCCTGTGGGACAGCATGCCCGTGGGAGAGTGTGATTTTGTTCTTTTAGGAGCTGCTAATATCCGTGGATTTATAGGTCGCGAGCATTCTCTTTCTGGCTATTTGGAAGAGATAGGCCCACTCAGCAGCCCATTAATTTCTTTGACTTTATCAAACTGTACACTTGGCAAACAACTTGTTTCTGCCTATGATACAGCATCCAGTTAAACTCCACAAATTACAGATACGTGTAACAGCAGGGAGCAGCCTAGATATGAAAATGCCAGCCATAAAATGTCAGCATGAGAAGATGTTTTGCCAACCGTTGTAGTTTGCAGAAGGAGGCTCTGCTTGAAAAGTGGGCCGGGTGAGACTGTATCCTCCAGGGCAGTAAGGGTCAGACCTGTGTTCATGCGCAGGCACACCTGGGCTTACTCTGGAGATATCCGGAGAAAATGATGTGGCAACACTGAGCAGGCTGGGCCAGCTCCTTGGGCCACTAGGCAGAGCACTGGACGATAAGCAAGAATTAATGAAGCCACTCTCCTCCCCTTTCTGAACAAGTACATATTTTGAGGCAACTTAGAAGCCTGGGAATTTACAGGATGTGCTGTGGGCATGTTGTCCCACCCCATTTAACTAAAGGGACCTCCCAAGAATGACCACTGGCCAGGAATTACTTCTGCTGCTTTATCCCTTCCTACCCCCATAATCTATTGCCCTTGGGGGAGCCCCACTCAGCAGGGGGAAGTCCCTGGTTCTGCTGGGCATGTGATGTGGCAGAAAGTGCATGGCTTTGGGATGGGACAGACCCTCCAAGATCCTGGCCTCATGACCCTGCAGCTGTGAGAACTCAGTTTTCCCATCTGTAAAATGGGGGCAAGACCACCTACTTGGTGAGGTTGTGTGAAGATCAAGTAGTTTATACAAAGAACCTGGCAGAATTACAGATGTATCATGTACACGTGAAATATCAGTCTCCTCCTCCTTCCTCCCCAGCCCCCAAAACAAAGCCCCTCTGCTTGGTGTCTCATTACAGGAGCAGCTCCCTGCACATGGCGATGCTGTCAACGGGCAGGGCCTCCTATCGCGACACTGATGGAGCTCGCTCCGCAGTGACAGCCCCCATGCGTTCCTCTGCAGCAAGTTTAGCAACAGAGCAGCCTCCCTGCTCCCTTGTAGGGGATAGTGAAGAAGGAGCCTAAACAGAGTGCTGGGTATGGGCTGAATGTTTCAACCCCCCCCAGTGTGATAGTGCTTAGAGATGGGGACTTTGGAAGGTCATCAGGTTCGTTAAGGTCATGACGATGGAGCCCCAGTGATGGGGTTAATGTCCTTCTAAGAGGAGATGCCAGTGAGCTTGCTGTCTCTCTGCCATGTGGAAGCACAGCGCAAGACTGCAGGCCAGGAAGAGAGCTCCCACCAGAGCCGGACCGTGCTGGCATCCTGATCTTGGACTTCCAGCCTCCAGAACTCTGTGAAAATACGTTTCTGCTGTTTAAGTCCCTGGTCTATAGTATTTGTTATGGCAGCTGAGCAGAGAGCCAGGCTGCCTTTCCAGAAGCTTCTACCTTGCTGAGCAGCATCTACGGCCCAGTGTAGTTGCCTCCTCTTCTGTTGGAGTCTGGGACCCAGAGCCCTTCGATGGAAGAGAGGCACCCTTCTTGGGAGGAGGTTGTGTGGTGTTCAGCAGAGGTCGGGGTGGTGGAGAGATAGTAGATGTTCGGGCCACAGCCCTGACATTTGGTGGTCTCTCCTGATTGAGAGAAAGGCACAGAGTCCATTCTGAGCCATGGCAAGTTCGTGTCTTTAGGCAGTGACCAGATCATGTTCTTCCAATAGCCAGTTGCAAACTGCTCCTGCAGAGACCCTGAGGGCCTCTTGGAAGCCCAGTCAGTGGGGACAGCCACCCATCCCTGACCAAAGAGGGGTCCTCCCCTCACTGCTGATCCCTGTGGTTCTCAGACTGTAGCTGGTTGCCTTTAGGTCCCCTTCTGCACCCGGAGTGGGGCCAAGGTCACCTCGCTCCCCACCTGCCCATCATGCCAGTACCCAGGGGCCAGGCCATCCCTTAGCACGCTGTGCTCTGAGGGTGCTGCTCCCCACCCCATGTGGCCGCATCAGCTCTGCACCTCCTTAAAAGATGTTCCCTTTGTTGCAAAAGTTATTTTTGTCTTGTCTGTGCTGAATTATGCTTATTTTCCTCCATCACTTGGCCTCTGAGCAGGGGCAGAGACTGGGAACAAAAAAGGGAAAAAAAAGATGTGCTCTCTTTGTGCCTATGGAGCACATGTTTTCTTTGTGTGGTTGGAATTTCTGGGCGTCTGAGCTTTGGAAGCTCGTCTTAAATGGTCTGATGCCCAGTCTCAGTCCTGGCTTGGCACCTTGCGTTTGACTTTTCATGGATGGGCAGTTGGGGTTGTGGGCTTGCCTAACTATGGATATTTTTAGCAAATCAAAGTTTGTTTTTCTCTCCTTTGTCATTAATATCTACCAACCTGCTTCCTCCAATCTTATCGCTCTCTATTGTCTCTGGGCCTGGTAGGAGGTCGCCCCTGCGCTGCTGAGTCAACACCAGGGACGGTCTGAATTACAGCCGGACAATGTCCTTGGGGGACCCAAACCGGGAGCCCAGGCTCCACGAAGAGGACACACATTTTTCGAACTCCTGTTTATGCCACAGACTGGGTGCTGAAGCTTCGTGTAAGTCTGGAGACCTCGATGTGGGGTCCCCACAAGTCAGCAGATCTCCGTGCGGGGAGTTTATCTTTACACACTTCAATCAAAATAGCTGAATGCAGAAACACGTGAGAAGCCAGCTGGGTTCGATTAAGCCAGATGTTAAAGAGATTTGTGCTAATGTAAAACACTGCCTCCTTTTTTGGCTAAAATTGTGTTGTTTTGGAAACTAGAGCTTTTCTTTCATTAAAATGCCTTATTTATATTAACATGTAATGGATTATTATTGCTATTATTTAAGTGAGCTAATAAAATGCAAATTTTTCAGTTTAAATTTCTAATATGGTAAATAGTGATCAATGCCACACCTGGAAACAAAAGCTCTTTGGGATCTTCAATAATTTTTAAGAGGGTACAGGGATTCTGGAATAAAAAGTGAAAACTGATGTGAGTAATAACATTTAATTCTCCAGGCACCTTAAGGGGAAGCAGGATCATCCCATTTCACAGATGGAGAAGGTAAGCCCCTGATAAGTTATTTGCTCATGGTTTTGCATTAAGTGACCGTATTGGGATTTGAAAATACTTCTTTTAAAAATGATAGTTAATATATAGTTAACTGTAAAAAAAAATAAATTGGAAAATGAAAAAAATTTAACCTATCTCCAAGTCTGCCATTCAATATTTTCTGTTTCCTGAGCCGACACCTGCCCTGGGTTCCGGAACCATCTCCAGCCGCCCCTTCACACTCACACCCTAATGCCTGTCGGGTGTACTGGGTTTAACTTGTCCGAACTCTTTATCTTCCTTCCCCCAAAGCCCTCTGTCTGCCCTGCTTCCCCCTCCCAGGAAGGGCACCCAGCCGCCCTGAGGCCCGGCCTCCCCGCCCAGGAGTCCTCTCCGGTTTCCTCCAGGACCGCCTCACCTTGACCCAGGTCTGTCTGGGCCCGATGTGAGGACCGTGGCCGGAGTCGGCCTCCCTCCCCGCCCCCTCCCCGCCCCCTCCCCGCCTCCTCCCCTTATCTCCGAGGCCTGAAGCAGTAGAGCCAGACTTCCCTGCCAGCAGACCTCACACTAATTACAAGGCCACAGAGCAACTGCTCTGCTCAGCCCCAATTTTAATTTCTCTAATTATAGCTGAGGCTCAGGGCGGTACGTCCCCTTTAATCTGCTTAATGCAGACACCTCCCCGATCCCACCCCCTCCCCTGGCTTCTAATTTAACCCTTTTGCCACTGGGGGTGGTTTTCTGAGTAGGTCCCTGTTGCAGGCGGCTTTGTGGCCCCTCCCTGGATTCATGTGTTGGAGTCCTAACCCCCAGCACCCCAGGAAGTGACTGGGGTGAGGTCTTTAAGGAGGTGGTTAGGGTAAAGAGGTTGTTGGACTGGGCCCTAATCCAATAGGACTGGTGTCCTTTTAAGAAGAGAAAATTCGGATCCAGACCAGAGGGGAGACCTTGTGAAGGTCCTACAAGCCATGGAGAGAGGCCTGGGACGAAATCAGCCCTGCCCACCCCTAGATCTCAGACTTCCAGGCTCCAGAATGGTGAGAAAACAGGTTTCTATTGTTCCAGCCTCCTAGTCTGCAGGACTTTGTTATGACAGCTTTAGGGGACTGATCCAGCATCCTCTGCAGGGGGAGGCATCCCGGCCACTGCCCAACAGGCAAAATGAGCCCTCCTTCTCTCTGAGGAAGACACCTGCGAGGGGTCAGGCTCCAGGACATACCTTTGGTCAGTGGGTCAGGCGCAGCTGGGCCTTCTCCTCTAGCCTGGCCTCCAAGTGTAGGAACAACTGGTGACACCTGGGGGAGGGGCTCAGTTGTGCATCTCAGATGGTCTTGGCATGCAGGCGTGAGGTGTGCACGAGAGCGCGTACAGAGTGGATATGCGTACAAATGGGAAAGACACTGAATTCCCCCTGACCCCAGGAGCGCACAGCATGCCCTGCTTTCTTTCTTTTAAAAAAAATCAACTTTATGGAAGCATAGCTTTTGAAATTAAAATGCACATGATTGAAGTGTTCCAACCAATGTATTCACCTTGTCACCAACACCATAATCAAGATACAGAGTCTTTTTTCCAGCCTTATTGAGGTATAATTGACAAAGTTGTAATATTTTTAAAGTGTGAAGTACACTCTTTGTGATTGGATATATACACAGCTTCCTACTATCAAGTTCATTAACATATCTTTCACCTTATGTTTATCTTTTTTTGGTGAGAACACTTAAGTTCTCTATTTTTAGCATATCTCAGCTGTACAGTGCAGTATTGTTACCTAGAGTCACCATGTTATACATTAGACACTTAGACCTTACATGGCCTTATTTATCTTATAACTGGAAGTTTACCAACTCTCACCAACCTTCCCTATCTCCCCTCACCCCCTGCCCCACGAACCCTGGCAACAACCTTTCTACTCTCTGTTTCTATGTTCCACTTTGAAAAAGTTTGACGTGTAAGTGATGTCATGCAGTATTTTTCTTTGTCTGACTTATTTCACTTAGCATCATGCCCTCCAGTGTCATCCATGTTGTGGCAAATGGCAGGATTTCCTTTTTTAAAGGCTGAATAATATTCCACGGTATGTGTGTATGAGTGTGTGTGTGTGTGTGTGCGTGCACCATGTTTTCTTCATACACTAGTCTGTTGACAGGTTGCTGGCTTGCCTTGGCTGTTGTGACTAAGAGTGCAGTGCACATGGAGTGCACGGACCCCTTTGAGAGAGTGATTTTGTTTCCTTCCAATGAATATCCGGAAGTGGCATTACTGGGTCATCCAGTAGTTTTAATTTCCTGAGGAACCTCCACACTGTTTTCCACAATGGCTGTACGAAGTTGCATTCCCACACACACTGCATATTTTTGTGTCATTTCTCCCCGTTCTCACCAACCCTTGTTCCCGCTTGTGTTTTCGAAACAGCCGCCCTAACAGGTGTGAGGGGCACCTCAGGGTGGTTTTGGTTTGCATTTCTCTGATGATGAGTGATGTGGAGCATCTTTTCATGTGCCTCTGGGCCATCTGTATATCTTCTTTGGAAAAATGTCTATTCAGGTCCTCTGCCCTGTTTTTCAGAGGGTCTATTGGTTTTTGTTTTCTGTTTTGTTTTGTTTGCTATTGAGTTGTATGGATTCCTTGTAATAGTTTGGATATTAACCCTTTATTGGGTATGTGGTTGGCAAATACTTTCTCTTAGTCCAGGCTGCCTTTGTCTTTCACTGACCGTCATCCCACTTGTTGATTTTTGCGTTTGTTGCCTGTGCTTTTGCAATGTGCCTGTTCTACGAGGATGTCAGAAAATCAGTCGGTGTCTGGTCAGGGCAGAAGCCGCCAGGCTCGGCTGGTGTTTCCCTGAGTGTGACTGTCCCAGATGATCTGATCTGTAATGAGAGGAGAAGAGCAGAACTCATGTGGAGCTGAGGGAGCCGCCCAGCACCCAGCAGGCCGGGGTCTCCCTGGGACTCTGAGCCATGCGGCTGCCACTGCTCCCTGTGGCCACAGTGCCACAGTCCCCTGCTGGACATGCTCACTGTTAGAGACCTTCTGAAGGTCACTGCCAAATTGTGCTGCCCTAAATGCATTGTGTGTCAAGGGGAGAGACAAGGTGACTCTCCCCGTGTCAGAACACTACCCACTAGAGGAATCACGGGCCACTGGATGTGCAGTAGGGAGGAGGAAAGAGGTGTGGATGTGGAGATGCCACCAGGAAGACCTCCCACGGGCAGGCCGGAATCTGAAGCCCTGGAAAATGATGGTGACGTGAGCAGGGAGGCCAGGAGGGGCTGGGTGTAGCTGGGCTCCCTGGCCTGGAGCCGCCTGCAGCGAGCGTGGACGGGGGCAGGATTTCTGCCCTGGGTGCTCCTGTCCTGCGGTGGGCTGCAAAGGCCTGACCCCCACAGCGCCTCTCCGGAGTCCCTGTCTGCATTCTGCCCTCGCCGCCCTCACGCCGGCAGCCCCTTCCAGTTCCGGGACTCTTCTGCTGAAGGTTTCTAAGTTTTCAGACTATTTGTAGCCAAGGCAACCCATAAATACTGCACAAGCTGATTCCTGTTTTGGATGAAGACAGTTTTTTTATGTGATTTCTGCTTATTCTCATACTTCTCTTTGGTTCTCCTGGGTTTTACTGCAGCAAAAAAGAAGAGGAAGAGGAGAAGGGGGAGGGGGAGAGGGCAGAAACGCCGCCGCAGCCTTATTCACAGCCACCAAAAGGTGGAAACGATCCAGGCATCCGTTAGATTAGAGGACGAATGGATAAACGCAACATGCTCCGTCCAAACGATGGATTATTATTTGGCCATAAACAAGGACTGAAGTGCTGATACATGTTACAACATGGAGGAAACCTGTAAACATGCTAAGCCAGTCACAAAAGACCCCTTGCCACATGATTCACTTGTATAAATCATCTTGAATAGGCAAATCCATGGAGACAGAAAGCAAATGAGCAGATCGAGGGCTGGAGGGAGGGAGTTGGGGGTGGCTGTCCAGTGATTTTCCTTTGGAGTGATGACTGTCTTGAAACTGGATAGAGATGGTGGTTGCACCACAAAATGCATGTACTAAGTGCCACTGAATTCTGTATTTTTAAACGGTTCATTTCATATTATGTGAATTTCACTTTGGTTATAGAAAGATAAGAATATGTGGTAGAAAGTTCCAGCTCTGCAGGAAGGGCTTTGTCCCCATAATATGGACTCTGGAGGGACAGGAGTCCTGGGCACCCTGGCCAAGTGCTCACTGCCGTCCCACTGCCTATTCCACATCTGGCTTCCCGGGGTTCCAGAGGCAAAGTTGGGGGTGCATCAACAGCACTGCTACAGTGCAAATTAGATGCAGTGGTGCACCACATACAGACCTAACCTGCAATCAACCAATCGGCACCTCGGGACAAACCCCCACCAATACTGCTATCTGCATTTTCAAAATGCACAAGGAAATGACAAAATCGGCCATTAGCCCCAGGCCTGGGTGACTCGGGGAGAGGTGCCAGGGTCACCCAGGCAAGCCAGCTGCAAGTCTGATCTATCTCAGGTCCCTTAGCTCCGCACCTGCTTTCTCTAAGCGACAGGAAGAAAGAGAAGGTTCATCTCCATCCCTTAATGCTTGAGGACTACACTGGACCTGGTTGATAAACTGATCAGGTTAGGAGATGGGGGCATCAGCAGTGGGTGGGCAAACCTACTGGCTGCAAGAAGTCTTCCTGCCATGAGGGTTTAGGTTCTAGCTGTTCGGGGCAGAGAGCGCACCAGAGCCTTGGTCCCCATGATCACACTGTCCCCCGGCCAAGGACAGTGCAGTCCCCAAGCACCCGGAGAGGAGGGCTGCATTCTTCTGGAGGCTCTGGGGAGAATCCATTCCCTTGCTTTTTTTCAGCTTCCAGAGGCCACCTGCGTTCCTTGGCTGTGGTGTCTCTCTCCATCTAGCCGTATTTCCCATATTGAGGGACCCTGTGATGACATTGGTCCACCCAGATAATCCGAGATGATCTCCCCATTTGAAGGCCTGCTGGTGAACAACCTTAATTCCATCCATAACCTTAATCTGCCTTTGCCATGCGATGTAACATATGTATTCACAGAGTCCAGGGATCAGGATGAAGTCACTGCTGGGTGACCGTAATTCTGCTAGATTCCCCGGGTGGCTGTTCCCACATTTCCACAGTGACCTGTGATGCAGCGGAAACTGTCTAGAAAGAAAGGGGGTCATTTTTCAAAAGTTTCCCTGCTAAAGCAAATTTAAATAAAATAGCAACAAAAACAAGGTAATGTATTTAGAATCCCTGGGTCATTTCCTGGCACATAGATGCTCAATAAATGGAATCTCATCATCATGTTTAATGAAGAGCTCGCCTGTATTGCAAGTGCAGGGATATGGGGTCAGCTTGGGAAGGTCCCCTGTCGGGTCTGTCCCGGGCCTTCCCCCCACCCCACCCCGCACAGGAATTCATACACCCAGGGGCAAACACAGGCACCCATATAAAGCAGCTGATTCTCCTGCAGAAGAAGGAAAGTACAAGATCTGTCCGGGCTCCCCCTAAGCTGTGTGGCAGAATGGCCTTCTGGCATAAATAAAAATATACCCCAGATGCTGATTTTCAGAGGATTAGCCTAAATGTTGTGAAACAAAGCATGAAATATGCATTGGAGAAACAGCTCTCCCCATTCCCAGCTTCCCTGCGTGGCCCCAGGCGGCTGGCATCTGCGTGCGGCTGCTGGGTCCTGCCCGGCAAGGCCATTGATGATTTGTGCACAGCGTCAGTAAATGCGGTTATGACATTATTAATGGTCCGCACTCCAGCAAAGGACAATGGTCTATTGCCTCTTAATGTGCTGTCTGCTGCTGCAGTCAGAGCACATTAAATGGGGATTTCAGACACTGTAAACTACTTGTTTCTTTTTTTCCCTCTTTGCACCCCAGGCCCCTTCTGTGAGTTCCAGAAGCCACCTTGAAGCCTTGAGCAGGTGGGGGTATCAGTCAAGTCTCTGGTGCCCAGGGAGGCTTCAGGGGGGCCGACAAGGGGGCAAAGAGGACCCTAGGGAGCCCCCAGAGTGTCCCTAGGAGTATTAACCTTCCTCCGGGCCAGTGGGGGGCCTGCAGGGGGTGATGGTCTCAAGGAAGCTGGACTTGCTGGGTGCTTGCGGCTCTGCCCTTTGATGACACCCACAGGGGACCCAGACCTCCAGTGGATTTTATTGGTCTTGCACAATGTTCTAAACATTCTGAGTCCACATTTTTAAATTATGTGACTTCACACGAGAAGCCCAGATTTCTGACTCCTTTGAAATCACCGAGCAGTGGTGGCATGTCCCCATCAGGGACCTCCAGACCTTACAGCTCTAACCACTTCAGCCCCGGGGGACAAACACTGGGGGCTCATAAGCTTTTGTCCCAGAATAACCATGTGCCCACACGGCCCCCTCCTTTGGGCAGTATGCTAAGTATACAGCACGTGGGTGGCCTGGGGCTGGCCACATCTTTATCTATGGAAAGATCTGGTTAGGAGGCAAACCCCTCTGACTGAAGTTTTGTCCCTTGGAGCAGTGGTCACACAAGAAAAATCCCCTGTCTGTGTCCCCTCACCCCAGAGACACTCCCTCCGTGCCCCGGTAGTGGTGCTCAGCCTCCGCCAGCAACCGCTCCAGGTCTCGCTGTACTAAGTCCCAGTAAAGCCCTCACATCTCATATGGCAACTTGGGCTTTCCTTCTGTCTCTCAGATGTTTTCCATGGCCACTCACCCCCTTGGGCACACAGGCCCCTTCCTACCAGGTCCCCCTAGTAGTCTGAACAGTGTCCCCCCGGCACCCTGCAAATTCATGTCCATCTGGAACCTCAAAATGCAACCTTATTTGGAAACAGTGTCTGCGTAGATGTAATGAGTTAAGATGAGGTCATTCTGGATTGGTGTGGGCCCTAATCCAGCGACTGGTGTCCTTATAAGAAGAGAGGACACAGAGAGACACGCAGAGAAGGCCACGTGAAGACAGGGGCAGAGCCTGGGCTGAGGCGGCTACAGGCCGAGGACGCCCGCAGGCCAAGGATTTCTGGCCTTTCCAGACCAGCAGGGGGTGGATTCTCCCTCGGGGCCTCTAGAAGGAACCCACTCTGTGGACACCTCAATCTAGGTCTTCTAGCTTCCAAAACTGTAAGAAAACATATTTCTGTTGTTTTAAGCTTCCCAGCCTACGGGGATTTGTGACAGCAGCCTTAGGAGACCACTAGGGCCCCGTCCCTGCTTTGGCTCACCCTCTAGGTATTTTGAGTATGACACTCCTGAATAGTCACACAGAACCCGCTTCCCCTGAGTCCCTTCCCCAGAGCCCTGCTTCCCTCTGGGCAGAGGCCCTCCAGTGCTCTGGGCTCCTCCCGAGCCCTCTGGCCAGGCCATCGGGTCCATGCGGAGGGCCGCGGGAGAGAGCAGGAAGTGCCTGATTTAGTGCGCCTCCCGTGGGGCTCGCCTGCAGTTCTGTTTATAGCCTCAAAAGAGAAAGACAGTGGAAAGGGGAGGGCTGGGAATCAGGAATGACCTGACACCCTGGTGCTGGGGGCCTGGGGCGCGCTCTTCGGCAGCAGTGCCCCCGGTTCCCGCTCCCCTGCCCTCTAGCTTGCTTAGCGTGACTCTGCTTCCTCATTAGGAGGTCATGGACATTTGTCTAGAGCAGCGGCTCTCCACCCCAGCCAGTTATGTTGACATAAAAGTGAGTGTGCCCAGTAGTTTGTTAAAACCTATACTTGCTTATGTTACTCTACAAGAAGTTATGTCAAAGAAATAATCAATCTTCCCATGTTTTCTTCCGTCTGCTACTTCTAAAGCTTTTCTTCTTCCTTCCTAATTACAACCCTTTAGTAGAATTTGTGCCTCATATAGAAAATTACCGAGTATCATAATCGTTCCAAGTGGTAAAGATACCTCAAGACAAATGCTGGGCATAGAAGCCACAGGGCATAAATCTGCAAAGAAGTAAAAACCTAACCTTTTCAAACAATATGGCTTCTCTCTCACTTACCAACTTTACATTTCCCTGTATGGCCCCCGAAGATGACTGGTTAGCCAGAGACGGGTAAGATTCCTCAAGGGAGGAACAACCTAAGACAGGCACAGTCGCAGGGGGGCCATCAGGTGAGAAATTGGGGATCAACAGAGGTGAGGCTTAGAACCTCACCCCCCCTGTTTTGAGAGAAATCTTCTGCATCCGTGGATGTTTTGTTGCCCTTGTCTAGCTTGGATTAATACTTAGTCTATAGGCACACACCTGATCATCTACACTTGCCCTCTTACAGCACTAAACTATGTTTTCTACCTTTATCTTGCATCTACCTACCACTTCAGCATTTTATTAAAAAAAAATAAGGGAGAAATGTGGGATTCACATATAAATCAAGTATAAAAATCAAATGAATAATCATATCTGACTTGATTGTTTATAGTTCATGATGTGTGATCAAAACCGAAAGTTTCTGTGATATGACTGCCCTTGCACTGTTCACCATGTCAGAACTTATTCACCATGTAAGAACTTGTTCGTTATGCTTCAGAAGATTGGAGACTGTTGAGAATTAGGCTTGGGGTTGATTAATGAATGTGCATTGAGTCCCCTATACAGAATTTTATTGTTGTTAACAACCATTTGATCAATAAATATGAGAGATGCCCTCTCAAAAAAAAAGAAAAAAAAAAGCGAGTATGCCCAGGCCTTATACCTTAGGAACCAAATCAAGACAAGAGCTCTGGTACATTCTGCAGGTGAAGCTGCCGAGTCAGGGCTGAGAACCACTGGCCTACAGGGCAAGGTCTTGCTTGGGTTCCCCAGAGATGGATTCTGAGACAAAGATTCAAATGCCAGTAGTTTGTTTGAGGGGTGACCCCAGGAACATGACCGAGGTGTGGGGAATGCAGCAGGGAAGGGAAGGAAGCCAACACCGGGAGCATTACAGACCCGGCTGCCACCACTGTGGGCAGCTGGAGGTCATTCTCTCTGGGGGGCTCTGGGAGCCAGTGCGGAACATGCGGGGCTTCCACCTGGGGGAGAGGGAAATGGGTATCTGTTCATTCCTTGAGGGCTGCTTCCAGGGCACTAATTCACTGGCACTCCTGTCTTGCTCCTGCATGTTCAAGCCAGAAAAAAGCCTGAGGTGGTGTCACATGTATTCTCAGTAATGCCTTTTGGCATGTGGAGGTGAGTGCCCAGGGACTGGGTGGGGTACCAATAGCATCTGCGACAGGTGGACAGTAAGTAAGATCATGAACACCGTGCTGTGAGGGCTCATAGGTGCCAGGCATGGGCTGTTCCATTGCGGGTACAGGGGCAATTCTCACACCGGCTCTATGGGACAGGCTATAAAGAGCCTGATTTACAGACATGGAAACTGAGGCATGGACTTAGGACTGGGGAGTCACAAGTTTCCCCCTAATGTTTGCTCAACAACAGGAGTAAGCAGGACCTTTCACAGTGATTTTACTGCAGACAGCGGCTGACAAAAGGGAAACAGACTGAGAGGCAGAGGCGGCTGGGTGGTCTGGCTCAGAGAGTACCTTTCTCTGTCCCATGCCTCCCTGTCTGGCTCTAGCCTGCTGCCACATGGCAGGGGGTACTCTCTTGCCCACCTGAAAGCCACACTGAAGGGCCCAAGGCCCAGAGGGAGTGGGGAGTACCTCTCCCTTCTGAATTCTGATTTCTGCCTGAGGGGAGGTCCTACCAGATGCGCAAGCGCCTTGGGGAGATCCCGTCTTCTCCCGTCCCCTTTGGCCTAAAATACCAACCAGGTATAGATGTGAGCCCCTGAGCTTACATGAGACACACACAATCGGAAGGGCCATTTCACTCCTGGGCATACATATGACTTTGCCTTGACATCCAGGGCTTAAATTATTGCCTGAGAGTGGTAGCTGGAGGCACCCGGGCACAAGGTGTGATTTAGAGGCCCAGCAGAGACCCCTGCCCCCAGATACCTCCTTGGCCAGCCTGTGGTGATGCCCAAATTTCCTGCCACAATTCATCCCTCTTCTGCAGGAAGGCACAGTCAGCATGTCCTTGTTCAACGCAAGTTTGTTACCTTGCTGGAGTAACACAGTAATCCACCGACACCAATTCATCGTTGGTTTTCACATTAGCGAGGAGCAAGGTGATGACATGATGGGACACGGGACAGGTGGATTCTGATGAAGAAGGATCAGGAAAAGCAGGAGCATCACTGCGGGTGAGAAATGGCTCAGAAAGGGGGCCGGGAGGTGGTCTATGCAGGCAGGCGGCCGAGGGGTTGGAGTGGGGGAACTAGCTGGTCGGGACCCTGGCAGGGGATACAGACTTCCTCCTTTTCTAAGCTGGGCTGCAGAATCCCTGGGATGGATAGACCTTCAGGGTCATCCATGCCCTTTGACACATGGCCTGAGGCCGTGGGCCCTTTGCACTGAGCGCCTCCCTTGTCTGTGCCTGGCCGAGGTCTGGTCTGGCGCGTGCTCCTCCTGCCTAGGCGCTGCCTCAAATCCAGGCCCGACTCGGGGGCTGGGCTGGCCGCTGGGCTCGCAGGGGCCGCTGAGCCATCTCTGTCCGCCAAGGCGAACACATATCCAGAGTCAGGAAGTGGAGGGAGGGCGGTGTGGGGGGCGGGCGCGGAAATGTGTGTGGAGCCTTAGCGAACTCTGGTCTCTGTCATGGTGGAGAAACCGAGGCCGGGGGGCTCTCCTAACTTGCACGCAGCACCTGCTGGTCAGTGGAGGACCTGAGCTCCCGGGCCCACACAGCGCCCCTGCTGCTGGGCTCAGTGGAAGATCCTGAGCGCCACAGGCCGAGTTCGGACTCAGAAAAGGGAGCAAAGGGGACCCGCGGCAGTTTCTGACCAGAGAGAGCGAGAGGATGGGTGAGGGTTGCAAAGCAGTATCAGAGCGGGTGTGACGGGGAGGGTGCAGAGACCGCGGCGGTGACAGAGGCTGCGGCCGGATGCAGGGCCTAGCCCCGGGCAGAAGGCACCGATCTCTGCTTTACAGGAGCCGAAGCCGCCCTCGGGACCTCCCTCAGGACCTCCCTCGGGGCTGATGGCGCCAGGGATGCTGTCCCAGCCGGATGGGAAGGTTGCAGGGCTGGAGTGAGGCGTGGGTGGAGGCGGAGAGGAGTGAGCCCCGCTCCGGCCGAGTGGGCGCGCTGCCGGGCCGCGGCCACCGGGTGGCGCCAGCGCGCCGAGGAAGCGCGGCGGCCGCTAGTGGGCCTCCCAGCCGGGCGGGACTCGGCCGCCGCCTCCGAGAAAACAATGCGGCGCCTCCACGCGTAGCGCGCCGCGGGATCGAACGGCCGACACCCGAGCGCGGGCAGCCGGGCGAGCGCGCAGGCGGGCGGCAAGGCGGGCGCGCTCGCCGAGAGCCATGGGCGCGGCGCGGCGCGGGGCCGGGGAGCGGCGCGGCCCGGAGGCGCGGGCGGTGGGGACGCGGGCCCGGGGCCGCCTCTAGCCCGCACCGAGGGCGCGGGCCCGGGGATGAGGGCGCCCGCGGCGGGGAGCTAGCCCGAGCAGGCAGACGCGCGGCCGGCGGTCGGGGGGCGCGCCGCCTCCCGGCCCCCAAAATGTGAAGCGGGGAAGCGGAGACGCAGGACCGCCCAGCCGGGCGCCCTCGCAGCCCTCCGGCAGCCGCGCCGCGCCCCTTCCCCTGCTCGCCGAGGCCGCGCCGACCCCGCTGGCCGCGGCCCCGCAGCCGAGCCGCCGAGCCTCCGCGGCCCCGCCTCGCTCGGACGCGGCTACGGCCCGCAGCGGTTCGCCGCCGGGACGCGGGGGGCGCAGGGCCCCGGACGGTGCGTCCGGCCTCGCCCGCGACTCCTCGCCCGGACAAGTTTGAACAATGATCACAGTCAACCCTGATGGGAAGATAATGGTCAGAAGATGCCTGGTCACCCTGAGACCCTTTCGGTAAAGTTCTCTCCGGGTTGGCGCGGGGAGGTCTTTTTCCCAAGGGGGGTGGCCAAGGTCGGACCCCGCGACGGGGGCGTCCCAGGGGCAGAGGGGGCTGTCCTGTTTCAACCCTTGGTGATGGCTCGTGGGGCTGGGAAAAGGATGGAGCTGGGGTTCGGGGTATGGGGAGGGGTGTGTGATTCTGGGACGTGCCCCGAGTTGGTGTAGGCTGGAGAGAACTCGGTGTGCAAAGGCGGCCGTGGAGACAGACAGCACCCAGGTTGTGGTCCTGGTCCGGGAAGTTGCCCCAGCCAAGGTGCCCTGCCCCTCGGGTCCTTCCCCACCTCGCCAGCTGCCCCACCCCGGCTGGGAAGTTAGAGCGCTGTGCGTGGCGGGACCCCCACCCGGTGGGCCCGTCCAGCCCTGGGTTGGCTCGCCCACCCCCTGCACCTGTGCCAGCCCCTTAACGCCCACCGTCTGCGTGCACTCCCCATGTCGCGGCGGGGTGCGGGTCTGTCCAGTGGGAGGGTCCCGGAGATTAGAGCAAGGACCCCCTCTGCCGGGAATTCGACCCCAGTCCTGAGCCTTGGACAGGAGTGGGCAGGGCCGCAGGAGCTGGGACCTCCCGGAGCGTGGAGGCAGGATGGAGACCAAGACCCGTCCCTGACACTCCGATCTCAGGCAGCCATAACCAGCAGGGCTGGGGCCGTGTGGGGCCGTCCCGGCTCTGTTGAAACTACCCCGTGGGCCTCCAGAGCCGGACGGTGCCGGGGCAGCTCCCTCCCCTCCCTAGAGCCCGAGGAACCCAGCCTGCAGCCCTGTTTGGGAGGGGGCGCCCAGCTGGGTGGGAGTGCCATCTCACCCAGGGACTGGGTGGCAGAGGGCGCCAAGGGAAGGTTGGGGGGTGGAATTCCTGCCGCAGCCACAGGTGGAGCTTGGGCTGAGGGAGGGGCTGGGTTTGTGACCCTCCCCTCCAGGCCCAGGGCCAGAGCTCCCACCTTTCCCAGGCGCCCCTGCCTGCTGGTCTCCCTCCGGGTTTAGGGGGCTCCAGCCTCTCCAGCACGTCCAGCACGTCCAGCCAGGGGCATGGGCCAGGCCTGTTGAGTGGGGTTGAGGAGACAGCCTCTGGTTCCACTGTCTGGAGGATGCGGGAAAACCGTAGAGCTGGGGGTCCCCAGGATTCGGCCTTGGGCGGGTGACTGGGAGGTGGCAGGGGCCCCACCTAAGGCTCCCATGGGAAGCAGGGTGGCAAGCAGGCATATCTGGAAAGGGCTTTGCCCCTCCAGGGAAATCCTTGACTCCCTGGCTGACTGTCACCATTCAGAAGGTCCTCGCCCCGTCTCTCCCCACCCGCGCCAGCCCTGCCCTCCAGGTCACGGGAAGTCCAGCCACTGACCCGACTTTGGCTGTACATTTATGGGCACATGTGAGGCAGCGGCTGGGAGCCAGCACCACGGACAGCGCCGTTCCCATTCCCTCCGGGGTCTTAGCCCAGTTCTCTCAGGCTGGTATCTGAAGGCAGAATCGGGGGTTGCAGAGGTTCGCCGCCCCTCAAGCCGTATAACCTCACCTTGCATCTCCCCAGGCTGCCTGGAGGCTGAGCGCCACCCGGGAGTGTTTGTGTCCACCTTCAGATGGGGGTGGGCTGGCCCCCTGTCACATCACTCCTTGTTAATCCTTAAGGGTGGGCTAGGGGCCCTGTTCCCTGTGGTTTTCCCAGATCCTCTGGCAGGGCTGTTATTCTGCAGTTGCTCCCAGAATGTTGCTCGAATGGATACATGGGTGGACAAAACCATTTTAACATGCATCTACTATAAATGGCCTCAGGATTGGGGTCTGGCAGAGAGAGATGCAGATACAGAGTGTTAGGGGCTTCAAGTTCTGTGCTGAGTTTAAAGATGCCTTTCTCATAGCAGGTTTTTAGACCTGGGCCCAGCTCTAAATACGATCCCATAGCTGAGGGATGGGGGTAGGGGAGTGAGGAACGAGATACTTGAGGGGCCTGTCCTTTCCTCAGGCTGGGAGGACAAGCAGTGACTCCCCCAGGATTTCCTGGGTGTGTGACCCCCCTCTCCTCCACTGTCCCTCTGGCTTCTGCCCTGAGACCAACTTAACTTATCTTGGGGATACCCTGGCCTTGCCCCCTCCCCAGGCCACGAGGAGCCCCTCACAGGTGAGGGGGCAGTGTCCCCTGTGCTGTCCCATCTGTCCTCCCTGTCATCTCCTGGAGGAAGCTCCCAGCGCGGTTCCGTCTCCTCTCTGATTTAATCTCTAACAGCTTCCTTTAAATATGTGTTGGGAATTTTGTTGTGCTTTTATTTTCTTTTGCAATTATGTGTTTCTTTAATGGACCAAATTTTAATTAAATACTGCTCTGCCAGTTTCAAATAATGAAGATTAAAATGCATAAAGCAAGTCTTGCATAGAGACACAAATGTGGGGTTTGAAGCTAGGGGGTGGAGGGCTGGAGGTCTCTGGCATGTCTTGGGGGGCTCCCTGTGGTGAGCCTGGCCCCATATGCTGTGGGCTTCCTCCCCTGGCTGGTGGGGGTGGGGCTCGCCTTTAGCTTGGCCAGCTCATCGAGTCATCTGATAGATTCAAGGTCCCAGAACAGCTGACACCTCTGGCCACTCCAGCGCTGGGCTGGTGAGCTCAGTTCTCCTGTTTGGGGCCTGGGATCTACAACGGAAACAGCAGGGGCCTGGGGTTCCCTGCTGTACCTCTGGGGTTACCCTAATGCTTGGAACCTGGTAGATAATCAGTAACTCCGTGTTGATGGAATGAACAAGGGTCATGTTTTGGCCAGCTCTCCTGACCGGTGCAAAAACACACACACTGTATGAAACCCCATGCATGTGCCCGCTCACTCGGACCGGTCCATGGTGCAGGCTGCTGACCTCTAGTGTGCCTGCCTGGTGAAGATATGGGTTAGGGAGAGTCTGGACACAGGAGACAGCCTCATATCCTGCCCTTCCAAATCTTACCATCTGGTAGGGACAGGGGGCACATGCCACCCCCTTGAACCTGATAAGGAAGTATTCAAGCAGGCTCCCGACTGATTACTGCAGCAAGGTTTGCATACACAGCGCTGAGCAGGGCCCAGGTGCTCAATGGGGTCCAGGTGGCTTTCATCTGTGCCAGTTACTTGCCCTCTGGCTGGCATCAATCAGGCCCTGCTGTTTCCATGTATGCCAACAGTTCTCAGGTTCTCGAACATCAGCGTGTATCAGGGTTACCTGGAGAGCCTGTTAATAACACACACTGTACCACCCCCAAGTGTCTGATTCGGTAAGCTTGGGACTGGGGCCCAGGAATTTGCATTTTTAATAATTCCAACGTGGTGTTAATACTGCTGGCTGGGGACAATGCTTTGGAGACCTCTACTAGTGAGCCAGGCTCTGTCTGGAGGCTAGAAATTGCCCGACCTTGTACCTACATGGGTATCATCGTCCCTCATGGTTTTGCGTGAGGCTCATGGCCAGCTCCTTGTGGCTGAGCTCTTTATCCTGTGGCGATGGGAGACCCCCAGCCCTAGAGCTCAGCCCCTGATTTTTCATGCTTTTGTCTCTCCATCCATTCATCCACATGGAGCTGTTGCCGGACAGGGATGCGTGCCACTGAGCTGCCCCTGACCTGCTGTGTTGCTCTCTGCAGGCTTTTCATCCTGGGCATCGGCTTCTTCTCACTCTGCTTCCTGATGACGTCTCTGGGAGGCCAGTTCTCTGCCCGGCGCCCCGGGGACTCCCCCTTCACCATCCGCACAGAAGGTATCTTGGTGGGGAGTGGGGTCAGAAAGGGGTGCAGGTGTTTGTGGGTTGAGGACAGAGAGGCCTTTGGGCCTAGCACCCCACCGGGTGCTTTCCCAGACTCTGTCCGAAGGAAACTGGCTGTGTCATTGGTGGATGTGTGAGTACAGAGGGGCTTTGGCTTGGACTTGGCGACCTTGCCCACTGTTTTAGCTTTGGTCCTGGCTGTGGTCAGCAGGCTCCTTCTGGCCTGGCCTCAGCCAGGGAAGAGCCTTTGGGTCCGGGTCTGCCAGGCAGCAGGAGAGGCTGCCTGATTTGCTCCTTTGACGTGTGTGGGCAGGTCTCTGACACCTGTCTCTTTAAGACACATGTTCTTTGTCTTTTCACGGCGGGGAGCAGAGTGCAGGCCTGGCCGCGGGCTGTCGGGTCCTGCCTGTGAACTCTCGGGACACAGTCTGGACCTTCGTGGCTCCTCGCCCGCGTGAAACTTGTGAGGCAGTGGAATGGAGGTTCAGCACCTGGGCCTTGGAGACCAGATGGCCTGGTCTGTACCCTGGTTCATCATCCACCAGCTGTGCGCCATTGGCCAAGTCACTTAAGTCACCTGCAGAGAAGGAAAGCAGTGGCTCTATTCAGGGACTGGACTGATGAGCTCCCATGCATGGGGTCTGATGATGGTGACCCGGGGGGCCTCCTCCTGAAGGTGGGCCCTGCTTCCCTCGAATCCTGCTCAAGGAGGGCTGTGCAGTGTGTCAGTGGGAAGGGGGAACATAGTGGGGAAATTGAGGCAAATGGAATTTCTGGAACTGTTCAGGGGCTGGCTCTGTGGGCTTCCCCTTGCCCCCTGGGGAAGTCCCTATTTGAAGTCCACCTTCTCAAACCTCAGGCCAGCTGCCTGGCTCCACTGTTGCCAAGGACAAATCGATCCTCAAGCAGGTTGTTACCTAGGTGGGTGCTCTGAGGGGTACTTGTTATACCATCTGGAGTCTGATCATTAGATTCATGCCTTCGGTTTCACATGCACGTCTTTAAACTTGCAACAGCTCCCGGCAGGCATTTCACATTTATTAGTCATTCAAGCCTGAATGTAAATTAATTTATCCCATCTCTGACTTGCAGAGAGTCCTCCATCTCTCTGAGCCTCTGTTCTCTCCTCTGACAAACGGCGACAATAACACCTACTTTCCTGACTGGTCATGAGGTGGTAGTAAGGTGACATGTATGAAGGGTCTTGAGCAGCCATCTGCGAACGGTGCAAGCTCCATGTATACTCGAGGGCTGTGCTGAGTTCTGAGTTGGGGGCATGGCGGTACAGGATCTTTAGGGAAAGGGACCAGGAGGTGCCAGGAGAGGCCTCAGGGTTGAGGTTGGGAGAGGGCCGGGACCTGGGGGGAGGCCTGGGAGGGGTCCTGCAGGTCATGGGCTGGGATGGAGGGGGGGAGGGGGACTTGGGGCGATGGGGTGTTCGGAGCGATGCTCAAGCTACCCGGGCGCCCCTCCTGGAAAGGGAGCATGTGTGTCAGGGTGAGCTGCTGCAAGGGATTGGAGGAAGCTGGGCCTCCAGGAAGATCAGGGATCCGAGAGATGGGAGTCGGGCGGGGGGAGGAGGGTGAGCTTGGGCTCGGGTCTTCTACTCATTTCCTGGGAGGGTTGGGGCCGCATCCTGGCAGGGGGTGGGCCCAGTGGCCCAGGGTGCAAGGGGCTTGGGGGAGCCCCACCAGGCCCTGCACTGTGCAGTCTTGCCAGGTAGAGAGGGTTGGAGTCCATCTCCAACCAGGTCTTGTGTCTTAGGGGTGGGCAGAGCCGTAGAGGGGAGAGGACTCGCCCAAGTCATGCAGTTGCATGTGTGCGTGCACTGAAACTTTCCGCTGGCGTATAATATCCACAGACAACCCACCCAAGCCACCTGGCAGCTCAGATCAGAAACAGTGTGATTAGCCCCCAGAGGTGCCTTCATGCTCCCCCATTCACTTCTCCAAGCGTGCCAGGACCCTGACTTCTCAGAGCACAGAGGAGTTTTGCCAGGGCTTTGGACTTTATGAGAGTGGAACCACGAAACAGGTTTTTCTTGTGTGCTTTGTCCATAGTATGTCTGAGAGACTTGTCCATCTCTCGTGCGGCCGTAGACATTTGTTTGCACTGCCACTTAGCGTCCCGTGGTGTGCAGATGCTGTGTTACATTTATCCACTCTGCTGTTGGTAGGCACTCGGTTGTTTCCAGTTTGGGGCTTTTGTAAATAGTGCTGCCTTGAACGTCCTAGTGTGTGTCTTCTGGGACAAGGCAGGCGTTGCTGTGGGCCCCCCCTGGGAGCGGAGGTGCTGGGTCTCCTGCTTGTTCTTACATTAGTTCTCAGACCAGGTTTAGCCAGGTCAAAGCCTTTGTCCACTTCCCGGTCCCTGGGCTGGAAGCTAAGCGCTAGAATATGGAACTGAAGGCCGGGAGGAGGATGAGGGAGGCCTCTGAGGACCCCAGAGAACTGACCCTGCTTCAGTTCTTAGCTGGATTCTATTGTTGTCCCTCAATTTCTTTCATGCCCTTGGATTAAACTGATTTGTTTGGAAAGACGCAAAGCAGGGACTCGGAAGAGCCCCAAAGTCGTGTTGTGGGTTTAAAATCCTGACCCTGCAAGAGACACCCCTCAAATGACACCCCTACACTGTGCCTGGGGCAGCCCTGAAGGAGGGGCAAGCATTTCTTCCGGGAGTGCCCAGGGGAGGGTTTGGGATTTCCAGGGGGCAGCTGCCGAGGGGTCTGGGGAGGGATACTGGAGGTCATGGGCAGGGCTGGGTTGTTGGATAGCGTCTACTGGGGTCCTGCCATTTAGAAATAAAATTCTTGCGTTGGTCAGCACACCTGTGTGAGCCCCCGCTGATTACGACCTCTCCTCTCCTCTTCTGTTGAGCCTGTGGGGGCGGTGGGCTCCCGCAGGAGACGTGGCTAGAGGGGCGGGAGGGGCAGGGCTCCCTCTGCAAGGAGAGCTGCCACTGCCTCTTAGGGACTGTGGTCTCCCTGGGAGGCTCTGGGTCCCCCTCTGGGCCAGTTTACGTTTTGTGACAACGTTCTCTAGGGATACAACTGTGGCAGACATCTCATTCTTTGCTCACTCGTCTTAAGATTCAGGGGAGAAGGAGGCTGAGTGGAGAAGCCCAATTCGGAGGAGGTTGAACTAACTCCCTCTGCTGCGGTGGGTCTGGACTGGCCTTGGGGAGGAATCTTTGGCCTGCTCCCTTGCCAGCAGCTCGCCCTCCCCTCCCACCCGAGTCCCTCCTCTCCTCCCTGCCTCCGCGGACCTCCTCCTGCTCTAGGGAGAACTGGCTTCCCTCCTAGCAATGGGGACGTGCAGTTGCATCTGAGGCTTCCTTCCCAGTGTTGCCTAGATTCCCCAGAGCACGAGTGGCAGCTCCTTCTATTTAAGAAGTGCAGGGCAGAGGCTCTCTGGAGGAGGTCTGCAGGCTGGAAGTCCTCGGCTCAGCTGCCTCTGCCTGCCCGGAGGTCCCCCTGTGGTCTGGCCCTGCCAGGCCTCCTGTCTCCCACCCCCACCCCCACTTGAACCTGGGGAATATCGGAATAGTTCCTTGCTCTGGGGCTGCTCTGGCCCTGGACCGCAGTGCTGAGGAGCTCTGGGCTCTTCCTCGCCGAGGCTGGCGATGGGCGGGTGGGCCAGCGTCCAGGGCCTGCCTTGTCCCACTGCTGTCCAGACCTCTGACAGCCTCAGCTGGTTCCTGCGGTGGCCGTGGGCAGAGGGATGAAAGCGCTCATTTCTCCAGCTGCCCAAACGCCAAGTCACAGCCCCCATCTCAGGGCACAGCCAGGGAGGTCCCTTCTCACTGGCCAGGTGGCGGCTCCTTCAGTTTCCAGGAACTGGTGGAAAGTGTGGGAGTGGGGACAAGGAAGGGGCGAAGGGGGACAAAGGAGGAGAGGAGAGACAGAGAGAAACAGGAGCGCATCTGAAGGGGGGGTGGGCCTTGGGTGATCAAGCACCCCTGTCTGTAAAGGTGAGGACCCATGTGTATCTCTCAGCATCCCAGCTTTCCTTATTTATGTGGAAATATGGAGGGAACATGTGTGAGTTCTGAGATATGTTGCTGGGGCTTCACATTAAATACGTTTCCACTTAGCTGGTGCCAAGTGCAGCGAGGTGACCCAGGTCGAGCCACGTCAGGAGCTTGGCTCTTTGACAGCTCAGGGTTGTTGACATCCAGGGAGCTTGTTGCGTGGGGAGGGCCAGCCGGACCGGCTGTGCAGGGCCTGCTCCCTCCTGGAGACCCATCTCCTGCCTCATCCGGGGCAGAACCTGTGCTTGGCGCCCCAGGAGCTCCTCGGGAATGGTGGGGGGTGCCCCTGAGGTCTCAGGAGCCCCCACAGTCCTGCGGTGCGTGTGGACTATGGGAGCCGCCCCTGAGCCCAGGTGCTGGAGCGGGACTTGTGGTCTTGGTCCTTCCCGATGGAGGCAGCCACGCAGACCCATCCTGGAGGGGGGATCTGTCTCCTTATCCACATCCGTAAGCCCTGCAGTCTTTTGGGGTCACTCTCGATGTTGAAGAATTGGCTTAATCCTTCCTGTGGAAGGCAATCCAGAACCCCTGAACGTCTCCAGGACTCTTGGCACCTCTTGCTCTGATCTCTCGGTTCTGTCAGATTATCCTACCTGGCGTCTCCCCTTCTGCTTCCTCTGTGTCCTCCATGTCTCCCCATTGGGGAGAGCACCCCTTCCCCCTGAGCCCCCTGCACAGACATGGGGGTAATGGGGTCAGGGCAAGCCGATGACAGTGTCCTCTTGCATCCCTGCCTTTCAGAGCCCCGGGCCATCCCTGCAGCGGGACCTTCCCCCATCCTGCTCAGAGCCACTTGCACCCCTGCCCCCCCACCCCATGTCCCTGTGCCCAGGTCTCTCCTTGTCTCCAGGCTGATCTGGGACCATCTCCAGTCTTTCTACTTGAATATGCAGAGTCATTTAGTTCTCTTTGTCTCACTGCCCATCCCGACTCTGCTCTGGGCCTGCCCAGGGGTTTAGCAAAACCAAACAGAGCTTTCTCCCTAAGTGGGTTCTGCCAGCTTTTATGGGAACAGTTCTCTCCTGCCGCGTTACCCTAGTCTCTAGAGGCAATTAGGGGAAGAGCCGAAACAGGGGTCCCAGCCTATAGAGCCTCAGAGCTCAGTAACTCCAACCCCTTCGTTTTACAGGATGGGAAACTGAGGCCCAGAGAAGGAAAGGGGCAGGCCGCCCACCCAGTCGTTTCCCTCTGGGGAAGGGGCCACCCCAGCCTCAGCTGTGAGCAGGGGCTCATCAGGGCTCCCCATGAGGCCAGGCAGGCCGTGCACACCACACTCCAGGACGCCCATCAGGTGGCAGCACAAGTTGTATAAGGCCCACCCCCCCATCATCTGATGTCCTGCTGTTTTCTAGCTGAAGTGACCGTGTTGCTGGGCAGCTGCGTCTCAGCTGCATCTCAGGCTCTCCCTGTGCACCAGGTGAAACTGTTAGGGAGGTGGAGTTTATTTTCCTCGGTTCTTGTCCAGCTGCAACAGAGAATTGAAGGGCAGAAACGCAGAAGTGAAGCAGAGCAAAAGTTTTATTTAAAGTTACGCACTTAAAGAGAGAAAAAGTGCAGGCGTCCTTGGAGGGTGCTTGTCTCCGGTGCCTGCCCTCCATCAGCGGGAAGCCCCCTCGTTTGATGCCCTCCGCCTGCTGGTTGAAAGTTAGGTGTTGCATTTGGATGATGGGGGGTCTCAGGCAGGAGAGCAGTTTGAAAGAGACTGTTGTCTGCAGCTCTGTGGAGCGGAAGGAGACAGGGAGTATTTAAATCATGTTTGATTGATGGCTGACTGAGCAGTGAATGGGGCGCGGGGGCGGGAGGAACCTGTTTGCTCCCTTCAACCCTCGGGGCACCGGCCTGATCCCAGCTGATTTCTTAAAGCCCCACCCGTTTCCCCAGAGGGGAGGTGGGAAGACCTCTAGTGGGATGGGGAGGGGCGCAGACAGCGGTGCTCTCCATCTTTCCTTGGGAACAGCCCGGAGGGGCCTGGGCAACTCTGCGCTTGGGCGTGCGCGCGTCCTCCCCCCTCCTCCCCCGTGGCCCCTCTCTTCCCTGCCCATTCATGCCCATTCTTCTCTTTGGAGCCAGGGAGCCTGGCTTTTTAAGAAAACTGCGGCTCCTCCCTGCTCCGAAGTTGATGCCCAGCTGGCACTTGCAAGGCGTGTGAGTGAACCTTCCCCTGCTCCCGGTGGCCTCCCTTCTGACTTCAGGCAGGCTTAGCTGGCACGGGAACCCAGCCAGGAGGTGACTTAGAGTGAGAAAGCGGTGGCAGCCACCGGTCAGGCCTGGAGCCGGGGAGATGGGGACAAGCGAAGTAGAACCGTCACAAGCAGCCCGTCTGGCCAATGGGTTTCAGCCCAGGCAAGTTCACTATGACCAAAGAAAATGACAGCAAAACGTTCTCGGGGTGAAAGGGTTATACCCAACTTTATTTCCAGGTGGCAGGTCGGTCACTAGAATCCCATTCACTCAGAGCGAGTCTGCAGGCAGCAACCGGTCTCTGCCTCTGGGCCCCTCTGTTCGCACAGCCGTCCTCGGGGCCTCTCTGCACAGTCGTCCTGCACAGCTGTCCTCTGGGCCCCTCTGTCCGCACAGCCGTCCTCTGGGCGTCTGTCCTCGGTGCTGCCACCGCTTCAGCCTCTGCTCTGCTCTCCTGCAGCCATGCAGCCCTGCCACCGTGTGGTGCCCAGAGCACTGGGCAGAGCTCTTTATATAGAGTCAACAGCCATGTAGTGCCCACAGGTGTGCAGTGAGCTAGTCAGCCAGGGCCAGGTGAGAAGCCTGGCCGCAGGAACCCTCATCTTATCCACAGGGCCCCAGAACATGGAGCTTCTCTGGGCACCCCCTCCTCAGCTCAGTCCCAGGCCCGGAGCAGAGACCAGCCCCTCCTGCCTGCCGCTCTCTCCCGGCCTCTGCCTCTCATTCCCAGTGGCCTGCATGCTCTCCTGCCCCCTTCCTGGCGCAGATGCTGGGCTGCAGACAGGGCCTGAGGGTGTTGGCCTGAGTTGGGGACGCTGAGGCTGAGAGTATCGCCATGGCTCTCTGTCGCCCACGTGGCGGTTGGTGGCAGAGGCGGGCAAGAGCCCAAGGGGTCCCTCTCCCGTCCCTTCTGACCTGCTGGGCCCGCCTTCCTTTCCTGGGAAGCAGACCGTTGGGCTCACAGCCCTGGCCCTCCCGGTCCCACGTGCAGGGCAGCCTTGCGGCTGCTGGTGCCTGCAGGCCTTTGCCAGGCCTTCCTGGAGCCGCTGGAGCTGGCTGGCCCTGCCACCCCCTGGCTGGCGGAAGTACCAGAACATGGCCGTCCCTGGGAGCAGCCCTCCCGCAGCGGCTGGTGGGAGACGGTGTGCACAGGCCCTGGGTCCCTCACCCCTGGGGTTCAGCACTGCTGGCTTCTGCAGTGTGGTGGTGTGCCTCTCTGGGCTGCCTCTCCTTCTCTGTGTCACCTCCCACTGCCCAACTGGGGACCTCCCAAGTGAATGAGCTGCCCTTAACCCTTGTCTTGGGGTCTGCTTCAGGGGAGCCCAGTCTAAGGTGTCCCCCACCACTGGCAGATTGGGAACCCCCAGAAGCATTTGGGACTCCGTGTCTCAGCTCATTTGTTATGAGAGATTTGGAGTGTGGCTCTGGGGTTACAGTGCTTGGAACTGAGTACCTGTGGACTGTTGGGGGGTGGGTGCTGTTTAAACCTTCCTAAGATTTACTTGGAAAGGAAGGCAAGGGTGCTCTCCCACGCTGGCTCGCACGGGCTAATGACTGGGAATGATTAGAAAGGAAATCCTGGAGAATCTCGGGCTGGTTAATGGGATCTGGGCTGAAGTACCTTGTTTCCATTTAACTTTATTCCTCACAAGGTCTCCCCTGCCCCTCAGCCCTGGGGTTGATCTTTGGGCACCAGAAAAACAAATTCATGATGGTCTTGAGGGTCAGGACAAACTCATAATGATTTTCTACAGTGGGATCTGGGGGAGTGAAGAGGAGAGGGGATGTGGTCAGTGCCCAAAGGCTGGCAGAGAACAGCAGGGCCCCGAGCCCCTCAAACACGGGCCTGTAGCCTCCCCCGTGCGCCTGCACCACTTGGGGAGCCCGCAAAGTGCAGGTTCGTGGGGCCCAGCCTGGAGATCTGAATCAGCAGGTCCAGACTCCGGCCCAGGATCCTGGATTTTGACAGCCTGGTGAGGAGATTCAGGTGCAGGGTGGGTGGCTGACCCCACTTACAGAAATGCTCATCAGAAGTTCTGCCTGGACCTCAGTGCTGGGGTTTTGGGTTACTGTCCTGCCGGGTCTTCCCTGCCATCTCCCAGACCTGAGATTAATGTCTAAAGCCAGTGACAAAGCTGAGGCCCAAAGAGGTTAGAAGATTGTCTGAGTGTCACACAGAAAGTAGGGAGCATGGTTGGCCCAGGGCTCTGTACCCCACCATTATGAAGCAGGGGATTCCTATCCTGTGTGTGTGTGTGTGTGTGTGTGTGTGTGTGTGTGTGTGTGTGTGTGTGTGAAGGGGGTGCTCACACTCTTGGCCCCTTTTCTGGGAAAATGGGAGTGGGGCGGGGGTCTGGGCCACCCCTGCCGAAGACCAGGTAGCCTCAGGTGACTGCCTGACTGGCAGGTGCCTGGCCGCACTGACGCCCTGCTTTGCCGCAGTGACAGGTGGCCTGGAGTCCCGCGGCATCCTCCGTAAGATGAGTGACCTGCTGGAGCTGATGGTGAAGCGCATGGACACACTGGCCAGACTGGAGAACAGCAGCGAGCCACACCGGGCTGCTGGCGACCGGCACTTTGCTGTGGACAGGTGAGGGACACCCAGAATGGCGGAGGAGTGCTGGGGGCTGGGGTGCCGCAGTGGCTCAGTGACTGTGAGGGGTGCTGTTGGTCATCTCTCTTTTGTTAATCTGGAGAAAACTTCTAAGAACAGAAAGCCACACAGCATGGCAACCCAGAGGGCAGTTCCCGTGCAGCCACTGTTAACCTTGTGTCACAGTGCTGGCCTGTCTGCCTTTTTCCCTTTTTAATAAAACATCACAGATGAAGGCTGAAGGGCCTTTAACTGCTTCTCCAGAGACGAGTGCCTTCCTGGATGTGGTCTGAGTTCTTTCCATCCATTTAAATACTTCCTCACAAACACTTTGTACACACACACACACACACACACACACACACACACACGCACGGTGTGTAGTGGTTACAAAGCTCACGTAAGTGGCAGCCCACAGGACACGTTGTCCTCTTGCTCTTTTCACCCCACATGACGATTTTGAGCTCCGTCCATGTTGGCAGATGTGTGTGGATGTGCACGTGTTCAGGCCACAGTGGTCATATGCCTTTTACTGCTGGGCCTGGGCCATCCTTGCCAAGAAGAATTTCCTGGTTTTATTCTAACTATTCTCCTGAGGCCAGAACGTCCAAAGTCCCCAGGAGTTTGTGCTGCAGACCCCGTGCCTCTTCAGCATCCCTGGGAGCCCGTGGTGTGAAACCAAACCCTCTGTCTTAGGATGTAAGGATCTCCGGGACCCCAGAGAGGGAGGGCCGTCCTGATGGGGAGTGGTGGCCCTCAGACTCGGCTGTGGAGGGGGTCTTGGACCCCACCCACTGGGGAGACCAGCTCTACCTGGCCTCTGTTAGGAATTGGGGTTCTTCATGAGATGGATTTGCTCAATGTGCTGTAACTGCTAAAAAGTAAGTTTGAAACCCACACTTTTTCACAATTTGGGAAAAGCAATACCTCAGCCAGTGTGATGTGCTAAAAGTGTTCTGCTAAAAAATATGTTTGAAATCCAGGCTTCTCGACAAATTTCAGGAAAGCCATACCTCAGCCAGTGTGTGTGTCATAAAAGCCAAGATTCCAGGCATTTCTGAAGTTTGGAGTCAGGCAGAATCAAAGAAAGTGATGGTCCCGGTCATTGTGCGGCCCGGGCTGGCCTGAGGAGGTGGGGGGGGTGTTTGAGGGCCCCCCACTGGGCGGGGCTTAAAGCATGGCCTGCCCCTTGGGGCCGGTGTGGGATCCCTGTAGGCTGCCTGGGCTGGCCTACCAGCTGCAAGGCCCAGCTCAAACTGGCCTTGCTGACTGAACGTCCTGGACACCCCGTCGGGTCATCCAGTGTTGACGTCGTCATCCTTGTGGTAAGTGATTACCGGAAACTTGCCGAGTGCCTGGCACCATCCGTACTGCACTACCTCAGTGATGTCATCGATCCTACAGCCACTCTGTGGGGGGCTCTAAGCTCTGCTGCACAGAGGGGACACTGAATCACAGAGTGTAGTTCACTCAGAGTTGCACAGCTGGAAGGGGCCGGCCCAGCCCAGGCCAACTGGTGGAAGCCCACCTGTCTACCTATTGTGCTCTTGACGGCTGTTCATTAGACACGTGGCTGCATGTGGGTTAGTCTTCATCCCTTTGCAAGACTTTTCATATCAGTTAATTTATAATTTAGGGAAAAACATCCTTTGTTAGACCTTTGCTCTGATGTTTTGGTTTGGGAAACATAGGCACTAAAGTTGCAGTTCTGGGACCTGGAATTAAATGTGATGCACTTGGCTCGTGGGGGGAGCTCTTCACCCCTGGGAAGTTGGGCCCCCGGGGGCGGCTGTGTGGCCGTGTGCTGGGAGCCTGGCTGCAGGTTATCGCGCCCTTCAGGGACTGAGGGTCTGATAGAATAAATTAAAGAGACCCACTCGTGGATACGTATTGGGCCTCCTGAGTGCCAGGCATTGCTGCAGGTGCTACCCTGGTCCTCGTTCCTGAGGGGGAGACAGGCAGCATTGGAGAAAAATAAATAAATGAGATACTGTCAGAGATGATATGTGCTCTGAAGGATTAGGGAGTGGGTGGCTGGGAAGGGGCGGTTCGAACAGGGTGGTCTGGGAAGGCCTTCTGAGTTGGTGACAGCGAAGCCCAATTCTGAATAACGGGAAGGAGCGGGCCAGCTGAAGAGCGGAGAGTAGAGAATTTGGGGTAGAGCGGCAAGCGCAAAGGCCCCGGGGTAGGAACAGGCTTGGTGCTTGGGAGAAGAAGCACCAAGGTGAAGCCAGCATGGGGTAGCACGGTGAGGGAAGGCGGTGAGCAGGGCACGTGGCACGGGGCTTTTCAGCTGTGGTGAGCATGTGGGACACTCTTCTAAGAGCTGTGTGAGGTTGATAGGATCTGAGTGCTATTTTTAAAAGATCATTCTGACTGCTGTGTGAAGAATGGGTGAGCAGGGGGCTAGAAGGCAGCAGAGGGAGAGGAGCAGAGGTGTTGGGCTCCCCTGGGGTTCCCTCGGGGGCATGAGGCCATGTCTGCTCCCTGGGCACAGGCGGATCCACTGCAAGGCTGCCTGGTCCCCTTTTATCCAGCCCCGCATCCCTGTGCCCATCCTTCCTGCTCTCCTGTCTGCCTCAGCTGCGCTGCTGCCTGACCCAGCCCCTGGGCACAGGTCTGCTCACCAGGCGGGCAGAGGCCCTGGCCGGCTCTGCACCAAGCTCCTGCTGCCGTCAGAGCTGAGGGTCAGGTGCATGTGGGCTCCCGGCCTGCCTTCTTGGCCTGGGGATGCTGTTGCAGCACACCCAGTGTCTCCCGTTCCTTCCGGTCCTGATCCCTCCCTCCCTCCCCTGCCCTTCATCTCTGGGGAGTGGGGAGCTTGCACCGCCTCCCAGCTCCGTCAGGGAAATAGCGACAATCCATCATGACCAGCAGAGCCCATCAAAACCCACAGGCGGAGCCATAAATTTCAGGGACATGGTTGCTTCTGGGAGAGAAATAGTGGATGTGCCAGGGTCTGCAGGAGGCTGCTTGCTCGCGCCTCTCCTGTGCACGAGCGCTCCAGCCCCTCCCCACCCTGAACTCCACCGGGCCGACCAACCTGGGGCTAGACAGGCAGGAATCTTGCAGGTGCACCGGCTGCTGTTGCCAGCGAGGTCTCAGTTAACCTGCACTTAGACTCCTCACTTGGGAATGATCTGCGGCCTAGAAAGATCGACCTCACGGCATCCTCTTCGTGCCCTTCTGAAAGCTTCTGGGCTGTCACCTCCTACCCATGGCTGGTATGTCCTCTGGGAAAACAAATTGGCTTTTTTAGCCTAGGAAAACATAATTAGGGATTATTTGCAGGTTTGCGGCAAATGACATCATATTACACATCCTAAAGCCAAATAGTAGCGATCTCGGACTTTTCCATACGGCTTCTCTGCAGTAGCAAAGATGACTAAAATTTGAGGCTGCCTGCCTTAAGTCAGTCCCTGTCTGTTGAGTGCCTACTGTGTGCAGAGTCTGGGCTGGAGTTTCAGGAAGGGTTAGAGAGAATACAGAGGCAGAGGTCGGAGCCCTGTCCTTGAAGAGTGCTTGACCTTCTTGGGGAGAGGGAGCCGGCACCCCATCGCTGTGCATAGATGGCTAGGGAGTCATCAGGACAGGCCGTGTGAGAAGCCTGTGGGTGACAGGCAGGCCTGCTCTGAATCCTGGCTGCTGACCGGCTGGGTGACCGAGAGCATGTTGCCTCACGTGAGCTGCAGTTTCCTCCTCCTGTCAGAGATACTGCTGAGGGGAGGGGCCACCCAGCCCCGCCTGGTGCTAGGAAGGGCTCTTCATCTCCCCAACTCCTTGAGCAGAGAGAGAAGGGGCCAGCTGGGCTGGCTGGGCCAGAGGAGGGGAGTTTGGGGTGAGCCCGGAAGGAAGGGATGTTTGGACAAGGTAGACAGAGCCTGGCTTCCGGGCGGCAGTGGGTGGGGTGGGGGGTGATGAGCAGAACTGCCTGCAGCCCCCAGCTGTGGGCTGAGGGAGGGTGTCTGGGGGCCCAGACCAGTCCTGCTCTGTGGCTGGAGGACCTGTTGGTGGCGGGGAGCAAACCCCGAGCTTGATGACCCTAAAACCCACCTGCAGACCCTAGACTTCTCCATCTGTGTCTCCTGCTGGGGCCACAGTCCTGAACTCATCTCGAACTGGAGGTCCTGGAAATGACTCAAAGGCAGCATCTCCTGGGCAGACCCAAGACCCCCTTCTCCCCAGCCCTCCTCACCCTAGGCCATGTCTGGGCCAGCATTTCTACTGCTCGGATCCCCAACCTCAGAGTCGACCTGGATTTCTCTCTCTCACCTGCATCCGGGCCATCAACAAATTCTCTAGCTTCAGAATTCACCCAGATCCTCACCCCTTCTCACACCTGCTGCCACCCCTGCCCGCTCCTGTCAATTCCCAACTCAGCAGCTAGAGGGACTGTTTAAAATATCAGTTAGGTGCCTCCTGTGCCCCGCACCCCCCATGGCTCCCCATCTCACTTGGGTAAGAGTCCTTCCGGGGGCCTGTGGCCCTACCGTCTCTGGCTCCTCCCCTGCTGTCTTCCCAATTGCTCCAGCTGGTTTCAGCCCATAGGCCTCCTCACTGTTCTTGCAGCACAGGGGTCTCCTGCTGGCCACAGGGCCTTTGCACTGGCTGGACCCTCATCTGGAATGCTCTTTCCTCAGATCTGGCTGGGCGGAAGAGCCAGTTTCACGATCCCTCCTTCTAGGTTTTCCCCCTCCCCTCCTTCACTTAAAAGTCACCAGTCAGGCCCTCCCTGATGACCTATTTCAAACTGCACCCCACTCTCCCATCCTTCTTTATCACCCGCTCACACCCTGTGCATTTTCATTATGTGATTGCTCATTGTCTGTCTGCTGTGCTGGGCTGTGTGCTGTGTGAGGACAGCAGTTTTGCTGTTTCAGGTCTGGGCAAGTTTAATAAGTTCTTATGGAAGGAAGACAGGAAGGAAGGGGGGAGGCGGGAAGGAAAGAAGGTTAGTTGGGGGCCCCAGGTGCTCTGTTAAATGTGAATCTGAGGACTTGTTAATGGGCCATGGTGCAGGGTGAGGCAGGGAGATAGATGCCACGTGTGGATCTGGCCAGCCCCACCCCTGTGAAGCTGGGCCTCAGGTCCCGTTCTGTATGCTGGGAAAGTTGAACCTGTGGGGATCTCGAGTTCTCAGCTGCTGCCTCTGGGGGTGTAAGTGGGCTGAACCCCACCGACCGGCCGTTAGGAGGGCGGGGAATCATAAACATGGTCATACCTTTGGACTTGATATTTCATTCTGGGATCCATCTTAAGAAAAAAACCTTAACTTAGAAACAGTTTTCTGAATATTTTGGTCATTGTGGCCTTTTTATAGTTTCAAAAAGTTTGAGCAACGATTTAAATGCCAGCTGGTAAGGAACCAGTAGGCCATGAAGGCCCCTTGCTTGGTGGGGCCTATGCAGATGTTGGAGATACGTTCATAGGGAAATGCTGGGATATTAATGCTAAGTGAAAAAATGAAAAAGCAGGGTATGCAATTATAAATAGAGTCAGATTCTAACTGTGTAGAATTCAACAAAAATAAAACAGTGCAGAAGAGATGGCAGAAAAGAGAAACATCAAAATTCTTGTCTGTGGGTACTAAGATGAGGTTTTCATTCCATTTTTTTTAAAGCTTCATTTAAAAACTAAAAAATGCTTCTAGACCTTCCTGGCTGTCTCTATGCTATCAGGGCTGTGTGGCCAGGGAGAGGTACCTTCCTGGGGGTCTGTGTCTGAGTGTAGGGGGTGGGCAGGGTCAACTTTGGGTTCAGTTTTAAAAGACATGCCTCATTTCTCCTAGACCTTGTGCTGGGCTCAGCTCTTGGGCTTGTCCCTTCCTACCAGGATAGCCTCACAGTGGACAGTGTGCGAGTTTGTCTGCCTCCAGGGCTGAAGAGGCCAGACTAGTGGGGAGGGATTGGTGGCTGGGTGAGGTCAGTCAGCCCTCCAGGGTGGAATCTCATCAAATACTACAATAAATGTGAATGGGTTAAACATCCCTAACAAGACAAAAGATTCTCATCATCCAAGTATATGCCATTTGTAAGACAGGCCTAAAACCAAATGTCTCAGAAATTAAAAAATAAAAGAAAGGGCAAAATGTGTCTAGAAAACACTAATGACAAGAAGGTTTGGATGTGCAGTTAAATCTTTTGGCCCAACACCAAAAGTAATGGTGTATTTTTTCACTACGTATATGTACAACAATAACATTATACGCAGCAGTAATAGAACTTTTAACTCCATTTGGGTACCCGGACCTGATTCCAGTGTATGTAAGTATGTGGGAGAGGGTCTTCTGACACATATTTACACCCAGTGATTCTCAAACACCAGCAGGGTATCTGAGAACTCAACTCAGTTCTGATGCTATCTGCCCAGGGACAGCACCAGATTCCCAGGTTAAGGGCTCCGTCCTACGAGACTGCCCTCCAGGCCCACTAGCGAACACTGGCCACAAGCCCCAGACAGTTCCCTGTGCTTCTGACCTACTGGTTACAGATTGAAGGTCCCCACGCCTCACCCTTAGGTTCCATTAATTTGCTAGAGTGGCTCACAGAACTCAGGAAAACACTTAGGGTTACCAGTTTAATAAAGGGATGCCATAAAGGATACAAGTTAAGAGCCAGATGAGGAGAGACGGAGGGCAAGGTCCTGAATAAAGGAGCTCCTATCCTCGTGGAGCTTGGGGCCCTGCTTGGTGGCCCCTGGAGGCGTCTGGTTCCCCAAGCTTAGACGCTCTCTCCGACCAAGAAGCAGGATCCAACCAAGCCCAGCAGGGAGGGAGAGTAAGCTCCTCTCAGGGGTTTTGTGGGGGCTTCATTGCATAGTCATGATTGACTAAACTATTGGCCCCTGGCTGATGCAGCCCCCAGCCCCTGCCCTCAGGTGGGGGTCCAAAAGTCTCTCAGTAACATGGCAAAACACCCGTTGCACCTTTAAACTGAAGTGTTTGCAGGAACTGTGGGTGGAGACCAGTATACTTGAGAAATACATATTTGGTCATCTGAATGACCAAATATGTATTTCTTTTAACTCATTATATCACAGGATGGCAATATTTACATCCAATAAAGCAGAATCTGAGGAGAATATATTCTACAGGAAAAAGGCTATGTGCAAAATTTCAACCTTCATACTAATAAAAATTCTACTTTAAAGAAATAGTTTAACTTACTAAACTGGCAAATATGTTTAATTATAAGACTTTCATCATTGAGAGTACAGCCACATGGACACATTTGTACACTACTCTTAAGAAGACAATAGGAAAATGGTCCATACAGTATGCATACATATCTTAGGATAAAATACAACTAAAAATCATATTTTACAAAATATTTGAGTGACAATGCATTCATGCAATCTAAGTAAAAGAGGCAAGACACGAGGCATATACAGTATGATCTCAATGTGTCTTAAATCAAATATACATATGAGATATTAAGAAAAGATTTTCCAGGAGAAGCCCAGACCCTGGGGTGGCACGGGGGCTAGTCTCACTCTCGCTGTATCCCCCCAGCACAGATTCAACGCCCCAGCTTTGCTCCATTCGTGGGGCATGAATCCCTTCCAGAGGGATGGAACCACATACAGCCTCACTCCAGCTCTGCTCCCGTCAATAGTGGGGAGGTTAGCTATGTGTCTATCTACATCATCATCATCATTTATCTATCTGATATAAATATGCATGTATATGTATGTATGCATGTATGTATGTATGTATGTATATCTTGATGCAGGATAGGAGTCCTCTGTCCCTGCTTGGCAGATCCTTGGTCCTGTCTGGAGCCCCACCCACCCACTCAACCAGCATCAGGGGCTCTGGGTGGAGGTGTGGGGGTGCTGAAGCTTGGGAGGAAAGCAGTAAAAATGCAGGGAAGGTTGGACACTGGGGTGGTTTCTTATGTCCTGTGATCTGTGTGTGGGAGGGAGACAGACAGACACAGAGAGCACATCTCCCCGTCCATGACCCTCGAGAAGTCCCGGTTTGTACCTGGTAACGTAGGTCTCCCTGTATGCGTTTGTGTCTGCAGGCACCTGCGTACCAGTCTCCTGTTTTAAAAGGAGAGCAATCAGTTTCATAATAAAATAACAACTCCCAGCAAGCACGCTGGCCAGCTGCTTGGAAATCGATACCCATTAATTGAATGCAACCCTCATAAATCATTGGAGGGGCCTGAAATTAAACCTTCCAGAGACATCCTGGAGAGCTCTTTTAAAGAGGCCAGGGGAGTGAGGGCTGGAAGGGTGATTGCCTTCAGGGACTGCAGGAGGAGTCGGAGCCTCAGGGGGCCTCTTGGCCACCTGGCCTGCAGCGAGCTGAGCACCGGAGCCGGTGTCCTAAGAGAAGTAGTCACTGGCTGCCACCGGTGGGAGCCAGCGTTCCAGGCTCAGCCCTGGCCGGTGGCCCCTGGCCCTGGGTGGTGGAGGGAGCAGAGTGCCCTGTGGCTGGTGGGTGGCCTGTGGAGTTGGCAGTGTCTTTGGGGGGCCCCGTAGCAGTGCACAGAGACTGGCTACACCAGGGACAGGCTTGGGGACCAGTCAGCTCCAGAGGCCACTTGTGCCCTAGCAGGAGGGGCCAGCGGTCCTCTGGGTGGGTACAGGTGAGGGATGTTGGAGCAGAAGCATCCTTAAATACCATGGGATACCGTGGGTGCTTGGGACACTCTCAGGTGGCCCCCTGGAGGTGGGTGGGGGCAACCAGAGGCCTGACCCACCTCCCTTTACCTTCTAAGTAAGAACTGGTTGTTTTGGTGGAATGCCTGGTGCTTGGTGGGTGTGCAGAGAATTCTGGTTTGTACCTGGCTATCTGGGTCTCATGCCCGGAGTGCATTTAACTATTTTACAAATGCAGCGGGAGCAAGGATCGGGCTGGCACAGAGGTGCCCGCAGGTCCCAGGGCATTGCTTTCCCCCTGCCAACCCCTGCCCAGGGCTCTTTGCCGACTTTGTCTCAGGCTCGCCTGGGCCTCTGTGGGCACCTTTACTTGGGGAGAGAGAGCAGGGGCCTCTTCCAGCCAGTGCCACGTCTGGGGTAGCCCTCAGCCCCCAGGGGTGTGTTCTGGATGCCAATGGACTTTGTTGCAGAGCTTGCTAGGTACTAATTAATGAGACAGTGAATAATATTGCAGCCACCCTCGACTGGGTACTTAGGACTTTTGATCTTGACCATTGGCTCAATGAGGAAGAGCTTACCTAAGCAGGTGATTCGCAGATAAAAGAACTGGGCTCTGCAGGCAAAGGCCTGGCCCAGGTTGCAGAGCCCCAGGGGGCATGCCTGCCACGTTGGTGGGGGGTGGGAGGGATAATGGGACCCTGTGGGCTGGTGTGTCAGCCCTGCTGGCCCTCAGAGTTTCCTGATAATGCAGAAAGTCCATCTCTTCTGCCCCACTTGGCACCCCCAGCCTACAGGTTGGGGCCCAAGAACCTCACTGTCCTCTTGTTGGCTGTGCCCACGGCCTGGCTCAGAAATGACCTCCACCCACAGGATTAAGTGGGGAGGCCTTGGTCAGAGCCACCTCAGCCAGAAGCCGAGGCCCATAGGGCACCCCAGGCCTGGAGGGGGCAGCGCAAGGCTGATCTCCCCATCAGCCTCCCATGGGGCAGATTGCTCTCAGCCTCCCAGACCCACCTGAAGCTTTGGGTAAGGGAGACTCCCCAGTTTCAGATGTCCATTCTGCCCCTCCTGCTGGGGGCTGCAGCCTGCCCAAAGGGGTGGCACCTAACCAACTTTAAGGGCCCACCACACTAATAATAGGTGCCGTACCAGTGATGATTAAAACCCAGTAGTGGGCGCTGCTGGCGAGGCCAAGGGCCTCGTACCGTTTACGCCTCAGAGCAGTGGCGGGAGAGCTGCCTCCCGCGCGGGGCCTGCCTCTGAATCTCCCGTGTACCCTCCGTGCCCAGAGTAGAGCCTGGCGCTGAGCAGGCCGCGGTGAGGAGTCCCGGAAGGCACCCAGTCAGGGGGCCCTCCTCCCTCTGAGCTCCCCAGCCCCCTCTCCTGCGGCCCTGGGTCTTCACTTTCATGTTCACATGCACATCCCCCCGCCAGAATGCCACAGGCTCATGGGGTTAACCACCCGCTGCTTTTTAGATGCATGCACCAAAGATTAAAAAGGAAAGAAATTAAATATGCTACAAGTGGGAGTGTTAGAGCCTCTGTCACTGTGCTGGGGGGAGGAAGGGGTGTGTGTGCAATGGGCAGGGCTCCTGTCCGGGCACAGAATCCCCGTTTGTACCTGGTAACAGGCCCTATAGGGTAAGGATGGATGTTGCCAGGGAAAGTCCTTCTGCCGGGACTCTAGGGGGGTGTTGGCAGTTATCCTGGTAGAAACAGTATTGACGGTCTCAGCCCCATGATGTCACTCCTTAGACCAGAGAGGGCCTGGCCTTTAGCTCAGGCACGGCCTCGGTCCTGCCCCCATGCCCACCCCCTTGCCCAGACCCCTTCCAGGTGAACGGGTGCATTCCTGCCAGCCTCACAGCCCACTTATTGGCACCGCCTGCCCAGCATGTAGGAGAAATGCAACCCAGTTGTGTCTCAGGGCAGCCTTTTCTCATTTATTGAGTCCATGTTCCATCTGTGGTCCAGGCTGCTTCCCATACTGAGGACAAGGGACCACGGCCTTTGTACTGGCCTGTAAATACTCGTCCAAACTAGGAGCCCCTTCCCCACAGCTGACCATTCCGGCCTGAGCCAGGCTGCCTGGCTGGAACGTGATTTTCCCACATAACAGCTGTGTGGCCCTGAGCGAGTAACTCAGCTTTGCTCTGTCTAGGTTTCCTATCTGTACAATGGGGCCATTAAAAAGAAACATGATGTTTTCAAGCGAATTAAATAAGACAGTGTACCTAATGAGCTTGGCAAGTGAGCGTTCACCCTTTGGCTGTTTTATTATCATTATAATCCACAGAATGTTTTTCTCTTGTCCTCCTAACATCTAGGAAAAGCCCTGACTCCCTGGGCTACCTCCTAACTTCACCCGCCCTGCCTCTAGTAAAAATACTAAAAATTGTGTTCGTTCCCTAGGGCTGTTGTAACAAAGCACCACAACCTTCATAGCTTAAACAGAAGAAACTTAGTGTCTCACAGTTCTAGAGGTTAAGGTCTGAGATCGGGCCTCAGCAGGCTGTCAGCAGGGCGGGGTTCCCTTTGGAGGCTCTCAGGGAGGTTCTGTTCTCAGGAAGACCCTCCTCCTGGCTTCTCGTAGTTTCTTGGCATGTGACAACTTAACTCCAATCTTCTCACAGCATTCTGTGTTTATGTGTCTGTGTCCAAATTTCCCCTTTTTATAAGGACCCCAGTCATACTGGAATTGGGGTCCACCCTACTCCAGTATGACCTCATACTAACTTCACTAATTACATCTGAAACAGCCCTACTTTCAAATAGTCACATTTGGGGTTAGGACTGCAAAATACGATTTTTTTGGGGGGGGGCACACGATTTCACAATAGCAATATCATATTTTATGACCTCATTGGTATGAAGATGAATGTATTAATATTAAAACATTTTCTTTCACCTACAGTGTTTTCCTGATCTTTAAAGAAATTAAAACATTTTTGTGGGTTCTCGAAAGCACTGTGGGCCCCGGCACTGTACCCTTTGGACTTGGTGGAGAAGTCAACCCTGCCCCTGCGCCGCTGCCACTGTGACCACCACGACCCTGGCTTCCCCTGGGCTCCGATGGCTGCAGGCAGCCGCACACCGTTTCCCCAGTCCCTCCCCCTTCTTCTTTTTCCAACGTGGGCGTGTCCCCGGTCATAGGCACTGTGGTTTGAGGCCCCATGGCAGCTACTTTTATTGTCATTTTTTAAAAAGCTTCTCAGGGAAAGGAGCCTAATCATATATTATTTGAAAATAAAAAGTGCTGTGCAAATGTTAAGTCCAGTATAATAATAGCGACGCCAAGTAATTCTGTTTTGAACAAGTTGAACTTGTTAAATCAGACAGATGCCATCTGCACTATTTAAAGCCCTTGCTAGTGATACGCTTTATGCAGAAATGTTTATAATATGAACATTGCTGAGTCCTCCAGAAAGTAAAATGCTTTGCTCTCTAGTTAGACTGAATGACGCTTCCAGCCAGGGATGGGGTGACTGCTGTAGGTCGGGAGTGAAAGCGTTTAAAACATTTATTGAGCACCTACTATATGCCGAACTTAACATTCAGCCTTATGTCTGATTCTGGCAATCACTCTGTAGAGTTGGGATTACTCAGATTTTATAGGCGCTGACTCCTGAGTTCAGGGAGGTTAAGTAACTTGCCCAAGGTCACATAGCTGTCCAGTAGAGTCAGGAATTGAATCCAGGGCCTCTCCTTGGCCCTCACCCTTTCTGGTAAACCTCTGAGTAACGTGGAGCATCGCTGAGCCAGGGCCTGAGACTCAAGAGCGCACCCCCATCTCCCTCATCTGCCCTGAAGGTAGCAGCAGGATTAATCTTGGGCTTTAGAAAAGGAGTGTGGTTTGGAGAGAAGTTCCGGACAGCAGGGGGGTGGGAGACGGGGACTGTCTTTGTGATGGATTAGAAACCCGTTCTCTCAGTCCTGTAGGTGGTGGTTGTGTTAGTGACCTGGGACTACCGGAAGAAAAGACCTCAAACCAGGTGGCTTAAAACAACAGAAATCCATTCTTTTTCAGCTCTGGAGGCTGGAATTCAGAAATCTAGGTATCAGCAGACCTTGTTCCTTCCGAAACTTCCAGGGCAGCCTCCTTCAGCGCCTCCTCCAGCTCTGCTGGCTTCCCTGGTGGGGGACGCACCTGCTCCCACCGTCACGTGGCCTCTACCCCTGTGTGTCTCACGTGGCCTTCTTACAAGGTCACTGGTAATTTAATTTAGGGCCAACTAATCCAGATGAGGTCATGTTAACTAATCCATCTAATTAGCTAAGATGACCTCATCTTAACTAATTACATCTGCAGAGACCCTACTTCCAAATGAGGTCACATCCTGAGGTTTCAGATGGATGTGGATTTTGGGGGGACACTACTCCACCCAACACAGTGATGGAGCCCTGGGCACGCGGCCCATGCTGGGCAGTGCCAGGCTCTCCATCTGGAAGCATGTCCCTGTCCTCGAGGACTCAGGTCTCCTTTGGGGGTTTCAATCTCTCACACCACACCCCAAGGTGTGCCCAGGGTGGATGGGGCGGAGCCTGAGGGAGGGACACCTTCGAGAAGGCTTGAAGTGGGGTAGGTCCCTTCCAAAGTCTTGGGGAGCCTGGTAGGATCCCTGGCTGGTGCCTGACAGGTGGTTTGTGCCCTGGGGTCTTTGGTTAGAAGTGGGGAGGGACACCCTGCCCTTCCCCTGCAAGGAGCATCCTGTGCGCCTCGGCTGCCCGAAGTCGGCGCCAGCCCTGCCCTGGCAGCCTGCATTCTGCCATCAGGTTGTGGCCTTTGGTTTCTAAATAGTTCCCCCGGCCAGGGCATTGTCCGAGGTGGCCACGCGTGTGTGTGGGGAAAGCAGGTCCACAGCTCCTATTTGGAACTCATTTCAGAACCCGACAGCCATCAGGGTCAACACATTCCTTCTCTGGCCTCACCCAGGCATTCTCAGTGGGCTCACAGCACCCCCAGTGGGGTGGAAACGGCTTCTGGGTGAGCAGTCTTAGATATTCCAGTGATTTGTGGCTCTCCACGGGCATTGTGGGTAAGCAGACCAGCAGGATATCCATGATTTTAACATTTCAAGGTGGGAGGCTGTGTGTGTGGGGGGGAAATGTCTCAAAAGTCTCCCAGCAGGGGCGATAGTGAACAGGGTAGAGAAACCCTGGTCCAGCCCAAGTCCCTTCTGCTGCAGCTTTAGCCGTGGCCACCTCAATAGCGGTAATGATCGCTGACACCTAGGGCGCACTTCATGCAGGCGCTGCTGTTCTGCGTGCTCACACCTCTCCTCGCTCGGTCAGGCCTCACAATGGCTGTGAGGGAGGAGCCGCTGTCGTCTCCATTTTAAAGGATGAGAACGCTGAGGCACAGAGAGGCTGAGTGACTTGCTCAGGGTCACACAGCGCATCTCCTCATGCATTCTTGTCAAGTGGGACGAGCTGACTTCTCTTCCTGACAGCACTCCTTGACAGTCTGAAGGTCAAGGAGAAATATTCCTACCTCCTCCTGCCTGAGGCCTTTTTGAGCCAAAGAAGCATGGGCCGTTAAGCCCGTTCTCACTGCTGCTTGTAATCCTGTCAGAAGCTGCTGTGGGCCAGATGGTGTTCTCCAAAAAGATACGTTGATATCCTAACCCTGTGCTGGTGAATGTGACCTTATTTGGAAACAGGGTCTTGGCAGACGTAATCAAATTAAGATGAGGTCATACTGGTTCAGAGGGGGTCCTCATCCAAAGACTGGTGACTCATAGGAAGCGGAAATTTGGACACACAGAAAGCCCAGTGAAGACCAAGACAGAGATTCATGTGTCTACACACCAAGGAAGCCAAGGATGGCTGCCCTCTCCCCAACAGATCCCGTGTGCACATGTGTGTGCGTGTGTGCCCATGTGTCTATGTGTTGAGGGCTCCTCTCCCCTTTCCTGTCACCTTCTTCCTTCTGTCACCGCCCCTGCCTCCATGTCTGCCCTGCCCCTCGCGCCTCCTGCGCTCGCCGCCCTTCTCTGTGGCTGGGGCCGCAGCCCTTCCTTTCCTTGCGGAAGGCGGAGGGAAGGCTGGCCTGAGGGGACAGGCCGCTGCCGAGGGTCGGTGCTGTGCCTTCTCTGGTGGGCAGGTCTCGGGGTGTGCAGACCCGAGAGGAATCCTCCTCCATATAATTCCCATTCTGTGCGGCAACGAAGGCCCAATCCGTGTAAAGGTATAAACGAGCTTAAAATAGGCCTTCAAAGCCAGGGCAAGGTGGGGATCAGAGGGAACAGAATTAATGGGTTCAAAAAGCAACTTCCTGGAGAAAGGCCCTCAGCACCTTCCTTGCCCTGAGACTCATAAGCCAGCAGAGTAGGATCTATCTCAGTAGTTCTTTTTTTTTTGAAGCTAATGTGGGACTTTTAAATGGCAAAATATTTTTTTTCATCTTTTTTACTTTACTTTTAATAATTTATCTTCTAGATTCATAAATATCCAAAGATATATATAAGGCTGTTCACTAAAGATTATTATTATTTTTTTTTTCCCTTTTCCCCGCCCTTATCCCTCCCTTCCCACCCACCCTCCCCAGTCCCTTTCCCTTTGGTAACTGTTAGTCCATTCTTGGGTTCTGTGATTCTGCTGCTGTTTTGTTCCTTCAGTTTTTCTTTGCTCTTATACTCCACATATGAGTGAAATCATTCGGTACTTGTCTTTCCCCACCTGGCTTATTTCACTGAGCATAATACCCTCTAGCTCCATCCATGTTGTTGCAAATGGTAGGATCTGTTTTCTTCTTATAGCTGAATAATATTCCATTGTGTATATGTACCACATCTTCTTTATCCATTCATCTACTGATGGACACTTAGGTTGCTTCCATTTCTTGGCTATTGTAAATAGTGATGTGATAAACATAGGGGTGCATCTGTCTTTTTCAAACTGGGCTGCTGCATTCTTAGGGTAAATTCCTAGGAGTGGAATTCCTGGGTCAAATGGTATTTCTATTTTGAGCATTTTGAGGAACCTCCATACTGCTTTCCACAATGGCTGAACTAATTTACATTCCCACCAGCAGTGTAGGAGGGTTACCCTTTCTCCACAACCTCGCCAACATTTGTTGTTGTTTGTCTTTTGGATGGTGGCCATCCTTACTGGTGTGAGGTGATATCTCATTGTGGTTTTAATTTGCATTTCTCTGATAATTAGAGATGTGGAGCATCTTTTCATGTGTCTGTTGGCCGTCTGAATTTCTTCTTCAGAGAACTGTCTTTTCAGCTCCTCTGCCCATTTTTTAATTGGATTATTTGCTTTTTATTTGTTGAGGTGTGTGAGCTCTTTATATATTTTGGATGTTAGCCCTTTATTGGATCTGTCATTTATGAATATATTTTCCCTTACTCTAGGGTACCTTTTTGTTCTATTGATGGTGTCCTTTGCTGTACAGAATCTTTTTAGCTTGATATAGTCCCACTCGTTCATTTTTGCTTTTGTTTTATCTCAGTAGTTTTTGCAAATGAGATAAATACTGTGTATGATGTCTAATAAACTTCTCTGAGAGTTGAGTAGTAATCAACACCAGAAAATAAATTTCCTGGAAATAAAGGCAACGTGAGTATTGGTGGAGTAGAGCTCTGTGAATGTCTGTGGCAGTAAACTCATTTAAGAACCTGGGAAGAATTCATTCTCAGAAACCCAACAATAATTTACTAGAGGTTTAATAGTTCTCAAGTCCCCAGGCTGCTTTGAGTGGAATTTATTTTGGCACCATACAGCCCCTCTGGGAGGAAGTAGGGAAACAGACTCGTGGCAGCCAGCTGTGCCTGGTGAAAGGGCTCTGTCACCCCGGTGACTGTGGACAGATCCTGTCCAGGCTCTGCAGTGGCATCCCTCTGCCTGCGTCAGCCTCAGGCCCTGCCCTTCTGCCCGCCTGGCACCTGCACACGTGGATACAAACCCAGATGTGCCTGGTACAGGCAGATGCATACTTCCCACCTGCTTTTACCGTGTGCACCGGACTGTTAGAGAACCAGGCCGGGGGGCCAGGCAGCTCCATTTCCTGGCCCAGCTTTATCCGTCGCTCCCTTCCAGCTCACTGCAGGGTGGTGTGCGGGTGCTGGGAGCAGGGTGGGCCTGCTGCGGTTGTTCGTGGGCTGAGGCCCTCCTGGGAAGGCCACCAGGCAGGCCCTGCCGGCTCACCCCAGGCTTCTTGCACTTAGGTTTCCGCCTGGGGCCGGCCTCATGGAGCGGATCCAGGCCATCGCCCAGAACGTCTCGGACATCGCCGTGAAGGTGGACCAGATTCTGCGCCACAGCCTGCTCCTGCACAGCAAGGGTGGGCTGGGTGCTGGGGCGTCTGGGTGGGGTCCCGACTTCTCCACACAGGCCCCCTGGTTCCTCGGAGCCTGGCCCCGGGCGCTCAGTGGGATGACTTGGGGCTCACCCCCCACCCTGTCCTGGAGGGAGCACAGAAGCCCCTGGAGTCCCCAGCCGGCCCTCTGTTTTTCTTGACGTGGGGAATAGCAGGCTGGGACTACCTATGCCCCCTCAGCAAGTTGGGGCACATGGGGGCTGGGGGCATGAGGTCTGCCCAGCTGGGCAGCTGGCCCACAGCCATTCAGGCCAGCTCCTCACCAGTTCCGGAGTGCTAAGGAAGGTGGGGTGGCGGGGGGTGGAGGGGGCCCGGGCCTGCAGACTCCCAGGCAGGTAGCCTTTCGGGTCAAGAAATTCAGGCGAGGGCAGTGTGTGCCCCCACACGACCCCTCCCACCCACTCTCATACCCCCAACCCTGCTCCTCCCTGGACCCGCATCCTCACAGGTTGGCCTTTTCTCTCCACACAGTGTCTGAAGGCCGGCGGGACCAGTGTGAGGCACCCAGTGACCCCAAGTTCCCTGACTGCTCAGGGAAGGTGGAGGTGAGGCATGGGGCTGAGGGGTGGGCGAGGGGGAGGGCCAGGCCCCAGGCGCGCTGGGATTCTGCTTCCGGCGGGGATGGCCCCGAGCCAGGGCCTCTGTGCCAGTCCCCAGACCCTCACCTCAGGGAAGCAGCTTCTCTGCTTGGGCCGTCTCCTGGCCCACCGACCCACATTCCCCAGGATGAGTTGTATTTCAAGGGTTTTAGTACTTTCTTACAGCCCATAAACTATTAAATTTATGTGTGCCACCACCATCAGCAGCCTGAGTCCCAACAAATTCAGATGAGGAGTGGACCTCTTGAGTGGGTCTGTCTCTGCCCATCCCTCCGCATCCCTCCCACCAGCCGGACGGGAGAGCCCCTCCGGCCCCACCTCTGGGGGCCCACCTCCTGCAGGAAGGCTGTCTTCCTGAGGGCACAGTTGTGAGAGCCAGCTCCTCGCTGGTCCTGAACTCCCAGCAGGGCTGGGTGCTGGCACTGTGGGCTCTGGCCTCGGTTCCCGCACGGAGACCACTGTGGTGGGTGGGTCCTGGCCTGGCCTCAGCCCCTTGCCTCCTCACAGCTGCTCCTGACCTTGGCCTCAGCCAAATCCTGCTCCCAGCAGAGACCAGCCAGGCCCCGAGCTGCTCCCCACCAGCCCCATTTGTCCTCAAGCTTTGCCCTCGTGCATCCTGACCAGACTTGATTCTCCCAGAGTCCCCCTCTTCCTGGGGTGGAGGGCAGCCGGCCTGGCCTTGTCTGAGGTTCTCAGCTGCCGGGACACAGGGCTGGGTCTTGGGGCCCTGCTTGTGTCTCTTCTCTGATTCTGGCCCTTGCTGTGTGTTCTGTCCCGAGTGACCTCGGGGTCCCCAGGGACCTGCGCACGGGGTGGGAGGGCCTGCCGAGGGTGTGGGGGGCGGACTGGTGCCCTGGTCCAGGCCGGCCCTCTCTGCAGTGGATGCGAGCCCGCTGGACCTCTGACCCCTGCTACGCCTTCTTTGGGGTGGACGGCACCGAGTGTTCCTTCCTCGTCTACCTCAGTGAGGTCGAGTGGTTCTGCCCCCCGCTGCCCTGGAGGAACCAGACAGCCCGTCAGACGGCCCCCAAGCCCCTCCCCAAAGTCCAGGTAGGCCTGGCAGGTGGGTGGGCCGGCAAGGGCTGGTGGACAGGTCAGCTGGCCTCCCCAGGCAGGCGTCCTTGGGAGCCAGTGGCAGGGAACCCTTCGCCCCTGGGAAAATGAGGCCTGCCTGGTGGGTGGGCAGGTCCCGGACACCAGCCTGACGCTGCCCATCCCACTTTCTGGGGATGCTGCAGAGCTGGGCCTACTTAAAGGGCCAGCTCAGGCACTGGAGGCACCCCCTTAATGGGCTGGAATAATAGTAATAATAATAGTCACTCACTGAGGGCTCCTGCGTGCTGGACACGTTATTTGTACTTGAACCTCCCCGCGGATGATGAGTCTGAGACCAGAGAGCTGAGGTAACTTGTTCAAGGCAGATGGTTACGCTGGCTGCGTGCGGCCTGAGCCGGGCTCTGACAACACCCTCACGGCCTCCTCGCAGCAGCTGGGGTCCCTGGGAGCTGTCATAGCTGACCACTCCCACTGATGGCTGGGGAACCGGGGGCTGATCAGGGGTGGGCCGGGTTGGAACAGCCTGGCGGGGGGGTGAGTGTTGGGGGTGAGGGCAGGGCTGCCCAGTGGTGGGGGCTGGTGGGCATCCTAGAAAGAGCAGGAGCAGGTAGAACAGGCCACAGCCTCCCTCGTGAGGCAGGGGGCGGGGGGCGGGTGCCGGCCCCTGGCCCCGGGGCAGTGGGTGATGGTGGGTGATGGTGGTGGCGTGGCTGCAGACCTGAGGGTGGGGATAACCGGGGCCTCCTCTTCTCCAGGCGGTTTTCCGGAGCAACCTGTCCCACCTCCTGGAGCTGATGGGCAGTGGGAAGGAATCCCTAATCTTCATGAAGAGACGGACCAAGCGGCTCACAGCACAGTGGGTGCTGGCTGCCCAGCACCTGGCACGGAAGCTGGGCGGCATCCAGAGGGACCAGAAGCAGGTACCTTATCCTCCTGTGCATTCGGGGAGCTAAGCTCCAGGAGCTGAGGAAAGGGGCCCCAGGCCTCTAAGTGCACTGCCCTCAAAAAAGTTTTACTGAATTTATTTGAATTTCATCTGGGGCAGGAGGAGGCAGAGTCAGGATAGATGCATGGGGTGGCCCCTGAGCCTTTCAGGTTTGGAATGGAATGAGAAGCCCCTCCACGTGGGGGGCCTGCATTCTGTAGACATCTTTGGCAGAAAAGTCAGGACGTTTGCCTGGAATGTTGAGAATAACATAGCCTGTTTCAGGGAGGTTTGTCGATTCATCTGCCCATCCCTCCATTCACCCATCCATCCGCCCATCTACCCATCCATCCATCCAGTAAACATGTACCTGACTCTCCTATCACCCGGTTTGTTTCCTTCAGAGTCCTTGTCATTTCATGAACTTATCTCTGGTCTGTGTTGCTTACCTCTTCCATCTGGAACGTAAGCACTTTGAGGGCAGGATGTGGCCACCTTGTTCGCCTGCATCCCCAGTGGCCAGCATGGTCACTCTGCCTCTTGGTCCCCCGCTGTGCTCAGTGCCAGAAAGGGCCCTCCCGGGCACAGCCTGGAGGCAGTGTCTGCCGCTGGCCGGGTCTCCCTGGGGGTGGCCGGGCTACGTGCCAGTGCTCCTCCACGCTGACCCTCTGTTCCCCCCAGATCCTCGTCCACATTGGCTTCCTGACGGAGGAGTCTGGGGACGTGTTCAGCCCGAGGGTGCTGAAGGGTGGGCCTCTAGGGGAGATGGTGCAGTGGGCAGACATCCTGGCCACCCTCTACGTCCTGGGCCACAGCCTGCGGATCACAGTGTCCCTGAAGGAGCTGCAGAGGTGAGTGCCAGGGGAGGGGAGGGGAGATAGGGGCACCTGCTTAGTGACATTCCTAATTTCCTCCTCCACCTGCTCAGCCTGCTTCCCACCCGCTCCTCCTCCATGCGGATGGCTGGCGTGTTCGGGATGCACCAAGGAAACCTATTTGCATAGTGCTGTTCACACAGGGTTCTGGTCTCCATCTCCATCTGATGGGGCCTTGATATTCGCATTCAGGGGCTGACAAATACTGGCTTATGGAATTGATCCGTCATAAAGGTGGGATCCCCTCTGCCTGTCATCCTGATGGCTTGGTACAGCCTTGGGGTTTCTCTTCCTGAGCCTCTTCTGGCAGCTGGGGCCAGTAAGGCCTGGAGGGTGAGGAGGTGGGCCAGTGATGCCCGCCCCTTCCCAGCGCTTGCCTTTCCAGGGTCCCTCTGCTGCTGTGGGAGGTGGGAGACTGGTGATGAGACATGGGTAGGAATGCGTGTGTGTGTGCATGTATGCGCGCATTTGCACGCAAGTATGATCAGCTTTATTTTAACCATCTAGATGTGGAAATTCATATGATTTTTCTTCTTTTGGTTATTCACATTTATTGTATGATATTCAGTACATAAAAATATACGTAATCTGTTATGAAGCACAAAAATAGAATGGTTTCTCATGGCTCCACCATCCAACGTAAGAATGAGAATATTCTCAGGACTTGGGTGCCCAGCTGGGTGCCCTTTTCTCTCATCCATCCCTCTGCACCCCCCTGGCAGGAAACCAGAAACTTGGATTTTGTGTTTATCACTCCTGTACTTTTTTTAAAAAAATAATTTTTTTTAACATATTCATATATTCATAAGCAATATATGGTTTGGTTTGATTTTGAGCTTTGTAAAAAATAGCACCTACTGTACGTAGTATTCGAGACCTGCTTTCTTCAGCCACTATTAGGATTCAGACTCATGCCTGTTGTTGCATGTGGTTCTAGTTCATTTGTTGCCACTGCTGTATATTGCATTGTATACATGTACCATAATTATTTATCAATCTTTCCTGATATTTTTCCCATTTTTACAAGTTATTTTGATTGATGCTATGGTGGACATTCTTGTACATGTCACCTGGTGTACCTGCATCAGAATTTCTCTTGGGTGCAAACAGAGTTTTTCTTGGGTATAGACTGAGGTGCACAATCGCTGGGACTTAGAGTGTGCGGAAACTCAACTTTACAAGGTAATCCCAGTTGTTGTCCTAGGTGGTTTCACCAGTGCAGAGGCTCCCCTCGTGGGTAGGACCCAGTGGGTCACATCTTTTACGCTCTTGTCATCAGAGTTTCTGATCACAGATGTGAGGTGGTATCTTGTTATGGTTTAACTTGAATTTGCCTGACAACTAATGAGGCCAAACCTCCTGTCGTACGTTTGTCTTTCTTTCCTCCTGATGAAAAACCCCTTCATGTCATTTACCCACTTTTCTGTTGGGTTATTTATCTTTCCCTATTGAGTTGTAAGAGTTTTTATTGTTTTATGGGCAAAAACAACCCTGTGTGAGTTATATGTGTTTAAAAATCTTCTAATGTGTGGCTTGTCTTTGTAATTTTTAAATTTTTTATTATGATTTTTTTTTGAGAGACAGAGGTTTAATTTTAATATAATCGAAGTTATCAGCCTTTTCCTTTGTAGTTAGGGATTTGGGGCTTGGTGGATTTCCCATCCTCCTTTTCACTGGCATTTGGATGAGCTGTTCTAACTTTGCCCCAGGGCATAACTAAAGAAAGCCCCCGTGTTGTTTGCCTGTGAATCACTTTTCTTCATCAGCCTGTTAACTCACTTCAGGTGGTTTTCAAGCTGTCCAGAGCCCACCCCTTGTCTTGATGGTCTGTTGGTTCTAGATGTATCTGTCTTTCTGATTGGCATGTTGTCCTAGCAGGAGTGTTGGAGAGAGGAGGATGCTGATGGGGACAGAGCCTTGGACAGTTTTAGGTCAGTGGGGCCCAGGGACACCCGCCTCTGGAGTTTTGCCTCTGACTTAGAGTCTGCCAATAATTTGGGTAGAACTTCTGTGTCCTCCATCAGAGAGAGGCACCAGGCTAAGACTGGGTGGTCCTGGGAGGTCACTGAATGACTTAGTGGTTTGAAGGTTTTCATCCCCATGGCTTGAAATTCACACTGCTGAAGTCACTCTTTTTAGGTTGATGCAACTGATGCACTTGTCTCCAGTAGGCCTAGTAAACATAAAAAGCGTTGTCAGAGAGGAACACTCTTTGTACGTGTAGGCAAGGATGTGGACCTGGCCCACTTTGAAGGGGGAGAAGGTGACAGGAATTAATGAGGGGCCTGCCTGGGTGTGGCAGTCTTGGGAAGCACAATCCCAGGTCGGGGCAATGGTTCAGAGGGCAGAGGAGCCACCTCGAAATAGCACCTCCACCCTATCGGCAGGAGGGCACTGGCTGGGGAACTGTCCCTGGGTGCTGGTGCTGAACCTGCTGGGAGAGGGGGCCAGCACGGCCCTCACTCGGGCTCTCACCCGGCGGCATTTTGTTAGTTGGCCAAGCTGTTCACACTGTGTGGGCCATTTCAGAGCTGGGTGTGCTTGCCCGCTGCCCGCCAGCACGCACTGCCGCTCACCGCACTGTGCCCACCCCCAGATCTCTCTGAACAGAGCTCGGGAGATGCAGCAGCTCTGTCTGTGGAACAGAACACTGCAGAGGCAGCTAATGTTTGCAAATAATGAAAAGAGGCATCTTTGCCTGGCCTCAGAGCTTCCTACAGGAAAGTCAGATGGGGGCATGGTGCAGAGTGGGGAGGCGACGAAGGACCTGGTGTGTGGGAAGCCAAAGGAGTCTTGGAACTTGTGGACGCATGGCCTGGGCTGCAGGTGCCGTGCGCCAGACCTGCCTCAGGCAGAGCAGCAAGCAAGGGTCTGGGGGCCCTTGTCCCTGGCCCACCAAAGACCCCAAGATGCACTGGGAAGAACCCTGAAGGTGGGGGCTGTCCAGAGCCCTCAACCCAGGCACTGTGAGTGTGGCACACCTCTGTCAGCATCACCAACACCTCGCCCACCTCAAGGTTGAAAGAATTCACATTATGGCACAGTGTTCAGCTTGATTCCTCCCCTCTGACCGTATGTCTTCTGGGGCTAGAGAGGTGAGAACTGCTCCCTCAGGGAAAGGGAAGTTTTCCCCACGCGTGTGCAGGAGCCCAAATATCACACTGAGAGACTCACCCTTCATGCAAGAGCGGATACTCAACAAGTCCTTTTAAGATGTGGGAATTTAACTCGGTTCTGCTGCCTTAGCCCATGCCGGGTGTCTCCTCCCTCAGCCTGCACCCTGAGTCCTTACCTGCCCCATGTACTTCCTCCTCCTCTGGCCACTCCTTGGGCCTGGCGCTGAGCCTGTGGTAGACAAGGCTGCCACAGCTCATGACAGGGCCGGAGTAGTGAGGGCGTGGTCGCTGCATCTGGGAGGCCCTGAGAACAAGGCCTTGGTGCAGAGTCCTAAGATCTGAACTACCCCCAGCTGCTGTCTCACACATACCAACAAACATGCACACTTCCAGGCATGCATGCCCCATGCACAACCACACACACCCATGTATGTGCACCCACATGTCAGTACATGTACACCGTGTGTATACCCACCCACCCACATGCAACCTTGTACATAGGCCCATGCCACCACACACATGCACACACCCCTCTGCATACATGCAGCACATTGCACATGTGTGCACATGTGCACACACACTCACAAGCCTGCGTTCACACATCCCACTTCCTGCCAACTTGTTACTTCCTGCCAGGCTTGTGCAGATCTGAAATTCCCAGAGGTAGAGCCTCTGGGGAGAGGTGGCCCCATCTCCGGTCTGTTAAATGGGCAGGCCCAGGGCTGCACCCAGACTTCTTTGCCTTTGGTCCCCTGCGGGGTGTAGGTGTGAGTGGATACTCTTGCTCAGACAGGGCAGAGTCATGTAAACAGCCCAGACCTCAGGGAACAGCCTGAGAAGGTGCTTGCTAAATCTGTTACCAGATGCAATTTCAAAACAACTAAAAGAAGAAAAATAAAAAAAAAGAAAACCACCTTCCCCAGGAGACATAATACAGTTATGTCTACAAAATTAACAGCAACTGTAGTTGGAATGTTTCACGTGGGAATTCTTAGCCTCTGACGGCAGCAGAACTGCCTTAGAAACATACTGCTGTCCAGGCCCCGTTCCTGGCATCTCTGATTAGGTGGTCTGGAGTTGGCACTTAAGTACCAAGTTTTCAAAGTTCCCCAGGTGGTCTAATGGGCAGTGACACTTGAGAAATGGAAAAGCTGAGGTTGTGGCTTTTCTAAAGAGCACCTCCCACTGGGTCTGGGTGGGGTATGGCTTTGGGGTAGGACATTGCAGTGTGTGGACCTGCCTGCCTTTGTGGCTTGTCAAAAGAGCTGTTTTCTGTGTCCCCCAGCACCAGTTCTGAGGGGCAGGATTGGGGCCTGGGATGGGGGCTCAGGGCCCTAGAAGAGTGTGTGGATTCCTCCCAGATGTGCATTTGCATATTGAAGAACCCCAACCATACCCTGGGCTGCAGGGTTGGGGGCCAAGTGGAGGAGGTGGGCCAGGGAGGCACCCCTGGGAGGTAGCCCAGATAATGGCTGCACCCAGGGCGTCAGGTGGAAACCTGCTGACCTGGAGTGTACTTTGTGCCATGCCCTTTGGGGGATGTACTTTTTTCCCATGACAGCTGTGGGCCAGGGTTGCGAGCTCCTTGAGCTCATTCTCTGCTGGGACCACCTGATGCTACAAAATGCAGGCCTTTCCCTTCAGTGGAAACTGAGATACAGTGCATTAATTTGCTAGAGTTGTCACAAAGCACCGCAGACTGGGGCCTGAGGACATACATTTATTCTCACCGTCTGGAGGCTGGAAGCCCAAGATCGAAGTGTCGGCAGAGTGGGCCCTGCCGAGGTGGTGAGGGAGCATCAGTCTCAGTCCTCCCCCCCGCTTCTGGTGGCCTGCTGTTGATCTTTGGTGTTCGTCGGCTCGTAAAGCATCATCTGATCGCTGCCTTCACCTCCACATGGCCTTCCCTGTGTGCATGTGTCTGTGTCCAGCTTTCTCCTTCTCAAAGGACACCAGTCATATTGGATCAGAGCCCATCCGAAAGACTTCATTTTTCAACTTGACTGCCTCTGTAGAGACCCCCTCTCCAAATGAGGTCACATTCCCAGGTACTGGGGGTAGGACTCCAACACATGAATCTTGGGGGGACACAGTGCAACCCATACTGAGACAGTGACCCTTTAGGCCTGGAAAGGAGTTGTGGGCAGAAATACATTGAAGACACCCAAGGTGTTGCCATGGGTTCTGCAGGAGTGGTCAGGGTCACCCGGGCCTCCCCACTAGCCCTGGCTCCGCACAGGCTGCACCGGCTTAATTTGCAACTGGGTCACTGGGATGTGAAGGATCCACATTCTCAGACTCACAGTCTCGGTGACAGAAACACCTCCCTGGTCGGCAAAGTGACCTGTGTGGGGAAGGTGGCGGGACGGAGATGCTGCTTGTGCATCTGTTGCAGTTTATTCCCAGACGGTCACGCAGATGTCTCGGCCGCTGACCGAGCAACGAGGCTGGACGGATGAGCCACTCTCCTGTGCTCCTCGTGTTTCCGTGTTTTAATCAACCAGCTCACTGGAGTGATGTTTGGGGCAGTGCGCAGAATCCGCATCTGCCTTTGCTGCTGTGAGACATTTCTGGGGTGAGGGGGTGGCGTGTGGGGACCGTGCACCCTGAGATGAGACGCAGGTGATGTCAGACAGCCCCTCTGCGCCCACCACCCCAGCGGGGAGTGGAGGGGAGCCAGAGCCCCCGCCGGCTGCACCCGCACTGTCCTCACCATGCCTGGTCCACAGTGGGCATTTTAAAGTCAGTGCCTGCCTGGAAACAGCTGTGCTCATCGATTTCATTTACATGATTTCAAGCATCATTAACAGCACACGGCATGAGGAAAGGCTACTGAGCCCTTCCTCTATCCATGAGCAAATTGGGTTTAGCAGAAAATTAGTTGACTAAACTGGCAAACGATAAAAGAGGACCGTGTTTAAATAAGGAAGCCGAGGAAGGAAACGGCTGTGGACCCCGCAGTCCCAGTGGAAGCTGGTCCTTTTCGTTTGTTCAACATTTGTTCAGGAAACACCGGGGAGGATCCTCCAAGGATAACCACGGCAGGGGCCACACTGTTCCTGGGGCTCAGCCTGGCTGGACTAAGCTGCCCCTGGCTGAGCTCCCTGAGGGGCCAGTGAGGCAGCCCCCAGGCTCCGAACCCGCCCAGATCTGCCCACTCCTGCCCCGCACGGCCGCCCGGGCTGGGCTCGCTGGCTCCGAGCAGCTGCTGGCAGGTGGCGCTGCCGTCTGACGGGGCGGAAGAGAAAAGCACTGGGTGTGGGGGGCTTAGGGGAAGGGATTTGGACTTCGGGTTCAGACGCGTTGAATTCAATGTGCCCACGTAGGGGCAGCTGAGGGGTGGGGCTGTTGGCAGTGGACAGAAATTCAAGAACACTGTTGTGAATGAAATTGCTGCATGTTGGCTGAAGAAATGGCAACTTATAAGGGGCTCTTGGAGGAATAGGTGCTGGCAGAGGAGGTGGAAGAGTGACCCAGAGGGTGTGGAGTGTGGGCACCAGTGGAGAAGATGCTTCTAGAAGGAGGGAGTGGCCAGTGATGTCAAAAGCTCACCGAAAGCAAGGAGACTGAAAAATGCCAGATGGATTTGGCCACATGAATGTCAGTGTTACCCCAGAAAAGCCATTTGGCTTGAGTTGTGGGGACAAAAGCCAGAACTTCGAGGTTGTAGACTGAGGGGCTGGTGAGGAGACACTGGCAATGAGGGGCGTCTGCCAGGAGCTTGGCTGTGAGGAGGAGAGAGGACGAGGCCGGGGGTGGGCAGTGGAGTCATAGGAAGATGTGGGGGTTTCCCAGGGCTGTTGGAACAAAGCACCACAAACCCAGTGGTTTCTTGTGTCACAGTCGTGGAGGCCAGAAGTCCAAGACTGAGGTATGGGCAGACGGGTCCCTTCTGTGGCCGAGAGGGAGAACCTGCCCCGAGCTCTCTCCCTGCTTCTGGCCTCCCTTGGCTCGTGCATGGCCGTCTCCTCCTGGTATCTGCACCTCGTCTTCCCTCTATGTGTGTCTGTCTCTGTCCAAGTCTCCACTTCTTACAAGGACACCGTCATATGGGGTTGTGACCCACCCTAATGACCTCGCCTTAACTTGATCGTCGGAAATAAGGGCACCTTCACAGGCCCTGGGGCTCAGCACTTCAACATCTTTTGGAGGAACACAATGCATCCCATAAGCGAAGGTGTGCTTGTTTACTTTTGATGATGAGACAGTTGTGAGCATGCGTACATGCTGGTGTGAAGGATCCAGAAAAGGGAGCAGCTGAAGGTACAGGAGGGAGGTTGCACTGTGCAAGGTGGCCCGGGGAAGGCGAGGCTGCAGGCGGGGTGGGGGTGGGGCGACTGGGACATTCACAGCGGTGTTTTATTTTGTCTTTGACGGAGGAGGGACGAGCATCTTTGGCGGGGTGAGGTGGGTGGGCAGAACAAGACTGAATCACACCCCTAAGGCTCCACCAGATTTGTAATGTGTTGTCCTGCCCCACCCCCTCAAAGAGATTTGAACCAAATATGGTCAAATGTTAAGATTCTGCAAGGCCAGGGGGTGGGAATACAGGTATTCATTACAGTGCTGTTATTTTCTATGATTTTCTGGATGCTTGAAATACTATATAGTATATGAAGTATATAGATTAGGAAGAGGGAAGGGAGCCACATTTAGCACCTGCTCAGCGCTGGCACTCTGTTACAGAGACTGGTTCTTTCCCTCCCATTCTGGAGAGACATGAGAGAGGCAAGAGATTAATTTACACTAAAATACTTTGTCCCCTCAAGGCGGCGTTTTAATCTGCACAGAGGGTTCATGTTCAGCATGGCCGAACACCATGGAAGGTGGGGACCTCTGCTGCTGGGGGCTCTGGCCTGCCCTGGTCCCTGCCCTTCATCCGTCCTCAGGATCCAGGAGCGGTGACCTCTTGCCAAGGCCGCCCCTCACCCTGCACTCCAGGCCACACAGCACCATAGGGAGAGGGAGGCTGTTTCCTGCGAATCAAGGCCCCCAAGCAACTCTTGATGAAGGCAGTGGCCGAGTCACCTTTCCCAGTTGTGGCCTGGTCCAAGTCAGGGCTGGAGGGCTGCAAAGAAAGAGACATTTAAAGGAAATTGCAGGCTCTCCTGAAATGTCCATGGAACCCAAGCGTAGCAGGGAGGACTTGGGGGGAGTGAGATAGAGGAGGGCTGGCTTCTGAAGGCTCTTGAAAGAAGGGTGAGGAGGGGGGATTTGTTCCCAGGAGGAAGCATCATATGTCTTCAAATCCCAAGGGCCATTGGTCCTCATAAAGGGACATGGGGTCCAGTGGTCTCTCTGCTCCCAAGTTTTCTTGAACTCATAACGGGCTTTGGTGAAAGGGAGGCCTTTTCCTGGAACCAGACTGGTCTCTCCGAAGCCGGCCCTGAGCCCCCGACCTCTCTGGGCCCGCACCCAGGGCTGTGACACTCCTTTAGCCCACAGCCCCGCTGGGAGGTTGCTCTAATGGTGTCGAGAGTGGAGTCTAACTCTCCTCCTGCCTTTAAGGCCCCTGTGCAGCTTGGTTCTCAACAAAGATTTGCGGAGCAGGACAGAATAGCGATGGCCCTGATGCCTGGGGCTCACCTGAGAGATGGAGACCACCATCCTGATGCCCAGGCCCCACCCCAGAGCAACCAGGTGGCACCTCTGGGGCCGGCCTGGACATCAGGCCATAACAGAAGCCTGATGGTACCAATGGCACCTGGGCCTGAGCCGCAGTCCTTGAATGTTTACAGCATAGCTTAGATAAGAGAAGCCTGATTGACCTCGGCATTCAGACATGCGCTACATAAATCAGCTTGTCTGCAGGAAGGGGGGAGGAAATGCCAAGGGACGTGTTCCTCTTCCTCCAACCACAGCCACCCGCAGACCCGGGAGTGGGAGGCATGAGTCTGTGGTTCCCCAGCTCCGCTGGGAATGGCAGCGGGGTTCTTAGCCCTGAGTTGGCTTCCTGGGAGGGACACTGAGGAAGCCAGGCTCAGCTCTGACAGTGGCCCTAATGCAGGCCACCCGCCGGGGCTGGGGCTCCCGGCATCTCCCTTTTGGAACTGTCCAGCCTGTGTTCCTGGCACATTCCCAGGGTGAGTGGGCTCATCCTGGGCAGGAGAAGAAAATGGCACAAGGGGATGTAATTCCTTCCTTGTTAGTGATCCCAGCCTCCCTTCAAGAGCAGCTCGTGAGATGCCCGGGTCCCTTACTGGGTTCCCCGCCCTATGCTCTCCAGAAGAGGCAGTTTCCCGTTGTAGTAATAGGCCATGGGAGAGAACTGGGGACACTGCCATCATGCCCAGGAGAATGGGCCTGGACAGAGTCAGAGGGCCGGCAGGCCCCTGGGGGGACAGAAACACCTGGGGCTGCCCCATCCAGTGCGCCCCTGGTAACGAGCTGGATCTAGGGAGGCTGAAGTTCCCTGCGTGCACTTGGTGCCTGGGGCCAAAGATCTTTGAGCACTTTGTAAGAATTCTTCTTGATTAGGTCCTTCCCACAGAGAGGAAAGAGAGAGGGAGAGAAAATAGTTCGTTCCAGAATTTGAGCACTACCTGGAGAGATTATTTCCAGCCACAGACCAAAGGCACAGGGAGGAATAAAACCAGAGGATTTTTAGCCTGGGAAGGGACCGTGGAGGTAGGTCCGTGTGAGCATCATGTTAGAGGCGGGGAGGGTCCGCCAGAGCAGTCCCGCGTCTGTGCCGGGCCCCGCGGCGTGTGGTGCTGGAGCTCACACCCAGGACAGCTGTTACTGGGCCAGAATGCAGCATTTTGATTCCCAGTCCAGGGTTTTTCCTACTGGGCGTGGATTTTTCCCCCCTTCCCCTTGCCCGATCTCCCCACACTGCCTTCTGACCTTCCAGTGAAGAGTGACCGTGTCCGTCCTTGCACTTCCATGTTGACACCTGCTGGGAGTCTGTGGCAGGTGGGCCCTGAGGAAGACGGGACCCAGCACCTCTGGGAAGCAGAGCGCTGGGTGTGTCCCTGTCAGGGTGGCCATGGGTCCCATGAGTGTCTATAGTCTGGCATTTTAAAAAAATGGTAGTAAAATGCACAGAACAAAATTTGGCATCTTAACCATTTATAAGTGCGCAGCTTGGAGGCATTAGGCACGTTCGCCTTGTTGGGCAGCCCCACCCCCACCCACCTCCAGAATGTTTGCATCTTCCCAAACCAAAACCCTGTCCCCACCAAGCGCTAAGTCCCCGCTCTCCCCTGGACAGGTGGGTTTCCAAGGGTGGACGGACGCATTTGGGCTGGGTGTTGGGGCCGACAGTAACCAGGTGGCCTGTAGAAAACCTCTGTTCCCTCCCCACCGCTTCACCTCCTGTGTAGGCTCCCAGTTGGGTGGCCTGGGGACATTTAGAAAGAGATGCCAACCCCCACATTTGGCGATTCCACGTAAACACCCACATCCTTGCTGAGCGCTGAGCGTGGTGGTGGGCGGCCAGGGCTGCCAAGGGGACGCAGCTGAGGTCCCTGCACGCCGAGATGCCGCCTCTCCCCGACTCCCTGCGCACACTGCGCTTAAACGCCCCCCAACACGGCCCTGGGCTAAGAGTCTGAAGAGAAATGAGGAACTTGGCATTGGAAATACGAAAATGTCCGGACAGGGGCCTTTTGAGGAGTCTGCCCGGAAGGCGGACTTGTACAGCCGGACTTCCCAGGGCACCTTTGTCTGAGGGCTGTCAGGAGGCAGCGTTTTTCGATTCATGTCACTGTTCCAACCAACCACCTAGTGTAAAATTGCCCCCATAAAAGTGAACTTAAATTACAAGTGATAATACCACAGCCCCCTCCCCCGACAGCTGACCCTCTCTCTTGGGTCAGCTCAGATTCCTTGTGACAAGAGTAATAAGGCAGCTGCAGACATTACCTCCCAAGAAGTCACCTTAAATTGAAAATCCGTGTTTTCCGGTGCGGGGCAGGCTGTGTGGCTCTTCAGTCGCTCCTCCTGGGAAGGGGGCCTGCAGTCTCAGCCAATCTGTCCCTCTTTCCTGCGTGTGTCCTTTGGCATTTGCACTGTACACTGGGCCTCTGGTGTCCCCCCCTACTGCCCTGTAGGCTCCGCACCCTTTGGAGAGCTGGGACCATCATGACCCTCGGAGACACTGTCATTCTCGGGTTCCTCTCACTTGCCCACCTTCTCCTCCTGGTCTGCTTATTCTTGACCAAATTTCAGCCTTCAAACCAGTTCTTCCTCAAGGTGTCCACCTGATGCGTCGGTGCACATACTCATTCATGAACCCAACAGACCCTCACCGGCCAGGCGCTGTCCTGGCTCTGGGCTGTCCGCGATGACTAGCCCCCCCCTCAGCGCCCTAGTTGTGAGGCCGTGACTGGACATTGCGGAGGGAGGGGTGAAGAGAAGGGTGGGGGTGCAGGGGCAGGGCATCCCACTCTGCCCAGGGGCCCAAGAAAGGCTTCCTGAAGGAGGAGGTGAGGTTTGAGGTAGGATCAGGAGGTGAGAAGTCTTCTGGAAAGGATTGGAACAACCTGGGGCAACTTGACCGGGTTTACACTGTGGAAAGTTCTGTCTAGAAAAGAGGATGGCTAGATGGGAGGGAGGTGAAAGAGACGAATGTATCTCAAGATTCTAGGTGAGAGATGACAGCCTTAATCGAGGGGGGTGTGTGCAGGGGGCTGGGGGTTTGGAAAGGAGTTGCCACATGACTAAAGTAGTAATAATTAAAGGAACTCCCAGTCCCTGGGCCTCAGTTGATCCAGGAACCTGTGAGGTAGGCATTTTTATTTGTCTTTTGCTGATGAGAAAAATGAAATTCCTAGGGGCTCCTGACTGCTGCTAGATTAGCAGCAAAACGGGGACTGGAGCCGAATCTCTGCTGGCAGCCCGGGGCTCCCATTTCGGGGATGCCGCTCTGGCCTGACCCGCCACCACTGCTCTGTGTGATGCCCAGTGACACCCAGCCTGCAGAGGCAGGAGAGCTTAGCAGGTGGCAGTGTGGACTCTGGAGCCCGATTGCCTGGCTTCCAATTCCAGCTGCCCCGCTTCTCTGCTGTGTGATCCTGAGTGAATTACTGAACCTCTCGTTTCCAAAGCTGTAAGGAGGAAAGCAGGCTAAGAATGGGTCTGACCTCATAGCGTAGCTGCCCAGATTAAAGGAGCTGATGAATTAATAAATCGAAATCATGTCGCCTGCTGCCTACATCCGAATGTCAGTGACAAAGGTGAGAGGGTGGTGGGCGGCTCATGTCCTGGAGCCCCACCCCGGGAGGGAGCGGCGACGGGCCCCTCTGGCTTCCCGTGGCCCTGGTGTCTGGGCCTGGGACCCGGAGTATGGCTGTGTTGGGGCAACCAAAGGAAGCCCCGTGACTCTGCTGGCCTCACTGTCGCCCACAGAGGGACAGCATGTTGCCGGGAAACCAGCCAGAAGGCAAGGAGGAGTTCTGGGGGTAAGAGAAAGCCCGCTCTCGAAAGGAGCAACAGGGGTGTCCTCCAGGGTGGAATGAGAAATCTGCTGTGTATTTAGAAATACCACCATGTATTTCCTGAAGTCTCCAGGTTGCGAGAGCCGTTCCCTGGGATGGCTGCGCACCCCTGTGGTCTGGATGCAGTCCCCTTTGCTTTCTGGGGATTTCGACAAAAAAAGCTTAAGCAGCATGCCCTGCCTTAGAAGCCCTGATTTTGAGAATCCTGTGTGGTGGTCTGGTCAGAAAGAAGGGAATAATGGGAGAGTTGGACAGATCAGGGAGGAGCCCATGGCCATTTTTAAGTTTATTAATAAGAAATGAGGAGACAAGGGCTATTCGATCTTTGCATTCCCCTGTCCGCACTTAGCAGCAAAAGTCCTAAAGCTGGGGGAGGCAGGGTGGGCTGCCGGAGGGGCAGGCGCGGAGGAGGCCCCTCGGCTCTTGCTGCCTTTCCTGATGTCTCCATCCCTGCTGCTCTCTGCTTCCCTCGACGTCTTGCCGCCATGGCTTTGTTATGAGGTTACCATAAACCTCACTGCAAAGGCACCACTTTGGACGGTGTGCTCAGGAGACAGTGTGCACTGTGCCCACCCCACCACCCATTCTGCCCGTGGCATGCTGAGTGTGAGCAAAGGCAGTGTGCAAGGACTTCCAGGCCGGTACTTTTCCACCTGGCTTGAACTGCCTCGAGGAGCTTGAGATGCGACCCAGGGAGCTGACTAATCATGGCCCTTTACCACGAGTGAGCCAGGGACCTTGTCAGAGCCCCTCGCCTTCCCTTCCTGAGTTTGTTTATCACGTGGAGCATCGGAGGGACTAACTAGGAGGTGTCTTGGACCCCTTCCAGCGCAGGCATTTGGACCATGAATCCAGGGCAGATAGATGGGAAGCTGGGGGAGGTGGGTAGCTGCTGTGGGGCCTCCAGAGAAAGGGGGGCTTTTTGGGGAGACCAACACCATTCCCCACCTGGCTCAGGAGCTCGGTAGTGAGCAGTCTAAATGCCCGTCATTCCCTGGGGGGATGGACGGGAGTCGTCAGGCTTAGCAGGGCTCCTGGTTCGTGGGCAGGGGGTCCTGGGCAAAGGCGTTTACCCTGGCAGCTGTGGCTCTGTGTGCTGCCATGTCCTTCAGGCTCCAGTGAGATGACCCAAGAAGGTTTTGGTGCTGGGTCACCAAAGCAGCCCGTCTCAGATAAAAACCGTCGTGTAAATGATCTGGCAGGCAGGGTGCACCTGCAGGGCACAGCTGGGCATCTCTGGGAGCCAGGAGCTGGCCAGCACAGTGGAACTATATCTTTTGAGGCAGGGGGTTTGGGACCCTCCAACTCCAAACACTGAAGCTGCCCTGAGGACCACGTGGCCATTTATGTCACCATGTGAATGTAGAAGGTACCCACTCCAGGCAGACACAGCCCTGCAGGGAGCACGTTTATGCAAATGAGTGAAAGGTGCCCCTTCCACCTGGCAAGTAGCCCAGGCCGGGTGCGCAGCTTGGCAAGCTGGCCCAGGCTGGATCCCAGTCCCCCTTGTCCGTTGTTGGAATCTCCTGTGCAGTGAAAAACCAGCACAACTGTACATGGCCACTGGGTTCACTGCCTTTCTGAGTCTTGCCAGTCCTCCTACACCAACCTCCTTTCCTTTATAGCACCCCCACCCCTTGTTTATCCTGGGCTATAGGAACCGAGGTGGGTTGCAGGCCCCCCAAACACAGGGCTGATTGGGAAGGTGGATTTCTGCTGTCTGTGGGTCCCTCTTGGGGCTCAGACTCTGAAGGGCTCTTATCTCAGTAACTTAGGGGTGCCGCCAGGCCGGGGGAACTGCCCGCTCACCATGCCCCTGCCGTTCGACCTCATCTACACCGACTACCACGGCCTGCAGCAGATGAAGCAGCATATGGGGCTCTCCTTCAAGAAGTACCGGTGAGAGGGGAAGTGCACGTCCCGGGCTCTGCAGTAGAGGGAAGCCCTCCCCACCAACCTTTTCCCCTCCCCCTCCCCCTGCCTTCTCCAAGGAGCTCTGCCTCGGGCTAATTCGGATGACAATTAATAAACCACAGCAAGCGCCCCAGTGCCCCTCTGCTGTGCAGGCTGCAGGCCCAGAGACTACCTGGCGGTGAGGGGAATTGCGGGAAAAGGAAGGCATGGGGCTGTCCCCTCTGCCATGGGGCGCTCAGCACCCCCTCCCTTTGGGTCTGGAGGAAGGCCAGTGTGAGCACTGCCACCGCTAGTGGGATATGGGGTTTAATTTAGCACAGAAAGCCCTGCTATTTATTACTTTTGCTCCAGTCCCATTGACTATCCCACATGATTTTATTAGGAAAAAAGTGACAGGCAGCATTATTGCTTTTATTATTAATGCGTGTTCTCCATGCGCTCGGTGCCCCTCCTCCCACCCTGCTCCTTCTCTGGGGGGACAGTGCTGACCTCTGTAGGCTGGACAGTTCTGGGTCACCAGGGAGGATGTGGGGTGAGGGAGCTCCTCCTGCAGAATGTGAGTCTTAGTGGTTTTCCTGGGGTGTCCACTACCAGGGGCGGGAGGGATGGAGGGAGAGGTGCTGGGGCCGAGTCCACTGAGGGCAGCCTCAGGGTGCGGCCGGGCCTCCCCCCAGCTGGGAGGTCCACCTGAAGCAGCCAGACTTGCAGAGGAGACTTTGAAGCACTGCTTTCCCAAAGATGGGTGCATGGCTGTGGCGGGTTCCCAGGGCCCTGCCCTTCTGCACCGTAGCCCAGGAACTGCTGCTTCCTGTCCAGGAAGGTGCAGATCATACAGGTGACCCCTGGGGTGGTGGGTAGGCCCCCCTCCTGGCAATGCCTCCCCTCCTAGGCTCCCTTGGGGCAGCCCTAATAACAAACAGCTTCTGAATTAGTGGTCCAAGGCCCAGGTGTACCCACACAGCACTGACATGGTGGAGGTTCTGTCATCCCCATTTGACAGATGGGGAAGCTGACCCAAACAGGTTTGGTGTTTGCCTGTGGTCACTCTGCTAAGTCGTGTCTGACCACACATGGCACTGTCCCGACCCAGCCACCGGCTGGTTTTAGCTCCCACAGCTGTCAACCCCGGCCCCGGGAGACACGCGAGGTTGCCGACCCTGGTTCTTGGCCCTGGTGGGGGGAGCAGGTGCCGAATCCGGGTCATTGACACCTTCGGGACAGAACCTGCATACAACCACGAGGAGTACGCCACACTGCACGGCTACCGGACCAACTGGGGCTACTGGAACCTCAACCCCAAGCAGTTCATGACCATGTTCCGTGAGTGTCCTGGCCCAGGGCATGGGTGGGGGACAGGCACAGATGGGGCCTCCCTGTGCTTCTCAGGGGTGCATAGGAGGAGTCAGGATCCCATCCCACACTCTTTCCTTCCCAGGCCCCCAAGCATCTGACTTCCCCAGGAAAGCCTTGCTCCCCTTCAGCAAATGCTGAGCCAGAAAGGAATTCTCTTGTGGTGCTTGGGGGCAGGAAGCCGGAATGGAGCAGTCTTGGGTGGGTGGGGGGCTTCCAGCCTGGCTTTGGAGAAACCGCTGACCCTTCCAACATGAGGAGGACTTGGCCTTTGCCCTCCAGAAGCAGGAGCTGCTCTGGGGAGGGCCGCTGAGCACACAGCTCCGGAACAAAGAAGAGGCCAAAAGGGGACTGGAGAGCTTCAGTGGGTGGCAAAGGGACAGGACAGGCAGGTTCTTCTAAACAGAGGGAACAGTTGTAATGTTGGATGTAAGGTGGATGTAGAAAGCCCTGGAAGGTTCTGGAAATGCTAGAGCTCCAGTAGGCTCCAGTGCTGGGGATAAGGGGAAGTAAGGCCGAGGGCTGGGGCCCCTGTGAAACCCTTGGATGATGAGCTTGAGGCAAGGAACGTGGTTAGGGCTGAGATTCAGCTGCTTTTAATGAGACACATGCGCCGACCTACCCTCGTACATTCAGCATGCTGAAAATAATTTAACCTTCTCTTGACAACTCAAGGTCAGTTCTCTATCTAGTGCGTGAGCCTGCCCTTCCAGGGCCGCAGAGGTGTGTGAAGCTGCATCCCCTTGCTAAGTGGCCCCTTCTCCTGTCACTGTTTGATGTGGCTCTTTTTGTCCTTGTTGGGAGGCCATCAGCTGTCAGTTCTAATGGTTGTCAGTAGACCCACCTCCAACACCATCTTGAACATCTAATTTGTGGCTCTTGTAAGGCTCTGGGTCAGAAAGCCAGATAAGCACCCTTGTTAGGACTGTATGTAAATTAAGAGCAAACTGGGTTCCGAGCAGGGTCCTGTTGAACTCGATGGTAACAAGCGATCTTTATTCGGCCTGTCAAATGAGCAAATCTCTTCCGCGTGCCCAGGGTCTTCTTTTATCTTACTCTCTAGGTTCTGGGCTGCACCAAGGGCAGATGCCATTTCTGATTCACAAGTAATGGCTTGATTGGACCTCTGAAGGGTGGGAAGGTGGGATGTTCCACGGAAGCCCAGAGAGTGGGAGTGACCTGTCTGAGGTCACAGGGCTCCGTGAGGCCCAGACTCCCTCCCCAGGCCCATTGAAAGGTTTCGTGAGGCTTCCTGAGAAGAGTGGCTGTCCCCACAGGCCATCTGCTGACATTGTGATCTCTGGAGAGTGACCGGGGTGGGATGGGTCCATTTCTGGAAGGAAAGGAAGTAGAGGATGGTGGTCATGAGGCTCCAGCCTGTGCAAACAGCGTGTGTGACAACAGAGAGGAAGCTCTGTGGTTTTGAGAGCCTTGGGTAGTTAGCCCACTTAGAAGGGAAGCATCAAGATATGAGGCTGGTAAGAGGGACATGGAAGATCCAGGAGGGAGCAGGTGGGTTCTTTCAGCAAAGGTTCCTGAGTTTACATTGGACACCATAATTCAAGGTTCACTGTAGATTCTCGAGCCTGGGAGTGTCATGGAGTTCAAGTTTTCTGAGGCACATTATTCTGGCAGATTGCATATGGCCAAAGCGGCAGTGGTAGAAGGGAAAGCAGGAGATGTGTTGAGAGGCTTCTGCACTAATGTACACTGAGAAAATGAGGACTTGCCACTGGGTGGAGCCCACTGGATGTGGAGTTCCAAACCTGGCAAACTCCTACTCACCCTCCAAAACCCCACATCAGAGGTCTCTTCTTTTTACTATCACTGTCACTGACTCCCTCATCTCCTCTGCCAGGTAGAATATATTGCTCCTTTACTTCTATTTTTATTATTTCTAAATCCAATTCTATAAAAGCACATATTGAAGCATATTAGAGTTATCTGCTTATACATTTATTTCCCCCTGGTAGATTACAAACCACTCAAAAGGGGTCACTGACTGATTTATCATTATATCCCTGGAGCCTATCAAAGTCCTCAGAAAATGTTAATTGATTGAATAAATTAAAGAAAGAGAACCAAAAAGATAGAGGCTTGCTATATGATGTACCAGGCCCAGGAAGGAATTCGCAAGCATGCCTCTTTCCCCATCCAGTCGGTTGATTTTTCCAGCAAGCTAACTGGGAGGCTGACTGAAGAGGGAGGCTCCCCAGCTTTGTCCTCACCCTGCCTCCAGCAGCTCTTTGCTTAATGGTCCCAGATACTTTCCTGTCCCATGCCTTCTAGTTTAGCTAATTGTGTTCCCAGCCTGTCCTTCTGTTAGAGTTGGTGGCATGGGGGACACTTCAGCCCTGAGGATAGGGAGGAAATGGCAACTGGGGAGAAGTTTGGGTGGCTGACTGAGCTGGAGACAGAGGGGAGGGACAGAGGACGGGTGCTGGGCTGGCCGACAGGGTGAGCGAGGGTCTGCCCTCCTGCCCCACGCACCCCCTCCCCCTGGCAGTGCCTCCTGAGACAGAGCTGCCCATGCCCTGACCATTTCAGAAATGACTCCAGGCCTCCGGGTGCCCTCCTATGCTCCTGAAGCTCCGGAGGAGAGATTCTTTGTTCTGCACCCAGCGGAGTCCTGTCCTTACAGTGGAAAGAGTTTCAGACCCAAGAATCCATGAGCTTTCTGGGGCCCTTAGACAGGAAACCATCCCCTCTTCTAAGATGATCCAGATACTGATTTAGATGTCCTGAGAGTGTCGTGGGGCAGTGTTTCTACTACATTAAATCTACGCACTTGATGGAAACACATCCTCATTTCAGACATGCTAAAATGTGAAGTGAGGAGATGGGTATTTGGAATCAGGGCTGTTCTGGGAAATGAAGGATACATGGCAGCTGCCATCATACCATAGCCTCTTCCACCTGGGAAGATAGAGTAGCTTGAACTGGGTTCAGTAAACCTTCTATTCAAGGTCCTGTGCAGGAACAGGCCTTGTGTCCACGCCTCCACCCTGGCCGTGGCAGACAGAGCCGATCGGTGGCCTGGTCTAGCCAGCGGAGTCCCAGCTGAAACGAACTCCAGCAGCGGGCAGCGCTGTGAAGGGAGGACAGGAGGTGGCCTGAGAGTGGGGCCCTGAAGGCTGAGTGGGCTGACCTCACCAGGCAGAGGGAATAGCAGGGGTAAAAGCCCGAGAGGCCTGAAAGTGAAGAGGTGCCCACAGCGTCACTGCCTCATGGGGTTTATATTCTGACAACAATAAAGGAACAAATAAGTCTACACTATCACCTCTCAGTGAGCACTGTGACAAAAAATCAGGATATGGGGACAGAGTGACGGGATGCAGAGAGACCTCCCAGCAGGACCACATGAGCAAAGCCCGTGCGGAGGGAGGGAGCATGCCCGCCCGCTGGGTGCTTGGGGCTGAGCCTGTAGCTGGTCTAGAGAGCCTGGCTTATGCGGCCCATGCAGGGTTTTGTGCAGAGGAGGGACCTGATGGGCCCTAAGTTTGAAAGGATTGCCCAGAAGAAAAGCCGAGGGAACCACAGGAAAGGGAGGTGGGCAGCAGTCCCCCTGGCCCGGGACAGAGACAATGGCACTGAGATTGGGCCGCAGTGCTGGACCCCCCACCTGGGTGACAGGCTTTGCCGCTGGGTGCCGTGGGGCAATAGGAAAGGTAGGGGCCGTGGCTGTGGGCTGAGCCGACTGGGCAGGAGACGGGCAGGGCCCTGGCAGGGCCTGTCGCGGCCTCAGCCTCATCTGAGAACAGAGGGGCCTACATGGCCTGGCAGGTTTCCTCCGGGTCCAGGGCGGTTTGTGCCAGTCTCTGGGGAAGGGAGGGGCCCGGGGCAGGTGCCCTGCATGCTCTCCCCCCTCTCTTCACCGGCCCCTCCCTGCCCATGGGCACCCCTGCGAGGGGCCGGTCCAGGGAGTCCCAGGCTGCATCCTTGGCTGCATGGTAACCCCTTCCTGACCCTGCGGCCTGGCTGCAGCTCACACCCCGGACAACTCCTTCATGGGCTTCGTGTCGGAGGAGCTGAACGAGACGGAGAGGCAGCTCATCAAAGGTGGCAAGGCCGGCAACATGGCTGTGGTGTATGGCAAGGAGGCGAGCATCTGGAAGGTGAGCACCCTCCATCCACCTCCACCTCCCCACCCCATGGGTAACAGGCCAGGAAGACAGCCAGCCTGGGGGCCGGGGCCCTGCCGCCCTCCCCGCCGCCACTCCTGCAACCAACTCAAACCTTCTTTGTCAAGGACTGTGACCTAACCCTCCTCCCTCCCCAGGAGTGGATCTTTTAAACACCGTAAGCCTGCAAGGGGGTTCAATGTGCGTTCTCGGGGGTCCTGTGGGGCGGGAGGCCATGCAGAAGGCAGGAGAGGGCTGGGTGTTAGAACGCCATCTCCAGGCCGGGTCGGTGGAGAAGGGCTGCCTGCTCACCTGGCCACCTGGTCACTGACCTGTTCTCTCTCCTCTCCTCTCTGCATCCCCCTGGCCACGAATGAGGCAGCTTCAGGTATGGTGACTGCTGCATGCTGCCCCTGCCTCAGCTCCCCTCCCCTCTCAGTAGGTTTTCCCCTGGAGGTATCCCAAGACAGGCTTTCTGGGGTTCCTGGATCCTGTGGGTGGACCGAGGTGGGAAGGAGGGTGATGGGGACACAGGGTCTTCGGAGGGCTCCTCCCTGGGCCCTCTGTGATGGGAGGGGCAAGGCCGCGGAGGTCCTGCTTGGCATGGAGCAGTGCAGCCCCTAGGCTGGGTTACTGGCCTCAGGTGAAGGTTAATAATAAGGATGCTGATGGGCAACACCAAGCAGCAGCTGTACCTATGCCAAGGCTGTCACACGATCATCTTATTTAATAATTTGCACACTGTATTGGTTAGGATTCGGTCCAGCTCATCAAAGTGACTTAAACAAGATGGAAGTATGTTTTCTTTCCTGCTCACAAACTCCGGAGGACCACTTCAGGGCTGGTGTGACCCTCCTTGGAGTCTTCCTGTCCTGCTTAATTTCCCCAGTCTTGTGTCATGGTTCAAGATGGCCACAGACATCGCAGCCAGTACACCTGCACTCCGGCCAGTGCGAAGGAGGAAGGGGCAAAGCAGGGCCGCGTCCAGGGCATTTCCTGAATGGTACATGTGTCTCTGCCCGTGCTGCCCCCTGGCTAGATCCCGGTCCCGTGGCCATGCCGCTTCAGGGGCACTGGATGCGGCTGTGCTCCAGGCAGCCATGTGCCCCGCTCAGTCCCAGCATTCTGTGACTGAGGAAGAAGGAGAAAAGAGATCCTATGGGGACATCTCGTGGCCCGTGCCACCAGCCCCCTGGGAGGAAATAAGGATAGCCAGGATTTGTGCACTGAGAGCTCACTAGTCCGAGGGGCCCACATGTGTTTCCTCACTTACCTGTTGCACTAAGGGCAGGTACTCCAGTTAGTACGCCCACTTTACAAACGAGCAGGCCCAGGCACAGATGGATTGACAAGCTAGTAAGTGGCAGAGCTGGGATTCAAATGCACATCTAACTCCAGAGCCACGACACTTGCCTCCGACTCTACATAGCCTCCCCCCTCAGGAAGCCTTGGCCAGTGGCAGAGAGGAGCGCCGGGGCAAGACAGGGATCCAAGGCCGGGCTGAGATGTCAGCACCCGCCGTGGGGTGAGGGCAGAGGGTGAGAGGTCACCTCGTGTGATGCCAAACCAGCCGGCTGCTCCGGTCGCCTGGGCGCTGGGCCGCGGAGTAGCACAGACCGTATCTGCTTTTGCCAGAGAACACTGCTAGGAAGCTGCCCCGAGAGAATGAGAGGCCCTGAGGTCTGAGGAGAAAGGTTTTATCTCCAGCTCCGGAGCTTGGTGGTAGCCAGGGGCAGCACCGGTCAGCAAGAGACCTCAGAGAAGCTGCTTCCAAAAGATGACATCTCTGCTGTGGTCTTTGTGCCCAAAGGAAGTCGGCGGCGGCTGGGGGAGGGGCAGCATCCTGGGACAAGTGCCGCCCAGAGCTCAGGGGACCAGGTGGCAGAGAGGTAGAGGAGGATCAGGTGGTTTCGTGCCAGGAAGGCCTGTCTTCTGGGTCCCCAGAGAGCAGGGCCCGAGGCCCAGGCCCGGATGCCGTTTTACTGAGCAGGAAGTACCAGGGGGTGGTGGGGCCGGGGGTGGGCGGGGAGCAGGAGGCAGGTGGCACGTTGGGCGAGAATCAATGGACTGTCCCTGTGGGGGTCTGATTCTGGACTTTGCCGTATCCCATTGATCTGTCTGCCTTGATTACTGTGGTTTCATAATAAGTCTTGAAGTCAAGTAATACACACCTGCCCATTTCTTTTTCAAAGCTGTTTGGTCGGCTCTGGGTCCCTGTATTTCCAGTGTGTTTTAGAATCAGCTTGTTGGTTTTTTACAACAAAGCCTGCTAGGTTTTGATTTTTGATTGAGATTTTATTGCTTCCCCCTTTTTGTTGAGTTTTGGAAAATGAATATGAAAAGTGGCATAATTGGAGGTCAAGGGTAATGCTCTCCTCTTCCAGGGAGGATTTACTGCCCTGGGGGGAAAGCTGGCCCCCGGGCTGGCCTCCACGGTCTCCTTCCCTTCTTGTCCCTGTCTCGGCCTTGTAATTCTTCGTGCTTGTAATTCTTCATGCTTTGGTAGATTTTCAGCGCCTTCACAGCATTTTTTACATTTCCCCTCTTTCCTGGTTGTTCTGTGTCATTAGTGTGCCATTACCCAAAGTGCAAGGCCTCCTTATGGAAAAGTTACACAGTTTGAGTTTCAAAATGGGACTTGTTACTTATTTTGATGTCCATTGAAAACGTTCTTTAGGATCTGTGGTTTGCTGGGACTCCCTTCTGCCTGATCTGTGGTTTGCTGGGGCTCCCTTCTGCCTGACCTCATGCTGGCGAGTAGGACCCATTCTTCCTCCCTGCCCCCTTAGCCTGCTGGGACCTAGCCCTCCCAGAACAGATCGCCTCCCCTGCCCCAGCCTTCTCCATGATCTTGACCTACTTTCCTTGTGGCGTGGCCCTTCCTCTCTCCCCTGAACCTCAAAAACCCCAAGAAGTGGAACCCAGCAGCAGGTCCCCTGCTTATCCCCATTAGGGTCCTGCGCTGGCTGCAGCTCAACAGCTCAGAGCCCTGGCCGTGGGGTCAGGTGGGCACCAGGCTGAGGCACTGTCTGCTCACCTAGGCTCTGCCGCCCTTTGTCCCCTTCCCCTGCAGGCTGGTGTGTTTCCAGCAACCTTGGGCCGGAGGGGAAGCAAGCCTGGATTTGGGACTGTTGGGTCTGGAGGGGCTGAGCCTTTGTTAGCATGGGGGGCTGTCACTCAGGGTGTCCTCCATGAGGACAAGTGCTCCATCTGGTCCCTGCTGAGCCCCCAGCAGTGAGCTTAGTACCAACACGCAGCAGGTGCTCAGTAAATATGTGCTGCCTGGATGGAGGATGGGGGGGCAGGCGGGTGGATGGATGGACGGACTGGTGGATGGGCGGATACATGATCTGGGCTCCAGAGAGCGTCACAGCTTTTCAGAGGTCCTCTGAGGTGATCAGAGGTTCAGGGGAGGCCAAACAGCTCCACTTGGATGCATTTAAATGTGGCTCCCCATAGGGTTCCTTTGGAAAGAAAACAGCTCCATGGCTGAAAATAGTCCTGACGCCTCTGGCCTAGTCCAACCTCTGAAACTCACAGATGAAGAAATTGAGGACCAGACGGAGAGCGGCCTCATCCAGGGTCACACAGCCGCATGGTGGCTGACTGAAGACTGGTCTGCATTTTCTGACTTTCAGACCAGAGATGCCTACCACATTTGGGGTGAGGTTCCTGTCTCCTCCTTTTCCTCTTCCAGGGAAAGGAGAAATTCCTGGGCATTCTGAACAAGTACATGGAGATCCACGGCACCGTGTACTACGAGAGCCGGCGGCCCCCCGAGGTCCCGGCCTTCGTGAAGAACCATGGCCTCTTGCCACAGCCCGAGTTCCAGCAGCTGCTGCGCAAGGCCAAAGTGAGCCCCGCCCCGCCCCATCCTCCCCTGGCCTGGTCACAGACACAAGGAGGTCGCCCCTGCCACCATCGCTAGTGGCCCCTTGCTCATGTGGATGTGCCCCAGCATGCTTTGCTGCCCTGAGGTTCATGTCCAGGCCTCCTGGGGAGCTGGTCAGAGCCGGGACAGAGATGGGGGTGTCCACCAGGCAGGGGAGGCCCCACAGTAAAAGGACCTGGGTGAGGCCTGCAGAGCAGGGAAGAGGAATCGGGCTGCCCACCTGCTCCTCGGTGCCCGTCCAGCCCAGCACATTCCTGAGCCAGGCCTAGCTTCTGGAGCCACGAAAGGCATGGGAGGGTAGGCGGAGGGGGTGTCCTGGCTGGAGCTCCTTCAGGCCGCTAGTCCTGACTTACGGCTTCTGGAAGTCCCTGAGCTGTATCCTTGGAGGAGCGGCTGGCACAGTGGGCATGATTCTGCTTCTGTGTCCTAAAGTGTCAGCTGAGGCTGGGGGGTCTCCAGCCAGCTTTCAGGTCTGTTCCTGTCCTATAGCACCATAGTTTCTTTCCTCAGGGTTCTTGGATATGCGTGTCTGTGTATTGGTGTTGTGTTTGTTGGGAGTGGGATTTGGTAGTGTACCTTTGTACAGTGAGCAACATGAACAACCATACATGGCAGCCCTGGATTCAAAATAATTCCTTGGTTACCTTCCAGGGGCCAGCGCTGGGAGCCCTCCTAGCACAGGTTAGGTGCTGAGTAAATGTTTTCAGGCTGAGTCAAAGCCCTGTGGGTCTGTGGGTCTGAAGCCTTCTAAGCTTGAGACCCTCACTCTTCCCTTTTCCTCTCCAGAATCATAACCTTTTAGAGCAGGAAGAGGCCACTGATGTTACCTGATCTTCCCTCCTCATTTCACAAGTGGGGAAACTGAGGCCTAGAGAGGAGACATGCTTGCCGTGGCACCCAGCCAGTCTGCACTGTCTTTACTGCCCCTGCTGCCTCTAGGGGTCCCAACCTCTCTCCCAGCGTCCCGGGGTCCTAGGCTGCGGTGCCCAGCCTTCCCTGACCATTGTTCCACCTTGTTTCTTCAGCTCTTCATCGGGTTTGGCTTCCCCTACGAGGGCCCGGCCCCACTGGAGGCCATCGCCAACGGCTGTGTCTTCCTGCAGTCCCGCTTCAGCCCGCCCCACAGCTCCCTCAACCACGAGTTCTTCCGAGGCAAGCCCACCTCCCGAGAGGTGAGTGGCAAGGGCCCAGGGCCCAGGCCCCACCTCAGCAGGCTCCAAGAGGGGACCCCTGCAGTTCCTGGGAGAGGGAGAGGGAGTGAAGGGGGAGAGGGGACAGATGCAGGCAGGTGCCTCCCCTTTGCCCAGCCAGGCTGGCAGGGACAGGAGAAGCCCTCTGTCTCTGTGCCTTGGCCAGGTGTTCTCCCAGCACCCCTATGCAGAGAGCTTCATCGGCAAGCCCCATGTGTGGACTGTCGACTACAACAACTCAGAGGAGTTTGAAGCAGCCATCAAAGCTATCCTGAGAACCCAGGTGAGATTCCGATTCAGTTTACACACCACTTGCATAAACTGCGAGTCCTAACTGCAATTAGGAAAAGAAGCCTGTCTTGGTGAATTCAGACTCTCCGGCCCTGGGTTGGCAAATTTAACTCACCAACTTGAATGAGTATGTGCCTCTGTTTTGCAGGGGAGATGGTGGGCGGGCCTTTGTGCAGTGAGCAACCTATACAACCTGACCTGGCAGCTCTGCAACCAGAATCATTTATCGAGTGCCTTCAGAGGCTAAGCCCTGTGAGCACTCCCAGCACAAGCTAGGCACTGAGTAACTGTTTCCAAGATGAATGGAGGGTCTTTGAATCCTGTCGACAGTGTGCGTCTATGGCCTTTTGACAGCACAGCTCAGACTATGACATGTATGCAGATCACCTGGGGATCTTGTTCAGATGCAGGCTTGGATCCAGCAGGTCTGGGGTGGGGCTGGAATCCAGCATTTCCAACAAGATCTGGGGTGGTGCTGGCCCAGCGGCCACCCTTTGTGTAGCAAAGGAACAGAACTGTCAGCTTCTGTCAGCAGGTGTGTGAATGTTGGTGTGTGTAGGTGCACACATGTGGGTGGGGACGCGAGTGCGGAGGGGCTCGTGCAGCTTAGCCCCTCAGTGGGCCCCTTTGGGGCTTCTGATTGCCCCCTGTGGGGTCTGGCTCCTTCACTTTGGGAAGGGGTCAGACCACATGAGCGGTACTCTGCTTGCTGTGACCTCCTGGCCCCGCTTCTTGCTGTAGTTCAGACGCCAAGCTGAGCAAAAGTAACTACCCCTGCCTGGTGTCCCCTGCCTGGTATCCCCAGCCTTTGCCCCTCCTCAGCAAATGCCCTCCAAAATCCCTACCCACCCTGCCCTCCCATTCCTCTGCGGGTCCCAGCCTCACCCCTCCCTCCTCTGTCTGGGTGTGACTGTGGCTCCAGGGAAGGGGCTGGGAACCTTGCCGTGCGGTAGCCTGCTCCCACCTCTAGGTGTGGCACATGTGGCCAGGTTGACCTGTGAGTGGCAGAAGCCCTGGACCCTCCGTCAGCAGTGGACGTGGGTCTCTGCTCCCGTGTCACGCATCAGCTTGAGCAAATGTCCATCTACTGTGAGTTCTTCCGGGTCACAGAGTGCCTTAGCTTGGGTTCCTCCAGGAGGTGACCCCTAGGCAGGGATTTACGCACAAGGAGTTTATTTGGGAGGTGTCCTGGAGTGACAAAGTCAGTGGGACAGGGTATGTTACTGAGCAGACCCCTGTGTCACCCGGCACTCAATGCCAGTGGGGCCTCTGAGAAAAGGGGTAGGTCACATCTCAGATTGTCAGGAGGGGGTAGGTCACGTCCCAGATGGTCCTACCTGAGACATGGGGGAACCGGGTATTTATCCGAAGTCCGTCCATCTCTGGGACTGGGCCCGGGGATGCCAGCTCTCAGTGCTCTAGCCTGCCTGCTGCAGGGGCTGAGCGAGCCAGAGACAACCCTTAGGTGGGGACTCTCCAGGGGCCTCAGGGCAGAAGAAAGAAGTCACTGCTGAAAATTGACTAACCCCTGCCCGGAGCACTGGGCCAGCCCTCTGCACCCCAGGTGTGTGCTGCATCCCAGAGGCCCCCTGACAAGGCAGGTGGTGTCGGGGAGGGTACCACGGAAGCTGCCCTGGAGTGGACCCTTACCCCCCACTCTCCTGCTCCTCCCCACCCCTTGCAAAAGCCATCTTCCAAGGCTCCTGTCCCAGGGGGGAGGAGCAGGGTGGGTGGGGTATTTTGCCCACCCCTTGGTCTCAGATCTGGCCTGGCCTCCAAGATATATTGGTTAGCTAAGTGAGTAGGACACCCAGCCCACGGAGAGCGCGGTCCCAGCCGCAGAGCAAACTGGGATGGGGGTGGGGGCTGTGCGGGGACCTGCCCGTCCTTTTCCGGTACTCCGGGTTCGATGCACGCGGCTACCCAGGGGAAGGGGCTGGTGTCTGAGCTGGGAGGAAATCCTACTTTCTTTGTTTTTCCTTTTGATTTTTTAAATTTGAGCACCTGTTTAATTCTGCTCATTAGTTAATTTTAAAATTACAATAACAAAAGTGTCAGGGAACCAAGGTATTGCAAATCAGTGGAGCTGAGACTTGCAGCAGGGCCCCAAACCAGCCCCAGCTGTGTGCCTGCAGCCCAGCCTCTGAGACAGTTCCGTCCCTTACCCAGGAATCACCCGGGAGGTGTTTAAGAGGCAGATTCCTGAGCCCACCCACCTCTTCTGATTTTAAAGGACTGGGTGTGGCCTTGGAATCTGCCTTTTTAAACAAGAACTCTGGGTAATTCTCATAATCCTATTTTAGAAAACTGTTTTAGGGACAGCTGGCAGGAGCTGAGAGTTATGAGGGCCACCGTCAGGGGACTCAGTGTTCTGCAGGTCACGGCCTTCCCCAGGGAGAGAAGGAAAGGCGAGGGGAGAGGGGCGGAAGAGAGACCTAAGACGCTCAGCTGTCTCCCTGCCGAGGGTGGGGCCCTTTCCGTGGCCTCTGGGCCTCAGTGGGTCACCCCTGCCGGCATCTCCACCTGCCCACCCCACCCTCCTGCTCTACTTACGGAGGCCCCGCCCTGCAGGACCAGCACCTGCCGCTCTGTGCACCTATAATTAGACCTAATGGGGGTAATTTCCAGGCTGGATGGCTCCTCTGGCAGAAAATTCATGGCAGGAGGGATGCGGCTGGCTGAGAGTGCCGGCCTCCCACAGTGGCCTTTGAATCACCATGTGACATGGGCTCCAAGCACCAGGGGGAGTAGGTGGGGGGGGGTGCTACCATAGAGCAGGCTAGTGACATTCAGAGGGGAATCTCTTCTCTGAGGGGGTTTATTATAACCAGGTTGTGAAGCCTTGCACCCCAGAGACCCCTCTCTCCCAGAGGTGTCTAGTGGGGCCTGCTAGGCAGCAGGCAGCTCCAAGGGCCTTCGTGGGCCCTCAGCTGGGGACCGAGAGCTGGTGGGACCCAGCGCGTGGGGCTGGAAAGGCCGCCCCAGTTGATGGGCTGTGAAGTGGTGGCTGGATGTGGGACCTGGAGGTTATCTGCGAGTCTGGAAGTGTCCAGAATAGAATCCCTGTTCACAGTAGGTCAGAACTGGGAACAAGTCCAGATGGGTGGGGGCTTGTCTGAGAATGGGTCCTGGTGGCCAGAACTCACTTCCAGGGGAGCAGCGGCTGCTCCTTCCTTGACACCTCATTAACCTGAGTGTCGGGGTGTCCCCTTGGCCAGAGGGTCCCTGATGGGCCTCCAGCCGAGGTGGGGTCTTCAGGAAGCAGGACCCACCCAGTGTGGCTCAGGTAGACCTTGGACACCATCTGCCTCTGAGGAGGAGGAGAGAGTTGGTATAGACTTGGGCCGAACTGTTGGATTTCAGTTTAACTACCCAGTTTCTGGAGCCACTGGGAGGGAAACAGCACACACAGGCTATGGGCTGTGCAAGGGTGCTGCCAGCACCCACAGTGGGGAGCAGGAAGGCCAAGGCTCTGACAGAGCCTTCTCTGAGTCTGGGATAGGTCCTCCCACATCCACATCTGCCAGGGGTTACCTCCGAGGCAGCCGTGTGCTGGGCCCAAAGGGTAATCGCAAACAGGTAAGAAGAGAGGAGGTGGGGGCCCCCCTATCACCTTCCCTCTCCTTGCTCCTTGCACCCCAGCTACTCAATGCATCGCTTACATTCGCCCCAACGTTGGCTGTTTGGAAACTGTCTGATATTTAGTTCAGACACGTGATCTGGGGCCTCCGTCTGAGGCCCCGTGTCTCAGGCACCTGGGCTGGGCAGGCAGCTTTCCAGCCGTCTCGTTCCGTCCGACCAGGAGATGCCCCTTTTGGTGAATATTCCACCTCTTGTTCAGGATGCAGGCAGCACTGGGGACACTGTTTCCTGAGCACCTACTGTATGCCAGGCACTGTGCTAGGCACCAAGGATTCAGTGGTGAACAAGTCATAGACCCAACACTCAACAGTCCTAACCTGTGAGACATGAAAGATGATTGGAAACGATGACATGGGCACCAGTTCTACGCCGGGGGAAGTCTGGTGTGCCCCAAAGCAAAGTGGCCCTGTAACAGGAGTGGGGGTGGGGCTCAGGAGCCATTTCCTGGAGGGGCTGGCCCTAAGAGGGCAGGATGAGGCCCTAAGAGGGCAGGATGAGGCCGTCTGGGCGGCTGTGGGGAGAGCAGCCTCCTAGCCCAGAGGGATGGGGCACCGAGCTTTACAGCCTCCGTGCAGCTGGGGTGGGGCGGGTGCAGGGAGGGATGAGCCAGCCTCTGGGTCCTGAGCCCCAAGGGTTGTACCAGGGACCAGGGAATTTGAACAGAGGCAGGAAGGTGGGGGTGGGCTCCCTGGGCACAGGGTATGAGATCCCACCAAGTCTCTGCCCCAAGTGCCGAGTGTTGCCAGACCCCTGCATGCTGATTTCCGGGCTCAGGGCTCCTGCTGTCCCATATGTCTGCCCGTCTCTCCCACAGGTGGACCCCTACCTGCCCTACGAATACACCTGTGAGGGGATGCTGGAGAGAATCCACGCCTACATCCAGCACCAGGTAGGCGGGCCCTCGGCTCTCTGCCCCGGGGATGGGGGCCCGCCCCAAACCCCATCACACCCCAACCCCATCAGACCAGAGGAGGGCGAGCCAGCCCCCCTGTCCGAGCTGCCTCTGCCCAGGGGCTGGGTCCGTAAAACTGCCCCCCTTTCTCCTGGCCGTCCTTTCCTTTCCTCAGCGTGCTTGGAGCTGGGCTGGGAAAGCAGTCCTGCTGTGCTTGGAGACCAGGCCCGAGGGGGCCCTGCTCTGGGTCCCCAGCTCTAGAGCCCCAGCCCCACGTCACAAAATGGAAACACAAAGACTGTTATTTTGCATTTTTATAAATAAGTTATTTAGAAGTTTTGTAACTGAGTGAAGTACAGAAGAGACCCCCACCCCATCCCCAAGGATGGGCTGTTGAGACTGGGGTGGGGGATTAAGACCTCTACCCCAAGAACCTGGGGGAAGTGCCCCCTGCTGCAGAAGCAGAAGCCCTGCCCCATCGCCCCCAGGCGCCTGAGCCGCCCACAGTGGCCCAGGCAGAGCAGGGCTCTGTCGGGCTGCAGGCCTCCAGCGTGGTGCCTGGAGGTGAGCGGCTGGGCTATGGGACCAGGTGTGGGTTGCTTGTAATTACTGGATATTCAGGCAGATACTCTGTGGCTCTGTCTGCACATCTTCCATCTTCTCCGTGGCCCCACAAACATTAGGGGCTGGAAAGGTTACGGACCATTGTTTTATAGATGGAAACGCTGAGGCCCCCAGCAAGGAGAGCTTGTTGGGGTCTGGGCCAGGGCCAGAGCTTGGGACTCCCAGCCATCCATAGGGATGTTGTCACGAAGCTCACAGAAAAGCATTTGCTGGGTCCTGCTGGCCCCTGGAGCTGACCCCTACTGGGAAAGTCACAGGGACTAGCGCTGGTCCCTGTCTCCACTGGGGGTGGGGAGCATGGGGCTCAGGGTTTAAACCCTGAACCTAACCCGAGTGTGAACAGCACAGGCTGGAGAGCGTGCAGACAGGTCTGAGTTCAAATCCTGTCTCCGCCATCCAGCTGCAAGGCGCCAGGGATGTTCCTGACCCTTCTGAGCCTCTGTTCCTCCTCCGTATGGCAGCTGGAGACGTGTTAGTGCCAGGTTGGTGGGGAGAATAAATGGAATAAGGCACGGAAGGCTGCCTGACATTCAGGAAGCCCCCAGTACTGAGGGGTTACGGTCACTAGAGTTGCGGGGTCACTTCCCCCAAGCACCAGCCGGTGGCGTGTGTGTCCTCCCTCCCTAATGCCGCTTTCCTCCTGGCAGGACTTCTGTGCAGCCGCAGGCCCTGCCCCGCCTGGGGCCCGAGCCCCACAGAGCCCCTTCATCCTGGCCCCCAACGCCACCCACCTGGAGTGGGCCCGCAACACCAGCCTGGCCCCCGGCGCCTGGCCCCCGGCACGCTCCCTCCGGGCCTGGCTGGCCGCTACTGGGAGGGCCTGCACCGATGCCTGCCTGGACCACGGGCTGATTTGTGAGCCCTCCTTCTTCCCCATCCTCAACAGCCAGGACGCCTTTCAGAAGTGAGTGAGCCCCCCTTCCTGGCTGGCCCAGCCCAGCTTACCTGCAGCTCCCCCCATGACCACCTTGCCTCCGGCCCTGCCGTGAGTGAGAGGACTACATGCTTTCCAGTGAGTCAGGAAGGATCCAGAAGGGGCCCTCCAGGCAGGTGTCCCTGTCACGGCTGCCAGACTCTTGGCAAAGCCTCAGCCCCCGGCCAGCTCAGGAAGCGCCCTGCCCTGCGCCTGCCCTCCTCCGTCCCTCCCTCAGTCCCCTGCCCAGCCAGTCTAGGCCGCAGTCTAGGTCTAGACCATGAAAGCTGCCCAGGGCTCTGCTTGAGGGTCAGCCTGCAGCCCCTGCCCTCCTGGCCGCTCTCCTGTCCTCAGTCACAGCAGATGGGAGGAGCTGCAGCCCAGGCGTGTCCTGGTGTCTCTTAGCGACATCTTCCTGGTTCTGGGATGGGATGGCCAGGGATGTGGAGGGGGGCCAGGCTGGGCAGCCCCCGTCCTGCCCCACCCGGTGAGTGACCTCTGCCTGTGGCACCTGTCAGGCTGCAGGTGCCCTGTGACAGCACCGAGTCGGAGATGAACCACCTGTACCCCGCCTTCGCGCAGCCGGGCCAGGAGTGCTTCCTGCAGAAGGAGCCTCTGCTCTTCAGCTGCGCCGGCTCCAGCACCAAGTACCGCCGGCTCTGCCCCTGCCGGGACTTCCGCAAGGGCCAGGTGGCCCTGTGCCAGGACTGTCTGTGAGGGCGCCCACCTGGCTGGCCCTCCCTGCTGTGGGAGAAGGCACCAGCAGATTCCAAGCTCCAGCGGCCTGCCCTCTCCCCGATGCCACCGAACCGGAGCGTCCTTCCTTGGCCAGGAAGTGGGTAGAGCAGACTTGTGCACAGGTCGGAGGAGGAAGGTGCTTCATCCAAGTGCCGGATGCCCACCCCAGGCAGCCTCCTCGTTCTTATCCCTGGGGCTCAGGGCAGCACCATGGCCAGCCAGCTGCGGGCTGGTCAGAGGGCCCCAGTGGCCCAGGAGCAGGTGGTCTGCAGCCCCCTTGCTGTGTGCCAGGCCAGTTCTGGACCAGATCGAGAGAGGACCCTGCCTTCTGCAGCCCTGGGGCCTCTGGACGCAAGAGAGGGAGTGGAGCGATGCTTCGCCAATGGCCTGCTGAAGGGTCCAGGGAGTGGGCAGTGATGCACGAGGGGGCGTGGTGGGCCCTGTCCCTCGGGAGTTGTTTGGAGTAGAGACAGAAGGGGTAGGGGGCCCTGCTCATAGCTCCCCTCAGCCCCACCGCTCCTGCTTTCCCCAGCTCCCCCTCCCTTCTGCACTCGGGACCACAGGCAGGCGCAGGAACCACCTAGACTCTGGGTTCACCTGTTTTCCTCTCCTGCTTGATCCAACTCTCTTCACTTTGGGCTTCTCCTGAAACCCACCTGGCATGACTGCAATTCCAGACCATGGATTTGTTTCCAAAGTCCCCAGCCCCAGCCCCAGCCTCTGAGGACAGGCTCTGGAACCCCCCCCCCCTCCCCCAGCATCTCTGTAGACAAAGGCCTGGGAAGGCACTTCAGCCCCACCGGCCCAACTCCTGGCTGCCCAGACCGCCAGCCCCAGGCAGCCCCCACCCCGCCGATGCTGTGTCTGCCTCCTTCCTCTAGCTTCAAACCACCCATCTCTGTGCGGCATGCCTGCCCCAGCCCAGGACACCCCTTCCCCTGACCCTGTGCTCAGCGCCTGCCTGTTACGCAGGCCAGGCCTTCAGAAACACTGCCACCCACCCCCGTTTTATAATCCCGCTCCTTCACTGGGAAACCCACCCCCACACCGAGGCCTGCCCATCCACCTTCCCGGGAGGCAGGGCAGGGCCCTGAGGGCTGGGGAGGCGAACCAGCCTGCCAAGGGACAGGCACGATGCCTCCCGTTGGGAGCCCTCTCCTGCCTGGGTGGCTGTGCAGCCACAGAAACTCAGTGGTCCCCAAGGACTGGACCTGTTGGGGAAAGCAATAGAGACACTTTTCTCTCTTTTTTTAAAGATTTATTTCTTGAAATAAATATTTTATTGGGATGTGAGGTGCAGAGGAGGGCCTGGGCTGCTTCTCATCTTTTCCTGGGACACCCAGGGCCAGAGGCGTGAGGCGGTATGAATGCCCGGGACAGGCATGCGTGCTTGGGGCCCTAGGCCTCCGCTCCATGCTGTCCCTGGAGCACGTGGGGTGTGTGTGTGGTGGTGGGTGCTCTGCAGAGCTGGCGCGTGCTGTGCCAGGCTGCCCAGAGCGCATCCCTGCACATGCCAGAGAGCCGTGGGCCCCACCCAGCTGCCCCAGTGCTGTGGCTCCAGGGACCCTGCTTGACAGCTCTGTTCGCCTCAGGCTGGCCTCTGATGGCTGTGGTGCTGGGAGATCAGAGAACACAAAGAATCTGATGCAAACCTGAGCCAGACTGTGATAAGACTAAATAAATTTTCCTGGGCGTTTTCTGTGCTGCAGACCCTGAGCTGAGAGTTTGACCCATGACTTGCCACTTTATGGGCTAGGCCACCCACCAGGTAGGTACTACCACATGCCCATTCTGTAGGTGAGAAAACGGGGGCACAGAGAGTTAAGTAACTTGCCCAGGGCCACACAGCTTGAGAGCAGTTAGGTGGGGGGAAAGGGACGATTTCAAAGTTGCTGTGAGGATAAATGACCTGACAGAGTGCCAGCACGGTGCCCAGTGCACAGGGTGTGCTCACGGCTTACATGATCCTCCAGTTAAGGTGCTATACAGTCAGAGGCTCCCTTCCAGCCAGGGGTCCTCAGCCGGGGCAGTGTACTTCTCAGAGGACCGTCGGTGCTGTCTGGAAATCATTCTGATTGTCATGACTGGGGGCACTGGGACATGCTACTGGCATCTAGTGGGTGGAGGCCATGGGTACTGGTCAACATCTGCAACATGTGGGACAGCCCCTAACACGAATGATCTGGCCCAGGAAGCCAACAGCGCCAAGGTGGAGAAGTCCTGTTCCCGGCCTGTGGTTCTCAAACTGTGGTGCACATCAGACGCCCCCGATTCTGAGCTTACTGACACACAGGTTACTGGGTCCCACCCACCTGGAGTTCCTGATTCAGCAGGTCTGGGTGGGCCTGAGGATTTGAGTCTTTAATAAGAGGATATTGCTTCTGCAGGCCTGAGGTCCACACTTTACAAACCTCTAGTCAAGACCAAGAGGATACTAGTAGGCATTTCCTGTTTTAATAGTTTCAGTTTGCAATTCCCTGGTGGCAGGATGTGGAGCACCTTTCCAGGTGCTTCCCTGTCATCTATGTGTCTTCCTTGTAAGGTGTCTGTTCAGATCTTTGGCCCATTTTTAAATGGGTTGGTTGTTCCCTTACTGTTGAGTTTTAAGAGTTGTCTGCATGGGAGCTTTTGAATTAGTCTTTTTTTTTTTTTTTTTTTTAATTATTATTTTTTATTGAAGGGTAGTTGACGCACAGTATTACATTACATTAGTTTCAAGTGTACAACACAGTGGTACAACATTTATATACATAATTCTAGGTTCCAGCTATCACCCTACCAAGCTGTTACAATATCTTGACTATATTGAATTAGTCTTAAGCAGTTAAGGAGGTGGTGGGGGCGCCTAGCAGCAGGAGAAAGACAAGCAGGCCACGGGACCAGCCTGTGGCCCAGATACAAGCCCAGGGGCACACTAGGTTCTCCAGCCCTCCCACCCTAGACTGAGGCCAGCCACCCCCTCTTTGGTTCCCTCACCCCCACCCGCGACTGAGCAGGGAGGAAATAACAGGCTCACCACCCGGCAAAGGAGCTTCATGCGCCACACTCACAGGCGAGGATACAGGCCGGAGGAAGCCCCTTGCCAGCCTTTGGAATCACCTGGGGCTCATTAGCCAACCCCCCACCAGGCTGCCATCAACAAAACGAGGGGCCTGGTCCTCAGTTTTGAAGAGCTCTCCTCCAGCACTTCTGTGCATGCAGCGTGAGCCTCTGAGCTTCCCCGGGACCCAGACAGCTTCCCCTCTGCTCCCAGAGGACCAGATGGTTGGGGCCCAGCTGCGGCCTCAGGAACCTGGCTCCTCCCTGTAGCCGGGGGCCTTTGAGGCTCGGGCCTGGGATGCAGGAGGAGGAGGCTGGGTCCAGCCTGAGCCTGGGGCAAAGAAGGCTCACAGGCCCCAGCTGGCTCCAAGATGGAATCCCAGTTCAAGGGCAGGAGAGGCGGCGTGGGGATGCTGTTGACCAGTTCCCTTCCCCAGAACCAGGGAGGCTGGAAGGCAGCCGAGGGGCAGCGTCTGCTCGGCTTGCCGACGCCTGGGAGGCATTTCCAGCTGTGGTTTCCTCTCTTGGTCACCGGGCACCGTCTTTAACTGGGGCAGGAGGCCAGCAGCCAGAACCTGGGGCTTTGCCTTCCTCGAGTTCTGGCACCGCAGCTGCGCCCCTGCCCTTTGGCCCTTCCGAGGTCCCTCAAAACCCCTGCCTGCTTCTGCGGGACTTACCTTGCTTTGCACTTCCGTTTCCTCCTGTGTGAAATGAAATACGGAGAGGAACCCTTGGACACTTGGGGGTTGAGGATGAAATGAGGTCAGGCTGCTACAGCTCAGGGTACAAGGTGTGAGATGGAGCAGGTGTGGAGTGTCTGGGAGGTACTGGGCAGTGAGGCTCAGGGCTGCCTCCCGGGGCTCCAGCCCAAGGAGCTCACCGCCCCTTCCCAGCAGGTCACAGCAGTGAGGCGCCCGGCACACCGCTGCCCAGATCAGAAACCAGGTGTTCCGACCCCAAGCCCAGAGAGCCAGCGCCTGGCCACAGCTGCTGGGAGGTGGCTGTCCTTGGGTGGAACAAGATGGACTGTGTTGTGGGTTGGACTGTGTCCAAAGGATGGGTCGCTGTCCTAACCCCCAGTACCTGTGCCTGTGACCCTATTTGGAAAGACAGTCTTTGCAGACGTAATTAGTTAAGATGAGGTCCTAATGGATTAGGGTGGCCCTACATCCAGTGACCGGGGTCCTTACAAGCAGAGACAGATTTGGACCCAGACACACACAGGGGAGAAGGCAGAGGAGGAGAGAGTCCACCGGAGCCCCGAAGCTGGAAGAGACATGAAGGATCCTTCCCTCAAGCCTTTGGGGGGAGCACAGCCTGCCCACTTGATTCTGACTTCTGGCTTCCAGAACTTTGAGAGGATCCATTTCTGTTGTTTTAAGCCACCCAGCTGGTGATAATTTGTTACAGCAACCCTGGGAAATAACACAGACACGGTCAGATTTCTGCTGCCTTTAAATACAATGACCAAAGAGGGAGGTAACCACCAGGCCTGAGCTGGGGACGTCCGGGTCATGAGCCAACGGCCCCCCGGCCAGGCCGTTGGCCCAGCACACAGCCCGGCCCATTTTTTTCCCAGAGGTCATGGTTTTGGTTGCTCAGTAAAAGTCCCAAAGGAAAGAGCATGCTGGCCTCCTGGATGTGGGCAGATTGGGGATCATGCCAGTCCCCCCGCTAAATAAACAGCCTAACACAGGCTCCCAGGCTTAAAGCAGGAGGGCGGTGGCCCCAGGAGCCTGACTTTCCCGGTGACTCTGTCACCCTCCTGCTCAATCAGCCTTAGATCACCTCCCTCTGATTCTGCTAAAAATAGCCCAGCCCCAGCCTTTGCCTATATTTGAATATTGGGCTCCAGGGCCTCGTGCTTCTGGAGACAGAAACTGCAGCTGATTCCGGGGAGCGGGTGTGAGGTGAACAGAGGCCGTGTGCTTCCCCAGTTCAACTTCCAGCACCCCAGCCGGCCCTGGCTGCCCAGGCCTGACCCTTTGTGGGGGTCTTCTCCAGCAGGGACCCCAGGGCTGGGAAGGGATTGAGCTCTTGGCTTTTGGAGTTTCAGGCTGGAGGTAGGCTGTGTGAGGGTTCCTTGGGGCCACACAGGTCCTGGGTGCCTGATAGCCATTTGTAGACCCCACTCGGTCCCTCGGAATCCTCACCAGTGCCCCCCGCCCCATTCTGGGGCCCTCAGAAGGTGGGAGTGGAGGTGTGGGTAGGGCCTGGGGATTCTCAGCCGTGCCTAAGGCTGGATTCAGGCCTCCGTTTCCCGCCTTGTTTGCTGGACCCTCATCCAGAAAAAGGGCTTGGTGTGGCTCTTGGCCTCGGGGACACAAGGGCTCCCGTCTAGTGCCTGTGTCTAGGGCACCGGCATCCGGGGGCTGGAACGCTGGGCTCCCTGAATCTGACATTTGTTTTTTAATTCTGGTTGGATGAGGCCCACCCACATCATGGAGAGTAATCTGCTTTATTCAGAGTCCCCCCTTTTAAATGTTAATCTCACCCAAAACCATCCTCATGGAAACATCCAGAATAACATTTGACCACATATCTGGGCACCGTGGCCCAGCAAAACTGACACACAAAATTAACCATCAGGTTCCAGAGTTTAGGCCATGGACATCTTTGGGGAGCCATTATTCTCGTGACCACAACTACCTTTGTACTAGTTTAGTTTCTCCAGAGAACCAATGGAATGGAGATAAAATTCATATATATGTAATTATATCTAATTATTTACAGTTTATGATAAGAATGGGCTCATGTGTTTAGGGGGGCTGCCAGGAGTCTGCATCCAAAGGCCTGGGAACCAGGTGGGCTGATAGTGTAAGTTCTAGTCCCCAAACCAGCAGGCTCGAGACCCGGGAACAGCCATGTTTCAGTGCAGGTCTGAAGACAGGTAAAGATGGAGCTCAAGGAAGGCGGGGGGTCGGGGGGCTCCCCCCTTACAGAAGGGTCAGCCTTTTTGTTCTATTCAGGTCTTAACTGATTGGACAAGGCCCACCTGCACTGTGGAGGGCCGTCTGCTGTACTTATTTTAGCGATTTAAATGCTACCCTCATCCAAAAACCCTCCCAGACAGACCCAGAATGTTTGGCTGAACATCTGGGCAGCTCATGCCCTAATCAAGTTGACACATAAAATTAACTGTCACATCCCTTTGCAGAAAGTTTTGAATCCCATCACACACCAGGATGCTGGGGCTAGCTCCCATCCGCTCACAGAGATGGTTGTTTAGTTTGCAGGAATTTTACAAGCCAATTGCTAAATTGTTGGTTTCTTGAAACTGGCTGTGGTGGGAGTATTTAGGCTGTGGAAATTGGCATGTGCTACAAATCAGGGCTTTTGTATCTTATTTGCATTTTGTTTTCCTTTATCCCGCGTGCTATCCCCACGCATAAGGTGCCCCAGCCGCTGCTCAGCTAGTGGTGATTCTCCTTTTTCCTTTGCTCAGGCCCAGACTCCTCACTACCCTGTGAGGGGGTCTTGCAGGGGAAGTCCCACCCTGGCAGAGGGCGTGTTTTTGCTGTCTTGGCTCCCACCACACCCCACCCCAAGCCCTGTTTTTTCTTCCCCTGCAGTTTGGAGGGCCTGGCTGCCCTCAGGCTGCTCTCTCTCTCACCCTAGGCCCCGGGGAGCCTAATCGGGACGACACAGGCAGCTCCGCAGAGCCCCACGCATCCGAGGGTTTGACAGCTGACGTATGACTGGGGGATGAGCAGGGCCCTGCCTCCCCCTAGCCACTGCTCAAGAAAGTACTTAATAATAACTAATGAATAAGCTATTTATTGAGAGCCATTTATCACAAAAAGCCTCAGGGCACATTGCACGTGAACATAATTAAAGTGGCATCTTTTTTAAACTTTGATTTGAAACGGAAAGCTGGCTCTGTGGCCCAGTGTGGGCATCACCACCCCTTCCTCTGATCCCAGCTTGGCAAGGTGGGCCTGGGGTGGTGGGAGTGAGAGGCCTCGTCATGGGAGTATGGATGCCGCTGGAAAGTGTGCGAAGGGTCCTGGGGAGTGGGCCACAGAGATCAGGGTAAGCCTTCAAGTACGTGGGGGCAGCTGCAGCTGTGGCCACCCGTCAGGAGGGAACCAGAGGCCTAGAAGTAGGTGGCCAGCCAGGACAGAGCCACTGGTGCCAAGCTCAGACTACTTGGCCCCTGCGTGTCAGTTGAGTCCAAAGGGAGGTTTGCCTTTCTTAGACCCAATACCCTGTTCTTCCCTAACCAGTGATGGTGATTCATTCATTCATTCATCCATTCAGCCAGTGTTTATTGAAAACTTACTATGTGCCAAGCACTGTTCTGGAGATACAGCTGTGCCCAAAAGAAGGTGCCTGCTCTCACGGAGCTTCGATTGCAGCTGGCAGAAGACAGTAAATATTTAATACCTGCTTTGGAGAAAATCTCCAGCAAGGAGGAAAGGGAGTGTGGAAGGCTGAAAGGTAGTTATTGGTTTACAGGAAGACCTTGCTGAGATGACTTTTGAGCAGTAAGCTGGAGGAAGTGAACCAAAGGGAACGGGACCCCAGGCAGAGGAAACAGCCTGTGCAAAGGCCCTGGGGCAGATATAAGATGGAAGAAAGAGGGTAGTGTGGGTGGAGCAAAGTCAGGGATGATGAGAGTAGTGATCAGATGCCATTGTCTCTACAGAACATCCTAAACCCTAGCCCTGCACCTGGCCCTGGGCTAGACCCAAATGGAGAGGCATTTAGACAGCAAGGAGAAATGCAGCAATAGAACCCTGACCTGCCAGGGTTTCTGATGATCAACCAGGTGGGAGACCCTGCCCCTAAGAGCCTGGGCATCTCAAGCTGGAACAAGGATGGGGAACCTGAAGAATCCATCTCCCACATCTACAGGGTCCCCCAAATTCGGCCTGGCCGGTAGATTCCCCTAGGGACTGCCTCCCACTCAGCTTTGCATCTCTTTCTACCTTCAGCCTCCCCTCACTTCCCTGGCTGCAACAGCCGCATTCTTTTCCCATTGAGAGCCCTCTGGGAAACGCACTGCACGAAACTGTGAGTGCATCCTTCCCCTTCTCCTGGGGGAAAGGATGGAATTAATAGGACACATCAGGGTGCTGGGGCCAGGGTGCCCCTCCCAGAGATCAGCCGCAAGAACATGCACCATCTGCAGTTGCCCTGCTCACTTGCTCTTTGTTTCCCTAAAATCAGGAGACACTTATCCCTCTGGGTTCCAAATAAGGCTAATGTAAGTTGCATTGAGGTGACACGGAGGAGCCCTAATTCCTGCGAGGAGTGGGAGAAATAGTAAAAGGGATTAGAAAATAGTAAAAGGGTATTTGCTCCTGCTAGAGTGGCCACCTGGCTGTGCCCAAAGCAGGCCTCACTGAGGGCTGCAGACCAAGCCTCTCTGCTTCCCCCTCACCGATAAGCACGCTTCCAGGGCCCAGGATGGTGCCCGTGATTTCAGAATCCTGCCTTTGCGAGGAGGCTGGACACAGGGCCGGCAACATTTAAATAGGAGGAGGTCTGGCACTGGGTAGGAAATAGAAGAAAAGCAAAACCTTTTTGGCCAGGTTCTCAGCCTCTTGGTGTCTTGCAATTTCCACTTCATTTTGATGAAAGAAACAATGTTGGTTCCAGCCCAAAAAGTAGCAGGAGTCATCCCTAATTTTGGAAGATTCCAAAGAGCCAGCTTGACCTCTGGGGTTCTTGTTTCCATCCACCCACCCATCCCTCCATTAATTAAAAAGCAATGACCCAGTGCTGGAACCAGAGCACTGTGTTTTAAGCCCTCAAGACATAGCTTTGTCCCTTCTGTCCCTGGAGGAGGGCTTACTCAAATGTTTAATGCTCCAGATAAATTACAATTATGAAAAGCACACACTGCAATTCACGTTTAGGTTGTAAGTATTAATTTCCTGGCTTTAATTATTCAATAGAAATTAATGAAAATGTGAGAGGAATTTCAAAGGAGTTGCTAACCAACAGGAGTGGGTGTGGCAGAGGAAAGTTGCATAAAATGAAGTCCAAGAAAGTGGGGTGAACCCAAAGGCCAAGTGCCCCAGTACCCATCCCCAGGTGAGCCAGGTTATGAGCTTCCCGAGGGCAGGGACCCTACTGCACCAACCCAAGATTTGGAGTTTGCTCATTCATTTGGGGGTGGGTGGGAATGGGGCATGCTGGCCGACTCCTGGCAAAATTCCAGGCTTTCTCCCTCCCGGGTGAACCCAGAAAAGCCCCTTTTGAGCAAAAACACCATTCTTAGGTCCAGATTGAGACGTGTCATTTTCCTTCCTGGAAAAGAATCAGAATTCAAAGACGTTTTTTTTTTTTTTTCGTCCAACCCCAAAGGACAAGAGGGGTGTTCTTCGAATCCAGATGACTGATTTACTGGGGAGAGGGCAGCTCGGGGGCTTGGAGAAAGGGGGGAGTAGCTGCTGTGGGCAGTGGCTTTCCCGGGAAGGAACTGGATCAGAGCTTTGGGAATGGATGATTCTGAGGGCGGAGATGCCGTGTCCCGGGCATACGCGGATGCCAGCAAGGCGACAGGCCCTCGGAGGGGATGACACACGGATGCAGGAATGGATCCCAAGGGCTCTGGCTTTGGGAGCCCTAGCAAAGGGGTCCCCATGGGCCAGGACCATGGGCTCAGTTAGAGTAGGGTGAGGGCCTCTGGAAAAAACAAAGCAAGACAATCCCACAGTGGGATTTGCTTGGGCCTGCTGGGGGGGCCCATCTTATTTTTCTGACTTTTCCCAGGTGCTGCTTTTCTTCCTCCAGCCCTAGTCAAGTGATTTGCCACCTGAGCAATTTAACAAGTAAGCCCAAAACAACATAGTGAAAACAGGAAGGATTACCTCTTGAAAATAAGATTGCATCTTAAAACCCAATTTGTTAAAAAGTAACTTTCTTAGCATACTCTTTAACAGACAATAACTCAGCCCACCTTGGGAGCAAAGCAGGCAGTCTTAAGTGATTTGCTCCCAAACCAGGAAGCTGCTATCCTGGGAGGAAATCAGAGCAGTAAATTTCTTGTAAGTAACCAGGAAGACTAATAAGAAACTAGTCTCTTCAAAGATAAACATTTTGGGACCACTTTAGCAGGTCTGCATCCCTAGCCCTTTGTCTCTCAAGCGCCTATAAAACCCCTAGACAAGGCACCACCCCGGGACTCTGTTGCCCCTCCTGGCGTGAGCCGGGAGCTCTGTCCTCTCGCTTTCTCTCTAAACAAAAGCCTCTGCCTTGCTCTCCTACCTTGAGTGTTTGCGAAGTTCATTCTTAAACTCCGCCAACAGGAATCCCGGCCTCACCGACATCCAAGCTTAGCTCCAGGGATGGAGCTGCCTATCTTTGAAAGGACCATGGGAATCTTGGATAATGAACATCCCCATGGGGACCACACAGGGGGCTTCCCCGTTCTTATGTGACTTTTGAGAGGGGTGGGGGCACAAAATGTGACTGACTACAAACTTCTTGTCATTCTCAGGTTTTGAGGTAATATTCTTGATTTAGCAAAGTGTTATTTCAAGAGAATGAATACTAGCCATAGACTTGGAAAAGTAGCCCTGCTCTGATTGGTGGAGCTGTCTCGGAGCCTGAGTTCCTGATGCAAGGCAGTCTGGGAGATCAACCTGGGCATTGCCTGCTTCTGTCGAGAGTGTGGTGTTCCCAGACTAAGGTCAGTTGCTTGGCAGCCAAAAACAAGACATGTCCACAATGACAACGCTTAACACAGAAACTTAGGAAAATTTAGACAAACACAGACGAACAAGTAAAAACCACCCGCATTTCCTCTACTGTTCGTTTTAGCGTATTTCCTCCCATAGATGCTGTGCTTACGTGCATATGTTTTCATAGCTAACATCTCAGCTCTGTCGTTTGGGTCTGCCCTTTTTCTGGAAGGGTGGCGAAGTACGCCAACCTAAAACAGGCCGTTTAGGCCTGAGGATTATTTTGAAAGGAAGGCAATTGAGTAGAAGCACACACGAGAAAAATTCTCTGCCCTCTTTTTTTTTTTTTCCTAAAAGCAGGACATAAACTTGTACGGGTGTCCCCCTGTCCCTCTGCTGGGAAGGACAGATGAACCTGGGTGCGTGTGTGGAGGGAAGCAGATTTCCCTCTCTGCACTCCTTACAGCCTATCACAAGTATTTTGCTTTGTCCTTAGACAGTCTTGGTAGCTGTTATTTTAAGTAGCTGCATACTGTTCCACCCTTTAGTTAGGATAAAATTCTAAATACGGAGCACACACTGCATCTCCTGTAAGGGTTCTCAAGCACCAGCCTGCAGCAGGAGGGGAGGGTCTAAAGCTAACACTTCAATTCCTTATTCTAATCACCTTTGGGGAGGTTTACAGACAGTTGACCTCCAAGAGCTTGTCCCCACTGGAGAAGGAGGCTATGCACAAGGCAATAAGTGATGTGGATGGGCTGAAAGGTGGTGAAGCCCTTACTAAGTTCAGAAGCTGGGATAAGTTACTGAACCTCTCTGTGCTTCCCTGTCTCATCTGTAAACACTGTACCTATTTTGTAGGGTTAAATAATAGATAACAGAGCTCGAGTGCTCTTACACATACACAGACTCTAGAGCCAGATTCCTGTATCTAAATTCTGGCCCCACCTAGCTGTGTGACCTTTGGCAAACTACTTAACCTTTCTGTGCCTCCTCACATTCTTCCTCTTTAACATGAGGGGTTATAATAGGACTATGGGACATTGCTAAAGGGTAATTTTTTTAGGGGTGAAATCATGGCTCAGTCATATATAAAATGAATATGTGTCAAAGATTTTCTTGAACTAATTAATTCACAAAGGAACCAAGATGTCACCACCAGTTCAGAGGAGTCAAAGAACATAGAGGTAGGAGGCAGGCAGGAATACTGGAATGAATGTGCAAACAGATGCAGAACTGGCTACAGGCAACAATTGCATTCCACCAGATTCAGTTCCTATGCATGTCTATGGTTAGAAATTATTTGCATTATTGTCAGTTTTCTACAATTTACAGAGTTGTAGAATAGCTCAGGCAACAAAAACAGAGATAACCCCAAATGTGTTTTTGCCCCATTTCAAGGTCTTTCTCAGCATGCTTGAGTTCATCTACACAGAGTGACTGGTATATAGCAAGTGCTATGTTAGTTTTTGTAAAAAAAATAATATGGAAATAAAGACCAACCAAATGAGGATAGGCAGACTACTTACTCAAGCTGGCTAGAGTCCCTTCCCTCCCACCGCCAGGCCAGGCAGGGGAGTGGAAAGCCCTCTAGGGGAACAGAGGGAAGGCATCAGGTGCACCCCTGGGAGGCAGGTGTTCAGGGGAAGCTGGTGGTGGGCTCCCAAGAAGCAGGAGCATCCTATGGGATTGGTTAGAGGTGCGTATTTGGCTTTCTCTGGTTGGTCCTAAGTTGGACATGGGGACCAAAATTAGGGAAGCTGGTGTTATTAATGAAGTGCTGGCTGTTCGGGGCTGACTGTGACAGGGGTGGTTGTCAGAGCGGTCTGACTTCCTCCCAGCTAGCAGGCTGGCTTCCTGGGCTGTCCTGCAGATCACGGGATGGTTTCCTGGGCTCATTGCTGCAGGTTGTGGGGCAGAGTTTTTTTTTAATAAATAGTTGGCCACCATCGTCCGTGTGCATATTCAGACTCTCACTAACCGCAGGGCCTGACATATTGGAACCTGCACCGGACGATAATTACTATCAGCTGATACTCGTTGATCACGCACGATAACCACATGTGACTAGTTTAAGCCGAATGAGAAACTTACTGCACCGGGAGCCCAGAGCCTGTGCAGAGGCTGGAGAGGCCGGCTGGGGAGAGGGAAGGGAAGCAGGGGGCTCCAGCCCACCTGTCGCTCTTGGACAGAGTACTAGGGGGTGGTAACGCCAAGAGCTGTCACGTGGCGTGGTGCGGCGCTGGGGGAAGCGCCGGTAGACCGTCACTACAGATCACGGCCGACAGGGTGCGCTCTCCGAGTGCCGGCTACTCCGTCAAGAGCTCCACCCAGATCGCAGGGTTTACTCCTCACAAGGGCTCTACAAGGCAGAAACTTTTATTCTCCCATTTAATAGATGGGGAGACTCGGAGGCACTCAGAGTGAGTAAACTGAGTCTCCATTTCTCGGTTTATTTGGAGCTGAGCTCGGCAAGGTGAGGTGCTTCCAGCTGACCCCACCGGGGTCTTTCTTAAGAGCTGGTGTACGTGCTCCTGGGCTCCCCACGCCCCCCTCAAGCCCCCCACCGGGCGTCCCCACCACACTTCCGAGAGGCTGGTGACAGTCTTAGCCTGACCTGATCTCTCCAGCTGGGCTGGGCTCTGGGGCGCCCGCCTTGAAAATGTGCCAATTATCGCTGGGGGTGGGAGCCCCAGTCCCCTGGGCCTGGGTGAGGGCAGGGGGGCGGTCAGGGGCCATAGAAGCCCCTGGCGGGCCTCATCTGTGTCCCGGACAGTCAAGCTAATTGAAATGCTCCAAATAGCTGCCTGTGAGGCGGCGAGCTGATCCGCGGAGCTCTGGGTGAACTGCTGTGTTGATTAAAGAAGGAAAAAAATGCTGCAGCAACGGCTTAGTTTGCAAGGGAAATGACTTGGCAGGGGCCCGTCAGGTTTTGATTAGCTGTGGAGGACAAGGTCTCTCCTGGTTTATGAGCGAGGAGCTGCACCAGGGGACACCTGGGGACCCTACTGGCTGCAGGCCCACTCCCATCCTTCCCCTCTCCTCCCCAGGTGGGGAAGGCGGAGAGGCGTCACGGAAGGGGTTCCCAAAGAGCAGGATGACCATCAGAGCCCAAGGCTACTCCCTAGATGGTGAAAATGGAGATTTCTGGAAGCAAGGCGCCCCCTCGTCTATAAAGTGGAGAGTGCAAGACCTCCATCCTGGGGCTTAGGGGGACCTTAATGAACTCAGTGTGTGGGTGCCTGACCAGAGCCTGGCACGGAGCAGGGGCCACCCCGCCCAACGGCTCTGTGCAAGCCCCGCCACTTCCTCCGGCCCCTGCTTGTGCCCACTCTGAGCCAGACCCACCCTGCTGGGCTCGGCAGCAGACACTCTGGGAAAGCCAGGGGGCAGGGAGCATCGAGCTAGGTGCTTTCCAAAAGTTTCCTGACTACCGATTTAGGGACAATTCCCCTTTAAAAGTTAGACAGTACTTCCTCTTCCCTCCTTCCCATCAGACTCCCTTCCCCCTTCTTTGGGTTTTTTCCATCTTCTGTAAGGGCTGCACTTGCGAGACCTCCTGCCCAGCGAATGTGATTACACGCTGAATTAGGCCCTGCTCGCTGCCAGCCATTGCCGCACTCTGGGGCCACCCAGCCAGGTGAAGGGGGACAGCAGAACCTTGACCGGCAACGTGGCTGCTTCTCCGGGACAGTGGGGATGAGGACGGGGCTGTGCCCAGGGTTCACCCTCCTCCTGAGGGTCACGCCCCTGTGTTCTTGGGAATGGCCAGGCAGGGGGCCTCGTGAGCTCAGCCTCTGGGGCATGGCTGCCCCTCAGAGCCATGCCAGATGACGGTGGGGGTGAGAATCCCGTCACTGTGTAAGGGGCACACCGCCTGAGCACCTTTCAGACCCAGGTCAAGTTCAGCTCTGCCACTGCCCAGCTGGTGGTCTTGGATAGGCTCCTTATCTATGAGCCTTTGTTTCCTCATCAGGAGAATGGGGATGATCATCCCAACCTGAAAGATTTGCCAGAAAATGAGATGATGCACGTGACTGCTGTGGGCCTTTGTACACAGTAGCTCTCGCTCTAAAACTCATCACCTGGTGTTACCGGTGGACCAGGTGGTTACCTGCAGGCCAGGTGGAGGGTGATGGGGAACAGCTCTGCCTTCAGCTCAGGTGTCCTGGCCTCAATAGGCACCCAGAAGCAGGAGAGATCTCATGTCCTTCCCCCTACAGCCAGAAGAGGAGGTGCTGGCGAGCCTCTAGTTGCGGTTTATTAATAACAAAGAAGGGAGGAAGGAGCCTGGTGCCACCCAGCAGCTGCCCAGGGCTGCTCGGATGGCTCCCGGGGGGCCCCCTCGAGGGCAGGGAGGCCTCTGGAGACAGCTGGTGTTTGCAGTGTTCTTGGAACACAGATGCGGGTGGGGCCTGGGTGTCTGGGAACATCTCCCCTGCTGCCGGGCGTGGACTCGGCTGATTTCCGAAGGCTGGGGCTGTGTAGACAAGGTGGTCCTGCAGGGCTGTAGGGAGGCTGCAGAGACATTAGCATCTGGACTTTTGAATCAGACTGGCTGGGGTTGGAATTTCAGCTCCACTTTTCCTAGCCACGTGAATTGGAGCAAGTGTCCTAGTTTTTCTGTCTGTTTTGAACTTTAAAGTGGGGATAAGAATAACAACAAGAAATAAATGAGATAAAGCATGTGAAGCCCTGTGCCTAGCAAGTTATAAGCATCAATAAATGTCCAATTTCATTCATGTTACGAGACCCTCTGTTTCCCGCCAAACCCCAGTTCAGTCTTGGGGTGAGGCTTCCATTTTGAGGGCAGTGCACATGAGCATTTTCCAAGTCCCCACTGAAATGCAAACATGCAAGCATAAATAAAATGCACCCACAACAGCAAAGACAGTCCTGGGGTGGGTGGCCCCAGGTCTCCCGGAGAGATGGTGTAATTGGGCTGCACAGGAGAGCCACCTGCAGAATGGGCTATGACAGCACAGCAGATAGGGCGACAGCGACTGGCTGTGGGGAAGTTGGGGTTCCTATGGCCAGGACCCTCACTGAACTTAAACCACCTGATGATGCAGCTGGCCTGTGGCTAGGCTACCGCTTCCACACCTTTAGGCAATAAGCTATTACTGCGCTGTACAGAGAGCTCGGCCCAGTGCTCTGGGCGGAGGCAGAGACGCTAGTGCTCGACCTGTCGCCAGGAGAACAAGCCGGGTAATAAGCCCTGTCCCCCCAAAGAACGTTTTGCTGTCAATTTCTTTGGTCACTTGATTCCATAGCAAACTTGCCCGGGGCTGAAACCCATTAGCAAGACACTGGCACAGACAGAAATGTGGTTGTCAGAGGAGGGGAGAGAAGGTGGGAGAAAGGCTGCTGTGCATATGCCCTGTGACAAAGTTGACAATCTGGAGAGACTGTCAAATGTAGATGCAGCACCACATAGAGTGTCGTGTGCTAGAGCTAAAAGTACTCAGCAGAGCCAAAATCACAAGAACTTTCCAGCTTTGGGAGGCTGAGGACAACGAGAAGGAAGTGGCTCAATCCTCATGGTCATAGCAGGAAGCCAAAAGTCTTTAAAAAGTCACGGTGCAGACTTGGAGAAAGTATTTATGAAATACATATTTGATAAATAACTTCTCTCCAGAACATATATAAAGAACTCTCATAACTCAATAATAAGAAAACAAGTAGTTGGGCAGTAAAAAAACAGGCCAAAGAATCAAACAGACACTTCACCAAAGGGGTGCACATGCCCAATAAGCACATGAAAAGATACTTGGCCTTGTAAGTCATCACAGAAATTCAAATAAAACCCATAAGATACGATTACACAGCTATCAGAATGGCTAACATTAAAAAACCCTGGTGAGGATACAGAGCAACAGGAACATGGATATGCTGCTGGTGGGAATGCAAAGTGGTGCAGTTGCTCTGGAAAACAGTCTGGCAGTTTCTTATGGAGTTAAGCATACGTTTAACATAAGCTCAGCATCCCAATCCTAGGTGTTTATCCAAGAGAAATGAAAACCTGTGTTCAAATGGAGACTTGTATGAGAATGTTTATAGCAGCAGCTTTTGTTCATACTCATCAAAAACTAGAAACCACTCAAACACTCATCAAGTGGTGAATGAATCAACAACCTGTGGTCTATTCATACAATGGAGCACTACTCAGCAGTCAAAAAGAGTGGGCTGCTATTACAGGCGGTAACGTGGATGGACCTCAGGAGCCTTCTGCTCTCCATCCTGGAGGTGGTCCGGGTTACATGACTGCAGACCCTGGCCAAAATTCATAGAACATTACATGTAAAAAGTGAATTTTACCATATGTAATTATACTTTAATAAACCTGTCTTAGAAAAAAAGCCACTATAGATTTAGTCCACATTAGAGAAATCTAGATCTCAGGGAATATGGTCTCAAGTCCTTTACACTTATTATAGCATCTAGAATGTTGTGGTCTGTTCTTGGCACCCTTTTCCTGTAATTGTCTACTTAAATGTTTGTTAATTTGTTGAAATAAGTAATCCATGCCAATGATAGAAAATTCCAAAGGTACAAAGATTATGCAGCAAAAAGCACCTTCCTCCTGTGCCTTTCCCAGTCACCTTTCCTCCTCTCCAGAGGTAAATACCATTACCGGTGTCTTATGGAGACGGTGAGAGGTGCACTTAGAAAAACATTTGTGTCTGTGTGTATGTGCATGTGTGTGGATAGAGATATATAGAGAATCCATATGTTTACAAATAACTATCTATATCTATCTCTCTTTTAACTATCTGGAAACAGAAGGGGAGGGTGTTTACTTTTTTTACCCAAATGAGCCCATATCATATTCATTGTCCTGCACCACGCTCTTTCTTAATTTAGCATTAAATCTCAGAGATTGTTCCGTATGAATACATCTGCAGTTGCCTCATCCTTTGCAAAAGCTGCACAGTGGGCCATGGTGTCTGTGCACCGTCATTAATTTAACCAGTTCCTTACTGGCTGACATTAATTTCTAATACTTTTCTCTTAATAGCAACAATGCTGCAAATGCCCTTGTGTATAATTGTGCTAGATGTCAAAGTTTAATTTTCCAAAAGTGAAAAGCATGATTTTTATACCAATATAAAGTGATTATGTAGCCAAGATTTATTGAACTCATTAATGAAGGAATCAGCAGGATAATAAAGTTAGTTCAAAGAGAATTCAAGAAACTGGACACATATAGGCACTGAAAGAAATCTGGACTAAGACAGCTGTGTTGGATACAAAGCTGGTCAAATCCTCCAGGGCAATGGAGCTGTAACCTTTGGGATTAGCTCTGGTAAGGACAGAAATCATTTGCATCTCTCCCAGACAAAATTCATTTGAATTGTTATAAGCCAAGAATCATTTGCATAGCTAGCAGTTTTCTGCAAGTTGACACCTGCCCGTCAGAGTTGTAAAATACCCTAATCAATAGTAAAAAGTAGGTCAGGTTGAGGAGCCAAGGTCTTCATAATTTGATGATCCTTGTGTGGGGTTAGTAGGACACTTAAGGGCAAGCAGCCATCACCTTATCTATTTCCCAGTTTGGATTCCTTTTCTTAAAGTAGGATAGCTGTGAGATACATTCCCAGGAGACTCGCTGGGTCCAAGAGTGTGTGCATCTGTGATTTCCACAGAGATGGCCAAGGAGTCCCCCTTGGAGCCAGTACCAGTGGCTGCCTCTGCTGTCTTGCTGCTCAGCGTGGTCAGTGCAGTGGGGGGTGCTGCCCTCTCCCGCTGCTGTCAGCTCCTCTGCTGCCCCCATCAGCCCTGGCTTGCCGAAGAGGCGCCAGAGCATCATCTAGGGACGCCAGCGCCTGCTCACTGCTCGCTGCAGGTTCCTTGCACGTTGGTGCACTAAGAAGTATGGCTGCCTTGGGGCTTTCTGACCTTCGAGGTGCATCTCCTCCAACACGCCCACTTCTACGGCCTTTTGACCCTGCCCTTCCTGTCCACCAAGGAACTCTGGCATTTCTGCCCCACTGGGGTGGCCATCACCTTCCTGTACTCCCAGGATTGTCCTAAGGGCATGCTTGCATCATCTCCAGGGTCCTGGCCGGCAGGGTGATTCCTGGGTCCTGGAAGAGTCCCCCTCCCCAGCCTTGTGTCCCACCCACTTGCCCAAGCACCCCATTCCGTGTGCCCTTATGTGGTGCCTGCTGGGATGGGCTGGCTGGCTCCCTCAGTTCCTCTGGGGTGGGGTCCTTTTCCTCTTCCATCCGGCTCAGCTGTCCTCAACCGAGTTTTGTTGCAACTTCACCCCTCTTGTTGGTGGCCAGGAGGGGATGTGGGGGTGGTTTCTGAGAGGGAGGGGTGTTGTTTTGCAGGCAGAGGCCTCTACCTTGTCTTCAAACAGAGGATGGAGTGTGGGGTGGTGCTGGCCCTTACCAGAGAAGCATTCAGGATTTGGGGGACATCAACTCAGATGTCCCTGTCCCACATATCAGGGCCCCATTCCTCCCCTCCAGGGCCCTGACCTTGGCATGGTGGATCTTTCAGGACTCGGAGTTTAACCTGTGGAGTTCTGCTACTCTTAGAGCCAAGTCTCGGGCCCTGACCTCAGTTATCTGAGGTCTTATTCCAAGAGATGAGAGCCCCTTGATGTTTTACCAAGAAGGCCCTCCATTTTTCACACTGAGCTTTGAATTACCAGATAATCACTCTCAGCTTTTCATTATCTTTTTCCAAAGCATTGCTGTCCTTGTTGGAAGAGTGTTTCCTCTATATTTATCAAATGCCGAACATATCACACCTATGCCAGTCACCACAGGAAAAATTTTTACTAGTTTCACTCCTGGCGCCAGGATCTATCTGTGCTCTACCCGCCACCACTGTTGGGGTCCTCATTCCAGCCCAGATGGTGGATGACCCAGCTCCAAAGTCCATTGGGAGGTTTGGGACCAATTCTGGCACCCACTGTCACGGGAAGGGTTCCCGGGAGGGCGCCCCTCAGTCAGAGACCAGCATCGCAAGGTTGATGGGGGTGCTCCCGGAATCACCTGCATGTGATTTCACCCCATGCATTTGGACGTGAGGCCTTTGGGAGGTGAGGGGGTCTTGAGGGGGGAGCCCTTGTGATGGGATTAGAGCCATAATAAGAGGCCAAAGAGCTCACTGTCTGCCCTGTGAAGACAGAAGAAAGTGGCTGTTTGCAGTCTGGAGGAATTCCCTCACCAGGACCCCACCCGGCAGGCGCCCTGATCTCTGACGTCCAGCCTCCAGAACTGTGAGAGATTGAGTGTGTTGTTGATAAGCCACCCAGTCTGCGGTGCTTTGTTACAGAGGCCCACGGGGACTAACTGGGTCAGCCTGGGAGGAGTCAGTGTGGGGCCCTCTCAGGCTGAAGGTCAATGGGAGCGAACAAGGCTCTGGGGAGGAGGGTTTGGCCCCCATCCTCTGCAAAGAACCCCAGTTGATGGCACATAAGGGCTGCCTGAGAGTGCACAGCAGGTGGGAGCCCCCAAACAGTCTGATCTTGTCCCCAGAACGCTTGTCACATGGTGTACACGGGTGTGTGTTCCACAGCAGGGCTGTGTGTGAGCTGGGGAAGTGTGTGGACAAACCTCCCTCCCCATACCCACTCAAGAGACCCCCCAGCCCAAATTCAGAGAAAAATTGCTGCCCTGCGCTCAGCACTTCAAGGTCAGAAGGACAGCTGGAGACCCCACCCGCTTCAGAGACAGATTCTCAACTTTCATCTTGGGAAGGGGGAGGGACCACCTCCTGCATGTGTAAAACTTTGATATGTGCTCACCACCAAGTAGTCAGGAAAGGTTTTTTCTTAAACAGTTTATGTTAAAGAAGCACCAGGCAGGCTTTTGCAAAGAGCCAAGCCCTTCCTGAGGAGGCAGGGGAAAAGGCCACTGGCCACATTGCTGTGCAGCGACAGCAGGGCGCTGCAGGGACCCGTGACTAAGGGAGGGTCGGAGCCCTCTGGGGCAATAGTGAGTCAGGCCCTCCATGTACCAGGCCCGTTTGCTCCCTGCTGGGGCAGCTGGAGAGAGAAGTTAAGACAAGTCCACCCTGGGAAAGGCGGAGAACAGGCCTGAAAAGAAACCCCCAAACCGGGTATTTTTCTGGACCAAAAATTATCACCCTGGCTTCTTCCCTTCAACTTGAGAATGCATTTCAATGAAAACAACGATGGGAGCCAGGCCTGTACCACATGGCCCGCCCCTTGCCGTCCCCCAGCCTCGGGGTCAGCTCTCCGTGCTTCCTCTGCACGCCTCGCCTTCTCGCCACCACAGCCCCGTGACTCCGCAGGCCCGCAGGGCACCTCGGGAGCTGAAACGGCTCTAAATGTTAAGTCACATTTTGTTATGCACTCCACAATTCTTCTTTATTGAAAAGAATAAAATCTCATGAGCAGAAATAGAAAATGCTACAAAAATGTATATCCATTAATATAATAGGAAATGGCAAAGGTTTCAGAAAACCTGGGAAGGATGATCTGTCGTCTTGGGGACCCTGCCTTAGGTTGCCATCTGAGGGGCAAGATGCAAATGGCTTCCACCTGCACCCCCATCCCATCCTCAAAATCATTCTGCAGTCTGAGTGGACTTCCCCGGTACAGTGGGGAGTCCCTGAAACCTGGGAGTGTGTGTGATTTTGTGAATTCAATTCTACTTAAGTATTTAAAAGGGAAAGTTTTACATGCATGGTAAAAAAGAAATTATTATAATGCAGATATGTCCATTCCGTTCTATCCTTTTTTTGATAAATCTGATTTTCGTCTTCTGTGTCTAGAGCTGGGAAGAGTGCTGGTGAGGGGGAGCCCTGGATGGCTACAGGGAGCTGGGTGGCTCAGTAACTGGGAATGGTCCCTCTGAATGCACTAGGCAACAGGCAGCTCTCTGGGGTGCACTGTGTGTACTTCTGCAGGAGCTGAGGGGCTTTGAGGTCCCAGAAGGCCCCAGAGCCAGGGAACCAACTAGCTCCTCTGGGGAAGCGGCCTTTGTCCTGCGACCCCAGCATAGCCTGCATGGTGGTTTGGCAGAGCCCTGGCAACCCCTGTGCGCCTCTCATGTGTCTTCTCACTGTCCTTGTCTGGTTTCCTACTGGCCACCTGGACCGGCTTGCTCCCAACCAGTCCTATGCGTGCACTGTCCCAGAGTGAGGTACCCCAACTAAGCCATCCCTTACAACTCAGGACCACCGTTAGACCCAGGCAAGAGGCACCTCGGCCCCCGGGGTCCTCTGGGAACACCCTCCCTCAGAGCGAGAGGGCCGCCTGGGGTCATGCCACACTCTCAGGCTAAAGGTGCCGTCCTCCACAAGACTGCCCTCACTTTGGATACCAGCGTACGTTTGGGGGTCCCCAGGCCACCCTCACTTCTGACTAGCTGGTTACATATTCAGGGGTTCCAGTACCCACTATTTGCTATTGCCCCAGAGAGCTCTCAGAACTCAGGAAAGCACTGAACTAATGACCGTGGGTCATTACAGCCAAAGGATACAGATTAGAACCAGCCACAAGAGACACAGGCCAGGTCTACAAGGGTCCCAAATGGCATTATGGAGGTAGAGCTCCAGCCCCCTCCTCTTCCCAGAAGTTGGGCCCAAACCCCCATTGTCTAATCTCATGGTTAGTCTTCTAGCAGCAAAGGGGAAAATTCCAGGGGTTGAGAGGCAACTTCCCAGGAACTGGGCACAAAGGCCAGACAAATCTTTACTACATAGTCCATGGAGCCGAGGTGACATGCCCCCTTCCAGAGCATGCTCTGGGACTTGGGACTCCAGAGCTGCTGCCCACCCCCAGGCCTGTCCTTCTGCAGGGGCCAGCACCACGGTGGCAGAGCCCTTTCGGCAAGGCACAGGGACACGGCTGGGACGGGGGGCTGGGGTGGAGAGAAGGGGAAGGTGCCAGCTGCTTCTCCTGGCGCCGCCGTGTCCCAGCAGAGAGCTCTGGCCGTCTGAAAGTCGGAGCTTGATCCTGGCCTTCGAGATACTATAAAGACCCATCACCCAAGGTAGGAAAATGGAAAGACTAGCCCTTGTTTTATTGAAGGATTTGTTAGCTTGACTTAGAACGCATGGACAGGCCCACCTAACGTTAGTCTGTACCCCACACAGCATCCATCTGCACCCTTTTCCCGGCCCGAGGGAAAGGCCGGGCCTGCTGAAAGCCGTCTGTGTTCCCTTGTCCTCAGGGTTAAGTCTCAGTCTGAGTGACACAGCAGGCCCCTGGTTTGATTTCCTGCCTGTCTCCAGCCCCTCCCCTAGCTGCAGCCACACGGCACGCCTGGCAGCTTCCCCGGAGCACCAGGAGCAGAGGCTCCAGCTTGCTTACACGGGCCCCTGACCAGGAGGCCCTGGCTGCCCTGGGCCTCCCAGAGAAGCAGCTGCCCCTCCGGTGGCCCCACGAGGCACTGGTAGCCCTCTGTTGATGCTCCGCCTACAGGTCTGACCAGCTCCCAGATGGGGGTAGGGGACTGGCCTCCTTCAGCCGGGTGCTGTCCGGTGGGGCTCGGCGCCCGTTTGCCTCATGGAGGGCAGAAGGAAGAAGCTGGTAGACGTGAGGTGGACATTTCTGGGGGCCATTATTCTGTGGCGACACCCCGCGACTGGCTCCTAGGCCTTTCCTGAATCAAGAGGGGCTTTGGTTCAAGCGCCGTGCGCTGAGCGCCCGGGCAGGCCGGAAGACAGACCCAAGGCTGGGGGAGCTGGCGACGGCGGAGGGGAGTTAGGGCCCTGTGGGCTCAGCAGAGGCGGGCTCCTTCCAGCCTTACTTTTGCTGGTTTTCCTTTTTTCTTGGCTTCATCCTCTGATGAAAGGAAGGTCACCGAAAGCTTTGCATGGCTGTGAAGGTGGCTGCATGACACCAGGAATTACCTCTGGGGCCTCCCATCCCACGTCCTCCAGACTTAGGGAGCTGCCTCCTCCCAATTAGTTCTTTGGGATTGGCGGGTGTTTATTTGTTTAAATGCACAGTCCGCACACGTGTGCCTTCTCCCAGGAGAGCTGGGAACGGGATGCATCAGGCAGAACGCATCTGGGAAGAACCGGGAGCAGGGAGCATGGCCCAACCAGGGCCCCGGGAGGTCTTGGGCAGTTTTCCCCTGCTGCGCTCGCACCACCATTTCTCCCTCACCAGAGACGATGCGGGGAGAGTGCGAGAGACAACAGTCATCTCGACCTCGGGCTTCTTGCTGAGGGTCTGCGACATCCATCATTGTTCCTCTGCAAATTAATGGAGTGGCCCATCCCTGGTCGCTATAGCAACCCCCCCACCCCGGGTTTTTGTGATCATGAAATGGAATTCACTGGACTTGCTGTTCAGTGAACTCTTCTCCAAAGAAATAGATCGAGGAAAGAAATTACTGGAAGCCTGGCACCTCTGAACGGGTCTTTGTTTCCAGGAGAACAGTTCAATTGGCTGATGAGAGAGACCCAGAAACCACTGCAGAAAAGGACAGATATTAATTAAGGAGTGTTCCAGAAGTTGCCCTGGCCGCGGCGGAGGAACGGGCTTTGTAGATCCCACACACAGTTCCCAGCACTGCAATTAACCCAGAGCCCTCCGGAAATTTCAGACACAATGAGGCTTTTTCTCCTACTCTCCCACTCTCCTGGGCTGGCTTCAACATTTCCCACCTCAAATCACCTTTACTGGTTCTAGTCCTGTGAAGGATGCCATGCACAGGAGAACAAATGTAGCTCAAAAGCAGAAACTCCAGGAGCCCCAAACTGGAGGCTGCTTGAGGGGTTCACAGGGGCTCCTGCAAGCAGGCAGGATGGTAAACAAGCTGTGTTCGTTTTATAACTACTCTCTCAGACCAGGCTGCAAAGCTCTCTATTCCACCAGCTTCCTTTTTCATACCAAAGAAAACAGGAGAGAGAGAGACAAAAAAAGAAGTATTTTTTCCAATTACATAAGTAATTCAGATCCCCAGTACAAAAATTAGAAAGTAGAGAAAAACACAAAGATAAAGCATGCCTCTTAGAAGCTCCCTGCCCAGGTAATCAGAGCGAGCGCTTGGTGAGAGTCCCCGAGTCCTGCTCTAGGTGCGGTGGCCTCGGAGACCCGTGGTGTCAGTGGAGCACCACCTTATCTCAGTCTCCTCGGCCCTTTAATCTGTAGGCGGAAGAAGTTCATCTTCTCCCACTCCTGGATGAAAGTGCTGGCAAACGCAGTGGCTTCTTGGCAGCTTCTCCTAGATGGTAGCTCCGTGGCCCTTTAGGTGGCAGACACAGTCTTAATTTAGTCCTCAGGCTATGCAGTGAGTGATATTAATCCCATCTCCCGCCCGGGCCTTCCCTGGCTCCCTTCTCCCTCCCCCAGCCCAGCCTGCGGCTGTCCAGAGGCCTGCAGTGGGAAGGAGGCTGGGGGGGACAGCAGGTGATGATGGAAGGTCCCCTCTCCTGGCCTCCTCGGGTTCCTTAAGGGTTCCCTGCTGGACTCCGGGGTTCTTGTGACCCCAGGAGTGCTCTTCAAATTCTGGGTGGTCCCCTGTGCCGGCCTCGTCAGGTCGGACATCCGTCAGGAGTCCCTCCAGCACCCGCTGGCACAGGTCCCCCCTCCCTCCGGACGGTCCCGTCAGACAGGTCTCTGGCGGCCCCTTGCTGCTTCTCTCCCCAGGCCACAAGGAATGTCCCAGCACCTGCTCAGACCATTAAACCTGGGCCCCGGGCCGCCCTCCCATCTCCCAAGCTCTCTTGAAGCCAGTTTCACCGTCCGAGCAGCCGAAGCCCATTTTCCCCCACCGTGGAGATGTCTCTTGGGGGGAGAGACCCCAGTCCCCAACAGCTCAAGCTTTTTCAGGCTGGACCAGGCATCTTCAGGGGGGCATGTGTCAAGGGTCTCTAGGGGTCCCGTGAGTTCTCGTGATGCCTCTGTTGGGAGGACTCACCTTGCCCTCTTGCCAGCAGAGGGGTGGGCAGGACCCACACCGACTGGCAGCTCCCGCCGAAGCCAGCTGCTTCCTGTCTCTTCCGCTCACCTCATGCTCTCGTTTGCTCTCCCTTCTAATATTCCGGAGAGAGTGAGTGGGGTCAAGAGACATGCCCTCTCTCTCCATTGGCCTCTGGGGCCTGGGAGCTGCCATGCTGCAGAAGCCAGGTGGAGAGACATGTGAAGGTGAGGAAGCCTGGGCCTCGGCCTCCAGCCCCTAGCCGTTGGGTGTTGGCACCCCAGGCTCCAGACATGTAAGCATGAGTGAGCCTGCAGATGCTCCCAGTTCCAGCCACTGTCTGGCAGCAACCGCATGAAAGGCCCCAGTTAGAGCCACTTAGCTGGGCCGTCAAGTACTGTGAGACAACGTTAAGTATGGTTGTCACTTTAAGTCACCAAGATTTTGGGGGATTTGCCGTGCAGCAGTAGGTAACCAGAGGATGGGGTAAGAAGCAGAAACATATGCTAGACTGTCCCACTGCCCACCAATACCCACTGCCCCTTCCTTCAGCTGAATAGGGCCCACAGGCCACAGCAGCCCACTTCCTAGGTTTATAAATAAAGTTTTATTGGGGTACATATTTATTTACATTTGCATATACCTGCTTTCTCATTAAAACGACAGAGTTGAGTAGCTGTAGCAGAGACCATGCAGCTCACAGTCTAAAATAGTTACTATGTGGCCCTTCACAGAGGAAGCTGGCCAACCCTTGCAGTGTACAGCGTTAGAGTCCTTGCTTTCCGAGCCCAGGTGTGTCCGGGTGATCGGCTCCAGCTAATGAGACGTGAACAGATGACTGGGTCACCGTTGGGCAGAAGCTTGAGAACCAGCACATACTGTGTGTCTCGCTTTCTTTTCCTTCAAGGAAAACCCCCAGTGGTCTAGGTAGAGGCCACTCTGTCAGCCTGGGTCCCAGAGTGAAGCCAAAAATTTGTATTGATTTCCTGTGGCTGCTCTAACAAAGTACCAGAAACCTGAAACACCCGAAATTTATTCTCTCCCAGTTCTGAAGGCCAGAAATCAGAAATCAAGGTGTCACAGGGCTGTGCTCCCTCCAAAGGCTTTAGGAAGAATCCTTTCTTGTTACCTCCAGCTTCTGGTGCTTCTTGACTTGTGGCTGCATCCCTCTAATCTCTGCCTCCCAGGCAGCGTGGGCAGGGCTGCAGTTGACCCAGATGGATACTCAGCATGAGCGAAAAACAAACATTGTTCACAGCCAGCAGCTGAGACTCGGGGTCGTTTGCACCGCAGCCCAACACAGCCTCGCTGAGCAATGCTAAGTGCAAAACGCCGCATGCCTTGAGGTGTGTGAGGCGGTGCGGCCCGGGATCAGGTGGACCTCAGTAGTGGCAGGGGACTGGCGGTCACCGCTGAGGAACGGCCCTGGCTGTAGAAAGCTTTGCTTTATAAAATCTGAAGCAATTTGATTTTCTTCCACTAGCGCTCTTTGATTTTATTTTTTTCAAAGGTCAATTACAGTTTTAAGAATTGAAAAGTGAGCTGCGGGTTGGAGCTCTCTGGGACAAAGCGGAGACCATCCTCCACGGCTTTGAGGAGCAAGCTGGACCTCCCTGGCCCCGCCCATGCATGCGGACAGCTCCTGCTCTGAACCAGCCTCTGCTGCCAGCCTGTGTGGGACCTGGCTGAGGACCAAAAAGGACGCCCTGGGCAGACTGCAAATCTGTCCGAGTTTACACACAGATTTCCCAGGGCAGGTAGGTGCCCAGCTTTTTCCTGATGAGGCAAATTCGTTCTTGGTTTTCTGATTACCCAGAGGTCGGGTGGGTTGTGCGGGTTCTGGCAGAGAAGCTTTCTGGGCTTGGGGGTGACACGACATGGGAATTTAACAATGGAAGTTGGTGATCTTGGGGAGAGGGGCTGGTTGGATGCCCTGATGGGGATTTCCTTTTGGAAAACAGTCCTTGGAAGGAGCAGGGAAGAAAATGAACCTCCCATTCCTTCCTTCCATGTTCCAGAACCACCACCTGGAAGACAGACTTCCTCTGACCCCTCCCGTCCTCTGGCGAGTTTTGCATCCCCCTCTGAGGCTGGGCCGGGCAGCTTGATGGACCTCACTGATTGGCCGCCAGATGAATGGTGTTCCATTACTACCTGTTTAACAAGCATATTTCCTCCTCCCTATGAGGGCTCAATATCTCTCCCACGATATATTGCTTGAGGAGCCCCATCTCAGGCTTGAAGTACCGAGCAATTCCTCAGCAGTGATTCTGGAGTTGCGGCACTCGGCGACGGCCACCTCTTCGTCTCCTCTGCTCGACTGGAGATGGGCAGCAGGCAGGCTTCCATTTCAGAGACATTGATGCCCTTTCCCCAGCAGGTTCTTGGCTCTCTGGAGAGCCCTCCTTCCAGCTGGGATCCTGGAGCTGGGGGTCTCCGAGTGCTCCCCAGGGGCCAGGACGGGCTGTAGGCTGGACCGCCGCGGGGGGAGGTGGCTCGCTGTGGTGCTGACCTAAGGCAACCTGTGTTTTGATTCTTAGGAGGTTGAGGTCATGCTGCCATTGAAAAGAAATAATAAGGCCGGCCACAGGTGTCTACTCTTTGGATGGATCTCTCAAAGCACCCCACCTGAGCCGCCTGTTTGAGTAGGCCCATCCTCAGCTCCAAGCCAGGTCTCCCCAGATCCATCCCTTCAAGACTGCCTGTGTGGTCACTCAGCCCACGCCCCCCTCCGTCATCATTACCCTCCCTCCCCCTTGCCGGTCCTCGCCCCTCCCTCTGACCTCCTCAGTCTGAGGGCCCTTTGAAATATGTCTGTGTCTGTGTTAAAACCAGGTGGAGGGCAGGTGAGTGGAAGGAGGGAGGGGCAGGGAAACAGGCCAACCGACACCCGGACACGACTCAGGTTTGGTGATGGGGACTGAGGTTCTAGCCTGGGGACAGGAGGCGACATCTGCAGCTCACTCAAGGTGATGTGTCTGGAATGCTTGATGTAGACATACATGGGAACTAAAGATTATTTTCAAACACACATCTGACACTTAGCAAAATGAATCAGGTATTAGCTTACCAAGGAAGTTTTAATTGGTATCATACGAATCACCTCCTGACATTAAATAATAAAATGAGAAATCCCAAATATTTAGAAGTGAAAAAGCATACTTCTAAATAATCCAAAAGATAAAGCATAAATCAAACTGTCAAGTATTTGGAGCTGAACAGTGAAAGGACTGCATTTCCAAACACAGGAGACAGATAAAGCAGGCGGAAGAGTCACTGAAGCCGGTCATTAACAAGTAACAGTGACAATTAATGGAGCAAGCATGCAACACAAGAAATCAGAAAAAAATACCAGAATGATTTTAAGAAGAATGGGAAGAAGAAAATAGTAAAGAAAAGTGTAGAGATAAGTAAAGATCAGTGGAACAGAAAATGGACGAAAGAAAGAACTAACAAATGCAAAGCTGATTTGCCAAGAAGAGAGCATGGATAAACTTTTGGAAATGAAGATCACTGGGAAAAAGGGAAATCACAAATAAGTATTATCAGGAATGCAAAGGAAGGCATTTAAACATAGTAGAGTTCTTTAGAAAAATAAAAAGAGCACTACAAACAACTTCATGTCAAAAAGTTTTAAGAGACAATACTAGATGCGAAATAGACACATGCATAGGAAAAATAAAAACGATCAAAACTATTTAGAAAAGTAATAGAAACCCTGCAAGCATTAAGGACTTGAAATCAGGAGTCACAAACCTTGCAAAAGAAGCACCTAACCAGACAGTATTAGAGGCAAGTTTTACAAAATCCTCAAGGAGCACATAACCCCTATTAGAGACAATTTTTCCATAGAAATGTCCTGGGATGGAGGTGGGGGTGGGGGCTGGGGTGGGGGCTGGGGTGGGGGCTTCCCAGCACCTTTTGTCAGGGCAGCGGAACTCTGATGCAAAGGCAGGTGCGAGCAGTGCCTGCGAGGAAAAGAGGAGCACAGGTGCATAAATCCTGCCTCAAAATTAGCAAACCAAACCCAGCGGTCCATGTATAAATTCTTTATCATGAGCACAGAGTCTTAAACTTAGAAATATAAAGACAGTTTAACACTAAAATATCTACTAAAGTAATTCACTACATTAAAAGATTAAAGGAGAAAGTCCATATATACAACCATCTTATTAAATGCAGGGAAGAATTCAATAAAATGTAATATCCACTCATGATTTTTTAGAGACTTCTCAGCAAACTGAAAACAGACAGATTTTCTAAAAACCAATACAAGACACCTACTAAAAGGCATCATACTTAACTGGTAAAAACCTTAGAATTATTTTCCTTAAAGCCAAGAACAAGATAAGGATGCCTGCTCCATCATTTTGACTCAGTATTTTGCCAGAACCTGCAGCTAAGTTAATAAATAGGAAAAAAAGATGACTGGATGAATATTTGGCTGCATTTAATTAATATCAATGTAACTTGGTAGTGACTTAAACAAAATGGGAATTTCTTTCTCACGTGAGTACCCCAGGGTGGTGTGGGCCCCGTACTTGCTGTCCATGAGATTGTCCAGGCACCCAGACTCCATCTGTTCCCATCCTCTGGTCCACCATGCCTCTCACCGTGTTGCATGTAAAAATCCAAGAGCTTCAAGACAGTTTGAAGAAGGTGGATGAGAGACACGTCCTTCCAGATGTCAATATAAAGGGACATGCAGTAGCAGGACAGTGCCGTGTGGACCTGAGATAAGTAGACAGGTAGGACACAATAGGACGACCAGAGCAGATGTTCAGTTTGTGGAAACCTGAAAACGACAGAGGCATCAGCAGTGGGGAGAGAGAGCCATACAGGAAGCGGTGTTTGGATGCCTGGCTATCCATAAAGGGAAACATAAAATTAGTATTTACCTTATGCTGTATGTGAAAATAAGTTCCAGATGCATTAAAGGCCTAAATGTGAAAAGGGAAACCTTTAAATCTTTTAGGAGAAAATACAGCACATCTTTATGACATTAAGATAGAGAAGGACTTCTTAAGATCTCCAAAGCATAAATTATACAGAATTAGGTAACTCTATTTGACTGCAGTAAAATTTAAAGCTCCTAAACTAAAAAGACTGTAACAAAGTAAAAAGACAAACTTCACTCTGGGAAACGTTTTAGAAGCACCATGTTGTTAAGTAAATATGGGATGGATGGATGGATGAAAAGAAGCATTTGTTTAACTCTGCCTGTCCTAGGACAGGCGGGAAGGCTGAGTGTAGCTGCTTTAACACAGGGCGCCAGTTTGCTAAATGAAAAATTTGAGGTGTGATAAGGACAACAGTTTGGGAGCCGACTGCCATTGAAAAGATAAGCAATAACTCACAGTTTCTAAGAAAGGAGGTACACACCATGCCGTGGGGTGGGGGCACATGGGGAAGCCCCTGGATGGGGCAGGAGGCACCCGGGGAGGAGGGAACGTGGGCAGGAGCCGTTAGTGTGGGTGAGGCAGGGTAAGCAGGCTGAGGCCTGGGCCACAGGGGACGACCTCAGTGGTCCAAGTCCTGGCCCTGGGGTGATCAGGGCAGGTGGTAGTGCCCTCAGGTGTGAGAACCCACAGAGGTGGCAGTTGGGCTGTGGGCTGTGCCCAGGCTGGTTTGTATTTGCAAAGCATGTCTGGGGAGGAGGACTCCCCTCGAGCAAAGGCGGGGAGGATGGAGGAGGACAGAAGCCGGTGGGGACCAAGTAGGCAACTCAGGCGTATTATCAGCTTGTGCAAAACAAGACAGTACGTGTGGGGGGCAGATGTGACGACATCAAGTTTACAGAAACCAGAAACATGCCTGAAACAGCCCCGCACCGGGCACTGCTCCCGCCCCCCACCTGTGTCCCTGCCCGGCTCTGAATTTCCTCTCCTGGTAAACAGCTGCTCAGTCTGGAGCTTCAGGAGGAAAGGATGAAATTAAAGTGCCAAAACCACGAATTTGTTCTTGTTTGTACCTTATTTTTGGCACCTGGCACACAAGCCTAGCAGAGCATTCCGGAGCACTGGCTCATTACCCTCCCCAGCTTCGCCTCACCGGCAGAAAAGGGCCCTCCACGGCTGCTGAGAGGGGGGACACACAGCTGCCTTTTTCTGGGGTCAGGCCTTCCCGTTTGGATCCCCCACCTCTTGCTCGCACTCCTCCCACCCCCAACTCACTTTGTTCCCCCTGTTTTTCTGCCAAGCTGTCTATATGAGCAAAGTAACACTTCATTTGCATGCCCTAGACTAATCTCCTAGCAGCGATTTTAGGAAATGTAAATGCCAACCCAGCTGTTAAACTGTCCCCCAGATACTCTGTCTAGCTGCCCACGAAGTGCAGTGCCCCAGACCAGCTGGCAGGTTATGTGTCCTGCAGCCTCTGAGAGGGACTCTGACCTGAGTCGGGATCTGGAGGATGGGGGCCCTCCTCTCAGGCCCTGAGTGGGGGGAGGACATTGGCTTTGAACCACCTGGCCCGTCACTGTCGCTTGGAAGCTTTATTCACTTGGCCACACTTATAGGTCCCTGTCACACTTTTTTGCACTTTTTGAGAACTCCAAAATATAAATAAAACAGAGACTCAGACAGTCATGTGTCTGCAGCCCAGAAGGAGAGACAGACAAGAAAGCAGAAAATTCTGAAATGGAAGGAACAGGACCAACTACATAATTTGCAGAATGCTGTGCAAAATGCAAGTGCAGGGACGCTTGTTCAAACATTATTAAGGATTTTAAGTCAACAACAGTTGAACATTTAACTACCTGCAGGGACCTCCCGTGAAGCTGGCCCTGGGATGGGGGAAGAGGGCCCGGGAGGCCAGGGGTGTGAGGGGTCCCCTCTCTCGTACCAGGAACGGAAGAACAACCTTTACTAGGGGAGATGGAGACGCTGCCTGGGTGGGTCTGCACGAACAAAACCTAACTGAGTAGCCCTCATTGCCCATTCTTCCCCTTATATATTTACTTTCCCCAGATTTACCATCCCCAGAGCCTACAGCCCTTTCCCTTTGTCTCACCACTTCTCCGCAATGTTTGTTAAAATGGCATACACATCCCCTGAGCTTAACTGCCTCTTTGGGTCTTCATTTCTTGGCATGATGTCCTCTGTGCATGCAGCAATTCAAATATTACATCAAATGAAGTGCAAATGGCTTTTCCCTCATTAGTATGCCTCTTGCCAGTCAAGCCCATAGGCCCTAGCTGTAGAAACTAAGTGGGTAGAGGAAAGTTTTTCCTCCCCTGCAATCCTTAAAAGTGGAACCCTTTGCTGCCCATCCTCCAGGAGATGTGTCAGGAAGGAGGGTCAGAGTGACGTGACACTGCTGGCTTTGAAGATGGGGAAGGGCCAGGAGCCAAGGGATGGAGTGGCCTCCAGTTGACAGCCAGCAAGAAAAGAGGACCCTCAGTTCTACAGCAGCAAGGGACTGAATTCCGCCAGCCACCCTAATGAGCAAGGGAATGGGTCCCCCATCGAGCCTCCAAAAAGGAGCCCACCTTGGTTTTAGCCCAGTGAGACCCGTATCTGACTTGTGACCTGTACAACTATAAGACAATACATTTGGGATGTTAAAGTCACTAAGTTCACAGTCATTTCTTACAGCAGCCACAGAAAGAAAAATACAGGAACATTACCGTCTAGTAAAGAAGTGTCCCCCCTCCCCCAGTGGACAGAGACCGGGTTTTGACACCCAGTGGGTAGAATTTGGGAGCTCAGGTGGTGGGGGTGAAGGGGACAAGGTCAAACGGAGTGTGTGAATGGGAATGGAGCCGTGGCCTGCCCAGAGGGGCACCATCGTTGCAGACATGGCCCTCAGTACCAGCGAGCATCGGCCTCACCCTGGGAGGTGAATTTTAAATATAGATTCCTGGGAGATACAGGCTGGAGTGGGAGCTGGGGATCTGCATGTTTAACATGCTCCCACTGACCGAGATGCATGTTTACATCGGGGGGTTCACGTCATCAGATAAACCAGCCCTTGGGCTCCTCCAGTAACTGGGCTGTAGTTTGCACAGAGAAGCCCCGGGACCTTTTCCCTGACCTTCCCATGGGCCACTCCTTGCCCAGACTCCCTCCCAGGGGCCACATGTACCTACCCAACCAAGAGTGCCATTTGGGTCCTTTACCAGGACCAGTCCCATGTGCTAGCCTGATGAGGGGAGGGGTGCCCTCTGGTGCTCTGAGGGCAGAGGCCCCAGCCAGCTGCTCAGCCCCTGCTAACCACGTGCTGCCCACACTCACTGCGGTCTTCAAGCTCCCAGGAGCAATGTGATGGTTGGGGCAGGCTAAGTCCAAAGAAGCGGAAATGTCTGACATGCCGAAGTAGTTATAAAACGTGTGCTAATTAATTCACAAAGTCCTTCATGATTGTGAAGCTGTTGTATACCAATATTGGTCTGGGAAACCCAGTTTGCCATTTCTCATTGGAACTGCTTTTTGGGTGCTAACTGGTTAACACAGTTCCAGGCCAGTCTCAGCCTGGGGCACTGCCTGACCTACTGTCATTGTGCATTTTCTTCCAGAATTCATGTTCCTGGCAATGCCTAGGAAAAAAGCATTAGCCCAAACTTGGGCCACAGCTAAGCAAATTCTAGTATTTTAGCATGCTGGAGGGAGGCACCGAGATAAAAAATCAAAGAATGCACACAGGAATATTAGATAAAAGAATGTGTAATCTGCTCTTATTTATATGCCAGGAACATGCATCTACTAATCTCACTTATTTTTGAAGTGCACAAATGCACATGAGCAAAAATTGCAAGAATCTGGAGGGCTTTTAACCATGTAGAAATCAGCGCTGATTAAGTACTTACATTTGTTCAGGGGTTAATGAAAATAAATATCAAATTTACAGAAAGATGTGCCCAGGAGCAGGAGAGACACTGGCCAAAACAAATACCAGACTCTCTCATCTTTGCTGGATCAGAACAGAAATCCTTTCCCCAGAAAGCAAGGTCCTCTGGGTGGTCAGAAGCCTTATCCTACCCGGATGTGGGCGGCTCCAGCTCTGACCCCTCTTCTGCAATCAACAGCCTCGTGGTCAACAGCTCCCATGACTGGTACCCACGCTGAGACCCAGTGACATCCGGGGGCCATAGGTGCTGTCAGTGCCAGAGGGAACCAGCCATCTCCGCCGGCGCCCAGGGGGTTGCCTCCTGCCCTCTCCCCATCCAAAATATTCCCCGTGCTCAGAGCTGGAAGTCAGGTCTGCCCTGGATGGGCTCATTCATCAGAGCAGCGTGTGCAGCCCTGCTGCTTGCCAGGGTCATCTTAGGGTGGTTACTTACCTTTCTAAGCCTCATTTTCCTTGTCTGCAAAATGGGATTGTAAGATTGTCTGCCTTCCCAGGTCAGGATGCAGAGAAGTAAGGTAATGCTGAAAGCCCTGCCATTCCCTGGGACCAGGAGGCCGGCACCCCCAGGTCCTGGGACTCAGCCCAGACTCAGAGCCTCCCACACTAAGGAGAGTCCAGGGCCAGCAGCCCTGAGAACCAGACCCACTGCCCTGGGATCTCCACACTGACCCTTCCACCTTCTTCTACAGAGCCCCAGGCCCCGGGGGCTCTCCCCTCCCTGCCCTCAAACCCGGCTCCAGGAGGGGCCGGAACACACTCCCCACTCAGATGATGCAGAATTTGAGCAGCTTTGTCCCCCAGGAGCACCCCCACCCACTCAGGACAGGAGTCTGCAGGGAGCTGAGATCCAGTCGGCACGATGTGGAAGGGACTTGAGGGGAAGGGACCCCCACGGGACAGTCACTTGCTGACTGTTGGGGCTTCCGACGGACTTTGGTTCCCCTGCTCTCCACGGAGGCAAGAATCTACAAAGTAATTACGGTGTGGAATGCCAAAGGGAGGGCGCCTGGTCTGCCCCACACTGCCAAGTGTTCTCACCATGAATGCCCAGGAGGGCCTCTCCAGAAGTGCGCCCTGTGGGTGGCTCTCCCAGATGCTCCTCTGGAAGCAGGAGCTAGGCCGGCCCAGCCCGCCTGTGACCCCCGCTCCTTCCTCAGTTTCCCTGTGCCCCAGGCAGCCCGGGTGGAGCAGGACGATTCTGGCCCTGCCGGTGGGCACGTGGTGGTCCTTGGGCAGGTGCCGGGCTGAGCGCCACCTGTTGGGTGGCTCCCTCTGGCTGCCACCTGACGGGAACATGTCCGAATCACTCAGAGGCCTCCTGCCAACACAGGGTTGGAGAGGGGCACCAGGGACCTGGGGGACTAACGGGGGGGGACTGCACCAAGGAGCCGACCCTCCTCTGCCACCTGCCAGCTGTGAAATCTGGGCCTGTCGCTTAGCTTTGACGAGGCCCAGGGTTCCCAAGTGTGAAACGTGGGAGTGATTCTTCCTGAAAGATGGGGCAGATGGAGAGTGTGTGGAGTGGCCCTGGACCAGCTCCGGGCAGGAGCCACATCCCTCTTGTTCATCTTGTGACCCATTACTGAGCTCAGGGCCTGGTCTCAGCAGGCACGTGGTGCCAGGGGAGAAATGAAGAAGAAGAACTGAATGAGTAATAAGAGAACCATTACCGGCAGTGAAAGGAGGGGCTCATAACAGGTAAAGAACGAGAGAATGGGTTGAACACAATTCAACAAACATTTAGGTAGAGCTTCCTCTGGATGGCGCACTATTCTAAGGACGTTTCAATTATTCATTCATCAACTGCTTAAAACCATCTTGTAAAGCTGCCGCTGTTATTAGCTCCATTTTATGGATGGGGAAACTGAGGCATGGGGCTTAAGTGCCTTGTTCAAAGTCCCACAGCCGAAAGGGGACAGAGGCCAAGACTTGCTGCTGATGCAACCACCCACTGTCCAGTGAGCTTTGGGATTGCTGAGGCCTCCCACCTGCCGGAGCAGGGAGGAGATGGAGGCCGAGGCTGCGGGCAGGGACAGGCCAGGAGGAGACGGACAGGAGCACTGAGGACTGAGTCCAGGCACCAGCCACCTGCCCAGGAGGTGGACCAAACCATCAACACCTGTGTATCCCTTGTACCTGGCATCATGGATCACAGAAGTTTGTAAAAGGAATAACAACAAATCATTAAGCCTTAGGAATAGCCGTGTGTCTGCTTTTCATGGAGTCCTAGCGTCCACACCTGGAGAGAGGCTGACATCACCCCGCGTGCTCCCCAGAAGGTCTCCAGTCCAGAACAAGAAGAGCAGGTGGTCCCCACAGGTGGCTGTCAGCTTCCATCTTCCCAAACTGGCTCTCATTTAGACTACTGGGGTTGAGTTCTGTCTTACTAAGGAAAAAGACTGAATTATAGACTATTGGATGATTTTTAAAAGAACTTTTTAAATGCACGGAGCAACATAGCTAACAAAATAGAATTTGCCTAGTTAAATTCTTTGCTGGCTTCTGGAGTGATTGGAAAGACAATTTGCAATCAGCATTTCCATCATGCATGAATGGAATGCCCGAGGATGATGGAAAAGTTACTGTTCATCCGCTTGGCAGTGCCAGACGCACCAGGCTGTCACCAGAAACGGCTGTTTCCATCAGGCACCTCCAAGGGCCTATATCCAATGCCTATTCCCACATCTGCCCATCCCCAGCGGACGCAATTTCTCCCTCCTCTGAACTCTCACAGGACTCCTTTATGTCACCTTCCTGCCAGTGAGTTCCTGCTGTTGCACAGGATTAATAATAACAGCTTTTTGCTGAGCACCTACTATGTACCAGGCACCCTGTACCCTTATCTCATTTAACCCTCACACCATCTCTGTGCAGGTTATAACTCCAATTTTACAGCTGGAGATTAAGTTAAATCATTTATTATGGACAGTGCTGAAGTAATCACCTGTCTAGTGTTCTATGTCCCCCAAATTCCAAATGAGGGCTGAGTGAATCAAAGAGGGTGCTTGATTCGGGACAGGGGGAGAGCAGACAGCTGTTTTGTGTTAATTTATTAGTCAAACAACTCCACACACTTATAACATTTGTTCTGTAGGTGTCAGATGGCATGCCAGGAATTGGAATTTCAAAAATTCATAAACTGAGACACCTGGGGAGCTCCCAGCTTCCTGAGGGAGATGCACAGCTGTGAAATAACCATCACAAAGTGCCCGTGGAGGAGAGAGTCATGGGGGTGTCAGCAGTAACAAGTGAGATGAGTTTTGAAGGATGGCTAGGAGTTTCCTGGTGGGCAAGGGGAAAAGGTCACTGCTGGGAAAGGGAGACTGGAGTGAGTGAGTCAAGGGGTGGGGGTGGGGGAAGGTGAGCTGAGTTTTCACCAGCATCAGCCCACAGAGGGAGAGGGAGTGGTGGTGGGTGAATGGATGCCAGGACCCCATACTGTTAACAAAATAGTTAACAGCAGCAGTAGGAACAAACTCTTTACTACCTGTTTTCCATGAAGCCAGCAACTTCCAACTATATTTAAATACAGTTATCAGAATATTTTTTTAAAAGAATGGAAAAGCTATGTACTTTCATCCTAGTACACTAAATAGCACAATCCAGTGGACAGCCTGCTAACCACTGTAATTGTGTGGGATTGTAAATGTTTGTGATTGTTTTGGTAACCAAGTCAAAGGCATGTCTAATACTACATGTCTGTTGACTGCACTTGTAAAGGGAGGAAATGTTAAATTTCAGGTAGAGTTTTGTGAACATCAAGAAGTAATTTTTCCCCCATTCAAGTTCATAGGCTCCCTAAATTCTGTCCACAAACCCCCTGGGGGGGTCCCTGCATACCAGGTTCAAGACCCCCAGCCCCACATATGAACCCTCCCCCACCCTTCCCGTGACTCAGCAGACCGCCCTCAGAGGAAGAGCTGGGACAGGAGGGATGGTCTCCAGCTGTCGGCCATGGACCTCTACTTCCTCTTCCAAAACACAGAAGAAGAGAGGACAGTGTGTTGCGATGGAGGGAGATTTATTTGCCAACCACCCCTGATTCTAGACAACTGAGCTGATGGTCTTACCCATCCTGGAGTCTGAGGTCTGGACCTATAATCCTCACCAGACCCTGGTCACCACCTTGGTGCACAACTGAACTCTGGACACCTGGCCAAAGAGACCCAGGACTCAGAGCAGGACCAAGAGACAGAGAAGCAAGGTCATTAAAAATACACCCTCAAACCCTTTGATACCCCTCCCTTCCAAAGGTGGAGCTCTCTTTTCCCTGAGCAGGGGCTGCATGTAGAGGCCCACTTCTAACAAATAAAATATGGCCGAAGTGATGTTGTTCACCTCCCAGATTAGTTGTGAAAGGCAGTGCGGCTTCCTTCTCCTCGCTGGACCACTCACTCTGGGGGAGCAGCAGCCAGGTGGTGAGGGCGCTCAACCCCACAGAGAGCGCCACGTGGCTGGGCCACAACCTCATGAGAGAACGGGAGCCAGAACCTTCCCCAGGCAAGCCCCCTCCTGACCTGACCTCCACAGACTGAGAGATACGCTTGCTGTTTTAAGCTGCCAAGTGTTGGAGGATTTTGTTAACCAGCATTAGATTATGAATAAGAGATATACGGAAAGAAGAGATCCTATTCCTCTCTAGGCAGCTGGTGGGTGAGATGTTGGGGAAGGAGGAGACAGGAGTGAGTTCCCTGAGGCAGCCTTTTGGAGGGTGAGGTGGCATGCTCAGTGCATGTATTACACAGTCCTGCTGAAGGATCCTGCACCTGCTGGGCACCCCCATTTAAGGGCATGTCACATGACACCTCTGGTGTCAGTTTCCTAAACTACAAAGGAGAATAAATCATCAGCTTATAACTGCTGCGAGTGTCCAAGGATGTAATGCACGCAGTGCCTAGGTGAGTGCCAGACACACAGTAAATGCTCCATGAATGGTGGCTTGCGGCAGTGAAGGCACTAGGCCCACCCTCCACCACCAGGCCAGATGCCCAGACGTGGCCATGTCCAAGGGAAGCCCACGCCCCTCTAACACCAGAAAGCCCTGAGGCCACAAGGGAGCGCCACGATGGGGACCAGAGGCTTCCACGCAGCTCTAATTCAATCTGTTAGCTTCATCCTGTCCCCAGTACATCCCACCCCTGGCTTGGAAGGTGTCCTAAAGAGCATCTAACATGTGAGGAGAAACAACCTCACCCGTAATTGGGGAAATGCAAGTTGAGACTATCTGAGGTGGAAACAACCCGAATGTCCATCTGCAGATGAAGGCATAAACTCAATGTGGTCCATCCACTTAACAACAACCAGCAAGAATGCACTAGTACTCAGCCACAGGAAGGGAGGACGTCCTGATGCACGCTACAACGTGGAGGAACCTTGAAAACTCTATGCTAAGTGGAAAAAATCATTTTAGAAGGGTCATATATTATGTGATTCCACTTATGTGAAATGCCCAGAATAGGCAAATCCATAAAAAGAAATGGTTGCCAGGGGCTGGGAGTTGGAGGTATGGTGGGTGGGGGTGGGGGGGTTGCTTAATGGAGTTTTATTTGGCAGGGGATTAAAACATTTTGGGACTAGATAGAGGTGGTGGTTGTACAACATTGGGAAGGTGCTAAATGCCACAGAATTGTTCACTTTAAAATGGTTAATTCTGGCAAAACTATGGAGACAGTAAAAAGATCAGTGGTTGCCAGGGGATGGAGGGAGGGGGGGATGAACAGGCAGCACAGAGGATTTTTAAGGCAGTGAACTACTCTGGGAGACTCTCTGTCGTGGTGGGTCCACGTCCTCACGCGTTTGTCCAAACCCATAGGCTGTGCAGCACCCCGAGGGGACCGGCTGGAAACTACTGACTCTGGGTGATGATGACGTGCCCACGTATGTGCCACCCTGGTGGGGGCAATGGGAGGCTGTGCCTGAGAGGGGGCGAGGATATATGGGAACTCTCTGCAGCTTCTGTTCAGTTTTGCTGTGAACCTAAAACTGCTCTAAAAAATAAAGGCTTTTTAAAAAACAGCTAATTTTACGTCATGTGCATTTTATCTCAATTAAAAAAAAACTACACCAAGAGATACCATTTTACCCATCAGACAGGTAAGAGTCACTGGGCTGACCACAGCTGGGTTAGTGAGCAAGGCTGGGGGGCAGTGGGCCTCTCGTACATTGTTCACAGGAGTGTGAACAGGAAAACCTCCAGGAGGACAACTCAGTGACCAGACATCTACCCCAGGTTCGTAGCCTCTGATGCAGCAATTTGGCAGCAAGCAGTTACCCCGCAGACGGCTGAGCACACGGAGGAAGGGCACAAGTTCAGCAGTATGGGAAATAATGGCAAATACTGGAAACACCGAAGCCCAAAGGATGGGTTACATAAATGACCTATGGTGGGATTCACACAGCTGGGCCCACAGAATAAGGTGGCTTTTCCTGGACCAGCCAAGTGGGGAAGTTGAGATCAGAAAACGGGTTGTGCACTGCATCTGCGCATAGATAGATGCAAAAGAGCTCACACGTGGCTGTGCATACACAGAGCGTCCCTTGAAACACACACAAGGACTGGTAAGAATTCCCCTTGGGGCTGAGGGAGGGGCCCCAAGATGGCCCTCAGTGTGCCCTAGTCTCTGGCGTTGATGCCCTGTCCAGTTCCCTCCTGCTCTGGAGCAGGACCAATCTGTGTGACCAAGAGACCCCAGAGGATGTGCATCACCTCCAAGGCAACGTTGTGGGTGGAACTGGGTCCCCCTCAAGTTCATCTCTTGAAATCCAAACCCTGAGGACCTGTGAATATGACGGTATTTGGAGACGGAGCCTCTAAAGAGGTGATTAAGGCCACGTGAGTGGCCCTAGTCCATGGGACTGGCGTCCTTACAAGAAGAAGGAACCACCACAGTTGCACGCAGGGAGACGTGGCCCCCTGCAGCCACGGAGAGAGGCCTCAGAAGAAACCCACTTGCTGACACCTTGATCTTAGCCTTCCAGCCTCCGGAACTGTGAAAAAAGACATTCCTTCCATGTAAGCCACCCAGTCTGTGGCGCTCTGTGGTGGCAGCCCTGGCAACTGATACAGGCCAGGTCACAAAAGGCGCTGTGGCTTCCAGCCTGCCCTTGGCATGCTCAGTCTGGGGAGGCCCTGGTGTAAGAACACATAGGCTCCCTGTGGAGCAGCCTGCGTGGTGAGGACCTGGGCCTCCTGCCAACAGCCCTGGGAGTGAGCTGCCTCGCAGCGGCCCCTCCAGCCCGGTCAGGCCTTGAGGTGACCGCAGCCCAGCCCACAGCTTGACCGCTGCCTCTGGAGAGACCCTGAGCCAGAACCACCCGACTGGCTTGCTCCAAAATATCTGACTCACAGAAATTGTGTGAGAGCATAAATGTTCCTTGTTTCTAGCTGCTGAATTTGGGGATCATTTATTACCCAGCAATAGGTAACAATTACATTCTCCTGCCTGAGGAAGGCTGAATATCGTCCCCCAAGGATATCTGGCTCCTGATATCCTGATCCTGAGAAGGCGACCTTACATGGCAAAGGGGATTTGGCTGCTGTGATCAGGATAAGGACCCTGAGATGGGAGATGATCCTGGATTTTCTAGATGGGCTCTGAATACAATCCTAGGAATCCTTATAAGAAGAAAGCAGAGGGAGATTTGACCCTAAGAAAGGAGAAGGTGGTGTGAGGGCCTCAGCGGAGGCCAAGATTGGAAGGTGCTGCCCTGCTGGCTTTGAAGATGGGGACCTGGGGTCACGAGGAATGCAGCTCTAGAAGCCAGAAAAGTCAAGGAAACCAATTCTCCCCTCAAATTTCCGGAGGGATTGCAGCCCCGCTGACTCCGTGATTCCCGCCCAGCGATGCTGACCTCCCGGGCTGTAGTAGGAGGCGTGTGTCACTTGAAGCCCCAGGCGGTGCTACAGCGGCCACGGGAAAGGATCCCAGTACCTGCTGAGCTGTGCCCTAAGTGTATATGCATGACTGTGTCAGGGTTGGGCCTGTTTGTCCCCAGATCCATTCCTCGTTTTCTGTTGGCTGGGCTCCAGGGTCTGAGCCAGTCCCACTGCTTCCTGGACTTCCAGACCAGTGGGCTTCTGACCGGTTTCAGGCCATGGGGGACGCTGGTGGGAAGCAGGTCAAGAGAGCTTTCTCTTCCTCTGCCTTGGGGCTGCGTCGCCTCCATGTAGCCCCATGAGCACCCCAGTCCTGAGGTCCTGGTAGCTCCACGCCTGCCCTTGGTCCCCTAGCCCTGAGGATGGGACAGCTTCCTGTTGCTACTGTCCCTTAGACCCTCAGCTCTTCCACCATGTGTGCAGCCATTACCTCTGAGCAGGGGACGCCTGTTACCCAGCCCCAGGGAGGGGCCCCGAGCTGGAGGATCCACCACGAAGAGCAGCTGTCGCAGGGTCCCAGCCCCCCTCAGGGTTTGCAGGTGTTGTCGTCACCAAGAGTGCGGGCTCCGGGTGGGGCAGCACTTCTCTCACGCAGGGAAGAGTCAGAGCCAGACCAGCTTCCAGAGCAAGCATCACCCCCATGGTCGCACACACCCCAGCCGGGTGCTGCATGAGTGACACGCTTCAGCAGAACAAATAGGTTCAATCAAGCCCAGAACAGAGAAAGATATCGCCAAAGAGAGATGCCTACACAGGCCGGGGGCCGCTCTCCATCTCTGTGAGGACACAGGCCCGGCCCAAGGCCCGTGCTTCGCATGCGGTGACTGCCTCTTCTAACATTCCCTGTGTTCAATTCCCTCCAGTTTTAATACCTGGGAAGTTTTCTCTTTTCCTGTTTGGGTCCTCATTGATATTCAACTAATATAATAAGCAAAAGAAAAAGGTCATAGAGTCGAAAAACCATCATCATTAGAGCATTCAGCCCTGCCCGCGCTCAGTCCCTGAGTCTCCGCAGCAGTCCCAGGAAGGGGCCGCTGTCCTGGGCTTTTGTGCCTCCATTCTTGGGACATGCCTCCTCCCCTCCCCACCCACCCCGTCTCCCCCAGGCCCCTCAGTAGCTTGCGGGACTGAGGGGCCTCCATCTTCAGAGGCTGCCCAGCGGCTGTGCCTGATTTCTGAAGGCCGGGAGGGTCCGGGAGGTGGGGGGGCCCCGAAGGCCGGCCCCCCACAGTGAGAGCCACAGAGATGTGGAAAATGTAAAACAGCACAGCACCGATAAAACTGTGTCTGCACATGTTAGTGTGGACAGCTGTGGACAGACAGGCGGAGGCCCCAGTGACAGACGTGCGGCTGCTGCCCTCCCCTCCCCCAGCTGGCCTCCCACCCCAGGCAGCCCCAGGCCCAGCGGGCTGTGGCCAGGAAGACGCTCTCCGCGATTCCAGAGGCCTCCGCGGACCATCGGCTTTCTGAGCATGAGTGATGTTTGCTTGCCTGCCCCGTTTTCCGTTTTTACAGTCTGACACAAGAACATTGCCAGGTGACCATATTTTTCAAAGCTCAAATTGAGACAGATGGTCTGCCCAAAGATGTTTTCCTGATTTAGCCATTTACTTATATAAAAAGCCTTACAAAAAGTGGGTACGCCAACTGGCGTTTGATTGTCCATTTAATGAATCGCCTTTAATGAGCAGGACTAAGCCTCAGCCATGGGGGGGACACTCTCTGGCCTGGAGAGGGGAGTGGGGGACAGGGGTGCTTCTGAAAGGGACAGTTCCTGGGCGCGCCCCCTCCAGGCGCTCCCCCAGCCCTGGGTCAGGAAGGGCAGGGCTGCAATTTGCAAACCCACTGCAGAGCCGCTGCGAAGAATGAATCACTCTGGGCTCCGAGGTGATAAATAACCGCCAAAGCCTCGGGGGAACCGCCGGCTCGGCAGCTGGTCTTCACCCCGAGCCATTACCCCTAACGGCGTGGGGTGCTCTGGGAGAGCCATGGGGGCCCCCTCACGAGGCCTCGCCTGGGACCCGCGCTGGGCCGCCTGCTCCCCTTGCTGGAGGTGGCGCCCTGCTGGGACCCCAGAGCCCAGATCGCAGCGTCATCTTTGTCCCGCATTCCAGAAGATCCGTCTTGAACATTTACCAGGTGCCCCTTCTGACACTGGTCTCTCCCGGCTCCTTTCTCCCCTCTCATGCCTCATCCAGTCCCTGCGAAACCCCGTCGCTCCACCTTCCAAGCACACCCAGAGGGGGACCCCCGCTCCACCCCCCACCCCTATGCTACTGTCCCCAGATCCACGGCTGTGACCCCCACCAACCACTGTCCTGGGTCACTGATGTCGCTCTTAACACTGCTGTTTCGTTCATTACCACCGCCAGCCCCCGGTCCTCGGGTTACTCTGCAGCCCCCCTTTCACCCAGTAAAGGGCCTCACTGGGGCTCGCAGGCTTCTCACAACCTAGGCCCGCCCCGCCCCATGCCCTCACCCTCTCACTCTGCTCCAGCCACACCGGCCTCCTTATTGTTCTTCAAACCCACCAGCTACGTTTCTGCCCAGGGTCTTTGCACAGCTGGTCCCACTGCCCGGAATGCTCTTTCCCTAGACAGCCACAGGGCTGTCTTCCTCATCATCTTGCCACCTGGGGTCAAACGTCACCTCAGGGAAGCCGACTCTGATGCCCTATTTCAGACCGTGTCCTTCCCCTGACACCTCAGGCCTGCCCCGCCCCCCACCCCTGCCTCGCGTCCCCACAGTGCTCTGCACCTTGTAACGCCCCTTGTAATGTCCTTGCCATGCTTCTTGTTTCTGGGTCTGTCTGCAGCGTGGTGTGAGCACACGCGGGCAGGCATCTCCTTCATTCTCAGACGGAGCCCAGTACCTAGAGAATGCCGGGCACATAGTACACACTCCCTAGGCACTGGTTAAATGACTGCATTGTCCCTCATCCATACAATGGGTTTAATTTCCTTCCGATGAAGCTGAGCCTCAGAGCTCAGTACCCGGCCAGGGACACACAGCTCAGAGGAGCAGAGCAGAGACTGGACTTGGTTCTTTCCCCACAAGAAGCTGCCTCACACTTAGGTGGGTGGACTGATGGTAAATGTGGCCCCAATCCTCTGCCCTCCCCTCTACCCACACCCTTTGTGTCAATGCCGAGTGTATTCCCACTCCTTGAATCTGGGCTGGCCATGTGACCTGCTTTGGCCACAAGGATGGGGCAGAAGTGGTGGCCTGCCAGCTCCAAGCCTGGGCCTCCACTTTCTCCTGGGACCCGGCCACCACCACGAGCACAAATCCAGGCTGGCCATGATGTGGAGTCAGCCCCCTGCCAACCTGCCAGCTGACAGTGGACGCATGCACGGGCCCAGCCACAGTCAGCCAGGTCCGGCCCGGAACAGCAGAGCCATCCTGTCAACTCGCAGATTCCTCGAGAACGCAAGTCGTTGTTCTGTGTTGAGAGCCACCGAGGGCTGAGTCGTTACGCAGTGTATATGTGGCAATAAGTAACTGATACACTCAGATGCCAACCAGACTCTGCATGGGGAGAGTCTGCCAGGCCAGCCGTGGGCAGCTCTGACAAGGGGAGTTTCTGGTGGGCTTGGAACTGAGGCAGGGCCCTGGGCACCAAGGATCAGCAGCTTTCTCATCCCCCCTGGTGCTGAGGCCAGTGGTGAGACAGAGGGTGGGTCATGCTACTGGGGAGAGGCCCCAGTTACTCCTGCCAGGCAGCTCCAAGCCCCCTGCAGGCTTCTCTTCCGGTGGGAGTGGAAGGGCAGCCGGACTTGCCCCAGTGGCCCCCTGAGACTCAGCTTTCTGCACACCGGGCCACCCACTGTGGGTGTCACAGGGAGTGCCTTATGCCAGAATTTCTCAAAATTCAGCCAGGGGAAGAGTGGACCCTGTGGGGGAAGGGTAATGAAGAATGTGTTCCTGCCCCTCAGTTGGGGTCCCTGAAAGCAGAGCGAGAGGCAGGGGTGGGGTGTGGGTAGTTTATGTGAGACTGAGCCCAGGGAGCAGGAGTGAGGCTGAACCGGTGAGTGGTGTTGGGTGCCCAGGCTCAAGCCTGCCCGGGGCTCTGGGAGCCACCCGGACTGTGCCCCAGACTCGCCCCCCAGGGCAGGAGGCCAACTCCAGCCCCTGGGGTGGAAGGTTGTCTCCAGGCATTGGCACCTCTGCATTTCGGGGCTGCTCTGAGTGTGAGGTGCTGGAGGAGATGGGCTGGGCTCGGCCCTTGCAGTGCGTGAGGACTGGCCCCAGAGCCCGCTCTCCCCCACAAAACTGAACTCCCGGTCACCTCCGTGAAGCTGCCCTGCCCTTCCAGGTGGTGGCCGCTCCTTCCCCTGTGCCCTGTGGCCCGGAGCACAGGACTCTGTTACGATGATGAGGTCCATTTAGCACTTGTAGTGTAAATGTACACATTGTAGTGTACAGTGTAGATAGTCTGCTTACGTGGCCCATTTAATGCCATGCTGCACAGTGTAGATAGTCTGCTTACGTGGCCCATTTAATGCCATGCTGCCCTGAAGAGGGTACAGAGTATCAATCACCACTTTATAGACAAGGCCTGAGGTTCAAGGTCTTGTGGCGGGAAGTGGAGGAGGCCAGATTGACCGACTCCAAGCCTGGCTCCAGAGCTGTGCCCAAAGCCCTACCAGGCAGCACAGAAATGATAGTGGGGGGTCTGTCTCCCACCCTGGACCACAGCTTCCACAGGGTCCTGCAGCTTCCCAGTCACATGCCCTGCACCCAGCGCCTGTGGTATACACGCCAACGGGAAGGTGTGCACACGAGCCAGCAGATGGAGTTGCTTTTTGCATTCCAAACTCACACTCCCACGGGCAGCTACCAGCAAAAATAGCCACCTCATTTGAATGGAGTTACAGGAGGAAGACATGAGAACCCAACTTCACACAACTGGACATTTTCAAAAAAGGAAGGTAGCAGCCGGCCTGCAGCCTAGCAATTTAGCACAATTAACTGAAGCCACAGCCCCAGTCAATATAATAGCAGGCCCATTATCAGTTTTGCCACAAGCCATTATTCATGATCTCTGAGTCTCACTGGCTCACCCGGGGCGGCTGCAGCGCCCCTGCTTCTCCTGCAGTCAGCTATATTTTAATCAGCTACATTACGGGAAAATGTCTCCAGAGAAAATCATGGCATCGCTCGGCATGTCAGCCACTCACAGATTGGAACAGGAATATTCCAAGGTGCTGTAATGTGGTGTGACACTGTGCAAGTTAATTTATAGAAAAATTAGACATCATTTGGAGCTGAGCAAGGGAGCTGAGCGGGGGGCTGGCTTGGTTTCAGACAACATTTAAATGGCCTGGGGGTTATTGATTCAGGAGGAAATCTTTGCAAGGACTCACAGTGGTCTATAAATGTCTGCCTGGAATTTCCAAACTCAGCCTAGGTGTGGACAGAGAAGACTTAGAAAGCAAGATACAGCCCCAGATTAAAAGCATTCATTTGGTACCATGAGTCTTGGAGAGATGGGAAGTTGGAGGATGGGGAGCTAAGGGTGGGGGTACGCAGAAGGGTGAAGGAACCTTCTAGCCCACACACATTTCCTGAGCCGATTGCACGGACCGAGGAAGGTTCTGGGGCCACCAGGATGAAACCACACTGTCTCTGACCTTGAGGGAGAGAAGGACAGAAGCACAGATGGCCTAACAAACCCAAGGGTGGACAAGAGCAGGGGCAGAGGGGACTTCCCATCACTTCCTGGTCACCCCATTGGTGAGGGAGGGAACCCCACCCTAAACAGTGCGAGAGGGCAGAGCACACCACACCCGACACCACACAGGTGAGCTGGTCAGCAGTTCATTAGGAATAGGTACACACAGCCTAAGGGAAGAGGGCACTGCAGGGCATGTAGGGCCCCACAGGGTGTTCTCTTGGGAGCAGAGAGAGGAAGTGGGGGCTGCAGGGGGCAGGGTTTGTAGTATGAGGGCGAGGTGCCGCCTGGTTCCTAAGGAAGGATGCCATTGAATTATATTCTGCAGGTGGCAGGAAGGGGGAGCCCAAGAGGTTGGGGACCAGGTGGGGTGCACCTGGTCCAGCTGGCAGAGGACTAGTCGGCTGGGGAACCTTCCCCACTGGGTAGGGAGATGCCTGGTGAGAGTAGCCAAACTCATTATTCTTTGGGGGTCTTGTGAGGCTCACAGGTGTGAAGGCAGCATTCACTGTTGCATCTTCATTTCAGGCCCTACAGGCAGGAGGGGCAGGGGAGGTGGGGGGCCTCCTTCTGAGTGGGGAGGGGGGAGGTGCTGAAGGCTTCCCAGGGCAGGTGGCATTTAAGGTTAGCTTTGAATGATAAGCAGCATCTCAGGACATGAAAAATGAGAGAAAAGGCGGGCAAAGCTCTGAGAACTACAGGAGGAAAGGTGAGGAGGAGGCTGGAGACTTGGGCTTGATGAGGGATGAGGAGCCCACGGGGGGCCAGGGCACCAGGTGCGGGGGACGGGAGCTGGGGCTGGAGGGTGGGTGGGAGGAAGGGCAGGGGGCTGGGGTGCCGTGCACAGGGGGCCCCAACGCGGAGAGGAAAAGACGTACAGCAACAACCCCCAGTAGCAGTGGCCACAATCACCAGCCAGACCACAGAGGACTAATGCAGAGAAGCCAGGCAGTGACCACCTGCATCTGCATGACCCCCTAGACTTGCTCTGGGCCACGTTTCTCCCTGAATCCCAGGCAGATCTCAATCAACCATTGATATCTGGGGTGCCTACCCGGTACCAAACACAGTCTGAGGCACTGAGGGTCCAACAGTGAGCAAACCAGAGGGCACCTACCCCACAGCCTTCCTTTGATGCTCGGCTTGCTAGGAGGATGTTTGTGATACTGGTGCATGAAAGTGCACACTCTCCTCCTTCTCCTCCAATCAGCATCTCCTCCTGAAGTCTCAGGAGGGGTTTGGTGCTGGGGCCATCCCCAGGAGATCTGCCCGGCTGCTCCTGTCAGCTGACCACTGCACCCCGCCAGTTGCCATTTCCTGCTTTTACTGCCAGCATATTTCTCACGACGGTGTCTTCTGCCTTCTTATCCTCTCTTGTAACCACAGACTAGTTCAAAGCTATTCAAACAGAGGGAGAGGTGCATATGCACACATGCACACTGTATCAAAACCACTCTTGCCCCTTCAAATCTCTCCTGCACGCTCATCAGGGCAACATTTCAGAACACAGACCTGGTGATGTCACACACTGCAGCACAAAATCCGTCACGGGCTCTGCCTCTGGACTAAATTGTGTCTACCGCATCCCTCCACCTGAATTCATGCTGAAGCCCTAACCCCCAGGGTGGTGGTATTTAGAGATGGAGCATCTGGGAGGTGATTGGGTTGACATGAGCTCATGATGGGATCAAAGCCCCTAAAAGAAGCGACACCAGAGAGCTTGCTCTCCCTGTCCATCACACAGTGAGAAAGCAGCTGTCTGCAAGCCAGAAAGAGGGCTCTCACCAGGGCCTGAATCAGCAGCACCTTTATCTTAGACTTCCTGGCCTCCAGAACTGTGAGAAATAGAAGTCTTGTTGAAACTGCCCAGTCTGGGGGATTTTGTTATGGTAGCCCAGGTTAAGACAGGCCCCTTGTGGCCCATCGGAAAAGCCCCAGCTCCTTGCACAGCCCCCAAAAGCCTTCTCTGCAATGCCTTCTCCTCCCCACCCCAACCTGCATGCAGCACTCCTGCCAATTGTTTGATTGCAAATGTCCCTCAGAGGAACAGTAAATGGAGGTCTGGCCCCAGTTCGTCATCTTTTTCCGTATCCCACCTTTCACGATGTGCATTTGCAGTTCTTCCCACCGAAGGTAAGGAGTACTTCCCCAGCCCTGGACTCCAGGCTCAGCCATTTGACTTGCTTTGGCATGACCAGAGCAGAGGCACAAAACACACCATGCAGTTGAGCTTGCGTCTCGCATTTCCACCATTGCCCAGAGAAGGGCTCCCTGTGGGTAGCTGCTGTGTTTGGGTCCCCAAATGAATACCTGTAGAATACAGGCCACCCACAGAACAGCAAAAATAAATGCTTGTTGTTCTGAGCCATTACATTTTAGGATGTTTGTTATGCAGCGTTATAATGGCAATAGTTCACTGACACAGACACTACACTGTTGTTTCAGTTTTTGACTTCTTGCCTCCTCTTGCTTAGAAGGCCCTCGTAGCCTAAACTCCTCTTAGCCTAAACACATTTCAAGACTTAGCTCGCCATTACATTTTACAGGAAACCGCCTCCACCGTTTCCAGAAATTATGCCATCTTATCTCTGATCCTGCATTTGGAGAAAAAGCACTATGGCAGGTAGGAGCAGAGAAGGGGTCCAAGTGTCCTCTGGGCGCCAGGGCTGAGGTCATTTTCCTCACTTTCTCCCAGGAAGAAGAAAGCAGAACATCTCCCACTCTCTGAGGTCAGCCATAGGATCAGCCACCGGCTCGGCGGGCCCCCTGCTATTTGCGCTGCGGGCTGCTAATGCGTTTGCCTTCCTAGTTACTGTGTCAGTTCCCAGCCACAACCCTGTGTAGTTGTGATGTAAGTAAGATAAAATGACATGCTATCCCATCCCATGCTCTGGAATTTAAACAGCTGCTAACACCTCCCAGAAAACATTGTATTTAGTAACTAGCCAGCCTGTGTTTTAATTTCAGTCTCTTTGCTCTTCCCAGCCTTTATTACATGCCAGAGATTTCTGTGCAAACACGGCTGCATCTTTGCTACATCTTTGGCAGACTCGATGATCCCTTTGCCTTTTTTGCCTGGTGGTGACAGAGGCCTTCCTTATCCCTGCACCACTCAGCAGTCTACAAGTAGAGGGAGACACACACACACACACACACACACACACACACACATACACCACATGACACATTTTCCCAGCCTCCAGGGTTCCCTTGGCCCCCACAATGGCATCCAGCAGCTGCTCAGTTCCTAAATCAGTCACCTACTTCCCACCACCTTCAGGAACCCATGGAGGCCAGAGGGCCAAAGCCAGACCCTGCCTATGCAGTTGCTAACTGGCATGCACACTGTGATTTTTCCTCTTCCTTAATGTCTCAGGGCTATTCCAGCAATAATACAGACCACCTTTTAGTGTGGGAGTCTGATAAAATAAATTATTGTTCAGCAAATATTCACTATGTACACAGTATGTGAGCAGAGCATACTTCTTTACCCCACGGATATTGAGCTGACCTTGGGACTTGCTTTGACAGTGAAATGGTCATGATATGAGCAATGGGTTGAAGTATACTCATGTGAATGCCCACCTGTGACTCATATGTGCCCTGCATAACCCCAGATCTAATGAGGATGAGTGCACACAGAGCAGGTCCTGACCCCACTCACCTCTTGGAGCTGAGTTCAAGATCAGCCAAGACCCCATGACCCACAGACAAATGTGTGGGTAATAAATGCTCCTCGCTGTGAGCCACTGAGTTTTGCAACTGGTTGTTAAGCAATAATAACTGACTAATTCAAAGGAGCAGGTTCCTTTCCTTCCACATTCTCCCTTGCTGTTCTTTTGAATATGAAATAGGCAGCAATTGGCATTGCTGATCAGCCCCAAGAAGAGTGTGAAGTTGGAGTAGCTTTGCCAGGAGTGAGGGTCTCACTATGTGTAGTCAGACTGATGATCTTACAGGCTCCCCAGCAAATAGCCACCCCTTATTGCTTATTAATATGGTTATAGGCAGGGCAAAGCTGGCTCAGCGGCTGAGCCACTTGGTCAGTGCAGACTCCAGGCTGGGACTTGGCCTCCTTAACATCATGTGCTAGCCAGCTGAGCCCCAGCTGTCCCAGGGACCATGCCAGCACACTCAGAATGAGCAGTGCAGAGGCCAGCACTCCGACGGTGGCCTCCCTGAGGCGCTGACCAACTGTGGAGGTGCTGAATCGAAAGCAAGCCCTTCTGGAAGGTCTTGGAGAGCAGAGCTCGAGGGTTGAGTACTCAGGGACCTCACTGACTCCCGAAGTCAGTCAGCTGCTCTCCACCTCCTGCCCTGATCACCTTTTCCTTTGCCAGCCTCTTCACCCAATTCCAGCCCTTCCATTCCATGTCTCTGGCTCACCTGTCATGGCCCTGATCAATGACCCAGGAAAAACATTTGTTTATCCAGAGAGTCAAATCTCCAAATCACCGAGATAATCAATATTCGACTACTGTGCTCCAGGGCAGGGGATCGATTTGCTGCCAGCCATTGCTAGGCAACTGGAAGCTTTCAAACCATCCTCATGCAATGAAGGAGGCTGGCAAGAGGAGGGCAGCGCTGTGGGGCTGGTGTGTGAGGGTCAGCACCATGTGGAGGCAGGGAATCAAATCAGGGGGTGAAGACAGACTTGCTGCTTTCAAGACTTCAGTGATGTTCCATCAGACACCCTGGCTTGAAGCAAACCACTTGCTTAAAAATATTTTTTAAGTGTAGAAATGTCAAGTATTTACACAAAGAGATACTACAATGAACATCCGTGGACCCCTCACCCAGCTTCAGTAATCACCAATCCTCCATGAATTCAATTTCATTCCCTCCCTCACCCATGACTCCCCCAAACAGATTATATTTAAGCAAATCCTCAGTGTCATCTGTAGGTATTGAGTAGGCATCTCTGAAAGGGAGGGACTCCCACAAACAAAAACAAAAAACACAGCACAGTTTTCAGGCTTTTAAGAAAAAATATTAATTCCTTCCCATCAAATATCCAGTCCACGTTCAAATGTCCCCAAATGTCTTGATTTTTTTTTTTTTTTAGTTTTATTGTAATCAGGATCCAGATAAGTTTTGAATATTGCAATTGGTTGGTATGGTCCTTCCATTTCTTTTAATCTACCAATTTTCCTTGCAGCTTATTTGTTGAAAAGAATTGCTCGCCTTGTAGAGATTCCCACAAGCTGAATCTCACACCCTGTGGTGTGGTTCACCACGTTCCTCCACCTTCCATATTTCCTGCAGACTGGTAGGGAGCTCACGCAGCCAGTCAGATCCAGGGTCTGCTGGTAACACTACTTCTCATGTAGTCTGTGATGCCTGATTCTCTCTCTTTTTTGTAAGGTTGGCAGGTGTTGATTGCTTATCAGGGATCAACACCCTGCAGAGTGGAAGGACGTAAGTACAATACATATATTGAGATATATGACATATATTGAGTCGTGTCTGGAATATATCCAGAACCCTTCCAAATGATTAAGGAAAAGGTAGACACCCCACTTGGATGACAAACCATTGTTTTTGAACAAAAGGCTTTTAATTCATTTCTCCTAGAACTGACTCTAAACATGAAAATCAATTAACAGAAAAGTCTTAAGCTGCAGCTGGGGAGAGAGGAAACATGGGGGGACACAATGATAAATCATCCACCTCCCTTCAACCATGGAGGCAAACATTCCACATGTTTACTGGAGGAGGAGAAGGGCTGCTTTGGAGAAACCAGTTGATGAATTTCCCAAGCCCAACTGACCAAGATTCTTCAGAGTTCCTGAGGGATTCATCCGATGTCAAAGAAAATCAATGTCGGTGATTGATCTCATGAATTCCCCTTGTTGTGCTCAGTGATAAGAGAAAGTCACAACTCCTGGAATTTGGTATATCCATAGAGACCACTCTGGGACAAAATGTGTAAGCGCTAGTAAATTACTTCAAAGCTTTTCTCTTTTTTAATTAACTGAAGTAATTTTGTAATAATCCCCACAGCTTGTGTCTTAAAATGGAAATCAGTTAAGGATCGAATCCATCTTCTCATATCATTTCCCCGGTTCTGTGGCTCAAACCTCGAGAGCTCAACCTCAGGGGCTGGTGGTGACTCAAGGCTTTAATAAAACACACAGAACTTTCAGACTTCTCTCCAACCTCAGCAGATGGTAACAAGTGTCAGGAACATTTAATTAGCCCCTGCATTAGCTCATGATTTAATGAGCCCCATCTAGCTGCATGCCTGTGATGTGTGGATCTGCCGGGACATAGCTTCTGAAGGGCTATAAAAAGCTTTTGGAGAATGATGTGTTTGAGTGTTTCAAGTCCCCAGACTGCCGTAAAAGGCAAAGGCCATCCTCCGCCCCGCCCCCAACCGTTCCTCTTTGTTGTGCACACACAGCAAATTGAGACTCCCAAGGCAATGGATTCCACGTCCCCAATTCCTTTGGGGGTCGTGGGCTGTGCACACAGCTTCATAGCACCACTGAGCCAGAGGGACCTCGCCTAGAAGCCCTTGTGCTTATATGCCTTGGAAATGCCTTTGAAGGGCAATTCACTCTCATTATCATGTTTGAGCCTTGCAAAATCCTGAGTAAAGCAGTTATTACCCCACTTGACAGGGGAGAAAACAGCCAAAGTCTGAAGTCTGAGGGCAACAGTGAGTGAATGAAAAGGCCAACATGGAATCCACCTGCCTCTGTGCTGAGCTGGGTCCAGGCCCCAGCAAGCATGGCAGCAGGGGGAGGACTGGAGTCTTCATCCAGGAACCCTGGAAGCTCAGCAGGGCCCGGCACTTACCCTGGGAATTCAGGGAAGGCAAATCCAACAGTTCACGAGGACCACCCCACAATATTGTCATCTTGATGGTCAGGAAGTGAAACCCAAATCGCAAGCCTCCGTCCTCGCCAGGAGATGGCTGCGTGGAATCCCCTCGGGACGGTGCTCCTCCTGGAGGCAGGCAGCAAGCGCCACCTCAGACAATGGGGACGTTCTCTTCGGGAGGACCAAGCCAGATTCCTTCCTCTCTCTCCAGGGGAAAAATGTCTTCCACCCCAAGGAACCATCACCCCAGCATGGTATATTCAAAGGGGTGAGACATGCTGTGAGCAGCCTCTGAGTTTCCCCGGGTTCCAGGCTGACCTCTGACTACAATGGGCAAAGGAACCACCCCAGGTTTCTTCTGCAGCCACACATCTGGGAAGTGCACCCCCCCGCCCCAAGCCCTGGCCCTTTCCACTTTGCCAATGGAGAGATTTCCAGCAGAGCTGGCAGGCTGGACTTTCTCAACCCTGGATTTGCAAGGTGTGGTATGCTGGCAGGGGCACCAACGGAGGAAATGGTTTGGAAAGAAATACCAGGAGCAGCTGTGGAGGCAGAACAGGCAGCCAGGAGGCAACACCAGCTCCCCTTGGCTCCTCCAGGCGGAGAAGGTTTTATATCCGAGACCTCCAGGGATCATAAGATCCCCACTCCCAGCCTCGGAGATTTAACTCCCAGGCGTCTCGGTTAAGAGCAAAGCCCCTCCACCTGCCTTCATGTTTGAATCGCCCCAAAGCAAGTTAATCTGCTTGCTGGATGGGGCAAAATTCTCATATCAGCATTTTTAACATCCCCCCCATGAGGGGCATTAGAATGCCCAGCCAGAGTTGAGATTTACTCCCCTATGGGAACCTTTGATGCAAGGTTTTCTCAACTCTGGCTGCAACTGGAATTCTCTGGGAGCTTTAAACAATGCTGATGTCAGGACCCTGCTGCAGAGATCCTGATTTAATGGGTCTGGGGCACAGCCTGGGCAGCAGGGTTCTTAAAGCTCCCCAGCTAAGCCTAATGTTCAGCCAAGGTTGAGCTATGGCTCTGAACACTTTTATCCTTGTGCTGTCAAACGAGCCCCTGGAAACTCTGGGCCCCTCTGGCTTTAAGAAACTCACCCAGTTCCAAGGAGCACCTACCCACAGGTAGAAATGATCCTGAAAATCTTCACAAGTTAGCAAATTAACTGATACACTGAACCCTCAGGAATGACTTTATTTCCTTCAAGTGTAATAATAATCCCAAACCCTGTGTGGTATTTAAATACCATATAAACCCTTTTTTGTGTAAGTTCTGATTCAAACATGACCATGGAGAAGTATTTACGGGTCCCTGAACTCCTATTTCCTCACCTGTAGAATGGAGCTGAGAGATTTGCTTCTGGTCGCTGGGTTTAGGATTCAAATCCAGACGTCTGACTGAGCTCAGGGCCGTTCACCTGCGCTGCTTTATAACACATGCTAGAGACAGGTCTGGGAAGGGAAGTAGGCTGCATGGGGGCAGGAGATGGTGTTCTTTCAAAAGAACATCAGGGTTTGGGGAAAACTGTGGCCGCTGAGTATGTGAGGCTCACCAGCTGGCACCCAAGGCAGGAACCCCTTCTGATGATCTTGCTGAGATTACAAATCATGGTGTCTGGCTGGCACTTGAGCAGACTGGGAGGAAAGACTCGGTTTGCCTGCAAGGCTGGACCAGGGCAGGAGGTGGGGGTGATCCCTGGGCAGAGGCAGGAGGCAGTCTCTTCTGGAGGCTGACGACCCACTGCTCAACCTCCTCTTGTGGCACCTGGAACTCACCTGGCTTTAGCCCAAGATTTTATTCCAGACGACTTTGTCTCTTTGGACCCTGGGAGGAGCCAGTATGAAGAGTGAGCAGAGCAGGACCCTCTATGTGGAAGGATTTCAGAGCCATCAGGACATTACCTGCCACCTGTCACTTCTATGGAAGCTATTGGAGGATGTGCTCCAGCAAGATGAGGACATAAATCAAGTTAGACAAAAACACAGGATCCATGTAACAGGAAATCCAGCCACAGGAAGACAGTGAGAGGAAGTTCCAGAATAATGGAGAAGGCAAGGGTGATGGAAAGGATGGCTCCAGATCAGAGCAAAAAGCGAAGTCTCCAAGAAAAGATTGGAACAGATATATTACCTAAGGCCTATAAACATTTGGAAATCATTATTGACAGGTGTCCAAAACCTTTTCAAAGCGTTTGGGAAAACAATATTACAGGCTAAATTTAAAAGTATGCAAATAAGAAGCTGAGGCAATGATTAACACCAGGAAAAACAAAAAACTGCAGAAGAAAGGAACTGACAATATTTACGTAGGTATAATAATGTAAAGACTATTTAACCAAAAAATAAATAAAACTAATATAACCATACTGAGAGGGTTGTGGGAAAGAATAGGGGCTTGGAGTTAGAGCATAAGAGAGTTAAATACTCACCTACCAGAACAGGAAATAAATAGATAATATTTAAACTTAATAAATGAAGGAAAAAAACGTGTAGGACTAGTACTTAAGAATCATGGAGGCAAAACCTAGAAGAGAAAGATTGAAAGGGTTGTAAGTGGCTGTCCCAGGACTGAGAGTTGGGTTGGGTATTTCCTGAAATTGTTTGTTATTATTAGATGTTTTCAACTATCGGCATATTAACATTCACACTGGATTTCACTCCAATACGGGAAAAGTGGGAAAGAGAACATTGTTGGTTTTTAAAAAAATAGGCAACGAAGAGCAAGCAAATGGTTACTTAGGCTACCCCACCAGGGACCCCATCTCTGGCCCTGGTTAACTCCACTGCAGCAGATGTAGGAGGGTTTAAAGCAGGTCTGGCCACGCTTAGGACGCTGCTCAGGCACGCTCCTCTTTCCTGCTCCAGTGCCAGCCCCAATCAATTACTTAATGTCTATGAACATTTGGAAAGTATTATTGATGGGCATTTGAAGCCTCTTCAAAGCATTAGGAAAAAAAACAGCAGAGGCTAAATTGAAGACCATGCAAATAGAAAACCCCCACAGGGCTCTGAAGTCAGCCTCCATCAATGCCAAGCTTATCCAAAAGGCAGTGACAGAAGCCGACTTCCAACCTTCACTCCCCACGTACCAGGTGGGCTGAACAGAAGTTGCCACCTTGCAGGCAGGGCCACGCGCTGCCTCCTTGTCCTGCCAGGCCTCTTGGTTTAAAATGTCTCTGGGAATACTGTCCACTGTTTCTGCAAAGGAGCCAGGAAGGCAGTCCAGGGGCTCAGGGACCCAGGCCTGATGCCATCACAATCGGGACCCCCAGCTGCCCAGGGCAGGGGCCTCCTCTCTAGGGAGCCCCCTCTGGGACCCCTGATAAGGTGCTTCTCCCAGGCTACTCTCCCATCTGTGAACAACAAGAATGCAGCACCCCTGGGGCACTCTGGGAGTGGGCCAGCCCCGGCCACGCAGCACTGTCTCCCCTCACCTGCTGCAGGCAGCTGGGCCAGTGGTTTGGTGTGGAGTTTTTGCAGCCCAACACGTGGGTTTAGAGCCACACTCCAGCACTCACTAGCCTGTGCCTGTGGGCAAGGATGGCCTCTCCAACCCCCATTTTCCTCATCCATACAATGGGAACAATGGCATTTGGCTCAGAAGGCAAAGGTGAAAATTTGATGCAGCTCTTTCTGCAAACGCCTCACACAGTCTATGCACTCAAATAGCTCCCATCATTATTGCTAATGAATATCCTCTAAATCCCTGAAATGTCTCCCCCAGTCAAGGAAAAACTCTCCCCCGAGTGCCCCTTCTTCAGGTCCCTATGGGACCCAGGAGAACCTGGACCCTTCCCCACACCTCTTCGGCCCTGCTCAGGCCAGGTTCCCAGGGCTGTTCAGCTCTGCCTGCTCACAGTTCCCTCCTGCGCCTTCACAAGGCCCACCGAGGCATCTTCCTTGCAAAACCAAACACATCCGTTTTATTTACCTCCTCCGGACCCTGCTGGTGAGATTTCTGCCCCAGGGTTACGGGGAAGGTGAGCACATAACACCCAACCCTGGGCAGATGAGACTGGCTGCGGGGTACTGGCCACGACCAATCACAGCCTGGGGGGGACCCTACATGCCACGCAGGGCCACAGAAGGTGTGCACTTGCGAACGGAGCGAACTCTACCATGGGCTCTGGGGGACAGACTTTGTAGTATCAAAAGGGTGGCTGACCCCGGGCTCCCTGGTAGGACATCTCTGGTTTATTTGAATAACTCCGCAGACTGGCAAGAAACTAAAGCCCACTCCCCAGGGATGTGCAGGAGCTGCTCCTGGTCCCCTTGATGAGGCCCGTCCTTTGGCTCCTGGACTGATCCGCAGGGGCTTATGGCAAGGCCATCCCAAGCCCTCCCCGTTTCACCAGATGTCAAGCATGTAATACTGGACTTTAGTTTGTAGCCAGACACCAAACCTCCCCAGGGATGGACAACAGTGGGTGCCCTCAGGTTTTAGTTAATGTAGTTTTAAGTATCAATTTTTTTCTCACTACAGAAGGGCTATGCAGTCCCCAAGGTGCTGGGCTGAGAGGGGCACGGGAATAAGGTGTCCGCCTGCCAGCCCTCCCTCCCCTGCTCAGTGTGCCGTGAAGACCCTCCGAGGAGACTGCGTCTCACCACCAGCCCCCTGCCCCCAGGGTCCAGAGGCAGGGCAGATTCTCCTTCCGTTCCCCTGGCTGTCTGCGTCTGCCTGGAGCTCCTCTCTCCTGCCTCCTTCCGTTTCTCCCCCACGGTCCCCTGTCTTTCTCTGTCTCCCTGCCTTCCTGCCCCCACTCCCTCTCCACTCCAGATCCCAGCTCCGCCCTGGAGCCAGACTCTGAAAGACGCCTCAGTCCTACAGGCCTCTGCAGAAAGATGGTCGCCCTCCTGCCCGGGAGGCCTCAAGCTGCAGTCGTGCCAAGCAAGCCTCTCCTAATGCCTCCTACCAAAGGCCCTCCCAGGATGAGGTGGGCATGGGGAGAGAGGAGAAAGGGCAAACTTCATGAGGAAAAAAAGGCTCATTAGAAAATAAAGTGTGCAAAGAAGGGACAGGCCTTTGGATGGGAGAGGCAGAAAGGCCTGAGAGGGACGCTGCAGGGAATTTGGGGCTGGCACTGAAGTGGAGGGAAGGTGGGGTCGCTGGCTGGGCAGCGTTCCCGCCGAAGCCAGAGCTTGTCCTCCAGACCCACCAGCCAAGCAGCTGGCGAGCGCAGCTTCCCCTGGGCAGGGGTGGTGGCCCCACAGCACCCAGGGTGGAAATAGAAAACTCCCGGCTCTGTTTGCAAGGTCGAAAGGTCATGGAGCAGAGCCAGGCCGAGGTCACACTCCACAGGCCAGCAGGTGGGGCACGTCACCCTGCCTCTCTGCCACAGGCCTAGGTGACAGCTGGATTTCACACAGCTGTACCAGAATCTCCAGCACCTTCTAGTCTGACCAGGCCCAGGTGTGCCCAGACCTCCCAAGGACCAGGCTCCCCCACCTGCACTGTGTTGCCAGAAAAGCACAGCCATTGAAGAGCAATTGACATTAGGAGCACTTCCATAGGATGTCAGCCAGCAGATCACCAGGTTTTTGTCTCAGTCACGACTCGGTGGAGTTTATTACAGGTACCAGGAGCCTGGAGCTTTGGCTTATACCAGCCTCTACTTTTCTGTGTTAATCCTGGACTGTCTTGGCATCCTATCTCCACCTGGTAGGCATGTGTGCACGTGCATCTATGCAGGAGTGTGCATGTATGTGTGTGCATATGTGCATGTCTGTGTCTGCATGTGCATGTATATGTCATGTTTGTTCACAAGCTCTGGGCTATCAGCCCAGGCATCTGATAGCAGGATGAGATCAAGGTCCACCTTAGACAGCCCAAGGCAGAAACACTCCACGCTAGCCGCCAGCCAGGCATGCTGGGGACGGTCAGAACACCTGCCTCGCATGCCTGGCCAGAGTCACACCCACTCGCACGCCCTGTCTGACACACTCATGCACACACTTTGGCATTCAGCTGCTGTGTAGTAGGAGGCTCTCGAGAGCTGTAGCAGACAGGTCTCAACTCTGAGCAGACGTTTGAGGCCCAAGCCCTTGTGTTAATCCCAGAAACTGCTGCCCAGCCTGCTCTTTCCACTATTTGCCCCCAGGGAGCTTCCAGGCAGCCGGGCAGCAGGGCTGGGAGGGGCCAGCTCTGAACCCCTTGGCCCCTATGGGCACCCACGGTCTGCCTCCAGCCTGCTGCCTCCCAGCCCCTGTGCACCTGCACAGGCCAGCTGCTCCCCTGGGAAGAGCAAGGTGGGCTGCTGGCCAAGCCTTCCTGACACCTCTGGGTCCTGTCCTGAGGCCAGACAGGGAAATGATTCCAGACCTGCTCCTCAGCCCCTCCCCAGCCCTGTCTGAGCCACCCTGTGTTAGGAATGATTCGCTGAGTCTAAAACATCGCCCCTTGCCTGGAGAAGAAAATGATTTTCCTTGTTCTTTACGGGCTGCGCATGAACAACTAGAGGTGCCCAGAGCTCCCCCTTGTGGCAAAGCCTCACAGGTACAGCGTCTGGACACTTGGGGTCCAGGTGCCTTCCCAGTACCTGAAAGGTGGGTGGGAGGCAGCGGGTACAAGCACCTACGTACTGGGGAAAAAGACCTGTATTTAGGTGCTTTACACCAGGCAGAGCCCCCTGGATACCTGAAAACCGTGTATCTCCGCGACTAAAGCCATCCTCAGGTGTCACCCTGGGCTCTGGCCGAATGCTGTTTGATCTGCTGCGAGCACTCGGAGGCCCCCTGCAGCATTTCTAGAGGCAGCGGGGATCTTGGTGGCGGGGTGGGGAGGGGAGGGGCGGGTTCTCTCCCCACCCCGCGACAGTTGCCAGGGATGGAAACGCTGCCTTGCCTGCCGCATCCTTTGGACCAGCCCCTGCCCTCCCCGGCCTTGCCGGACGCCCTCCCTCTCACAAGCTCCAAACCTGAGGAAGAGCAGAAAGAAGCATAAATCATTGTAACAAAAACACATACCTGTGCAGCACTTCCTCTGCAGCAAGCCCTGTTCTAAGTCTGTCAGATACATTAATTCATTTAGTCCTAATGCTGGCCATAGAGAACATTTGTAAAACATAAAATTTCAAGGAAGGAAAATAAAGGCTACGGTCTCATCATGCATTTTCTCCCAGTTCCTCATCAGTGCAAAGGCTGTTTCACCACACAGAGGTCCCATGGCACATCACGCCCCTGCTCTGTGCTGTTCCATTGCCCACAGTCTCATGACCCAGGGGCGTTAGTCTTGGCAAAATTCTTAGCGGCTGCACTGTATTCCATCTTCGGGACGGACCATCATTTATTTGACCATTCTGGGTGGGGGGGACCATGTGTTCCTTCTGAGTGTGGGAATCTGCATGATGCCAACTCCTGGGTTCATTTTACTCCAGCCCCTTAGCTGCTCATATATCATCTTAGGGGTGCTCGAGCAGTAACATTTTCCCAACACCCCCGACTCTGGGTATCTCACATGTGTGTGTGTTTACACACATGTGCAGGCGCACATGTGAACATGTGTGTGTTCCAGCTCATGTAGACTTGTTAGACTTACCTTCTAAGAAGACATACTTCTTAGGCATATGTACAAACAAATCGAAAACAGGTATTCAAATAAATAAGGGCATATGAATGTTCAAGCAGCCTTATTCAAAAGAGCCAAAGGTGGAAACAGCCCAAATGTCCATCAACAGATGAAAGGATAAACTAACTGTGGTCCAGCCATAAAAGGGAATATTGCTCGGCTATAAACAGGAATAAGGCACTGATACATAACATAATACGAATGAACCTGGAAAACATTCTCAGTGAAAGGATCCAGGCAGAAAAGGCCACATGTTGCGTGATCCCATTTATGTAAAATACCCAGAATAGGTAAAACTGTAGAGACGGAGGTTGGCAGCTGCCTGATGGGTGCGGCGTTTCCTTTTGGAGTGATGAGAATGTTTGGGAGCTAGAGGTGGTGGTTGCACCGCATTGTGAATGGGCTAAATGCCACTGAATTGTTCACTTTAAAATAGTTGTTTTATGTTATGTGAGTTTTATCTCAATTGAAAAAAAAAGTCACACTAATGACTCCTTTCATGCCTGACTTTTAGTCAGGGAGGCCCCAGGCTCCGTCAGCCTCCCATCCCTCCCCTTTGCTTTGTTCAGGACCCGTATTTTTTAGAGAAAGGACTTCAGTCATGATGCGGGAGCTGAATGGCCTTTGCTGAGGACTTTGGATCTTATTTTTATTTTTAGACCATGTCCAAAAGAAACCGAAGGCCCAGCAGGCGCAGAGCAGGGTTTGGACAGTGGCCAAATGCTTCTGAGATTCTGCTGTGCTGCTCCCCAGGCCCCCTAAGGAAAGGCGGGGCAGTCTCTGCCCGGTGGTGCTAATCCAGTAACTGAGGGCTTGTCTCCCAAAACCCTAACCAGGAGCATAAATCCCTTTTAATTTTTGAGACTGTAAAGCAGTCTCCCCACATGAAATTAGTGAGGAAGCAGCCCCACTTCCTCCACCCACTCCATGGGAGCTTAGAAGATCTTGGGGAGACCCCTGGCCATCCTGCACCCCTCCAGTCTCTCAGCAGCTCAGGGCATCCATTCCTAGGGTGACCCAAAGTCCACAGTGGTGGGATGGCTGCATGCAGCAGGTGCACACAGCACTGCCCGTACTGACCGCCAAATGGTCCTCGAGGCTTCCTTCTGACCTTGAAACCTGGGCACAAGGAGAAAACTTGGCATTTTCTCCCATCATCACATGCTGACCCCTGCCTCCCAGCATCATCACCAGCTCCGTCCACAAAACTTTCCTAAAACACCTACCTGAGCTATGCCGGGCGCTGCACCAGTCTCCACTGAGCATCTGTCACACCACTTCGGCCATCACTTATTGGTGGTTCAGTTTTGGTACTTTTAGCTCTGGTAACAGAGACCCTGAATCAGTTTGGCTTCATCAGTGAGGGGCTTTGCTGTCTCCAGAGAGGAGCTGTGGGGGAAGGATGGGGGGCAGGCTGGGGTCAGCTGGTCAGCAATGTCACAAGGACCCAGCTTCCCCCCCTCCCTGCCCACCTTCCCCAGGGTGCTGGCTGTGACCCCAGACTGGGTCCACTCAGGGTGCCAGATGGCTGAGGCCACCCGAGGCCTGCAATCCACAGAACGGCCTCCAAAGGAAGAAAAGAGCCACTGAGACCCTGTCTGGAAGCCCTCCAGCAGACGTCCTCAGCCCCCACTGGTCAGTGCAGGGCCACGTGCTCATTCCTGAACCAGTCACTGGCCATGGAAACAGGATTCCCGGGATCACACTGACCAGTGGTTCTCAGAGTGTGGCCCCCAGGCCAGCAGCATCAGCCTTACCAGAGAACTTACTGGAAATGCAGATTCTTGGACCCCATCCCAGAGCCACTGAACCAGAAACTCTAGGGGTGGACCTCAGCAAACTGTTTTTTTTTAAACTGTATTTTATTGGCTAGTGTAATTACCATGCTTTAAACACTGTTCAACAGAATATGAACTTAATACCTCATGTAATTTCCTAAGGAAATGAAATTTCCTAAATAAAAATTCCTAAGATTTTATAAAATAAAAAGCACAGGATTTCATATAAAAACATTTTTCTAGGTTAAGCCTGAAATACTATTAATTTTTTTCAAACAAGCCTTTAAATAAGCCCTCCAGGAGACTCTAATGCACAGTAAAGTTTGGGAATCCCTGGGTTAGACTGACCATCTGGGGTGCTGCATCCCTTATCTATTGCTGTGGAACAAACCACCCCAAAACTTAGTAACTTAAAACAACAACTATTTTATCTGTTCATGACTCCAGGGGTCAATAGTCCCAGTGGGGCTGCACTGACCGGGCCTTCTATAGTCTCATCTCTGGTAGGACTGCCACATTTAGCAGATAAAAACAAGTGGTGCCCAAGAAACAACAAATAATTTTTTGGTATAAGTATGTCCCAGGCAAAAATTTATGCTAAAATAGTATTCATGGTTTATATGTAGTCCAAATTTAATGGGCATTCCTGTATCTCATCCGGCACCCTAGTCTAGGGTTGCTTACATGGCTGTGGTCATCTGGTGGGTCCGCCGACGTGGACAGTCTGATAGCTTTACTGACTGTCTGGCTGTCGGGTGACATCTACCCCCAGGGAGGTCAGCCTGGGCTTTTTCACAAGGCGGCAGGAACATTCCTGGAAGGTATGAACAGAAACTTCGAGGCCTCTTGAGGTCTAAGCTCAGGCATCTGAGCAAACAATTAACCTTCCCAGAGAGAGGATTGGCTTCTGCCCTCAGCTACCAGGAGGTGGTCTCTAGGTCCCTGCAATGTCCTGTCGGATGGCATTCTAACAGTGTGACTCATGATGGGCTTTGGGACGTGCCGTATCAGTCACCACCTCTAGAGGAGCATGAAGGGCAGCATGTGGCAGTCAGTGTGGGATCAAGCCCCAGGAGGACTGTGGATACCAAGGCTCAGGGGCCTTCCCTGGTTGGCGATGCTTGAGTATCATCACGTATCGTAGCCAGGAGGAGGGGACACGGTCCAGGGCCCCAGGAGTAGGATGACAGGAAGCTTCCTGTTTGGACCCCTACCTGCCCTTCACCTGGCCCTTTGCCTGGTTCTAATTTGAATCTCTTTGCTGTAATAAAACTGCAAGAGTAAGTATAGCACCTTCCGGAGCTCTGTGAGTCATTCTAAGTAAATTGTCCAACCGGTGGGTGGTTGTGTGGACCCCCAGATTTGCAGTTGGCTGATCTCAAGTGAGGGTGGTCCTGGGACCCCTCGATCTATGGCTGGTGTCTGAATGGAGGGCAGTCATGTGAAGGACGATACCTGCAAATGCATAGGTTGCCTGACTCTATTCCACGCTCCTCCTGTCACAGCTATTGGCCTAGGAAATCACAGGGCCAGAGCCAGTCAGGGAGATGGAGAGCAGATGTGGCCTTGGGATGCAGGGATCAGCGAAGTCACATTGCAAAGGGACCTCCTGCAGGGGTGGGAGGAACTTGTGGTCACTTTCTGCAATCTACTACAGACGCCGTGGGTGCTGGGGGAAAGACATCACGACTCTACTTGGTGGCCTGTTTTCCCCACCAGACTTTCACTCTAAGCCCCTCAAAGCCTGGGATGTGGCTTTGGCACCTACTTCCCCAGTGCCTGCATTATATCAGGGACTTGGCACATGGGAGGAAGTCAGCGTTTGATGAATGAATGTTTAAAGGAATTAACTAAAGTGAACCATGTCTTGAGTTTGGCTGCACATTAGAACCACCTGGGGAGTTTCTAAACTGCCTGTTGTTGGCTGCCCCCAAGTGCAATTAATCCCAAAGCTGGGGGTGGTGTGGAACCCAGGTCTCTGAAATTTTAAAAGCCTCCCAGGTGACCTCAGGGTTCGATTGAGAACGACTGACAAACAGAAGTAGACATGGAGGAGCTCAAACTTCTGACTAACATGTAGGCCCTGAAATCCACGCAGAGGACATGAAACTAAGAACTGTCTAGAAGGGCATGAAAATCGGCAGAAACTGTAAATTAAGGCCTGAAGATCCCAGGTACTCCAGTCACACCCAGGGAACCAGTGGGGTGGGATTGAGGGAAGATGAGAGCCTGCCTCTTGGGCGCCTGCTGACCGAGGGCCGATTCTGCTCAGGATGCTCCCAGGGGCCGCGTTATCTCCGTGGAGAGCATTGCTTAGAAAAGCCCTAATCTTCCAAGTGGACTTCTCGATGGCTTGGCTGCTGGCCAAACTCCCCACTCAGCTTTTGTTTCTCTTGGATTTGGTCTAAACAGTGGGTTTCTGGAACCAGCTCATCCTGGCTCACGAGACGGTGAAATTTTCAGGACTTTGGCAATTGTTGAACAGCCGTTCTTTAAAAAGTAAGTTATGTAAACTTACAGTGACAGAGATTATATAAGAAGATAATGAATACTCAAATTCATCACCTCCTAATTGCTTTACTATTATCTATGGTCTCGAGGTTATTTATGTCTATTGCATTTATATGGTAGAAATACTCAATAATGACATGGCAGAACTCTGTCTTGGTGCTGATAAATTGAAATCAGCCACAGTGGCAGTATTTATACCATAAAAATTGGTTAATACTATAAATCACGGCCTTTTTTTGTTGGTCCAGAGAGTCAGTTGTTAAAATTTACCCATGCACCCCTACATCTAGAAGTTAAAATAGATTAAAGTCGAATGCCAGCTCTGGGCTTCTTAGAGTCTGTGTTGAAACCAGCTCCTCTCAGTAGGAAACTTGCATTTGGATAGATGACCCACCTTCTCCCCCGCAGTCCACCCACAGGCCGCTGCCAGCACATCTTAAAGGCTCCATGGGTTCAGGACCTGTCCGGCCTCGGCACCTCAAGTTCCTGCCTCCATTGTGCTTGTTTTTAGGACATTGCACCTTTTTGAACTCCACGCTGTCTTCTGTCCATCCATCCCTTAGGCCTGATGATGGGAACGGCCCTGTCCTGCTGGTCTGCCCTGGGGCCTGGGCTTCCCATAGGCACCACAGCCTGCAGCCTTGACACAGGTTCCCTGGCATCTGTACACAAAGCCAGAGCCCAGGCCCTGTCTGCCTGGCGAGGGGGTGGGTCAGATGTATCCCTCCCACTTTACCTGGTGCTCCAGGGAGCCGCAGGCGGGGCTGACAGAGCTCCCTGCCCCACAGTCCCCACTCTGAGAGACGGCCCCTGCCCCCAGCAGACATGGCCAACTATGACCAACCACTAACCTCTGCAGGATCCTCTGAGGCTCTAACGCCTCTGTGCTTGAGGAAGTGTTTGCTGTTCACTTGGGTGGCCCTCTGAGCACTTAACACCCTCACAGCCTCTCCTGCATGTGACTGGTGGGCGGAGCAGCCCAGGGTGCCCCAAACCCAATGCTGTCCCCTTAGATGGCCTGTGCTCCAGGCCCTGCTTTGGCAGACCTAACCCATACCAGAGCTTCCCATCCTTTCTCAGTCCTCGACACACAGATGATCACCCTACACAGTCAGGACCCACGGGGTTCGGAGAGCAGGTGAAGCAGAACAGTGTCTGTCCGCCGCCCTTGAGCCCCACAGCCAATCCTACCTGCTGACACGCACGCTCTTTGGATGCGGGAGAGACATCGGTTCCCTTTGCCTGTAAAGCTGCAGCACCCTCCTCTACAAGTTCATGATATGCAATTATTTTTTTCTAAGCAATTATTTTCCTAATTTCTAATTGAAGTATAATTTACATGCAACACATTGAGAAGTATATGTCTTAAGTATACAGCTGGGTGACTTTTGACAAGTGCATATCCCAGTGTACCCCCACACTCCTATCAAATATAGAACATCTCTCTCCCTGCAGGAAGTTCCTTTACACCTTTCCCAGGCAATCCCCACCTCCACCCCGACCCCCCAAATCCTGCTGGCAGGCAACCGCTATTCTGATTTCTGTCACCATAGATTAGTTTTGCCTATTCTAGAACTTGACAGAAATGGAATCACACAGAATGAACTCTTTTGTGTCTGGCTTCTTTAACTCAGCATAAAGCTAGATAATAATGTTGAAGCAACTTTAATTTTCCATGCCATCTGTGTGCTGAAGAAGGCTTCTGGTTTGGAATCTTTGTGTTGGAATTCAAAATGGTTTTTGCTGGGCCGTTCACATCTGCCCTCCTCTCCCTCCAAGCTTCAAAGACCCTGTTTTATACAGAGTACTTCAAAAGGACCTCTAGGTTTTAGCACTCAGGGTTTACCCTTGCAGCTGGAGCAGAGAGGACCGACAGCGACTGACAGAGACAGCCAGGAAGGGGATACTGTTGGACGGGGGCCTGAGATGATGCGATTTGGTCTAGAAAACAGGAATGCAAAGAATCCATGATGGGCGAGTGTATTAATTTCCTCTTGCTGCTGTAACAAATTGCTGTAACTCAGCAGCTTAAAGCAACACAAATTTATTAGCTCACAGGTTGGTTCTGCTGGCTTCTCTGCTCCAGGTTTTACAAGGGCAAAATCAAGGTGTCAGCCAGGCTGGGCTCTGATCAGAAAACTCTGGGAAGGATTCCTTTCCAAGGCTTTTTGGGTAATCAAGTTCAGTTGGACTGAGGTTCCCCCTTCCTTGCTGCCTGTCAGCTGCGGCCAGTGTCTTCTTCTGGAGGATGCTGATGTTCCTTATGCTTCCCATGTGCCCCTCTGCAACAAAGGCAGGTCACGTCCCTGTCCCACTCTATTACTGCACACTTCTCTGCCTCCTCTTCTGACTTCTGCTGGAAAAAAGTTCTCGATTTTTAAGGGCTCACGTGATTAGATCCTCCCACTCCCTGCCAATAATCCAAAATAATCTCCCTGTTTTAAGATCTGTAACTTTAATTATACCTGCAAAGTCCCTTTTGCCATGTGCAAAATTTGGGAGTCCCCGTGACCACCCTCAGATCTGGTAATTCCCTAGAAAGACTCACAGAACTCAGAAAAAAATAATCTGTTATACTCACAGTTATGGTTTATCACAGTGAGAGGACACAGACTAAAAACAGCAGTGGGAAGGGGCCTCCAGTCCTGGAGGGACCAGGTCTGGGCTTCCTGGTCCAGAAGGGAGACATCATCTCCCAGCTTCTCCCCATGATGGTGTGCGACACCATGCGAGGAACACGTCAACCAGCATTGCCCAAACCATTTTTTCCACAGAGCCTTCTTTCCATGTAATCTTTCATGAGGTTCTACAAAAGTGATTTTGAGGAACATGGAATTTTACGGTAAGCAATCAGCAACCCAAAGCCTTTCCTCTAATCCTTTTCTCACGATAAGTTCAGCTCCTCATCTTTCATTGTGGTGTTGAACTTTTTTGCACATTTGGTGAACATCTTGTACAGAGTGGGCTCAACAGAGCCAGGGCCTGCTTGGAACCCCAATCCCAAGACTTCCTGATTTGGGACACTACATATGTCTCTGAGCCTCTTGGAACCTCAGTCTCTTCATCTGTAAGATGAAGGGTGGGGGACCTATCTCAGGGGGCTACCATGAATTAAATAAGGTAATGCACACAAAATGCTTGGTTGACTGTATGCACTTGATAAATGCTACCTATTACTATAATACTTATTTTTTAAGAGTTAAAATGTCTTCATTAACCTTCCCTGTTGCCTTTACATCACTGTTAGCCCCAAATCCAAAGAGGCTGTGAAGCATCTTACAGGAAAGTTGTGACCTCAGCTCAGGGAAACTGAACTTGGCCAGGCTTGCTGGCAATTGATCATTGACGCTTCTCCTAAGGTCCCCAAAGATTTGGACGTACTAGCTAATCTGGAAGGATCGTGTCTAGTGTACGTGACGTGAATAGAGGGCAGGGTGCTCAAAGTGACCAGGAGGCCTCATGCTTTTACTTGCAGCTTTTACTTTGCACAGAGCTACTCATGGGAGGGATACGCGGGCCCCTGAATTAACCCATGACCATCACCTATGTCCCTCCAGAGAACCAAACAAAACTCCCCAACAAGCCCAGCAAGGGTGCCCCAGGCTGTACCCTCCCCTGCTCAGCGCAGCTCACCTCAATAACCAGCCAGCCAAGCCAGCTGCCGAATGCCCTACAAGGCTCCCACCCTCCCGTGTTTTCTCCCCAGAGTTCCTCCCCTGCCTGTTGCCCCCAGGCCTCCACACCTCTTGCCCTTCTGCCCACCTCATTCCCTTCCCCTCTGGTTCTGTACAGTGGGCCCTGCTCTCAGCCTGGCCCTTGGGCTGATGTTTGGACTGGCCTTGTTCTCTTGTCCTTGGGGCCCCTCCAGGACACCACTCTGTATGGCCTGCCATCATCACAGATAAAGGCAGGCCGAGGGCCCTCCCTGGTGGTCAGGGAGGGGGCTTGGATACATCTACAGGCAATGCTGAACAACCTACGGCAAGGGGCTGCGTCTAGGGAGAGGCCAGACAAGCACACTGCCACCCGAGCTGGTGCAAGAGTCACATCAGGTTTGGTGCTGTTTTTTCACAGCTGACCCACCTTTCTGGGACCTGCCTCTACCACTAAGAACAAGGAGGAGGATGAAGTTGGCAGGGCTGACGACGGCGTGTGCTCTGGGCGGGGCTGGGTGCCAGGCACCGCGCATCCTTTCCTCACACCGGCTCGTGCACCCCTACCAGGAAGATACTGTCATTGCCCCCAGTTCACAGGTAAGGAAAGGTTAAGCGAACCATTTGGGATGTCAGCTGGTACGTAGTGGCCTGTGTGCCCCTAGGAGTCTCTGCCCCACTGTGGTGCCCCCCCATCTGGGCCTGCTTGGCCTGACATGCCGGTGGGCACCGTCTGGCCAGGCAGCCTCTGGCCCTGGAACCCCGTGAGGAGCACCTGGGGCTCTGGGAAGCCACCCGCTTCAAAATGGAGGACACAGGCGGACTCCCAAAGAACCTCCTTCCAAGAGGCTCCTGTGCATCAAACCATCGGGCGCCCAGCCCATCCTCACCACAGGCTGACCCTTTGGTCTCCATTCCTGGGCCCCCCATGAACGCAGGAGGCTCAAGTGTCCCCCTTTCTCTGGCCCTGGGTCTTCTGGGTCCCCCACCTTTCCAGCCCCTCATGGTTAGACTGGCCCAGACTCAGTCTTCACTGCCATCTAGTGGCCCCCAGGATCACCGCAGTTCCAGAACATGAACCAGGGTTCTGCGCAACTTTAGGAGGACACTGTAGGTATAGCTTGAGCTGGTCTCAGACGCCGCTCTGGGAAAAGCCAGGGGCCAGCCCTCTGGAAAGCAATAGGCTTGGCATGGGCCCCGGGTGACCTGCAGGGGAGCAAATGGCTGCAGCTGTGCATCCTGCCAAGGGCCGGGTCCTGGGTACCCTGCTGGGGGCCTGGTCCTGTCCCTAGAAGGTTTTCCTACCTCTGTTGGTGAGCTCAGCCTTCCTGCAGGCATCCAGACTCCACCCCTCGGCCCACCAGGGGCCAGAGGGGGCAGAGTGTGGCCAGAGTGAAACAGGGATGCAGAGGGGAGACCAGCCCCGCCCGGAGGGAGAAGGTGTCACCAGGGAGGCACTGAGGGATTTGTGTCCTGGTGGGCGGAGGGGCACCGAGGTATCCCTCCCTAGGGCTAACCCTCTGAGGAGGGTCCAGCTCCTGCCCTGCAGCCACCGGAGCAGACTTCCTTAGCTGGGAAACCTAGCCGCCCCCCGCCTCTGGGGTGTTGTTAGGATCTGACGGAGATGCATGTGAGGCCTTGGCACACAGTAGGCCCTGTATTGTTTCCTGTGGCTGCCCTGACAAATGCCCACCTGGGGTGGCTTAAAGCCACACAACCTCTCTCCCAGCCTCATGCTGCCCAGTCCTCTGTCATTCATGCCAAGTGGGCTTTGCTGCTCCCGCCTCAGAATGTCGGTCCTACCCGGCCTGTTCACACCAGAATCACCTCCCATCGTTCCCGTGAGGTGTCTGCTGATCAGGCCCCGGCTCCCCCCACCCCCCCACCAGCCCCCGGCCCTGCGGGCACTCAGACAATGGCAGCAATGACATGGGCAGCCGTGTCAAGTGAGTCTTCGGGTCTGCGCGCTCGAGCTCAGGCCCTGAGCCAAGCTGAGGCTTCTCGGGGACAGCAGTGCTCAGAATACGCTCTCACTGCCTGGCTGGTCCAGGCAGGCCTCTGAGGGGCAAGTGTCCAGACAACCGTTCTGAGCATAAAGGGATGTTCTAGAAAGCCAGGCTTTCCTGGGTCAAGCGGTCAGCCTTTTAGTAAGGTGAATAAATGTTTTACCCAGGCTGGTCCAAGAGTCTTGGGGAAGACACCCGCCTAGCAGCTGGGGATGTGCCCACCAGGGGACGATGTTTGGGACATCAGCTCCGCTGTGGTGGCCAGAGCAGGGCCTGGTGGTCTGGAGGAGCTGTGCAGACGGCAGGCGGCTCTCACCCCACCTGTCTCCTGCACTGTGTTTCCAGGTGAGAGTCAGGTGGGTGAGGGCTGGCAGGGAGAGGTGCGAGGGAAGGGCTGGGTAAAGCTAACCCTGCCCCACACTGGGGAGACTGAGGCAGCCTCCTGCATCTGTAGATGTAGGGGCTTTTGCAACAACGTATGAGTTTCTGGATGCCATAACAAGGTATCAAAAGCTGGGTGGCTTAAACAGTGGAAACTTATTCCCTTACAGTTCCAGAAGTCAGAAGTCTGACATCAAAGTGTGGGCAGGCAGGGCTGGCTCCTCCTGAGGCCGTGGGGCAGCATCTGGCCAGGCCTCTCTCCTTGGCTCACAGACGACCATCTTCTCCCTGGGTCCTCGCACTGTCTCCCTCAGTGTGCGTCTCTGTGTCCAAATCTCCCCTTCTTATAAGGACACCTGCCATATCAGACAAGGGCTCCCCTACTGACCGCATCTTAACTAATTACATCTATAACAACCCTACTTCCAAATAAGGTTACATTCTGAGATAGTTAGGACTCTCCCATATGGATCTGGGGGGACACAAGTCAACTCCCAACAGCAAGTGATGCATTTGCTCTGATGAGAAACAGTCAGGGCAGCTGCCCGTTAAGCTGAGCACTGAGCCGCCCGACCAGGGGGTGGGCTTGCACCCTTCCTGGGTGATCATTACACTGGCTCTTATGAAATCCTGGTTTAAAAGCACCCGATCTGTAAGAAAGTTCCACGCAAATTAAATATACAGCATCCAAGAAGTCAGGTGGCTTGGAAAACTGCATTTACAGCTTAAGAAAAGATGGAGTGGTTGGGCAAGTGGGCAGGACCCACACTAATTCGTCACCACATTTTACTTTCTCCCCACGATTGCCTCATGGATTCACTTTTTTTATTTTTTATTTTTTATGGATTCACTTTTTTAAAGTAGGTGTTGAAACCATGAAATTAAACACTTTTAAAAATGGGCTAATATTTTCAGAGACATGATTTAAAGACAGCTTTTGTTCCATATTCTCGGTTTTCTTAATCAGCAGATAACACTGTCTGCTATTGTCAGCGGCACAGGGAGATAAGCAGGGGACACTGTCTTAAACGCTTTTAGAGCAATTTTCTCTTCTATCTTATCACAACCTTCAAGATGCAGTATTTTCATCTGAAGTGTGGTTCCAATTTTTGGAAGAAAAAAGGCCTTTTCATCTCTCCCATTCCTCTTTATTCTCTCTCCCTCTCTCTCCCCTGAGGGAGGCTCAGGGGTAGAACACTCCTCGACTCACCATGGCTTTGGGATCCCATATGACACGCCAACGGCTGGAGTGTGTTGGGCTGATAAGCCCTTTCCCGCCCACCCTCTGGCTCCAGGATCATGTTGTGGCCCCTAAGCAGCCCGTTGGGGAGCCTGCATGGCTTGGCAGCATCAGAGGGAGGTGCAGACATGTGCAGCAGAGGGCCTGTTTGCCCCCATGCCTCCCACATCCAGAAAGCCAAGGCGCCGAGGGGCGGGCCAGTAACTGGGGGCCCCAAGTGCACTGCCCTTGCCCAGGCGCCACTGGCTTCCTCAACGCCGGGGCCTGCGTGCACTCTCATTTACTGCAGCCAACACAGTCGCCAAGCCAGCCTTACCCTTCTGGTGGAAGACCTTTTCTTTGAACCCTTTTGCCCAGAATCAGACGCTCTGGAGGCTGAACTTTCCCTGTCTTCCTCATCTCTGCCCCGTAAAGCCAAATAACAATTTCCAGGACAGGCTGACAGCGATGGAGAGGTTAGTCTCAGGCTGTCTGCCTCAGGACGGTCTGAGCTCCAGGGACCCAGGCACCACTCAGGCCCTGCGGGCGGTGAGAGAAAGGCACCCCCGGGGCCATGGCCTGTGGAGAAGCAGTCTCAGGCATGGGCACCTGCAGAGGAACACGGAGTGAGCACGTGGGGGCACCTTTGGGGACACTCAGGGGCATCGTTGCTCCCTCCTTCCTTCACTCAGCAGGTATCCGTGGTGCTCCTCTGTGCCAGGCCCTGCTCTCCTTACTGAGGATATAATAATTTTTTAAAACTGTGGGGGTGAATGGACAGCAGACAGAAACATTCACACTGATTGCACTTGGTGCCCCATCAGCCAGGTGTGGATTAGAAGTGTGTCCTGCCTGGCCACGGCCACGCCAAGGAGACACAGACCCTCTGGGGCTGGCACCTCTTCCCTCTAAGTCCAGCTGGTTGTCTCCCTGGGTCACACAGTCATCCAGTGTCATTACTCTAGGAACCCTCTGTTAGAGCCAGAATATCAGTGTGACCGTGGCTGGCATGGGACAATCTTCAGGAGGGCTTGCCAGAGCGCACACTGAAAAGTCTCCCCAGTCGCCTCCTGGCGACACACCCCCTTGCGGGGCACTCGTGCAGAGAGCCCCTGTCTGGGGAGGGACAATATCCATCTAATGAGCACGTGCCCAGGGCCGCCTATTCCCTTTGTCCCCAGCCCACCGCATCCCATCTACGAGGGCTTTTCCAGCAGGTAGGAGAGATGGCGTGTGCAGGGAGTGCAGGGCTTAAACACTGCTCCCTGCAACCGGGGCTGATGGATGATGTGTGGCAGGCACCCAGTCAGAAGAACAAGTGGGTGCCGTGTCACCGTACTCGGGCTGTCACGGGCACAGGCGCTGCTGGATTATGGAGCACCGCGCTTGCATGTGAGCACTGACATCCACCGACAGCCCTGTGGCAGCTTGAAAAATAAGAACCTCTAAAGAGACAAAAATTGGACTTTAAATTACTTCATTACGCCAAGTCTTTCCTTGGTGCTGTGTCTCTGCCTCTTTCCCTCTCTCTCCCCACCCCGTCCGTCAGCCTCTTTCCTTTTCTCTGTCCCTATCTCCGTCTCTCTAACACTAATGACAAAATAACGTCAAAGAAGGGGCAACTTCTGTCCTTGTTGTGTACCAAGGTGATTTCAAGACCTGGCTCTTAGACACCTATGGGTGTTAATATGGGCTCTTGGTGACTCAGATTCACATTTTACTGCTGAGCGACCCTGTTGAGAGATGCGGTCTCCAATAAGCCAGGCTCACACATAAACCTCTACACACAGGCTTTGCTGGTGTGTTTATATTTTGCAGTTGGGGTGGTGGGTCCATATAGGAATTATTCTGGTGCCAAGGTGCCTCCTAAAGTCCCCATGGCACTGGAGGAAGGGTTTTGGGCCCCCACTGTCCTTCCCTGCTGTCACCAGGCGTCTGGAAGCCAGCAGACAAATACAGGCCAGCTACAGACACACGACGCTCCGAGAAGGGGGGGCAGTGGGGTCCGGCTGGCCTCCGTCACCCTCCGGGTGGGTGGCACAGGGCCCCTGCTTTAGAGCCCAACACCCCCTGCCACCAGTCTCGCCATGCTGTCTCCAACCTCCAAAGCAACCCACCCACATGCCTTCTAACCTTTTTCACCTGAAGAAACATGCACACCCTTGGGTCCTCAGTCACTGCTTCCGTCTTACAGAATCGAAGGAAGAGGGCAGGGAAGAAGAATTAACATATTAGCCTCTGCCAGGCCCTGGCCGCTGTGCAGGGACCTTCACAGATGGTCTCACAAGGTCCTTGGAACAACCAGGAGATGTGAGGCTGTTTCTCTTTACAAAGGAAGGAATGGAGGCTTCGGAGGAAGGTCACGCAGCGAGGCTAGGACGAAGCAGGGTGTCAGACCCCAAGCCCTCGCTCTCGCTTCCACAATGGACTGCCCCCAAAATGTTGATGGTGCAGCAGAAACAATTCCAGCTCATCGGGCTGTCCTCCTAAGGACTATTTGGCCAAACTGCCTCTACAGTCTTCTCAAGTCTTCCCCTGGCTCTCTCACTAACCCGCCTGCTATCATGAAGGCCCCCCCATGTCTACTTCCTACATTAGGCAGCACCCTGAGTTCAGTTCTTAACTCCTGGTCTTCTCTTTCTGCTACTGCCTTGGAACTGCCGCGCCTCCAGCCCACTCCACTGTTTGTGAGGACAACCTCCCTCCCACTGTGTCCCCCTCTTGGGCCCGCACGACGTATCACCCACGCGAACCCGCTCTGGAGGGTGCAGAATGGAGAAAGCTGAGAACGTTGGCCTTCCCCGATGGAGGGGAAACACAGTGTGTTTCCAAATCATGCCTCATGCCTCCCTCCTTACACCAAAGTTCATTGCATTGCACCACAGACGTCAATGTGAAAAACGAAACCATGAAAGCACGGGAAGCAAACCTGGATGGCTATTTTTAGATTCTTGAAGTTGCCAACGCTTTCTGAGTGTGGTGGGTATAAATCCAAGTCAACAGATTTAGGAAGGCAAGAATAGGTCTTTGCTTTGTGTAACTTACTGTGCATTTCAAGCAGGCTGGTGGTGGTGGCAGTGGGTGGGGGGGCCTCACCCCCAGGAGGTAGGGGCTGTGCCTCAGTCCCTGGGAAACTGTGTGGCCGGAGGAGGTGAATTTCAAACTGGGTCTCAAGTGCCATGCAGGAAATTTTAAAGTGCAAAGCCAGGAAAGGGCCCAGAAAGGAAGCATGCATCTGGTTCATTTGTTCTCAGAAGTGTAAACTGCCCTCTTGGCTGAGTTTCCATGGTTTTATAACCCACAGAGATCATGACCTGAAGTAAAATCACCTTCTAGGGAAGAAAGCCACAGTCACACCTAACTCAGGGGGGTCCTGGCCATGGCCGGTGCTCGCTGGGCCTCCATGAGTCCTTGCAAGCAGCCATCAAGCCATTCAGGAAAGGTTTTCTTTCTCTCTCCTCGCCCCTCGCCCCTTTTCCTTCCTTCCTTCAGCAGAAGGGTGGAACCAGCTTGTAACACGTCCCCACTGGCAGGGGAGATGGGGTGGAGGGGAGGGCCTGAGGACAAGGAACCTCGCCGGGTCGCCGGGCAGTCTCACACCCAGGCGCCGTACATGGAACTGGCTTTCTGTTTTCTCTGACCGATGCCTTCTGCCGCGCTCTGCCACATGTCACTTTCCATCTCCTACCAATGTCTCAGGCAGGTCTCACTATTTTCCCATCACTTTCAGTTATTAGAAGCCATTCTGGTTTTAACCTGCTGCCTCGTGTCCGGCTCGAAGCTCTCAGGCCTCAGTCTCCCACCCCGGCCCCGCTGGGGCTCTGAGCTGGACGTGGGACGGCACGCCGCCCATCTCTCGCTGGCTTGGTCTGCGTCCATCTGGCCTCCGTGGAGATGCCAGGCCATTGCCCTCCCAGTTCCCTGGGGTGATGTTCCGACTTGCGCTGGACATTTCCACCATGGAGGAACCTCTCGGAAAGGAATGCCCGTGTCTCCCTCAGGCCCTGCGAGTGGCTCAAGCCCCTGACCCCTGGTGGGGCGTCCCCTCGCTTGAGGGCAGTCCTCACAGTCCACAGCTCCCGCCTCTCCTCTGTGTCAGGTCATTCGCACAGAGCCACAGCGTCAGTGAGGCCTCTACAACGCCTCCCAAGTATTGGAAGACATGGGGTTGGGGGTCCCTATCCTTTCTTCCAGGGCAATTACATCACAGTCCCCACTTTTCCAGCTACCAGCTGCTCTGGCCAGATTCCTGCCCTCAGAGTGCCAGGTGGGAAGCAGACACCAGTTTCTGTGTTCGTAATGCACCCTACTGAGAGCACCCAGGCCAAACTCTCCAGGTACACCTTCTCCCTGCCCGCCTCACACCCACCCCGTCTGTCCTAGGAGAGGACAGGACAGCTCCCAGCACACACCAGCTGGGTGGGCAGCTGGGCCTCTCCCTGTGGGCCCGTCCTTCTGTAAGAGGCCTCTTCTTGGAGCCTATTTTTTGGTTGCCCGGGAGCCAAAGAGCCCCACATTCTATGGGAATCATAGAATAAAATCATAACAGACTGAACACTTGTCATCAGAGCAATTCCTATACATTATATCATTTACCCTGAGAGAAATATATTTTTACCTCCATCTTATGTTAAAAAAAATTGAGATTTAGGGGGGATAAGGGTTTTGTCCAAGACTGTGCCATGAGAAGGGTGCATTAATCAGTTTTGCTGTTTAACAAAGAAATCCGACAGATGTCAGTGACTTACTGCAAGGGGTGGGCAAACAATGGCCAGCGGCCAAACCTAGACCACCACCTGGTTTTCTGTGGCTCACAAGCTAAGAATAGTTGTGTTTTTAAATGGGGGGAAAAAAAAGTTTTTTAAAGAGGAATATTTCATGACCTGAGAGACTTGTGTGACATTCAAATCTCAGCATCCATAAATAGGATTTGATTAGACACAGCCACATTCATTTGCTTACCAAATGTCTGTGGCTGCTCTTGCACCACAAGGGCAGAGTTGCAGCAGACTGTCTGGCCCTCACCGCCTAAAACAATTACTAACCTGTCCTTTAAAGACAAAGTTAGCCAAACCCTGCCAACGTTTATTTTCCTTACTCACGGTCCTTGGGGTCGGCCGAGATTGTCTCGAGGCTGCAGGCTGGGTTCAGGGGGGCTCCCCCGGCATCATTCCGGGATGAGCAGCCACTCAAGACAAGTTCTGCTCGTGGAGATGGAGGAAGTACGAGCAGAAGCGTCTGGCAGCCTGGAGGCCTCCGCAGGGACCACCCACCGGGCCACTTCCTCCCGCATCCCAGTACTCTGCCCCTTCTAGTGGGAGGGACTGCAGAGGCACATGCCACAGGGCGACAAATTTCTAACTCGGATAACAGGAAGTGAGTAAACAGTTGGAGGTAAAGATCTCATCGGCCGCAGTTGGGGATCCGGGATGTGTACTCAGGACCAGCTGCTCAAGAACCCCTGAGCGCTTGTCCCTCCGCTACACTGACTTCCGTCCCAAGCAAACCGTCATAGGTGCAATAATGAACAAAGAACCGGAAAACCATGAGGGAAAGAATGCAGAAAGCTTTTCCCATCCCGCTCTCCCCCCAAGGGCTGTCCCTGGGCGCCTCCCAGCTCATCACCAGCTCCAGGAGCCAAAAGAGCCAGCAACTGTAAACCCACTCCCAGGGGCTTCTGCGGACCCCGGGAAGCCTCAGCGAGCATTTGCAGGGGCAGTACAGCCTTCAGGAGGGCCGCTGGGGACAGCTGCACGCACACCGACAGGACAGTGAGGGACCCGAGGGCCATCGCGTCAATGACCCAGCGGGTATTCTCGGCGCCAGCTTCTTTCAGAGTCGGAATGTAAATAAGTCACGTGTCCCTGAAGCCCTTAGCAATGAGATGACAGCACAAAACTTTACTGTTACCCCCCCCCCCGCCAGCTTTTCACTAAAGCCAAGGAGCAGACCCGCAAGAGCCCCCTGGTCGTGGAAGGCGAAGCTGCGCGGAGGCCGGGAGCCGCTCAGTGTCCGTTGAGCAGAGGGACGAGGCTGGAACCCGCGTGGGAGAGGGTGGCGAATAAACACCCGGCACTCCCGCAGCCCGGTGAGCCTCCCCCGCCGGCCGAATTTGATTCTCCGCGTCCTAACGGAATAGGACGCTTGCCCAGAAAGCGGCAAGAGGGCGAGAGAAATAAAACACACGCAGCCTACCCATTCTGTAGCTGCTGTTCTGATAGAAAGACGTGAGAAGAAAAGAAACCTGGCGAATAATAGGGTGACACTGACATATTGTAGAACATGGTGTGATGAGGTAGTTTTCTTTTCAAACTTCACTGACAACCAAAGAAGCTAAAAAACAGTGGCCGCAGAGGAGCTTGCATAACTACATGTCAGAAATATTGTGCTTGACGAGACGTCTTCTGGGTGCAGATCCCTGCACATGCTGTCCTGAACTGTGGTGCAGTTAAAATCAAGTACTTTGGGGCAAGCGTCTTCCCTTACGTATGTAGAGGAAAGAAAACTACCATTCGTGGAGAATTTATTTGTGCCAGGCACAAAATGTCTTATAGACAGGATTTTCTTTATTACCCTACTTATGAGGCAGGTATGACTATGCCCACACTATGCCTGAGGAAACGGAGACTGAAACAGAGAGGTTCAGTGACTTGCTTAAGGCAGCCCAGCTCCTAAGTAATAGAGCTATGTTGAAAATTGGATTTGTCTGAGTCCAAACCAGTGTTTTTCATTCTATACAGTCTCCCAAAAGAATGGGTAAAAACACTTTACCTCCAAGTGGACATGATGGAGGCAATTTATATTGCTGCAAAATTGTTTTACAAGGTCCTCCTCCTTATTATGAGCTCCCTGAAGCCCTGACTCACCTGCATATCAAGCCCTGGGGGAGACCAGAAGCAAACTAAACCAAGCCCAGACTGTCCAGCTCGCCTTATCACTAGGTGGAGGCTCTCTGGAGGAGAGTGAGCCTCCGTGGCCCACACCCAGTGAGTTCTCCCTCTAGCCACCTCCCATTCTTTCTCCACACATTTTGTTACGAACATTTTCAAATACACAACAAAGTTGAGAAAATTATACAGTGAATATTCATACATCTGTCACCTAGATTCTACCATTAACGTTTACTGCTCTTGCTTTATTTGTCCATCTATCCATCCTTCCTTCCATCCATCCATCAATGCATCTTTGCATTTCAAAGTAAATTGCCATCATTGGTACCCTTCCCTTAAATATTTCAACATGCCTATCATTAACTAGAGCTCTATATTTATTTTTTTCTTTTGAGGTAAAATTTACACATAATGAAATGCCCAGATCTTAAGTGTATATTTGCTGAGTTTTGACAAATTCATACACTGCATATCTCAAGGTCTTCTATCACTATTTACAGCATTACTATCATCCCAGAAATTTCCCTCCTGTCCCAATCAATTGTCACTCCCAACTGCCAGAGGCAAAGGAGCATTGGAAATGTGCACATGACTTTGAGATCCACTGGTCTTCCCATATACTCCCTCATCTGGAAACTTCTGGACTTTAATGAGCACAGTGGCTCATTAAAGGCTCATCAAAGGCACCTGATAAGCACAGGTGTCCTGTCCTCTAGGAAGCAGTAGGTACACTAGATTGACAGCCCATATGTGGTGCTAGGTCTCCACACTGGTACTACACAGGGCTGGGAATACCAGCAGCAAGTCACTGGGAACGCCCGTGAGGCTGGCTGTCACACCTGTGGGCAACCCAGAAGTACCAGCCAGTTAATGCCTAAGAAGTCAGCTCAGACCCATGGGGGGCATGAGACAATAGTAAAATGTTTCCTTTCTGCTCTTCCATGCAGCCATTTCTGAGATGCATTTCATAAGGCATCTGGTGAAATCAAGCACCAATCAGCAAAGGCAGTGGCAAAGGGGATGGCGCCTTCTTGTGTTGGTTCTCCTTCCTCCCCTGGCCCACTCTCCCAGCCCCTCACTGGGATACTTCCCAAGTAAACACACAAGCCTTTGTCTCTGGCTCTGGTTGATGTGTTTGTGTGTGCATGGGTGTGTTAACAGGGAGGAGAACTAGGCAACACAGCTATGTGGTATTCGTTGTTGGCTATTTATTTATTTATTTATAATTATATACAGTAAAATGCACAGCTCTAAAATGTATAGTTTGGTGAGTTTTGACAAATACATATGCACCCATGTAACTGACACCCCCAGGCAATATCAATTTGCCAGCACCCTAGAAAATTCCCTTGCGTTGTTTTCTTAGTCTGTCCACACCCTGCCAACGCAACCACTATTCAGATATTTATTCCTGTAGATTCGTTGTATCTGCTTTTGAACTTTGTATAAATAGGTATGCAGTATTTTCATTGTGGTGGTGGATGAAAGATGGCTGAAAATTCTTTGTCACCCTCTAGTAAGAGGTGGAGTCTATCGCTCTTTCTCTTGAAGCTGAGCTGGCCCTGTAACCTGTTTTGACAACAGGTTACAGTTGTCAGATTGTAGAATGTTGCGGAAGTGATGTGATTTCCACAGCTGTGACTTAAGAAACCTGCAGCTTCTGCATTCTTGGCTGGGAAGCCTCCTCTTGGGAGCGGCAAAGGCAGAAGTGCCGGTGGTCGCTGGAGTAAGAAGCAGGGCCATGAGGGTCTGTCCGCGTGAGAGCTGTCCAGTACCACGCCAACGCATGGGAGGTGCAGCCGCCATGGTGCCCAGGGGGTCGCTAAAAATGCCTGGATCTGCGTGTTAAAAATAGAAAGATGGAAAATATGAGTCTAGCATGCAACTCAAGACGCTAGAAAAAAAGGCAGCTGAGTAAAGTTCAAGAAGATAGAATAAAAGAAACAAAAAAAGTCAAAAAACAGAAAACAAACAATAGGAGGCATCAATAAAACAAGTGTTTTTCTTTGAAAAACTAATTAAAATGAAAAACTGTAGCCAAGTGAAGCAAGAAAAAAGATTAAAAGACAAATCAACAATATCAGGAATGGGAAAGGGGACCTACTGTCAGATGTGGTTGGTCGAGATTTTTAACATTATGTATAAATACTATGAACAACTTTATGTCAATATATTTGAAATTTTAGATGAAATGGATAATTTTCTGGAAGACTGTAAATGATCAACATTGACTTAAGGGTGGAAAATTTGAATAAAACAATTAACATTAAGGAAATGGAATCAGTATTCATGTCTCTCTGCCTCCCACTCCCAAAACACCAAGAAACAGATAATCATTATCTTAAAACATACTTGTTTCAGAAAAAAAGAGGAAGAGGAGGGGAGCAGGACCACTCAATCTAATCGAAAACCAAAACCAAAGGCAATGAAGAGAAAGGAAAATAAAGACCAAGCTCACTTATAAAGGTAGATGCAACTTTAACTTTGCAAACATCAAACAAAATTTATCAAGCTTTATTCTAGGAATATAAAAATAATACACCATAAAATCTCTTCATGTCATTCAGGTTAATGGTCAGTGGTAAAAAAAACTAACAAAAATCACAGTCACTCTTGGTTTAAAAATACTCTAACTAGAATTAGAAAGTAACTTTCTTTCCTGATAAACAGGATTCATCAAAAGCCTATAAAAAATATACTTAATAGTGACATTTTAGAAACAGTTACAATAAAGTCCTAGATAAGACAAGGATGGCCCCATTCAGTTAAAAAATTGTATTGAATATACTAGCCAATACAGTAAAACAAGAAAAAGAAATGAGGCTTAAGAATTTGAAAAGACAAATAGTCCTTTGCAGATGACATGACTGGATACATAAATAATTGAAGAGAATATACAAACTATCAGAATTAATATGAGAATCTGGCAAGATTGCTAGGTTTAAGATCAATATAAAAATCAGTAGCATCTCTATATAGTAATAATAACCAATAGAACAAACACAATATGCAAAATACTAGATACAGTAATAACCAATAGAACAAATGGAAATTTTAAATGAAAAAATAAGATTCTATTAAAAAACAACAAGACAACAAAATTAAATATTTACAATCAAACTCATAGAAGATATATGCTATACCTATATAGAGAACAGAAAACAATTTTTTGAAGGACAAAAATAAATAGAGATATTCCACATATTCATGCATGGGAAGACTCAACGTTATGTAGAAGTCAATTCTCGCCATACTAATACAAAAATTCAGTGCAATCCTAATAAAAAATCCAACAGTTTTTCATGAACTTGGCAAGGTGATTATCAAATTCATAGGGAAAGGCAAAAGACCAAATGAAATCAATCAAGACATTTTGAAGAAACAGAACAGTAAGCGGTGTTCATGTCTGTCCAGAATGAGAGCTGGTGCTGGCCCCTCGTTTTTGTGGGTCCTTCCCCAGGGCTTTGTTCACATATGGTTAGGAGGGTTCAGCCTGCCTTCAAGGACAGAGGCAGACTGGACAGATAGGATCTTTTCTTACCAAAGACAGGAGTTTCACCTTTACAGTCCGTATGTCCCTATCTACTTTAACCCCGGTTGGTATTCCATAAAGTGATGGAGGAAATTGGGGATGGGGGTTATTTTATTATGGAACAAAGGCTCCAGAAGTTACAGTTAAGATTTCTGGAAGGAAGAAGAACAAAAGGAAGGGAAGAGAAAGTACAGAGTGGAATGGAAGGGAACAGGAGCAGCAGTGAAGAGAGACAGCTCCTTTGGGGTTCGCCTTTGGGACACTGACCAAGGACTAAGTCAGGATCACATTCACAGTGACCGTGGCCTTGAGATGTCTGGGCAAGCTGGGCACTGGTGGAGTGAGTCGGGTATTCTATCATGGTAAGCTCTAGATAGAGGCTCTCCAGAAACATTTATTGAGTGCCCACTTTTTACCCAATGCTGTACCAGGTGCAGGGTATGCAATATCATAAGATCTAATGAGCAGGGAAAAATGCAGGCCCTTTCGGCCCTGATATAGTTGGGGAGGCAAGCACCGCCGTGGGATGGAGCCATAGTAGGGGTGTATAGGATGCTGAGGTAGCAGGGAGGAAGAGCACCCCTGAGGGGAGCTAAACTATAATGGTCAAAAAGTTGAAAATGTGACTTTCATATATAAAATGAGTATATGTAAGTAACTTTTCTGATTTGTTAATTAATGAAGGAACCAAAAGACGTTACGATCAGTTGAAAGGAGAATTTAAAAATCAGCCATGTATGTAGGCAGTCAGCTATGCTAGAATGAATTTGCTAATAGGTGCAAAACTGGTCAATGTCTTATAGGGCAATAAAATGTAATGTTTGTGGCCATCTTTTCCAAAGGACAGAAACCAATTTTCTATGGGGAAAAAAATCAATTTGCATTGTTATGAACAAAAATTATTTCACTTTTCTATGACTTAGCTTCTCCCCCATCAGAGCTGTAAAGTAGGAAGTAGAAAGACAAAGGTGCACAGTCCAGCCCCAGACAGCTGCTGGGGAGGGGGCTGCACCCCACACTTCCCTGAGGGCATACCCAGAATCTCTCTGACCATTTTCAAGTCTTGGACAATTTCTCTTGACGGGGGGGCTATCTCAGTCTGTTCACACCTGCAAGACCAGTTAGAATGTCTCAAGCTAGCACATGAGAATAACCCAGGGAGCTTCTAAACATCTTGATTCCAGGCTACACCCCAAACCCATAAAATCAGTTTTCTGGTGGTGCCTGGGGTCTGGCTCTTTAAAGCTCCAGCTGATTCTGATGTGCAACCGAAGTTGAGAGCCACTGCTCTGAGCACATCCACGCAGAAGCTATAGGCCAGCTGCCCACCCTCCCACCCTTCTTACCCACAGCTTCCACTGTGCCTAGGGTTGGGGGGTAGTCCTGTAGCCCTCTGAGTTCCTGAAGCTTCCCTACTATTGTGCAGAAGGGTAGGTGTGGAGCAGCCCAGGACAATGCCATTCTGAAGCCCCTCCCCTGTGGGGGGGGGGTAGTCTGGGGAGAAAGCATCCTTTGAAAGTTTTGCTCCGGGTCACAGAAGGAACCCACAGCTTGGCAGCAGCAAATGAGGAGAAATCTATCATCCTCAGGGAACTGGTTCCATTCTCCCCATAGAGTGACAGTAATCGCAGGGGCCCTTCAAGTGCCCAGCTAAATGAATAGGTTTAATAGTAGGACACCAGCTGCCACAGGGAAGCATGTATCCGAGGTGGGTGGGCAGTGGGGCTACCCGGATCTGCTTGGCAGGGACATAAATCCGAGCACATGGGGGGGTGCAGCTCCCAGTGGCTCCTTTCACAGAAGGTGACAGAACATGTCTACTTTCAGCCTCCAGACCCACTTTCAGCCTGGAGAAAGCTCAACGCTGGGCTCTCCAGGCCTGGCACCCACCCTAGCGAGCGTCCTGGGGAGATGGTTTGGGAGGACTGGGCTGGCGATGACGCGAACTGGCCAGCTTTCCTGGTGGCCAAAACTCTGAGCAGGCTGACCGGCCAGAAGGCTGAAGGGTTTGGAGTGCAGCCCCTGGGATGACCGTGAGGACATCACAGATTCAGGCAGACTGTGAGGGCAGTCAGGTGGTTGGGGGCCAGTGAGCAGGGTCTTTTGGGTGACCTCAGGCAAGTCTGAGCCTCTAAAAAATGTGCACAATAGTACTTAGCTCCTGAGAATGCTCTGAAGGTTAAGACACTGTGCACAGAAAAGCAGCTATCATACAGCCAGGCACTGAGCTAGCCGGTGGTGTTGCTCATGTCCCTCCCTGTCTTCCCTGTATTCCACCTTCCTCACCACGGGTCCTCTAGGCAGACAGACCCTCTTCCCTCAGCGAGGGGAGGCCAGGAGTTCCTGGAAAGTGCAGTCAGTGGGCCGATGGGCCCCCTTGTTAAATTCCATTTGTCTATCTAGCACGTAAGCTGAAGCCAGCTGAGCGATTGTATTCCTTAGTTTATCCTGAGATGTGCGTCTGCGAGAAGGGGACTCATTCAGGCACCAGGCAGGAACACGTATTCAGTGCAGATGGATGTTCTGTCGCCCCACTTTGAAGCTCTGTCTCTCAGGTACCCCAGCCTTGTGAAGAAGAATGGTATATTTTGCAGTAGTTAAACACAAGTGCTTAGAGATGGGGTGGGGTGTCAAACCCCAGCTCTGCCACTCACTGGCTTGGCGATCTCAGCCAAGTTACTTAACTTCTCTGAGCCCCCCAGGTCTCAGTTTATAAAATAGAACTAGTAATGGCAGGCACCTCCGGTTCTGTGAGGATTTGATGAGGTCAGTGGTTAGAGCACACAGGTGCTCCTGAGAGGCCCACTGCCTGCCTGCTTAACTGGAGACACAGCTGCAGCCACCTGGAGCCGTCAGGGCCGCAGTGGGAGGCTCGCTGCCATGGCTGCAGGGCCCCCTGCTGGCTCTTTTAAGCCCAGTGGTCCAGTAGGCATCACACACTCGAATCCAACATGCCTTGTCTCCTCTGCCTCCCCTCTGAGCATCCCTAAAGCCACCGTCTGAGCATGCGAGCAATTCACCAGGAGCTGCTACCCAGCCTTTGCTTGGGGAGAGCTGTGGTTGGCCCTGGGGACTGATACGCCTGTTCTCTGATTGGCTTTCCCAGCCACAGGGACTCAGAAAGTCCTGGCCATCCACCCTGAATATCACATCAGGCCGGAACCTTCCCAGTCCTACAGCCACATCCTCCCATGGTGCTGTGTTCCCAACTCCGGGCTCGTGGCACTTGCTGCGCGACCTGCCAATTAGTCAAGAGACAAGGTGTAGGCAAGGAAAGCAGCTTTATCCAGAAAGCCAGCAGACCATTCTTGACAGGATGACGGTAATTGTACCTGCTTCGTGTGACTGTTGTGTGGATGAGATCGTGCATTGGAAGTGCCCCCCTACCTGACATTGATAAGAAAGACGCAAAGCAGCAGGGGGCCAGGCCCAGGCTGACAAAGCAGGACAGCACACTCACCTCCCCAGGAAGTGGGTGCAATGGGGCATCAGGTACAGAGGCACTCATTCCCTGTGATACCACGGTATTCAAACCCCAGGATTCCCTGGGCCCCAGTGGGAAGTTTCTGGCCAGGTGAGCCGGAAGGCAGCCTTTGTCGCCAAATCCTGGGCTTGTTCCAGCGTCAGGACAGTCAGAGTGGTGACAGGACTTAGCCAGGTCCTCCTGGGCCTCAGTGAGCCACTGGACTGGAAGGGGTTGAAGAATTCTCACTAGGATGAGCAGAAGTACTCAGCCGACTATTAGGCAGCACTCCAAGCACAGGGGTTACTTAACTTCTCTGAGCCCCTCCGCTCAGTCATGACCTGCAAGATATGTCAGTGCACCAAGAGGGTCGTTTGTCAAATCAAAGTGAAGGATCCCATAAACCAGTAATCACTGACAATCTGCAAAGTTCCTGTTGCAGGTATTCATGTGCTCAGCATTCAGACAGGACATTTTGAAAAGAAAAACACAGAGAAGCCCATCTGACTCCTGGGCCCCTTCATCCTCCAGCTCTCTAAACACCCTGCAAGGCACGGGGGAGCAGAGACAGAGTCACTTCCCCACAGCCACTCTCCCAGGAGCATCCCGGTAAGAGGCTGTACTTTCCAAATTCCCTTGTGGCTAACCGTCACACATCACAGCTGGAGGCTCCAGGGTACAATCCTTTCCTTGCCCTTTTGAGCTTCTAAGTCTGCACATTGCTTGGTTCCTGGCCCCCCTCCCACCTTCAAATCTAGAAGCTTCCATTTTCATGTCTCCTGTCTCAGACCTGCCTGCCTCCCTCTTATGAGGACCGTTGTGATGACATGGGTCCACCTGTATAGTGCAGGGTAATCTCCCAGCTCAGGGCTCTTCACGTCATCACCTCTGCAGTTTCTTTTGCACTGTAAGGTGACATATTCACAGGTTCCAGGGACTAGGGCATGGACAGCTTTGGGAGTCACCGTTTAGCGGCCAGCAATTTTCTTTCATCCCAGACTCACTATTCTGTCCCTTTTGGCCTCACAGCTGAGGGTGACTGCAGAAGCCTTGGTCTAGGGATTTCCCAGTTGAGAGCAAGTACCAGCCTCTGTGCTCAAGTACATCCTGCCTTCAGGGGGCACCTGTCCACTTTCCCACCACACGCTCTCTGGCTGCAGCACCAGGATAGGCAGCAGGGTTACAGGTTAGCAGACATCTGGCTGGAAATGAGATGTCATCCCGGCTTCCTGCATCCCTTCCCCAACTCCAGGGGGTTCTCCTGGGGCACGCCCCTCTCCTGGCTTGGTGGGGAGCAGGGAGCAAAGGCTGTCACTGCATGCGAACCTCATCATCCCAGTAAGTCCAAGGACAGTGACAATGTTCTGCCTCTGTCTTGAGAAAGAGAAAGAGAGAAGCCAGATGCAGGGTAGCTGGCCCAGTGCCATTCAGCAGGAAACCAGATGTGCTCATCAGAAGGTAGTGACAATTAGCCCCAGGTGGGTCAGCAAGCAGGACAGGGACTTGGCACTACAGAGCAGCAGAGAGGAAGCTGGGACCTGAGCTGGCCAGGAAGGACAGGTGGGCTCTGCATAAGAGTGCAAGCTTGGCAGGCCAGCCTGGCTAGAGCAGGATGTGGGGGACATAAAGGGGATGAAGCAGGAGGTCAGATTCATGGGCAGAGGAGCCAGAATTTGGAGGCCTCGAACGCCAAGTTAACCCTAAAATAAAACATCACACGGGCATCTCATGTGCTTGCCTGAGCCTGGAGAAAGGTGCAAACACAGGCCACTGGTTAGCTTGGCCTGGACTGGGGTGGGAAAGAGGATTATTAGCTCCTTTTATATACCTCTCCTGTTTAAATCTTCCTGAGCCACTTGGGATTTGTGTGTATGTGCATTTTGTTCTGTTTTGCTTAATCTAATCAAGTCAAAAGAGAAAAGGAGGAGGAAAAACAATCATGTGGATTTTATCATTCCGGTCACCTCACAGAGAGGCAGTGTGGGCATTCGAACAGTAATACTGCCAGGCCCAGGGTGAGTTTGTTTCTGACCTTACCAAGCTGCCACCAGGGGGATACAGGGCCATGAGCAGATGCCCCTCATTGCTGCCTGCCCATTATACCCTCCTTCTCTGGTGAAATTCCTCCTGCTTCCTTTGGGAACTGTCCCCGCCCCACCCTCACTCCCCCACTTAGAGAGGAGAGAGGCTGGGGGAGCCATTGCTCAGGAGGTCTGACGGCATCTTGTGGTTGGGCAGCCCAGCCTGCGGTGAGGAGGGAGTCCTCGCTGAACGTCTGGCCAGCAGCTCCAAAGAGTAGGAGATTCCGGAGAAATGCAGTCCCTGTCTGGCTGCTCGGGCCATTCTCTTTGCTGGAGAGGCCAGTAAGAAAGCAGAAACCAAGTATTTTTTGCCTTCTTTATGCCAACTTGAACAAGTCACCATTTGTGCCAAGTAGGGCATGTGGCACTTCCATAGTCCTCTCTGATTTGGACACGGGTCTGTGAGTGGCATATTATTCAGCCACAAACAGTGAAGGTCTGACACATGCTACAACATGGGCAAACCTTGAAAATGGTGTGCTGAGTGAAAGAAGCCAGACACAGATGACCACATATGGCAAGGTTTTATTTATATGACATGTCTGGAATAGGCAAATCCAGAGACAGAAAACACATGAATGGTAACCAGGGGCTGGGGAAGGGGTGCAGCTGTGACCATAACAGATCCAGGCTTCCTGTGGGTTGATGAAAAAGTTTTGGAACTAGAAAGAATATAAAAATGTTTTGAAGGCTGCACAGCGTAGGAAATGTACTAAAACACTGAATTGTACACGTAAAATGGTCAATGTGGCAAGTGTTACATCATGCCATTTTTACAAAGAAAAAAAGTCCTGTCTGTTGTCCTCAAAATTAATTGCACCTTTCAACTTGTTCTGAGCTGTAACTGTGAATTTTTATAAATTTGACCTGCTTTTCTGATTCTCTCTCTGCACATGTGCCTCTTTCCATCTTTGGCATATTTCTCTAATGTCCAGTCACGTAGAGAAGGCTGCATGCAGAGTCCATGCCCTTCCTCACTGGGAATAACAATAGAACTCTCTGGACAGTAACATTTTTGTAACAGCTCCCTGTGAACTGTATTCCCCTGTGGCATTTCTAGCTCTGGGTTTGATACCACTCTCTCTCACAAACCTCTTCTGCCCCAAGGCAGAAGAGGTGTCTGACTCCATCCAGGGTTCCCTTTGGGGCCGTCTTCACTCTGCGATCCTAGGACATGAGAGCTGCAAAGAGCTTCAGAGGGGGTCCTGCTGCTGGCAGCCTCTGGGAGACCTGGGACAAGGGGCACACAAAGCCTCAGGGCCCTGAGCTGTTTCCCAGAGTATCTCCCAGTTTATCTGGGGCTTTTATCGACATGAATAGTATTTTATATTATTTTTAAAAATAAATGGTAGCATACCAAACATATCGTCTTGCACCTTGCTTTTCTCTTCACTTAAAAATGTATTTTGGAGCTCCATCTATCCACTTTCTCATTTTTTTTATTGTGCTACAATAGGTATAACATAAAAATTGCCATTTCAACCTTTTTTTAGATCAGAAAAAATGTATTGTGGCGAAATATGCATAACACAAAACTTAACATTTTAACCATTTTTGAATGCTGGTCTATGGCTGTAAGTACACGTATAATGATGTGCAAACATCAGCCCAGTTAAGCACTGACTCCTCATTCACCATTCCCCCAAGCACTGGTTGCCTCTAATCTACAAATCTGCCTACTCTAAGACATCTCATAAGAATAGAATCATACAACATGTGGCCTTTATGACTGGCTTATCTCACTGAGCATAATGTTTTCAAGGCTCACCAACCCTGTGGCATATGTCAGAACTTCCTTCCTTTTAGGGCTGAATACCAATCCAGTGTACGTGTAGATCAGATTTTGTTTATCTCTTCATTGGTTGATGGACACTCGGGTTGTTTCCACCTTTCGGTGATTGTAAATAATGCTGGTATGAACATGAGTACACAAGTATCTGTTTGAATCTCTATTTTCAGTTTTTGGGAAATACACGTAAGAGTGGAATTGAGGGATCACATGGTAACTCTACGTTTAACTATTTGAGGAACTGCCAAATTATTTTCCAGAGTGGCAACACAATTTTACATTCTCACCAGTGATGTCCAAGGTTCCCAATTTCACCACATCCCCCCAAAACTTATTTTGAGATTTTAAAAAATATTATAACCATCCTTATGGGTTTGAAATGGTATCGCATGTTGTGGTTTTGATTTGCATTTCTGCAGTGCTTAATGACATTGAGCATTTCTCATATGATTATCAGCCATTTGTATATCTTCACTGGATAAATGCCTATTCAAGTGTTTTGCCAATTTTTAATGTTTTTTTGTTGTTGTCTTTTTGTTGTCAGGTTTTACAAAGTTGCATCTGTTTTAATTACTAAATTTCTGGAAAATGTTGCATCTGAAAAAGAGTTTCACTGGTAAATGAAGGTTGGGACCTGTCTAGTTTCTTCAACCCACATAGGGAGAAACAGAGGGATGTGAAGTCAAGGGCGCAGCAAAACAGAGACTAGGCCTGACAGATTGCCTCACCTCCTCTGGCCACGTTCACTCAACCCCTGGAGTGACTGTGGACCAGCTGCAGACTCCCTGTGAGGTGCTGAGACCCCGGGTCAACAAGTCCGAATCCCGTTCTGCTCCATTTCAGGCCAGGAAGGGAGACAGCACAGGTAGAGGGGATGCCAAGCTGGAGGAATAGCAAGTGCGAAGACAAATCCCATCCTTCAGGACTCAGTTCAACAGTCATTCCTGTGGGAAGATGAGGCTGGGGGCTGGGGGCTGGGGGGTGGGGCATGGTGGGTGCTTGGTTGGCGATACTGAGGAAGGGAGAGAGTGGTGGCAAATGAGGCTAGATTCTGAAGGATCTGAATGCCCGGAAGTTGGCCTTTTTAGCCAGGAGACCCCATGTCACAAATTCACACATCTTCCCTGGACCGCCCGTACTATAAATGTGGTGAACAGTGGGTGTAGCTTAATAGGGAGTAGAGGTGGCCTGCGACTAACCAGAGTGCCTGTCCTTCCGAAAGGCAGAACGCAAGGCTGCTGGTCTGTGACCTGCGACAGCAAGGAGAGGGCCTATGCAGGTGTTTAAGGAAGGTGGTGGCCTGGTATCTCCCCAGGGTCTGTCACTTCCACAGCTCCAGCACTTGTTCCTTGGTTGTGCGATTAGTCTTGTTGTGCCCCGTTTCCTTGAGTCCCTCGTGTGGAGTCGCAGCCGCCAAGTTCAGACGCGAGATGCAAAAGCAAAACAAGTCTTTATTGCTAGTTCGAACTAGGGTCTCAGCAGCCCGTCAGAACACAGGACATAATCTGAGACCCTGAACAAAGTTCCCTTTTTGCTTTTATACTCCTTTTGAAAGCAATAACCAGTTTAGCAGACGCAGCAAAATGGTTAGGGGCTTTCCAAGGGGCAGTTTCAGCAAAATGGATATTTACTTATTGTGGTTTTTCTCGGTATTTCTAGCTTGTGGTTTTTCCAGGGATGGGGTATTTCCTCCCTCTTATTTTGCTTAGGACTGGGATTTCACCGATGTTGCTTAGGACTAAGGTTTTAACACAAAATGGAGTAGGTTGGGTCAGGCTAACTTTCCGGGGGTCCCACAGTCTCACCATAGCAATTCTGCTTGCTACTTCCTCTGCCCATTGAACCGCTGAACTGTAGGGAATTTATCAGATGCTCAGTTTTTGGTGGAGGACGACTTCCAGCTATGTCTCAATAGGAAAAGGCAGCGTCCATCTTCGTAAGCCCCCTTCTCCCAGCTTTGTCCTTCCTGCCACCTGGGGTGGCTCAAAGAGCGCTGGATTTGGAGCGGAACCCAACTTCCCGGCTGGCAGAGCCCTGGGAAGTCACTCATCGCGGGAGCTTTCTCCCCGGAGAAAGCAGCGACTTTGTCCCCACCCCTTCAAAGGGCTGCCTGAAGAGTAAAGGGACAATGCGCGCATGGCCCCAGGCTCCTGAGAGACGGAATGTCCCTTCTGCTTCCCTTGACCTAGGGCCCTCCGCGCCCGTTAGGGTGCTCATTCCCGTTAGTTCCCATTCCCCTGGCTCCGGCCCCTTTAAGATATCCTCGGAGGACCTAGTTTCCCAGCCGAGGGCGACCCGCTAGCAGCCGCCTCTGTGATAAGCCGACACTTCCGGGCGGAAGTGCGTGTGCGGAGCGGCTTTGGCCCGCGAGGTAGGAGGCGTACGTAGTCGCGTTCCCTGTGTGTCCGAGAGCCGATGTCCCCTCGCCGCGGGCTGGTCGCTGGCCTCGGCCCGCGGGGGTGACGCGGGGCTTCAGCTGCCACCGGCCCAGCCTGCGGACCCCCGGGGCCGCTCCCTACAGGGCAGCTGGGACTCCGACGGAGGAGGCGGAGGCAGCCGGGTCTGAATACGGCCACCAGCGCCGGGTGGGGCCTCGTGGGCGCAGCCGCTGGCAGAGGCCGTGGGGTCCCCGGCGGGTACCCAGCGCGGGTTTCCGGGAGAGCGAACGTGGGGTGAGCACATCTTCAGGGTGAACAGCACGTCTGTTACTCTCTTTCCCCAGGCTTTCCTCAGAAAAGAGCTCTCTCCAGCCCCCGGCTGTTGGACGAAGGCATGCGGTGGTTATTTCCTTCTCCGTCTCGTTGGTGAGGTCGTGTCGGGCGACCTCGGTTTGGGGGGTCCAGGTACGTGAAGCGTGGGGAGGAAGCGCCCTAAGGCCGATGGTCTGGGGAAAGGCTCCTGCGTTGTTGAACCTGCGCAGTTGTGGGTTCAGCCTTGTACCAGACAGCCTGACCCTGACCTAAAGTAAATCCCAGGAGAAGTTTTTTCTGGGTTTTAAATTTGCAGTAACAGGTGTGAACATTCTAGCAGCAGTTTGATGATCATGTATGATACTGCAAACAGGACTTACGCTGAAAGAAGAAAACCTCTGGTTAGTACCAGAGAGCAGATAGTGTAAAAAACATGTGGACAGCGTTTGTTTAACATTCGTGGTTACTTACAGAGATGAACAAAGCAGCCATGGCCCTTATTCTCAGAGAGCTACAGCCCTGTTAGACAAGATAAGCGATCTTGCTAAAGAGGATGAAATTCAAGCTGAGTTGAGCTCTGAAGAAAGCACAGTCCTATTAGAACGTACATCACAATGAGCCTGATGGAGACTAGAAGTATTCCTGAGGATGAAGTCCTTGGGCTGGACTCTGAAGGTTGAGTAGGAGTTCGGTGAGAAGGCCTAGTGGCCTAACAAATGTGGCTAGCGGAGGAACTGAAATAAAGCCATTATAGTTCAGAAAGCCAGAGGGGAATGCTGTGAAATGAGGCTGAAGGGTTGGGAAGGGCCAGACCAGGCAGGGCCTGTGGCTCATGTTAGTATCTCCGTCTTTCCTAAGACCATGGGAGGTGATCATGGGTTTTAACAGGAGGATGATATGCTAAAATCTGTAATTTCAAAGAAATACTGTATGGAACAGTGCTGTCCCATAGAACTTTCTGTGATGAGGGTCATGGTCTGTGTCTGTGCTGTGCAGTGGAGCAGCCATAAGCTGTTAAGTATTTGCAGTGTGGCTGGTGCATCTGAGGAACTGGAGCTTTCATTTAAGGGAAAACAACCACATGTGGCCACCAGAGTATACGGTGCAGGTCCAGATATATTGGAGGAAGCGGTGACACTTTTATTGGAACTGTGACACCGAAGTGCCCCTTTTACAGCTCCTGTACCACCCTCTGGGTAAAGGGGGACTGGATTCCACTTTGGGGTGAGTCCTGGTGTTGGCTTCTCGAGGATTTCACACATCGACAGTAACTGCTGGTGGACTTGACGTTTTTACGTTCTTGGCTGTGGTTTAGCCTGGTCCCCGTGAAGTGGTGTTCCTCCCTCTTCTGTTTTTGGCTGCTCTGATGCCAGCACACAGATTGAAGAGTGATGTCTTCAACACATTTGAGTGCCTGTAGCGGCCAAAGCATTACATCTGCTTTGGAGGGGTGAAAGGGAAAGTGGTAACGTGTTCAGGGGCTTACAGTCTAGGGAGGTAGATGCTGGTAAGAGCTGTGGAACAGTGGGCCTCGTCAGGGTGTGACCCTGAGCAAGGACTTGCTGTGTCCAGCTGATGGAATGTGACAAAAGGAAGGAAGCAGTAAACGCTTGAGAGGATGTGGGAAGCTCCTGAGAAAGGGCCAAACTGGGGAAATAGTGACTAGAAGAAAGGAAGAAAAATGTAGGGATAGATTAGTTCGTGTGGGTTATAGGGGGCTTTGTAACAAACCTGTGGCTTTCTTAAAGGCAGATTTCTGAGGAGGGCAGCGAGATGGTCTAAGCTGGGCCAGGCCCCAGGGGGTGGTGTGCAGGTCACAGCCTGGGGAGGGGTGAGTTAGGAGGTCCCTGACCGCCGAGGAGGAGGTGACCAGCCCTCGGATGGGGCTGGCGGACCAGGAAGGAGGAGGGGCTGATGGAAGCAGGGACACCACAAGGCACTTTCCACATCCTTTCTGGGCAGAAGGCAGATGATAGATTTCGGAGGATGTTTTGTTGTGCTGCTAGTTTTTAATTCTCTGAACATTCAGACTTGCTGAAAGAATAAAAACTGATGAAGTGTGTTTTCTTTGCAGGTGAGTTTGCTGGAATATTTGTGTGTGTGCTGGATGGACACCTCCCCATTTCTTTCCTGCCTGCTTCTGTGTGCCTGAAATTTAATTGTTTTGGTAAGGACTTCCCAGGTTTCTTTGGTTTCATTTTTACCCATTTTCAAATGCTGACCTGCCTAAGACCCTGTTTTGTATGGATATAAATAAGTAAATGGAGTTAGACCCCAGAGAGACGTCATACACTTTGTGGTTTCTGTAAGGGACCAGTACTCTAAAAGCTGCAGGTGCAGAGGGAAGGCACAGCCACCATGGGGAGTTTGAATCACCCAGAAAGTACCATCTCAGCACCAGTGGGCAGTGATATCCAAATTCTCCATGGTAGGTGGCCTGATCCCGTCTTATCGCTGGCCTCTGTGTGACCACGTCCCTGTTTATGCCTCAGTTTATTCAGTAAATTGGGGATGGCAGTGATACAGTGACTCCTGTCAGGCACTTGGGAGAGTTCAGTGAGGAAGCAACTGTGTAAAGTGCCCAGGAGCGGACTGGGGCCTTCAGACATGGTCGCTGACCCCTGTCACTGTCATTTACATTTTCCTTGGACTCTTGAGAGTGTTTCCACAGGCTTTCAGCTGTGAACTTTCGGGGTCCTGCAGGGAGAGCTCTGGGGTTTCAGGTGTGGTGTGCAGCGGAAAGATGCCTGCCCGCTGCAGGTGAGCAGAGGGCCCAGGGAGCTGAGGTGGGGTTTGTCGTGGGCTCCTGGCTCTGACCCTTCCCGTTTCACAAGAGCCTAGAGCTCACAGTACAGCTACCTACACTCCTCTACATCCTAGTCCTGAGAGGAAGAGGGTGTAATCATTGCCTTCGTTAACACATTGTCAACAGTGTGGGAGAAAGAGTCCATGTGGATATTTCTGGAATAAAGTTAGACGCCTGGTTGTTGCCTCGATCTCCTGTGGTGTTTTCCTTGAGCGCAGCTGTCTGCTTCCTCACAGTGCTGTGGGTAGGGCCTTGTCTGTCTGTCCTCGGGATCAGTCTGGTCGAGCAGCAGTAGGGCTGTCTGCAGACTTGGGTGGGAAGTTGGTTTAGCGAGTTAATCAGATCCTGGGTTCCTCTGAGCAGTAATATCTTATGGAAAATAATAAAGTGGATGCAGTTCTTACTGATGGAGCCATTTGTGATTTTCAAGTGCCTGCCTTATGTTCCCATTTTGCACTGACATAAACAAGGAGGGTGCTTGAGTGTCCTCGGTGGGTCCACTTAGGTTGGTCTGGAAACTCAGGGCAGAAGAGCCTGCCAAGAACAGGGAAGTAGGATGAGAAGACAGTGATGATGCTAATGCTCAGGGGCCTAGCTAAGATACTAGAACCTTCCCTGAAAGCATCTCCACCCATGCCTGCCTGTCTTTATTCCTGTCCTGATTCAGTGCTGAAATGCTACCCTGATGTGAGTTCTTAGCATTGAACCCCATCTTCTCTATGGGCATGACATAGCAGTGTTCATTAATCCTGCGCATTAATGCAGTGCGCTGGGGGCGTTTGTAGGTGGTGGGGATAGAGCCTAGAACCCATGGGAGGAGACCCTTGAGAAGGTTTTATGACTAATGCCACACCCATGTGGCTCCTGGAATATTCCCCATGTCTCTCCTGCTCTGTCACTCAGTTACAGCTCCTTCATAGGATTGGCTCTCACTGGCCTAGGCATAGCGACAGCATAATAGTTTTCCACAAAGAACACATAGGCTGCGGTGTATCATGGATGGACCTTAGCATTTATGATTTTTGTTCCTCAGGATTATGTAAAAGAAGGTTGGGGCAGGCAGGAGTCTAGTCTTTCAGAGAGATGGTACTTTAATAGTAACAGTGGATGATGAAATGTGTAGTCTCTAAGTCACTTCTAATGTTAGTAATTGCTCTGGAACACAAAAGGCCTGCAGCAGGAAACTTAAAAATTGCACTAAAAATTGGGTATAGCCAAGTCAAGATTTTGAACTTCTCTCTTCGTCCACTAGAGGATGCAATCCTACACGACTTCCCTTTTGTAGCTTGGTACAAAGGGTGGCTTGTGTTTTTGTAACTTAGCCAAGACCTTATTTCACCAGGAAATTATGCAGAAGGTTGATCTGCAGGGTTGGGCTCTTTCTTAGGAATCTACTGGGGTGTCCCTGTTGTGCACAATTCCTGGGAAGTTCATCATGTCATGGACCAGCTGAACCAGACCTGGTCACAGGACATGGCCACGCACTTGGGGGTAAGAGCATGTTCTAATGCAACTCTGCCCAGATTCCTTCTTGGTGACAGCAGGTAACTTTTTCTCAATGTGAAAGATTTTCTTTGACAAGTAATTTAGTGCAACATGTACCAGTATTTGAAGTTCCAAACCGTGTAGAGGGTTTAAAAGTGTCTCTGGCCAGTACATTGCTCATACTTGAAAGGTACATACCAAGAACTGCACAAGGTTTGTACAAAGCCAGTGTGGTTTAGATTGCTGATTGGTGTCCATTAGAAAAGTGCTGTTGAATTCAAAATAAAGTTACAACTCTGAAGTGTAATTTTAAGTAGAGTACTAACTGTTGTGGTTTATGAACCTAGTTGACAGCTTTCTGATGGATTAAACAAATGTTGAATTGAGCACTCACTGCTGGCCACCTTAGGCTGGGTTGGAGAGCAAATCAGAAGCAAATCCCTGCCTCCATTCCAATGGAGGGGAAACGGGAAAGAAATCACTAGAGCAGTGGGAAAATATGAGTGCTCTGGGAAAGAAAGAAAGAAGGAAAACAGGGCTAAGATGGAGTAGGCAGTGGAGTTTGCAATTTATCCTGGGTAGTCAGGGCAAGCCCCAAGGCCTAAGTAAGGGAGTAGATCACATGACAGCCTGAACGAGCAGCTGAGGCAGAGGGAGTAGGCAGTGCAAAGTCAGGCAGGCAGCCAGCCCCGCCGGTAAGATGGAGCGTGAACAGGAGGGTTTGTAAGGTGGGTGGAAGGGGACTGTGAGCCAGTCTTGCAGGGCCTTATAGGAAATTCTACTGTTTACTCTGAGTAGTGTCATTAGCTCACGTTTTCCTCTTCTGTCACTTTTTAGGGACCATTGTTTCCCCTGACTACTTTACATTAGACACGTGTCTTGTTCTTGCACTAACAAATTTGCCTCCTGAGAGGATCCCAGACCTGGGCACAGGAAGTGTGCTGTCTCCCGTGGCAGATGGAGGCGGTCCACTCTCGCTCTGTTGAATCCTAACTGCAATGTCCCAAGATGAGTGACAGGGAAAAAGACGTGGCTATGACAAAGCTCTTGAGACAGCCCACCTTGTACACTCACCTTGCTGATGAAGCCAGAGGCTGCCCAAATGTCTGCCTGTCTCCCAGTGGCAAGGGGAGACATAATCCCATAAATCCCTCTGCCCCCACTGGCCTGTGCATGCCTCTGTCATAGAATTCACCCATTACCCATTGTTTTCCTGCCTGTTTGCACATGTACTTCCGTGTTTTTTCAACAAAGAGCAAGTAAGTTTCATTTAAATCAAGAATCCAGACTACAAAAACACATTTTATAATCTTTACAAGGTTAGAGGCCTGTTTTGGTTTTACAGTTACACATAATGAATGCATTTGAAACTATTCATTCTGATATTTTTTTCAAATCACCTTTGCAGCTACAGAAGAAAACTAGTTTTTTATTGCACATTGAATTAAGAGTGGTGCCTAGTGAGTTGTTGGAAGGTCACGTGTCTGGCCTGTCAGGCGTGCAGTTGTGTAATGGTTGTACCACACTGTGGCAGCCACTGTCAGCAGACATTTAGATTATTGTATGGAATTAAAGTAAGACTGAACAAGAAATTCTTTGTTAACAAAGCCCGAGACTTGGGTTATTAATACTGACTTCCACCAGAGGCTCCGTAAGCCGTATTCCACCCATGCTGGCTGCCCCAGGAGGACACTTACTTAAGTCAAACTTGCGACGCGTGCCCATTTGAAAACTTGACTTGTCATCTTCTATGAGGAGTTACGGGTGACGCTCCCATAAATCCCCTTCACTAATGTGCCATCTTTGTTCCAAATTACTTCTCCCCTTTGAAAGTTAATGGGGGAGATAAAAAGAAGATACTAAGAAGTCAAAGGTCTCCGCTGCTTCTGGTCGTTTTGGACGTGTGAACACTGCTTGGTGTTTGTATTTTTAAATATTTTCTAATTCCGTTAGTTTTGAAAGCTCACAGGATTAAAAGGTACTGAACAGCAGTTCCCTGCCCCCATCTGGCCACTCTGGCCTGGGTCCTCCCCAAGGGCAATCGTGTTAGTCTGCTGAGCTTTCTTCCAAGTTCACTCCCTGCCTGTGTCTGAGTAAAGTGCTTTGCCCCTTTTGACTCATCGTCTTGGTCCTTGCCTGCTGACTTCCTTTCTGGTGAATTCAGGCAGAGCTCTCCCCAGTCGGCCTCTGCTTCCTGTTCCCCATCGTCCTGATACAGTCATCCTATAGAATGTAGTCAAATCACAGTCTGTGTTTATGTTTCCGCACACCAGCAGAGATTTCTCTCCCCCGGGCTTTGCGCTGCCCTGTGCATCCCCTCTTGTTTCCCTTGCTCGTCTTACTGTTTCTTTGGTGGAGCTTTCTCTGATGGCTGTTTTTCCCACCTGTCCCAGTAGCTGTCCACGTAACTTTACAATGTCAACCACAGAAAGTAATCTGTCCATTCCAATTTTTTTCTTAGGTGAGTGAAAGAAGACTTTTCAGACAGCTTAGTTATGAGTATATGTTAAAGTTTTGTTAGAATCTTGTATGCAGAGCCCAGTAGACCAGTTCAGAAGTTCATTTTTAGGTAGAGATACTTTATAGGGAGTGGAAAGGTTGCGTTGTCATTTTTAGGCTAAATACAAAAAATCTCTGGCTAAAGATCCTGACAGTCAGCTGGATGGTGGGTAACTGCCTTCCTAGCAAACTCCTTAGAAATTGTATCAGGAATACTAGTTGAAGGGGATCCCCAAATCATCCCATGGGCTCAAGAGAAGCTTTTGTTCCTCCCTTAACTACCTAGAAGAATCTGAACTGGGGGGTCTTTCCCAGAATGAGAGTTCGTACTGGAAGTACATTTTATCTGAGTGGCTTCTCCATATGGCAAGGGAACATAGTCATCACACATCCCCTACTTACTGCCCTGTGACTTGCCCTCCTCCCCTCTTCATGAAGCCCAGGCCCCAGCCCATTCCTTAGCTCCAGATGACATATACCTCCTTTTCCTTTCTGTCTTTGAACCTCTCATGTGTGCAGGGTTCCCATAAATACCAAATTAAATTAATTGTGTCCTGTTAATCTGCCTCGTATCAATTTAATTCTTAGGCCAGGGAGAACCCTGAAGGCAGCAGAAAACTCCCCCCTGCCAACACAATCTCTTCCCAAGGAAGTTATGAATTAAGTCACACAAAAAAGGCTCTGTCCCAAGCCTGGTTTAGGCCGATTTTTTTTTTATAGTTCCTCTTTTTGATATACATATCATATGTGTCTTGGTTAAATATCTGACTTGCCCAAGAAGGCCCATCTTGTTGCCTTTTGGTTCTAAGAACATAGATAAAAGTGTTTTCTAGTTCAGTGCTTCCCAAACAAAGTGTGCACAAATGCCCTGGGGGTTTGTCGAATGCAGGTTCTGTGCAGCAGGCTTGGGGTGGGACCTGGGACTCTGCATTTCTCACCAGTTCAGAGGTGCTGCTGGTCTGGGGGCCACACTTTGAGGAGGGGCGAGGGCTTTGTCAGTTGCTTTGTACATTTTTTGCAGGTGGTAGATTTGGGTGTAGGCTTAATTTGTATGACATGTGCACAGTTGTGATTACGAACAGTAATCCACATTGATGGTACTCCTTTGAGCCCGTGTCTTATATGTCTATGTGAATGGCAAGGCCAGATAGGAGTCAAGGGATTGAGGCACATTTCAAACGGCCAAAGTAGCCAATGTTCAGTTCCCGAATCACTCGGTTTATTGCACAGCCTATCACACAAGTTGGTCACACAAGGTTAGAAGGACAGTTAATGAACCCCTCCGAAGAGGATCCAGGAAGGAGACCCCTCAGCATGAGTGCGGCCTGGTCATTGGTTCCACAACAGGCTCTGGCCTGGGGTTCTGTCAGGATGCCTTCTGTGCCAACAGCCTCAGCAGCCTCCATCTGGAGCAGCCTCTGACACATGTAGCACGGGGGATCAGTCAGCCTTCGAGTCACTGTTAGCCCCTCTTAAGGGTCTGTAGTGGTTATACCAAGGAACCTTCCCATATTGGCTCAGTCCTCTTGATCTCACTGGAGTCTGCAGACATTTCCAAACAAGTTTTACTCATGTCACACAGCTTGTCTATAGGGGCTCACTCGATGTCCTACTTCAGACATTGACAAACAACTAGCAGCAGGGGTTCGCATTGGCAACTGTGAGTCCATCTTGTCTTACCCTAAGCTTATTTTCTGTCTTCTGTGAAAAGGACTCACATACAAAGTGTTACACCATGACACTACCATTTCCTAGCACAGCCCGTCACAGCAACAATGTCTTGTAGTCAGCACCTAAGCCTCTGCATTATGTGAACTGGGTTCTGTGATGCCTCTTACGTAGGTGCAGCAAGAGGGAATGATAAATTCTTCCTTGCGGTTTGTTTAATAAAACTCAAGTCGTAAATTGAGGAAATACAACAAAAAAGACAAACCTCCCACCTGTCAAAGAAAAATCAGAGCTGGATAGAGTGGTAAAAATAGATTTTATTCAGAACTTACACTAGAGGAAAAGAGACCTTTGGTTCAGATCCAAATCCAGCATGGACAAGTGGGGCTTTATGGTGAGGAAACCTCAGGAGTAAGGGGGGGATTCTGGCCAAACCCCTCAAACAGGGTTCTTGCTGAAGGCAGGCCAGTGTGGTCAGACCTCACCTGGGGGGTGGAGGATCAGGAGCCTGACCAGACGTCCAGGATTGGGGTTCAAGCTGACCTAGCAGGGTTCTTGCCAAAACTGGAGAAGGTCCAGGAGCCTGACTAAAGTTTGGTTAAGCAAAGAATCTTTGTTATAACCCAGAAAACCTCAATACAAAGGTAGAAACGAAAGAAAACAATGTTTTTGCTGACTGAGCATTAAACCAGCATGTGAGGATCATCAAGGGCAGCTGCTAAAGGAGTTGCAGAGACAGAAAGCTAAGTGACCCCAACCCAGTCCTCGTGTGGGTTTGCCGTCGATAAAGTGACTACTGATTCAGACCACTTCTGCCCAGGAAGCTGAGAGCTTCATAGCCCCCCACTTCAAAGAGATGGCTCTCATGTCCTGGGCAGGTACACCCCGAGTCGTGAGACCTGCCAGAGACCTAGCTGGTAAAGAGATTTACATGCCCCTGAGAAGGACAGAGAAAGGAATTCTGAAAGAAAGAAAAGATGGGGGTGTCCCCTTTTTTATTTATTTACTTTTAAACAACAGCTTGTTGATTTTTACGAGATTTCAGATCCACTGTTTTATTGAGATATAATTGACATACCACATCACATTAGTTTCAGGTGTGCACCGTAATGACTGGATCTTTGTATGTACTGCAAAATGAACACAGTAAGTCCAGTTAACATCCGTCACTCTTACCTTGCCTTCAACAGGGAAAACTAGCCTCTGATTTTTCATTTGTGTTTGCCCTTACGGCAGATGATTACTAAAGCCAAAGTTAATTTCTGTGGAGAGTCAAAAAACTAGAACAATGTCCTAGAATTCTTCTTTTCCAACTGCATTTAAGCACCCATTGTCTCTGAGATCACAGGACAGAGGACCATCTAAACCGCCCCCACCAGGTTTTTCCTGCAGTGCCCAGCTTGGGGGTTGGCAGGGGGGCAGTGTAGGGAGCTGCCCCTCTTTTCTTGAGATTCCCAAACCTTGCTGGGGTGCCTGGCCACCCAGAAGTGACCTAAGTACCTTGAAGGCTGGGACTCTGGAAAGATGCTTTCCCCTGGGAAGTTCAGTTCCCAAATGTGATGCCTCTGGCATCAAGGCTGTAGATCAGATATGTCTAAGTATACCCTGGTAGGAAGGAGGGCAGCTTGCTGAGCCTGCACACATAGTTCCTCAGCCAGGAAAAGGACAGCGACTTTGCAAAGCCCGTCCATATGTCAATTCTACCAAATTATGACTGCAATCTTAAGTACAGAAGTCAAATCTTGGTATTGCCAGAGAACCAGGTAAGAGACCTTAAGCAGTTAATGAGTTTGCATCTCCATTTTCCTCATTTTGCACTGGGCTCAACCTCTGCCTTCTGCAGTTACTGCTGAGAACTAAGATGGATCAGATATGTGCGACATCTGCCAGAGGGCATGGGGCACCACATACTCGGTATGCTAATCAACTAATTGGTAACTTGAAGTTGTTCCCAGTAGCAAGGAGGCACCTGTCCTCAGAGCCTGCCTGCCTCGTTTGTCCCTGTGGGCCCAGCCTTGGCTCAGGAACATGTATTGCCTTGAGTTGAAGTGGCTGTGAAGGGGAGCAAAGTATGCCACCCCAAAATATGCCTCTTTGTTTTATTATTTTAAGCTGGTTATTTTGGAGAACCTGCAGACACAGGAGAAACTCTGAAAACAGAAGTCACCCTTTTGTGAGAGACATTTACATTTACAGGGGAAATCTCCTTTTGTAAGGGTGTCTCCCTCGTGCCAGGGAGAGGGGTTACCGAAATCTCTAGAAACTCTTATCAGTGGAGGAAACATGGACTGAAGTCCGCACAGCAACTTGACCCCGGTTATTGGGCTGTCCTGGTTGCCCCCCCCATAACGGACTCCTCACCCCAACATCTGCTTTTGTCTTTAGCCCTAGAGTGTGTTGAAGGTGGTGGATTCCCCGTATGGGGAGTTAAGAGTTTTCCTGGGTCTCTCCCATGTGTACTGGAGGCATGCATGTATGTCACTAAATTTTTGTTTGTTTTTCTCCAGTTAATCTGTCTTATATCAGTTTAATTATTAGACCAGCAAGAGAACCTGGCTGGGGAGAAAGCGCTTTCCCACCCCTGCCCCAAGAACAGGTTGACGTAGCTGAACTGTCTCTGGTCCACACCCCCCCACACCCTCCACGCAGACTGTGCGCCCAGCCTCTCCCCCCTGCAGCTGGCCCCCCCACCCCCACCTCCCTGACAAGCATCCTTTCCATTAAGGTCTCTATTTCCTAAGTCTGGATTTGTTGTCTGTCTGATGCTGGGCAGCACAAAGGCCCGGTTCTGGGGTTTCAGGTATGCAGGGTCTTGGTGGGGATGTTACAGTAGGTAGATAGCCAGACGTGAGCAGGGAGGGGGTTGGGTACTTTGGCAGGTGTTAACATTAGGTTTGATGCTTGTTTATATTCTCAACATTCCCTGTAGACTGTTCTCAGGGGATGTAGGGGTGGAGGATATAGATACCAGACCTGCCAAAACTGGCTGGTTCCAGCAGGGAGGAGAAGCTGACCCTGGCTTCACCTCCAAATGCATTACACGCTCACTAGCATACTGAAAGTCACACCCCTTGGCACCATCACATTCCCGAGGCCGACCATCTAAGGACAAAAAGAGGGTGTCACCCTATTTCCTGGAAATCCCCTCGTAATTCCAAGAAAACCTACCTATCCTGATGAATATTCCACCCCTGCTTAAACTCTAGCTCTAAGACCACCCACTGTGGTGTCCAGCTATAAGACCCCACTGTGCTGTTCACCTCTGGCATGGCCCTCTTGAGTGTGTCCTGTCTTATTTAACTCTTCTGCCTGTGCCTGCTAAACTTGATGGTGAATTCTTTCTCCCTCAGAACCAAGAACCCTCTCCCGCCCGGACTGAGGTCTCAGCGCATAGGGAGATCCCTCCAGATTGGATTTCCCGACAGCAGCAGGGACTTGGGAGTTGGGCAGCATCGGGTTTGGGTCCTGATGCCACCACTGGTTCTGCCCAGCCATGTGACCTTTGCATTTGCTGTTCCTGCCACCTCCCGTGCCCTTCCCTCATCCTTCTGGCCTCACTGCCTCTTGTGATTCAGCTCTCAGTGCAGATACCAGGCCGAGGCCTTCCCTCCAAGCCAAGCAGGAAGCCTATCAGCGCTCACAGCCGGGACTTTCCCTGGCATCTTCTGTGTGTTTTACTTTCTTGGGTGAGGTCTTCTGTCAACTAGAAGGTTGGCTCCAGGGCTGTGGTGACTGTCTTGCTCCCGCATGTCCCCGGTGCCTAGCATAGTGCCCAAGTGTGCAGCCCATGTCTGTGACTAGAAAGTGGATGCTAGCCTGTGATTGTGAGCCCATTCCCCTTATAAAATGGGAGGTTCAAGGAGGTAGCATTTGCAAGTTACTTGACACCTTCTAGGCCTGTAATAAATTTTGCTTACCATCCTTTTTCCACTATATATTTCCATTTCTCCTAACTTTTAGAGAAGTTTCAAATTAACCTCAAAAGGATTAAATGAAGGTAAGATTATGACAAAGATTCTTTGCTTGACCAAACTTTAGTCAGCCTCCTGGACCTTCTGCCAGGCCCATCTATGCCTATCCTGGTAAAATCCAGTTTTGGCAAGAACCCTGCTAGGTCAGTTTAAACAGAACCCCCACCCACCCCTCTGGACGTCTTGTCAGGCTCCTAATCCTCCACCTGCCAGGGGAGGTCTGACCATGCTGGCCTGCTGTCAGCAAGAACCCTGTTTGGTGGATTTAGCCAGACCCCCCTTTACTCTTGAGGTTTCCTCCCAGTGATGTTCCATCTGCTACCTTAACCACCCTGTTCCTAGGCTGTAAATCCCCACCTGTGCTCCCAAGGGAGACTGTTCTCCCCTGCCAATTGTGGAATCCCACTGCAGTGGTTCCTATACCCAAGGCGGCCTTAGTGTCTTGAATAGTGTCACTGAATTCATCTTCAGCAATCACGGTAAAGCGATGCAAACTCCTGTGTCAGGGAGGAAAAAATTTCCCCTACCTCCTCATGTATGCTTTTTGGCCTGCGTATTAAACTGACAACAGGGGCAAGAGAAAGGAGGGACGTAGGAGTTCACAGAAAAATGTGACTTGCCAAGCTGAATTTGGAGCTTACATAACATCTGAATAAGGGAAGGAGGAGAGGACACTTAAGAGAAACAAAGGACTTTTAGGAAAGAAAAGGAACCTTTAGAATACATAGGAGGCAGGGTAGCTGTAACTATTGTCAGCTGCTTATCTGGGTGTGGGCCTTCTCCAGGGAAAAGAGCCACCTTCCAGACAGCCTCGCCTCTGGGGAGGGGATTTGTAACAGTGGAATTCTTTGGGGAGGCTCTGCTTTTAGGCAGATAAGGGGAGTTGAGAAAATCAAGGAAACAACAGCAAAACTTATTCTGGATCCCTTCACCTGCCTTTTTAAAATTTTATTCTGCTGTGAATCAAGGAAATCACCTCTACTTCCTGCCTCCAGAGTGAGGGGAAGTTGAAATTGCTCAGATCCGCCCTAGTCTGGAGAAAAGCAGGCTCTGGCCTCCGGTCCTGGGCAGGCGCCAGTACCCCTCCCCGCCCCGCCAACTTCCCCTGAATGTGTGTGTCCTATCTGCCCACAAGGGCATTAGTTTGCACATCACCTTCAAAAGCTCGGTTCTGCCCCCGCCCCCGGCGTGTAATTTCCAATCAAGGAATTGCTTCTGTCCTGGAGTAAAACAGCAGCTCATTGTGGAGTTTAATGACTTCAGATTCTGGGGCAGGGAAGAATTGTACTTATTTGGCCAACCACGCTGTAGACCCACAGGGAACGAGCAAACAGATAATAGCTGCAGCCTGAGGCCTGCTCACCTGGGCCGGCTGTCAGGCAGAGGCTGGTGCTTCACTGTCTGTCTGCTCCTTTGACCTGGTTTCTGAGGCCAGATCTTTTCTCCCCCTTACAGAAAGTGGGAGAGAGGTGCAGGGACAGAATCCTACATCTAGCAAGTGCTAGGATTTGAACATGGGCAGGGCCTGACCCTCACAGTGATGTGATGTGAGGAGTCGTCTCATTCATCTTTTTTTAAGCTAACAAAATACAAAATTATCGGAAATATTTTAAATACAATTGTCTGTGATATATTTCCATTCCCTGTTATCATGTACATTTATTGAAGACATGGAAGTGAGAGAGAGCAGGAAAATGGTACAAGGGTCATGCCACTGTGAAGTCTGCTTAGCCTGCAAAAAAAGCCCAATTTATTCTTTAACTTAATCTATATGCTGTTCCTCTTTCTCCATTCCCTTAAGTAACTTTGTAACCAGGACAAGACCTCCAAAGTGTAAATGAACCTATATGGATAAAGAATGTCAAGATCTAGATCAATACAGTCCCCTAAATAACCCTAATCTTAAGACAAAACTTCAAAGGAATTATGAATCACCTGTATACATTATGCCTTATGCTGACCCCTACCCAATGAAAGGGCAAGCTCCCAGATCCTATTTCAGCCAATCAGGGCCTAGATCCTATTTCAACCCATCGGGGCTCGGGCTCTCCCACACCAGTCAGCAAGATGTCCGCCAACTCCCCAGCCAATCCACCAGAGCCACGACCATCACCCCACCGGCTACCCCTAGACCCAGCCTATCAGCCAAGACCGCGCCCCTCGCCCCACCAACTGCCCTTAGAGCCCCATAAAACCTTTCTGTTTTTGAAACTTGCGCTCTCTTTCTGGCATCTCGCCACTGCGTCGGTAGCAGATGGGAGATTGAGCTCGAACTGGCTAGAATACAGGCTCTTTGCTTTTGCATTGGTGTTGGCTCCTCGGTGGTCTTCTGGGATTCGCGACTTTGGACATAACATTTGGGGGCTGGTCCGGGATCCCAGAGGCCCCCAAGACCCCCGACCCGGAGGGCCCAGTGCCTGCTGGTGAGTGCACTCAGATATCTGTCTGTGTTTGTGTCTCACTGTTTTTGTTCTCCAACAAGCCTGTATAAGCCTGTAGGAGCTCCAATCTGTATCCGGGTCGGCATTGACTTGGGTGGACGCGCTGGCAGGTCGCCGACTGGGGGTCTTGGGAGATGTCCCTTGCCCCCGTCTGGAGGACAAAGTCCTCATCTGTGAGGAAAGTCAGCTGCCGCTGCAGTCTGACAGACCCTCAACTCACTTTCGGCTTTGCCTCCGCGGCTGCGGCAGAGTCTTCTCTGTAGGTGCCTGTTTGTTAGTTGTTGTGTCTATCTTAGTCTTGTTGACAGAAGAAATGGGACAGATGCAGATGACCTCCTTGTCTCTCATGACAGACCATTTTTCAGACGTTAGGGAGAGAGAGCTCACAATTTGAGCACGGATGTCAAAAAGGGAAAACTTCGTGTTTTCTGCACCTCCGAGTGGCTGTCCTTTAATGTTGGCTGGCCGCTGGAGGGAACTTTTGATCTAACCACTCTTTTACAGGTTAAAGATGTTATCTTCAGGAAAGGAGCCCAGGGCCGCCCAGGCCAAATTCCCTACATCTTAGTCTGGCAGGACCTGATTGAGAATTCTCCCTCATGGCTTAAACCTTTCCTTCCATCTAGGACAGGTTCCACGCCCAAAGTCTTGGCCCTACAGGATCCGGTCCCAAAGTCTCAGAGACTCAGAACTTAAAGAAACCAAACCCTCCCTTTACCTGGTCCTGCAGGACACCATCTCAGAGGAGTTACTCTTTCCACCACCCTATCAGTCCCTCCCAACAGCCCCGCCTGGCAGAGCCAGTAGAACCTGGTGGAGGAGAACCAGTTCCTGTTCCTGAAGGAGGAATGCCCACGCGCGGACCTGTGGCGGGGACATGGGGTGAGTCAATCGGCAGCCCTCAGCCAAGGACCCGCTGACTCAACTGTCCTCCCCCTGCATGCCGCAGGGCCCCCCCTGATGAAACAGGAGGACAGCCAATGCACTATTGGCCATTCTCCACTAGCGACCTCTATAACTGGAGAACTCAGAATGCTAAGTTTTCAGAAAACCCCAGAGATCTTCTTAACCTTTTAGACACCGTTCTTTTTACCCATCAGCCCACTTGGGATGATTGCCAACAGCTCTTACAGGTTCTTTTTACCACTGAGGAGAGAGAAAGCCAGGTGGAAGCCCAGAAGTTGGTTCTGGGTGACAGCAGATAGCCCACCCAGAACCCAGATCTCATAAATGCTGCTTTTCCTCTCTCTCGTCCAAACTGGGACTACAATTCAGCAGAAGGTAAGGAGAGACTCCGGGTCTATCGCCAGACTCTGTTGTCAGGTCTCAGGGCGGCTGCACGAAAGCCCACTAATTTGGCTAAGGTATATAATGTTCAACAAGGCAGGGACAAAAGCCCAGCGGCATTTCTAGAAAGGATCATGAAGGCCTTTAGACAGTACATCCCCATGGATCCTGAAGCTCCAGAGAATAGAGCCGCTATAGTTATGGCTGTTGTTAACCAAGCCGCTCCAGACATAAAGAGAAAATTACAGAGTAGAGAGATTAGGAGAAAGGAGCTTGCAGGACCTGGTAGTTGTGGCAGAAAGAGTTTTTAATAATCGAGAGAGCCCAGAGGAACAACAGCCAAGAATAAACAACCGCCAGACATGAAACTTAGCTAAAATACTGCTGGCTACGACTGCAGATAGCCCTCAGGAGTGACAGAGACACCTTAAGAAACTGGCCACTGGACAAGGTAAGGAAGACCCCACCCGAGGGAACTGCCCTAAGTTAAATAAGAACCAGTGTGCATATTGCAAAGAGGAAGGCCACTGGATCAAGGACTGTCCTAACAGGAGACCCAAAAAGACCCTCATTGCTATCCTGGGTACCGAAAGCATTGATGACTAGGGGTGACTGTGTTTGGCACCCCTCCCCGAGCCCAGGGTAACTCTAAAAGTGGAGGGGCAACCTATAGAATTCCTTGTGGACACCGGAGCTCAACACTCCATCCTATTACAACCCCAAGGAAAATTGGCAGATAAAACCTCGTGGGTGTAGGGAGCTACGGGGGTGAAACAATATTCATGGACTACCCGAAGAACGGTGGACCTCAGCGTGGGCCGGGTATCCCACTTGTTCATGGTCATCCCAGAATGCCCCTACCCCTTATTAGGCTGAGATTTGCTCACCAAGGTGGGGGCACAAATGAGCTTATACCCCGAAGGGACAAAAATTCTAAACAAAGAAGGACATCCAATACAGGTGCTCACTATAAGCCTCAAGGATGAGTACCACCTGCACCAGGTACTCTTATCACCAATGCATGACTTAAAATACTGGCTACAGACATTTCCCCAAGCCTGGGCCGAGACAGGGGGAGTGGGATTAGCTCAACATAGGCCAGAAATATTTATAGAACTGAAATCAGGTGCAGATCCAGTCAGGGTCCAGCAATACCTGATGCCACTCGAGGCAAAAGCTGGAATCACTCCACACATTAGAAGATTACTCGAGTTAGGCATGCTGAGACCTTGCCAGTCTGCATGGAATACCCCCCATTACCAGTCCGAAAACCAAATTCAACTGACTACTGACCAGTCCAAGACTTGCGTGAGGTAAAGAAGCGGGTGACAGATGTACACCCTCCTCAGGTCATTGCCTCCTACCTGAACCTGGTATATAGTCCTAGATTTAAAAGATGCCTTTTTCAGCTTGCCCCTGGCACCTAAGAGCCAGAACATCTTTGCCTTCAAGTGGACAGACCCGAAAAAGGAATTAGCAGCCAGCTCACCTGGACCAGGCTCCCCCAAGGATTTAAGAACTCACCATCTTCATTGAGGCCCTACATGAAGATCTAAGTGAGTTCTGATCTAACCACCCAGAATTAACTCTTTTACAGTACATATATGATATCCTGGTAGCCACTGAAGACCAGGAGATATGCCTGCGAGGCACCAAGGACATGCTTTCTACACTAGAAGCCTTGGGTTACCGAGCCTCGGCCAGAAAGGCCCAAATCTGCAAGATAGAGGTAAGCTATTTAGGTTATAAATTAAAAGGGGGACAGAGATGGCTCACGGAAGCAAGAAAAGAGACTGTCTTAAGAATGCCACGCCCACAAAATGTCTGCCAAGTGCATGAATTCCTGGGATCTGCAGGATACTGCCGATTGTGGATCCCAGGTTTTGTGGAAATAGCTAGACCCCTTCATGGAGCCACCAAAGAAAAACAGGAGTTTACATGGACAGAGACCATGGAGAACTCATTCACTAGTCTTAAGCAGGCCTTACTCTCTGCACCTGCACTGGGGCTCCCTGATTTAACCAAACCTTTCTACCTATACGTAGATGAAAGTAAGGGAGCAGATACAGGGGTGCTAATACAGTACATTGGCCCATGGAAAAGGCCCATAGCTTATTTCTCCAAGCTGCTAGACACTGTTGCCACTGGATGGCCCCCCTGTCTGCAAATCATCACTGCGGTAGCTACCATGGTAAAAAATGCAGACAAACTAACACTAGGACAAGAATTAAATGTTATCACCCCACACGCAATTGAAGGGGTGCTCAAACAGCCACCAGACAGATGGATAAGTAATGCCCGACTAATGCATTACCAAGGACTGCTCTTAAATCCTGCCAGAATTCTGTTCCAGACACCCGCGTCGCTGAACCCAGCCACCCTCCTCCCCGACCTGGACTGGGAGGCACCATTCCATGACTGTGGGGAGGTCCTGGCTCATGTTCACAGAGTCAGAACTGACCTGTGAGATCAGCCACTGGCAGAAGCAGATGCCACCTGGTACACCGATGGAAGCAACTTCATGCAAGACGGAGTAAGATATGCAGGGCCGAGATAGAAACTGTCTGGGCTGAGCCACTGGCTCCAGGGACTTCAGCACAGCAGGCAGAGCTGATCGTGCTGACCAGAGCATTGACTATGGCCAAAGACAAACGCCTTAATGTCTATACGGACAGTAGGTATGCATTTGCCACTGCCCACATACATGGAGCCATCTGTAGAGAGAGGAGGCTATTGACTGCCAAAGGAAAAACCATAAAAAATAAAGAAGAAATTCTTGACCTCCTACCTGCCCTTTGGCTACCCAAAGCACTGGCAATAATTCATTGCCCAGGCCATCAAAAGTCTGACACCCGGTTGCCAAAGGAAATAAATTGGCTGACCAATGTACCGAACAGGCAGCCCTTTCTGTGGACCATGCCCTAGTGACCACATTGCCAGACCTAGGGGCTCCCAATCTGCCAGACACCCCCTCCTACACTGATGAAGACAAAATGGATCAAGCAGCTGCCCATGACCAACTACCTAGATGAGTGATGGAGAGCCGCCGACTGCATCATTCTACCGGAAGAGTTAGGACAATGCGTCCTAACCAAAATGCATTGGGCTACGCACATGGGGACGAGAAAAATGGAAGACTTGGTACGACATGCTTGCATCACTATCAAGGACTCTCAATCAAAAATTGGACAGATTGTAGCAAGCTGCAAGGCTTGCCAACTGACAAATGCAACTGCCCATGTGCCCAACCCTGGTGCCAGACTCCAAGGAGACAGGCCAAGCGCCTACTAGGAAGTGGACTTCATGTAGGTAAAGCCCGGAAAATATGGGTACAGGTATTTGCTAGTGTTTGTAGGCACTTTTTCATGTTGGATCAAGGCGTTTCCCACCAAGCATGAGACAGCGCAGACCGTGGCCAAGAAACTGTTAGAAGACATCCTGCCAAGGTATGGTTTTCCTGCCAGGATAAGCTCAGACAGTGGACCAGGATTTGCTTCCAAGGTAACACAGGGAGTAGCACAGGTTTTTGGGGCAGATTGGAAATTACATTGTGCGTATAGGCCCCAAAGTTCAGGACAGGTAGAAAGAATGAACAGAACTTTAAAAGAGACCTTGACTAAATTAGCCTTAGAGACTGGCGGAGACTGGGTGACTCTCCTCCTCTTTGCCCTTTATCGGGTGCATAACTCCCCATATAAGATGGGACTTACTCCCTTTGACATCATGTATGGCATTCCTCCACCTATTATTCCCACTCTCAAACCCAAAGTACTTGCTGAACTTGATGATCACCAATTCCTTTTTTCCCTCCAAATGTTGCAACGAACCCATGAGCAGGTCTGGCCTAAGCTGAAAGCTCTTTATGAGACTGGACCCCCTCCAGAACCACACTGCTATCGTCCAGGTGACTGGGTGTACGTCCGAAGACACCAAAACCAGACACTTCAACCACGCTAGAAGGGACCCTACATCGTGATCCTGACCACTCCCACCACTCTCAAGGTCAACGGAATTACTCCCTGGGTCCACTGCACCCACATCCGACCAGCTGACCCATACGCCATTCTCAAGAACTTTGTTCCAAAATGGAAAAGTCAGCCGGACAAAGACAATCCTCTAAAGCTAAGACTGCACCGTTCTCACTTATCCCACTAATGTTACTTATACTATGCCTTCCTCATATCAAAACCAGCAACCCTAAGCCCCATACCCCCTATCAACTCACATGGGAGGTGGTGAACTGGGAAACGCATGAAGTATATAACAGCACTTCCCAAGAAGCCCCAGTAAACACATGGTTCCCTGACTTGTACTTTAACCTAGACAAGGTGGCAGACATTGAAAGAATGGAAGGGGGAAACTGGCGTAAAGTACAGCGCCGGGTCTCCGTGAGTCGAAATGGGTTTTATGCGTGCCCTGGGTTTCGAAAAGGATCAGAGAGACTTCAGTGCGGAGGAGTTGAGTCCCTTTACTGTGCACAGTGGAGTTGTGTTACCACCAATGATGGAGAGTGGAAGTGGCAAGTGACTCCCCAGCTCATCACTCTCTCATTTATTAGGCCGTGCACCCGAACTTGGTACAATTATAACTGCAATCTAATCAGGCTCCAGTTCACGGAGAAGGGAAAAAGAGATAAGCGATGGCTGTCAGGGTTAACTTGGGGCCTATATCTCTATCAGAGACCTATTTTTGGAACTGTTATCCAGATCAAATTAAAAGCTGAGCCAATAGTTAAGGCGGCCGTAGGTCCAAATAAGATATTAACAGAAGAGAGCCCTAAGGAACCCAAAATCATAGCACCTCCACCGTCCAGTGGGACACCCAGGCCAGGGATGGTAAATACATATACACCTCCACATCCTAAAAATGAAGACCCTTTATGAGAACTACTTCTTGCTTCATATCAGACTTTAAATGCTACCAACCCAAATGTTACCAACGCCTGCTGGCTCTGTTATGATATAAAACCCCCTTTTTATGAGGCAGTAGACTTCAATGGGACCTATACAGTAACAGTAAATGGGGATCTGGTCAGAAAGGCCTCACTCTACAGTCAGTGGAAGGCACCAGCACTTATATAGGGGAAGTGCCTTCTACCCAACAAAGGCTTTGCAGTCAGCAGACAGATAAAAGTTTAACCAATTCTTCTTCCTGGTATGTTCCCCCTGAAAACGGATGGTGAGTCTACTCTGAGTCTGGGTTGACCCCATGTGTAAATAGTGCTGTCTCTGATTTAGCTAAGGAATATTGTGTCTTAGTGTATGTCTTTCTCAGGATTTTGTACCATCCTGAAGAAGAAGTATATACCTACTTATAAAAAGGATTGTCAGATGCAAATAGGCACAGGAAAAAGCGAGAACCTCTCACTGCCATAACTATTGCTACCTTATTTGGACTAGGGGTAGCCAGACTAGGAACCAGAACTGCTTCCCTGGTCACCAATAACCGACACCTGGCAAGCCTAAGGGCTGCTGTAGATGAAGATACAGAAAGAATAGAAGCCTCCATCACCAGTCTAGAGAAATCTCTAGTCTCACTATCTGAAGTGGTCTTACAGAATAAAAGAGGGTTAGACTTACTGTTCCTACAGCAGGGGGGTCCCTGTGCAGCCTTAAAAGAAGAATGTTGCTTTTATGTTAATCACAGCGGGGTAGTCAGAGAAAATATGGAAAAAGTCAGAGAAGGTCTGACAAAGAAAAAGGGCAGCAACAAAGCTGGTTCGAATCCTGGTTCAATAGCTCACCCTGGCTAACTACCCTAATCTCCACCCTGCTAGGACCCTTAGTAGTGCTAATAATAATTTTGACCTTTGGACCATGTATCCTCAATAGACTGATGACTTTTGTCAAAGATAGAATTAATACAGTCCAGCTAATGGTACTAAGACAACAGTATCAGCCTTTATCCACTCACAACTGGGAAACCTCATTAGACCCATGATTGGATCCCTTCTTAGGATCCAGAGAAAGGGGGAAATGAAAGGGCAAGCTCCCAGATCCTATTTCAGCCAATCGGGGCTCGGGCTCTCCCCACACCAGTCAGCAAGATGCCCGCCAACTCCCCAGCCAATCCACCAGAGCCACGACCATCACCCCACCGACTACCCCTAGACCCAGCCAATCAGCGAAGACTGCACCCCTCACCCCACCAACCGCCCTTAGAGCCCCATAAAACCTTTGTGTTTTTGAAACTCCCTCTCCGTCTCTGGCATCTCGCCGCCGCTGTGTCGGTAGCAGATGGGAGATTGAGCTCAAACTGGCTGGAATAAAGGCTCTTTGCTTTTGCATCGGTGTTGGCTCCTCAGTGGTTTTCTGGGATTCGCGACTTTGGGCATAACACCCAAAAGGCCCTATAACATTAAGCACACCTCCTCTGAGGCTGCCCACCCTCCCCTTTCTTCAAGTGTGTGCTTTGCCTCAAGGACTTCTCACTGCTCTACTTAACTGCATTTTGTCTCTGAACTCCTGCAGTGCTAAGCATCTTTGTTACTTCGTTATCTCATTCAATTTTCCAGGCTTTAGCATAAGTCTTCACCGTCTCTGTCCTATATCAGACAAGTAGGGAAGGGCCACTGAGATCTCGGATTTAGGCTTGCAAGGTCCCATCACCTGGGTGACCCGGACAGGACCGCAGCTGCACCATCATGCTCTTTAGTAGCCTGCCTGGAAATCTCCTTTCTTTGCCTTTGGGAAGTTCTCCAACATAGTCTTACTTGTAGTGCTCTGCAGCTTCTCCGAATCCTGAGGGGTAGTGGCTTAGTTCCCACACTGTGCAGATTCAAGTGGACGCCCGGTGGCCCTGGCTCCAGGAGTTGGCAAGCGATCTGCCCTGCCCTAAGCAGGAGTTCAGTGAGCTTCCCTTTCTTCCCTCTGTCCTTCCTTGCTCTCTGCTGCCTGCACAATGCTGCCATTCGCCGCTTCTCTCACTTTAATGAATTCCTTACCTACACCTGTCCGACCTGGTTGAGAATTCTTTCTCAATCAGAGTCAAGAATCCTCCCCTGTCTGGGTTGAGGTTTCACCTAGTGTGCAGGGAGCGACCTCCCCAGATGCAGCTGCCTGACAACAGAAGGAGAGAGAGGGAGGTTGACGGGGTCCAAGGGAGCAGAAAGAGAAGAGCACTCTGTAGGCAGGCCAGAGGGCCACCCCACACCCACTGTGGACAGGTTGAGGGCCTGGGATGGTCCCTAGTGACGACAGGGTCTGTCCTCGACTGTCTTGCTACCAGCACCAGCAGCAGGCTTATTTTCCAGGGGCCCTACAGGGTTTTCACAGGCCAGCAGTTAAGTTGGTTTTTACGCTTCACCTTGGAGGTTGCCAGCTCCATCAGCAGCACCAGAAAGTCCCTTTGGCTAAGAGCCTTGGCTGATGGATTTCATTCCACAATTTCTGAACACAACAACGTGAGGTTGGCATTTCCGTAATTGTGTTCAGCCCCCCTCCCCGCCACGCTCTTCCACATGCACACACACGTTTCCCCCACTTAAGCAGCTTCCCTCCAGCTCGCTGCATACGTGTGTAGTGGGGGCAACATAAATGTTTTCACTAAAATCTCCTGGTGACAGGCAACCCCGCTGAGCTCTTTCAGCACTGTCATCCACCCACTGTGCTTCCGAGATAAATGGTCGTCACAGCCCGAGGCCTAGACGGGGGTCCTCAGTGTGTGTCCTGGGCTGGGGTCAGCCTGACCCTGAGCTGCTCTCAGCTCCTCCCCTGGGTACATAAGATGAAACGGCCATAGGCAGGGAACCCCAGTTTGATAAGACTACTGGGTCTGCCCATGTCATTTCGTGTTCTCAATGATTTCTTGTCTCAGTTGTTAAAATTGTGGTCATCCCAAGAAAAAAATGCTTATGACACGGCAATAAAGGATGTTCCATCAGATTTTTTAACTGCCTCCCTCAGAAAGAATAAACTGAAACCAACTGTTCAAAGGTATGCTTTCTATTTACTTTCTGTAGCATTTATTTTTTGTATCTGGCATTGAAAGTATAGACAGTCCCACATATTCTAAAGGGAACAAAATAACCCACAAGTACTTAGCATCTACTCATTTCCAACCGTAAGTCCCCTGTTTCACTTCAGTTTAGCAGACTGTTCCCCACTTCATTAACTAAATGCACAAAATGATAACCCTAATATGCACATCTCTTGAAAGTGGTGTCGTAATTCATCATAATTTGCCAGCTTGCAAGCAGTTTCCTTGGAGTACCCAGGGCTCCCCTGTGCTTCTTAATTCTGTACTCTCTGTGCAAAAACGCAATAGTTGGAGCCAACTGCAGGCAAACTGCTTTCTTTTTAATTTTTGACATGTTATCCAGAATAGAGGTGTGGACTTGTTTACTTGGTTCTCACTGAGGAACATTCTTTGTCTTCCAAGGAATACACGAGAAGAGTTCCCGTCTTGGAACGCGTAGCTCTGTGCAGGGACTTGTCTAGCTAAAAGTGCTCCAAGAGGAAATGCCTTCTTGGTTGCTGGGCTTCATGGGAAGGAAGTGGCCTGTGTCCTGGGACCGTAAGAGAACAATTGTTTCAGCAGGGGTGGCCCTCAGTCTGCCCTCCAGAAGCCTTGGTGCTGCTCGGTTTCGGAAGTGACTCTGGAAGAGCCCCTTGTCCCCAGGGTGATACTGGAGTGTGAGGCTGCAGCCAGAGGCTGTGTGGACATAGTTTCTCACCCGTGACGGACCTGCCTCTGTGAGGCAAAGAGGCCTGGTACGTCTCTAATACTTGATTCTCAAAATTAGCCAAAACCTGCAAGCAACCAGAGACAAAGGGGAAACTGATTAAGCAAACTGTATAGCTGAAAGCTGCACAGGAGACTTGGATCAAGTGAGAAAAAAACAGGCTTCAGCTTAATGTATGATCCTATTTATACAAAGTCCAAAATCAGGCGAAAGTAATTCTATGGTGACAGAGGTCAGAAAACTGACTTGGGGAAGGTGGTATGGGATGAGGGGGCCTTGTCTCGTGCCTTAGGGCAGTTGATGGAGTACATGCAAATGTGAAAGCACCCCTAAAATCTGTGCTCTTCACTATATGTAAACTATACCTCAATGAAAAAGAAAACCTATTGTGTGATTTCATTTATAAAGTTCATGAGCAGGAAAACTAGGCTCTAATGCAGAAGCCCAGTGGTTCCCTCTTGGCGTGGGTGGCTGGGAATAGAATAAGGGGGCTTCTGGCGGCAGTCATGCTGAGGTCATGGTCAGGGCTGTGGTCACAGAGGTGTATTCTCTTTGTGGTAGTCCAGCGGTCTGCTGAGGATTTGTGATTTTCTGATTGGATGCTGTACTTCAATAAAAGATTATTAAAAAATAATTACAGTGTGGTCCTGTTGTTTTGGCTGAAAATGCATATGCAAAGAAAAAGACCTGGAATGGCATTGTATTAGTCTCCTGGGGCTGCTGTAACAAATGACCACACACTTACTGGTCTAAAACAACACAAATATCTTGTCTTAGAGATCTGGAGGTCAGAAGTGTGACTGGGTCTCACTGAGCTGGAGTCAAGGTGCAGGCAGGACCTTTGTGGTTCCACTGGGCACCTAGTTCTTCCAGGTTATTCTCCCTATTTTAGGGACAGCACCCTAATTCCATCTGCTACCTTAATCCCCTTTATCCTGTGACCTAACATTTACAGGCGCCAGGTTTCTGACATGGGCACCTTTGCGACTGTCATTCTGCCAACCACAGGCATACAAGAAAAAGTTAGGAATGCTGATTCTAAGTGGTGGCGTCTTACTCCCACCCCTTTATTACTTGTCTGTATTTTCAGTTTTTCTAGAAATGCACATACTGCTTTTGAGATGAGAAAAATTGAATCTCAGTTGTCTATATGGATGGTGTCTCTTCAAGTTGTAGCCTGTCTACCGGCCAGGACAGTCCTGAGCAGCTAATAGCGCACCGGAGCCTTTCGTGTTCAACAACGTGAACTGAAACGCACTTTAGTCGTGAGCAGACACCACCTGCTGTCACTGCCCTTGCAAACTTTTTTTCTCCTTCCAGGCATGCAGAGCAATCTTATCCAGAAAAAACAGTTTTGCTGCTGAAAATTGTGATCAAACTTTGAAGTTTAAATTTTGAAATAAAAGGATGCTTTACTATGGGATTTTAAAAAATACATGAAACAAACGAACTACATTTTGGGGATGGAGTATTGGTAACTTGACAGCGATACCTGATACCTGGCTTCAGCCCTTCCCGACAAGGTCACCTGGTCACCTTCCGTCTCATCCCATTGCCTTCCCTGCCAGCCCAGCTCTCTTAGGTACTTCCTGAGTCATGGGCTGAATGCACCCAAAAATACATCTGCAGCAACAGACTAGATGAAAGAACTAGTTATGAAAAATTGCCCACCCAGGCGAGTTTATCTGCTCACCCACCCCTGAAATACTGCCAGATTATTACTGCATGGGGGACAAACTACTCAGAAGAGTTAAAAAAGAGAATTCAACCACATAAATTTGGAGATCTACTTGGTTTTACTAATTTTATTTTATTAATTTATTAAATTTATTTTTATTCATGAATCGGGCAGCATCCCACCTGGCAAGTAGAGAGATGCTCCAAGGAATTGTGCAAATGGAATGGTTTTATAAGCAGGAGGGTGGGGCAAAAGTTACTAGCAAAGGAAGAGATTGGGGATTGTAAGTAAGGTCCCCCTCCCTTAGAATGAGGAGAGGGTCTTCTGCAGATGACCTCTCTAGGAAGTTCCAGTTTAATTGCCTTAAAATTCCACTCATGGGAAAGGCAGAAACTGCAATTAGGTTGGGCAGCAGGCCCCAGTTTGGTGACCCAGCCCTTGGAGAATTGACCCCATGTCAGGCCTGCATTTTTCTTTTTATCAGAAGTGAAACTCCTTAAGACCTCCATCCCATGGAGTCGCAACAGGGAAAACATGGGACATGAGTTCTTGTTTCCACCCTGTGCTGTAGTTGGCTCTGATATAAACACAACCTCTTATTCTGCTCACAGGCTAAAATACTCCCCCGGCACACGCCTTCTGGTCCCAGGCAGAGATCCTGGCTGCCAGATGCGGTCCAAATAAAACCAGCAAAGGTCACCAAGGGTGGGAAAGAGAGGCAAGCAGCCGTGTGCCCTCTCCGCCTCAGGGAGATATTTCTGGGCCACACTATTTGGCCCACCTGGACATCTGTGATAAAGGACATTACCTTAGAAATCCTAGGAGCCAACCCCTTCCCTGCCAGCAGCCTCATGATTCAAGAGTCAGGCACAAACTTCGAACGGGCCATCAGTCCCAGCAGTGTGGTCTGGAGGCTCACAGCGGGAGCACTGGGCTCTGTTTTTGACTGCAGAGCTCTTTCTATTTTGCCAGTCGTCATTTATTTTCATCTTTTACTCCAGAAAGTTTTCTTACAGCACCTTCCTGGGTCCAACTGCCCATCAGTTACAAATAAACTGGCAAATGCAAAGGTGGTTATTTACACTGGGCAGGTCATGTGGGGCCTATCTGTGTTGCATGGTTTGTTTAAAGTGCCAGTCCTTTGGTTCGCCCTTGGCAGCCAAGTTTCGGCCTTGGGTGTTTTCATCAAAGACTTCTGGGCTCTTTTGGGAATCAGATCTCTGTTCTGGGCTGTGTGGTGGGGCACTAGGGTTGGGGTGTGTAGAATTGGCCTTAGACCTTCACTCTGGGCAGCTACAGCCTACTCTGATGCTGCCCACCTCCAAGAAGAGTGATGCTTTCAGCTCTAATTACCCTGTGATTTGCTGCAACCAAAGCAGCACATTCTCTTTGCTTTTCAAAACCCAGAAAACACATCACTGTTCCTAAAGGGAAAGGAACACAATCAGCCCTGAGAGGTCATGGGAGATGTTTTCCGAGTATCTGAGAGTTCTTGGCAGAATAAAGCAAGGACATTTATATTCAAAATCCTCTTTATCAAGGCCTGTGTTGCAATCAGTTTATTTGTGTGGTAAAGAAAATCAGAGTAAGGAATGGAAAAGTCTTGACTCATGCATGTGTAAACCCTGTAAAAATGCTCATGGCTCTAAGATGCATTTCTTCGGCTCTCGCTGGTGGCTGGAGGAAATGGGTGTGCCTGAGGATTCCCCATACATGGCAAAATCTTACAAGCGCTGTCACAACTATATGAGCAAAACCCTGACCCAGAGTCCAGAGGAAGGAGGAGTTGATTCTGAACTTTGCATCTGGGTGTGTTACACAGGGAACCCAATTCATGAAAGATGGGGCAGGATCTCAGAGGGCAGAGACTGGGAAAAGTACCTTCCAGGTGGAAGAGACTCAAAAGTTCTAGAGAGAGCAACGGGGAGAGAGGCGGGTGCCCCCAGGAGAGCCAGTCCTCAAGCAGCAGCCTGGTGGACCTGGTTTTTAGCCCTTGGCTCTGAGGCCAGAGTAAAACTAAAATCTTGTACTTTTTATCACTGTTTTCATATTGTGCTGTACAAGTTTGGAAACTAGCGCAGGCATGAATTTTTGAAGAAGTCAGAATGTTTTGTTTGGAATTTAAAGGGGCATTTTTATCAGTAATAGCATATTCAAATAATCTTGGAATCTAGAAACTTTTCCACAACCTCTGCCCGTTCCTCCAGGGAGCTAGTTACCTGGCAGGATGCTCAGTAGCTGACTGGTGAAGTCACCCTTTTTCACGGACTGCTGTAGATGTGAGTGGGGCCCCGGCTGCATGATTCCAGGCCAACATCTCATCGTTACAAAATTAAATACTAGGCATCCTTCTCATTTGCCATAATTGCTTATCTCTGGGTCTGTTGAGTGCCACCTACCCAACAGTTTCCAGTCTTTCTCTAGTCTTTGCAATAAATGCTATTGAAGAATCGGTATGCAAGGACCCTTTTTGGGTGCCTGCAGAAACCCAATCAACATCTTTGCAAAAGATTGGTGTTTTTAAAAGCCCTAATAAACTATTCTCACCAGCTGAATGAATGTTTTGACAGCCTAATGGTGATCGATGTGTTCTCTAGCTTTTAAACAGAGCTGATGAATTATAGAGTAACTTCACAGATCAAGCCCCAGATGAGATTTTCCCTGTGGAGTTGGGCTGTCACCAACGAACTGCTCGAGAAAACCCAGGGCCCTATTGGCCCCATGGCCTGGCCATTTCCTGCAGGAGGAGACATACGGTAGGGGTGAGGGATGGACCATCCTCATTACAATGGAGTCAGAGGGAAGGGGTTCAGTAAGGGGTGTCATATCTTTCAGCCTCTCCCCATTCTCATCTTTCTACACAATAACCTGCACAGGATGGCAGAATGATCTGGCTCCTTACAACAGGCCTTGCTAGGACCCAGTGTGTTGAGAAGACCACAAAAACAGGACCACCTGCACAAGCCTGGCACTGAGTTCTCTTGAAACTATGTCCACAACCCTAAGGCGTGGAGTCCAGCAGCATGGAGTCCACTTCATCTTGGTCAGCTTCTGGGACAACTGGATGGCAGGAATAATTTTATTTTCCCACCCGAGTAGACCAACAGGTCCACCTGAGAGTGAAAAGGGGCATTATTAATAATTATCTTGAGTTAATAGACATAAACCAAGACTGTCTCAGGCCAATCAGGATGTCTGTCACCCTAATTATAAGGGATGGATAAGGGAAATAATGTGAATGAGCCTATTATTCTCCATCCATGTAGGATTGTCCTTTAAGCCCCATATACTCCAAGTGACAACGGACGCTTTTCTGTTACGTAATACAATCCTGGGTACCACCAAGTCCAAAGTAACAAAGGACAGAGCATTTCCAGCTGCAGGTCCAGGAATGCCATTTAACCTAAGGAGAGCCCTGACCTCAGCCAAAGCAGATCACGCTTTCCCAAGTCAAGGTTATAATTATGCAACGCAGAAGCCTCCTTCCAGTAATTGTTCTAATGTGTGTGCAGGCACATGCAGGCAGTGCCCTAGAAGCTGCCATCTATATTTAGCTGCTATTAGCATCGCCTCTCTACAGCATTCCTATCTTATTATGCAAGGAGCACAGGCTTTGACTGGCACAGTAATCCCAGGCAGGGCTTAGAATGGGAAAGAAATAACTAGTACCTTCTGGTAACCATCCCAACATCTTCAACAAGATGAAGGCAGCTCTGGCTTGGCTGTCTTCCTAAACAGGGCCCTAAGAGCTAGATTAACATCCAGGAAAATGAACCTTTGCATGCAGCAATGGGGGAAGGAAAATACAATCTAGACCACTTGGCCACCTTTCCTTAGGGCTTATGGGTGAATTCCCAGGTTTTTGTCCTACCCTAGAACAAATACCTGCTTCTTCCAGAAGTTGATGAGTCTCAAATCACTGCATTAGCTGGAGGAAAACCCAACAAAGGAGGAAGTACCCCTGTGGGAGAGCAAACCGGGCTGTTGGAGATGCCAGCTCTCTGGCAGGACAAGAAGTGACATTTCTTTTATCTGCTTACAGGACAAAGAAGCCAGTATTCAATGCAACCATTTATGCTGCGTGAATGCAAATTAGCAACTACAACCACAGGTAACTTTATCCATTAAAAGGGGCCACAGTCTGGCACATTCTGGCAGGTCATACGTCTGTGAGGTGTGTAACCCCTGGATTGCACAGACCAGCCTGTGCTCACACCTGCTGGCTCCCTCATTCTGAAACCAAGGCTGTGCTTCTTAGAAAAATTAGGACCCATATAGTATATTCTGGTTCCATGCTGGAGAAAATGCAGCAGTTTAGAAAAGGAGGGACAATTTCAAGAGTCTGTCCGTGAGGACTTTTTCCAGGCTGCACTGACCCCCAGGCTGCAATGGGCCTTACAAACACTATTTTCCCCTATTGCATATTGCATGGAAAGCAGTTTCAGCTCATTTGTTATACTGTCTGAGATTTCATCAATTGGAGATTAGAACAGATAAAGGTTGGGAAGGAGAAAGTTCTCTACTGTCTTGGGATCTCTGACTGGGTCTGAAAGTAAACTCACAATGACAGATCAACAGGAGAAAAACATACAAATTTATTTAATGTGTTTTATGTGACACGGGCGACTTCGTGAGGCAATGAAGACCCAAAGAAACAGTTTACCCTGAGTATTTTTATGCGGTTTGATGAGGAGAGGACAGCTGTGGAGGAAAATGGGACAGCTGAAGAGCACGGGATCAGTGTGGCCTGCAGGGATTTCAGTGAGAGGCCCGTTTGGATTCTCCTCGGCATCCCCGTCTTCGGAGATAAAGGTGTTCCTTTCCTGTGGGCATAGGCAGGTGCCTCTTATTTCAGGGGACAAGGGGGGAAGTTCAGAGGGAACTTCCTATTTCTTACGTTTCCTCAAACTTCTTCAGCTTAAAATATTTAATTACTTAATATGCCAGGGTGCCATATTTGGGGGTAGCATGTCCTGAACCCCATCCCAAGCATTTTCTTAAAAAAGTATGAAATGTGCTGGACCCATTAAACACTTGCCCCTAGACATGGATTATTTGCCTTGTCTCTCCATGAGCTCAGCTGGGGATTTAAGTGGAGCATGTCACAATGCCATCCCTGATGGACAAGGACAGAGGTACATAGCTTGGAGCATGTGTCCTTGGCCTACACCCCACCCATAATCTGAGGCTGCCCCCAAAGCTTTTGAACCTTCTATCCACATTCTGATTGTAATTGTATCCCCAGATTGTAGGTATCCCCTTTCCAACATAGAAATATGTAACCTGCTGGGGTTCAGATGTGTGATTTAGATCAGCCAACCACATATCCTGCAGGAGACTGCCTCAGCTGACTTGTGTGGAGACAGACGCAGGGAACTGGTCGTCGTTTTGTTGGCACAGATGGTGGCAAAGGGAGCTGGGTTCTGGAGAGAGAAGACAAGGTGGCGACATCCTTGGCGGATGCCTGGTCCTGGCGAGGTGGCAGCTCCCTGGTGAGCCAGTTCTTCAGTGTGATGGGGACGTCAGTTCTGGGGGCCTGCCCAGCTCCTGCCTCTGTGGCCCACTCAATGATTCTGTGAGCTCTCGACCCCTCATAACCCACCTTGGGCTTGAACTAGCTGGAGTAGATCCTGTAGTCTGAAATTAAGAACCCGCTGGTAATGTATATAAATTTCAAATTATTACATTGTGCACCTGAAACCAATATAATATTATATGTCAGCTATGCTTCAAAAAAAAAAAATGCAAACACACACACACACACACAAAGAACCCCCTGGCTGATACACATGGAGCAAGGATAGCAGGGGGCAGGAAAAAATCACATTCAGGGTGTGGTAGAAGAGTCTAGAAAGAGATATGGAAGTTAGCAAATATTTTTAATAATGGCTACCATTGATTGAGGCTATATCATGTACATTATCTCTCCAACAGAGTTATTAAGGACTCTGTTAAGCATTATCATTCCAATTGACCAGATGAGGAAATAGGCTCAGAATGGTTAAGGGAACTGCCCATGGCCACACAGCCTTCACTGGTGAATCGGGAATTCAGCCCAGATCCTCTGTGCTCAAAGCCCAGGATTTCTCCACTTTCTTCCTCTGCCCAGGCCAGCCCTGCTGCTAGAAGGGAGTGAAAACTCCGTCCCCATTCCTGATACTCTCAGAGCTCAAATGCTCAGTGTATCTCAGACACTCTACAGTTCACCTATGTATGGGCTCAAAAGGTGATGTGGGCAATTCATCAGACTGACACATGAATTGGAAAGCAAATCTGAGTCCCAGAACAGATGGATAATTGCAAAGGATCCACCACTGAGGGGAGGGGCTGCCAGAGCTACTGACTTTCTGCATTTAACAATTGCACTGTTTGAATTTTTCCAAAAAGCCAGTGTGTACCTAGGTAATTATATATCGCAATGAGCACTGCCTATGAATGACGGAAAAGGAACAGAACGTAAATTGGATGGTTATTATTGAATGTGGGGATTATAGGAGATTTTAATTTTCTTCCTTGTGTGTTTCTGCATTTAAGCGAGCAAGTGCTCTGGTTCCTTTAGCTACAAGGAACAGAAAACACTTCCTCAAACTGGATTGCACAACAAGTACACACGCATGGACGGACGTCTAGCAGGAGGAGAGCCCCAGGAATGGCAGTGCCATGTCACCAAAGACCCACTGTGCTTCTGTCATGCCTCCTCCCCGTGGTCCCCCTGTCTCCCCCTAGGTCTCCCCAAAGCCGGTCCCCACCCTGACACCCACCCCTGCTGCCTGCACACGGCACATTTGTAGCAGTCCCAGGAGAGCAGGCACAACAGCGTCCAGACACAGAGATGGGGGTTCTCTTTCTCGGTATCTTTTCAGAGTGCAGAAATCTTTCCAGAAACTTCTGGCAGACTTTCCTGCAGGTCTCACTGGTCAGAGCTGGCTTACATGCCCACTCCTAAACCAGTCCCTCGGAGAAGGGGTGCTTAGATTCACCTGGTCTACCTGCTGGCCTAGGGCAGGTGCCAGTTTCCCCTGGAGGCCCTGGCGTGTGGAGGAAAGTAGATGCTTGAACAAAGTTGGGGCCTTGGGAAGGAAGAAGTGGAAAGAAATGGAGGTCATGTAGACAGTATGCCACCATATATATTATTCTACAATTTTAAAAATTACACTGTTTTTTAAATATTTAAAATTACCCTTGTTGGGGTTAGAACCTCATTTGAGGGCTTTGGTGGGAGCTGTGTGGATGGCCCCCTGTGTGTGAAGCCTTTCTGCTCCCAGTGGAAAATAATCATGGCCTAAGCAGGAGCAAAAAAACTTCAGGGTATTTTATCTCTGGGAACATTAGGAGCTGAACGGGTTCCCCTGGCAGTCACAGGGCCTGAATTTCCTCAGGTGTATCTATCACCAGGGTCGCACAAGCCAAACCACTGATGGGGGCTCCCTGTCTCCACCAAGAAGGTCCCTTTCTTAAGTTGTTGTGGCTCAAAATTAAGTTTCATCTTTAGCTGGACAGAGTGCCTAGCTCTTATCAGACATTATTAGGTGCAGACTTCTTAAACATTTGAAGGCTTGGCCAAGATGATTGAAGCGATCTTGAAGGTGCCTGGGATCCCAGCATTGCAAATCTGAGGGCTGGAGGGGCCACTCATGTTTTCCTGTGTCCCTAAACTTGAAGTTCCTTTCAGCAAGCTGGCACCAGCTACAGGGAAATCATTGTCTCCTTTCAGCTGCGTGCACAGTTGTGTAACTGTTTAAAGAAAGGGATGCAGACACTCAGACAGCAAGTTCAATGTCTTCCATCAGAGAATAAACTTTACTTTATATTGAGATCCAAATGGACCTAGCAGCAAAGACTGCTAGGACATAAGAGTAAGTGGATTTAAAGAAAAATAAAGCAAAAAAACCCTTCCCATTATTTCACCAAGTTAAGGGTACATTTAATTCCATTTGGTATTCCAAAACTCGAACTCCCTCACTGGCAAAGGTGCCTGGTTATTTTTCCCTCCCTGATGTCTCATGCTGGGAGCTCTGTTGTTATAAATCTCAGAACAATAACTGGATGGAAGAATAAAGGTGCATTAAAAAGCCATCCCTGTTATTGCCACTTGTTATTTAAAGAATGTCTGAGTGAAGCCAATTCAACTGCCACATGGAGCCACACGGAGATATTTTAAGGCCCAGATATGTTCTTGGTTTGCCTGCTCAGCAGCGTGTCCGAGGATGCAAGGCGCTTACATCCATCAGGTGCTCACGCCAAATGCCGCCTGGGTGTTCCACATGCCTCATGAGCTTATGGGTAATCGGCTTTTCACCATGACAATGGTATGTACAAACCCTGACGCTGGTGAACTGGAAAAAAGAACAAAAAGCCAGACAAACTGTGAGTCAAGCAGAGAAGTTAATGCAACAGAAACACCCCGGAAATCCTTGGAGTCTGTTGTTATGCTCAGATTCTCTTCCCTGGAAATTACTTACCTCTGTGTACCTTGGTGTCCCCATCTGTAAAATGGACTCTTATGAGGTGCTGTAAGTGCCTAGCGCCAGGCCTGGTCAGTGGGGAGTCACAGAGGGACCTGTTACTAAACTGTAACTAAATTAGAGAGGGCACTGTAGTTAGTTATCATATGGGGAGGCGCACCAGCAACAGGCTTCACAGTTCCAGTTTCTCTGTAAGGATTAAACCACCTCCTTGTGCCTAAGTCTCCCTGGGGGTGGAATAAACTCAGGTTGCCAGGGTCACCGGGGTTCCTGGAAGTCTTCCCTGAGCTGCCAAGAGGCTGGGCCCCAGAGAAGCCCTTTGTGTGCCAGAGTGGGCCCTGGGAGTCAAGCTCTTCTGCCAGTGCACATGACGAGCCTTTGAAGGAGGCCAGCCTTGCCGTCGGCCACCATGGCCGCCAAGGACAGTAATGCCTTTGTTCTCAGGCCATTTCAGAGCAGGGGGCCTACAAAGGGGACAGCTGGCTCTCCTTGTCCCTTCCTCTGGTCTCATTTTCCTTAGAGGCCAAAGTGGCGGGGGAGTCGGGCAAGCTTGCCTGCCCTTGGGGACCCGGAAGCCCACCCCATGAGCTCCAGCACCTTCTTCTCTACTTGGGGCTGAAATGATTGACGCCCGTGCAAAGAGAGCCAGCAGGAGCACCCCCCATTCCCTCCCACAGTGGCTTGTGTTCTAACCAGCTGTAGAGGGTTGGGTGGTGGCCCCCAAAAGACGTGTCCAGGTCCTAACCATCCCCTGGAGCATCAGGCAGGAGGGAGCGCAGCCGGCCCACACCTTGATTTTGCCTCCAGAACTTCTGGCCTCCAGAACCATGAGAGAATTAATTTCTGTTGTTCTAAGCCACCTATCTTGTGGCAGTTCGTTCCAGCAGCCTCAGGGAATGAACTCACGAGCCTGGGTGCTTCCCGTGCTTGTGGTAAAATGTCTCCTACCTCTGCCCTGTACACTCACAGGAGTGCCTTGTAGCCGTGGGGATGGAGGAAGGTTACACTGGCTCTGGGTTTTACTCTTGGCTTTGCGTCAGTGTGGTGGCACATTTCTGGGGAGCAGTAGAAACCCCCGCTAATGTTCTGGAGGCAGCTTTGGGTCATGCCTTGGCCTGAGCCCAGTACTTGACAGAGGCCACCATGAGAGGCAGGGGGCCCTTCTTAGGCTCAGTCACGCATTAACACTGTAGCATTTTAGCTGCACCAGCTTTCTGAACTCGGAGGGTGGCAGAGACCATCGCGCCCAGCTAGGCAAGATGACCATCTCTGCATGCCTTCCTGGACCCCTCTAAGTCCTATGTAGCTTGTAATCATTGAAGGTGGTTTAGCCAGAAAGACCCTCCTATTTTTTTCAGCAGGTCTGTGCTTATAGCCATTCAAGCAAGGTCTGTTTTCTGATCAACACGCTTCATACTATTTTTCTGTTTGGGGGAATTTAAGATGGGGAAGAACTTACCTAAATAAAGAGAGGATGCTGCTGGTAACCAACCAGAGGAGTAAGGATAATAATAATCTATGCTTCCAGAACATTCTGGAGGCAGAGTTGTAGGATGCCTGGCTGCAGAAGGCCTTTATATAGATCCTAATCATTTGCAAAGTGTTTTCATGTAAACATTTTCTTATCTAAGTTTAACAATCCTGTGAAATACATTTTCTGACACCAAATGCCATCAACATCCAGTTTTTAAAAACTTTTTTTGTTTGAGGTGACAGGAGATTTCGGGGTCTGAGGTGGCCCTCTCTTTCACTCTGTCAAGGAGAAAGTGGGGAGCTCTGGGTTGAAATGACCCCCGTCTGTCTTTTCCCCTATGCACTCCACTCTCTGCCCACAGAACTGAAGGTGGAGAACTTGCTCTTCCATGTTTAGTCTTGGGAAAATTGCGTTGCTTATCAGATTTAGGGTACACTGCTTCTTACTCTTCACCCAGCCCCCCCTTGTTATGTGGCCTTTGTCCCTTGTTAGCCTTCCATTCTTCTGTGAGGCCAATACCACCTTCCACGTGGGATGAGCAGTGGAGCAGCCTAGGTACAAACTGCTGACTTGCTTACCTAAATCCCCATCTGGCCACAGAAGTGACCCCAGCTGCATCACAGTAGGAAAAGTGGACTTAATCTTGTGAACCAAACAAAGCAAAAAGAAGTTTGATTGGGTTGACTATTTCTGTTTCTCTGAGCCAATAGCTGAGAGGCCTCAGGTCTTCCTTTGTTGTCCTAAATCTCATCGGCTGAGAGCTGTGCTTCCCGGGACACACTGCAGCAGTCCTCTTAGCGGGGCTGCTTCCCAGGCCTGACGTCCTAGCTCGGGGACACAGGAGACAAAGCAGAGAAGGGGGAGGGCGTCACCCCCAAGGATGCTTCATCTCGGTCCACGGGATGGAGAGATGTGTTTAAGGCACTCAGAATACATCTAATCTAAGAATGGATCTAATAGACCTGGTCTAAAGCTCACCGACCAATATTTAACAGGATGCTGGAAAATGCCAAGTGCTATGCGGGTAGAAGAAAATGTGTGGGTAGGGTCCCCCAACCCAAGCAACTTACAACTGGATGGGAGAGACAGACTCCATTCTTTTACAACCTCATTTAAGGCAGTGTGCCTTATAATGGAAGTGCTCAGCACATAGACATAAAGAAGAGGCTGAAGGAAAGGCTTTGAGGGGATGGGCTACGGGACTTAGCAGGCTGCGTTTGCACTCTTTGCGTGTCTGTCCTCTGTGGCAGGCTGAGTACCTTGAAGGAAAATCTGCTTTTAGATAGTGTGTCTTGTCACACTCCTGTTGGAATAAATGGTGTCCAAATAAATTAGGGGGCTGAATCAATGTTTACCGAGTTAAAAAAGGAATTAATATGAACAGATAAAGTGGAGATGAATATAAAATCATTCTGGACGTAGGAAAGCTGGAGACAAGATTTATAGAAACCTTGGATGAGGGCTTTGAAGCTTAAAGTTATTTCTGTCATTAGTGTTGTTTTTGAGCGAAGGAGTGAGTTTGTATTTATGATTTTGAAAGAAAGAATTCAGTGTGAAGAATGCCCTGGGAGAGGGAAGACTTTTAGGCAAGGAAGCCAATTAAGATATGGGAGCTTTGCCTCCCCAGATTGATTTGAAATATCTTAGAAATGTAGAAGGCTGGATAGCACCTTGTGCAGATCTGGCTTCTTGGCCTGAAGTTGTCCCAGGTTGGGAATGATGCAATGATAGTAGCTCAAGGCCACTGGATGACTGCCAGACCTCAATTAGAAATTGTGCCTGTACGGTGACCTACATTTTCCCATATTTTTCCAAGCAGGAAACTTCGCCAGATGGCCCATGTCAGGAAAATCTGTCATATCTTGCAAGGCAGGCTTTACCCTTTGACCATCAAATGAGAAGGCAGTCTCTTCCAGAAGTGGAAGAGGCCTGACACGTCCCTCTAACTGACCACAGTGTAAAGCGCAGACGCCTCAGTGGGCAGGTCCACCAGAAGTCAGCGCCACTGGGCCTCTTTGCACTTAACTGACTGTAATGTTCGAAGGGATCGTTCAGACTTACCTCCTTCTTCTTTTGCTGTGGTGGAGAAAAGGTTGGGCAATGCCGGCTGACATTTTAGCTGAGACTGTCACTTGTCTCCCAGTGTCTTTCCTGCAAGGATGTTCCCCTTAATCCACACCCCCAATCCTCTCAGCGTCACCAACTTCCCATGCTTTCCTTGGCGTGCTGCCGCATATTTTGCCAAGAGCAATGAAGATGTGGCCAGAGGGATCAGTAGTAGTGTCCCCAGCTCAGGTGAAGATGTAACCGGCCGCAGTGTGGTACCCAGGCAGGTGTGAACGGGCTGTTGACACTGCATCCTGACACCACATGGGACGGCAGCTTCAGACTCAGGCTCGTGGCGGGGACTCAGCTGAGCAGTCCAACGGGACCGGAGTGTCCTGTGGATGCCAGGCCTTGAGAACCCTTGGTCTCCATCATCAGGGCACCTAACAGATGTGGCTTTATGTAGTGCGTGTCAAGGCTCTGCTAAGGGAGAGGTGGCAACACATATAGGCGGGAAGCTTCCTAATAACAATGCTCATTAAGCTAGGAGCTCCTTCCAGCTGTCTCAGGCACTCTCATAACACGACCTTAGAGTGCGTGTAGGACGAGCTCCGGTGTGCTGCTGAGGACAAGGGCAGCAGTGTTTTCACCACTGGAGCACTGTTGTCCTGCCTTGGCTGTGCCACACACGCGCGCGCGCGCACACACACACACACACACACACACACACACACACACACACACACACACACGAGATACTGCACGTACGCCACAGTTCCCCAGGAAGTGGTGTCCAGGGAAGGACATTTGATCCTCTTCACCCCCTCCTCCTACTTGCTGGCTGGAGGTGGGGGATTCACTGACGTATGGGCAGAGCAGCCAGACACAGGCAGCCTCTGCTCGCGCTGATGAGAATGAGACCACCGGCGTCCACACCGCCAGCCCGCAGCTGGGACCTAAGACTTCCTGTGTCAACATGACTTACTTTTTCTCTGGGAAGTTCTTGTTCAGGGAGATAGGACTGTAAAGCTATTTGCTTCAGGAGATTTGGGAAAAATAATTTCTCCCAACAAAAGATGTCTCATCTTGGCAAGCAGCCTCTTCCCAGGGAGATAGATTCTCACCTGGGCAAACAGCTTGTTTGTCAGACAACTGTTTACTCATCAAGACTCACATCTCTAAGACCTTCTGCTTGCTGTGTTCGCCAGGCCCAAACTACCACATCATGAACTTGACCTGATCCTTCTTAGACCCCAGCCTTGGGACCTGTCCCAAACCTTGGGAGGCCAGCCTTGGATGCTGGAGCCAAGCCCCCACACCTGCAAGTACCCGCCTGCACCTCTCTCAGCTAACAACTGAGTGTGTCTTCAGGCAGCCTCTCGTCAAGGGAGTGCTTGCCCAGACTGCGCTCGGCTAAATCAGCTTAGCTGTGTTCCCTGGCAGGTTCTCTGGTGGTCTTTGCGGGGGCTTGGCAGTTGACAGTGATCATGAAGGCACCATCCCAGCCCTGGACTTCAGTCACATGAGCGACATAAGCTTCTGTGACACTTTTACTTTGGGGTTTTGGCCACTGGCAGCCAAACCTGATCCTGATATATTTTCCCTTCCACACTGTGCTCATCTTTATGTTCACTCAGTGTCTGATACATAATTAGAGCTCCATTGCACATGTGTTAAAAGGACAAGAACTGAATCTTTTCATTTAACTGCAGTATGTGGCTCAGTAGAGTTTCTTGTAGATTTTGGACATCTGCCTTAACAAGCAAATATACCATAACTTATACATCTAAACAAGTGTTGTTTCCTTCAAATTATTCACCTTGGGAATCTGTTCATATATCTTAATGATACTACTATTGCTTGAGACATTTTTGAATATCTCTTTTGTAATTATGTCTTGATTTGCCATCCTCAGGATGACAAATCATTTTTATGCAAAAAATCATGGATAATTTCAAACATACAACAGCAGATAGAATAATGCAATGAGCAATTATAAATTTAGTAGCAATCTTATTTTATCAAAGCCACAATGCCTCCCTTTCTCCATCAGGATTATTTCAAAAATAAACCCAGACATCATGCAAAAATATTTCAGCATGTGTCCCTAAAATATAAACTGGCTCCTTTAAAAAACATGAGCCTTAATTTCCTTATCCCACCAAAAAAGGTTAATAATTTCTTAATATCATTATTTCCCTATTTCATAAAAATCTACTTTATTTGTTAAAATCAATATGGAAATAAAAATTCATATATTGCAATTGGTTGGTATCTGAGGTCTGTTTTTTCTTTAAAAAGTTTTAAATATACTATATATAGAAAAAACTCAGGAATGGTAAGTGTATGGCTTAATGAATTTTCTAATCACTTTTATTCCATAGATTGGCCCTTTCTCTCTTTTTTTCCTTTGGATTTATTTGATAAAGAATGTCATGTAGGGTTTCCCACGGTCTGTATTTGGCCAGTGGTTTCCCCATGGTATCATTTGGCCTGTTCCTTTGTTCTCTATTTCCTGTGCATTGGTGGTTCCATCCAGAGGCTGATCAGATCAGGTCCATTTTTGGAAAGCCAGTTTCATAGGCACGGCTGTTTATGCCTGTTGGGAGGCTCATCATTCTTGGGTTGTCTCTTTCTCAAAGCATCTTTTGGAGGTGGATGTGATTTTTACAGACAGACAAAAGCCAGTCCAAACTGAGTTCAGTGAGCAGTGTGGGTGATCAAGCTGAAAAATGACGGTTTGAATAGAAAAACAAGGTGTGATCAAATAATGAATGATTTTCTTGTGTGGCTGGTAAACCTGCCCTGAAGTTAATTCCAAAACAGTTCTAAAAATGTTCTGTGCAGTGGCATCAAATGTACAGCCACCAGAGTGACTCATGCAAAAGGAACAACAGCGACATTGATGGAGAAACTGTATGTTGGCCTTGCTTTGTGGGTGTTCATGCGTGGGGTCCCTTTCAAGTCAGTAGTTCCCCTGCAGGACCCTTGGGTGTGTGTGCGTCACGCTTGGGTTTCAAAGTTGGAGCTGGGGCTGAGGCTTTCCTGCGGAAGTGCAGCCCTCACGTCCTGAAGGGCAGACCCTGGCCAGCGTTGCCTCCACCGCAGCCCGACGCGTGGACAAGATGCCGCGGGTCTCTCCCCAGGACCCTCAGCCCCTCTGTCGCCTCGTCTGCCTTCCCCGGAGAGAATGTGATCGGGGCGCCAGGGCCAGGCGGGCTGCTCCAGCGCAGTCAACCAGAAATGAGGAAGCAGGGACGCCCCTGCGCCGACCGCACCGGCAGAGCCCCGGAGGTTCAGGCCCCGCCAGGCTGCCTGGCCACTGCGCAGACTTCCCCATCCCAACTCCACGCAGAGCCGCCCGCCGCCAAGGTTGGGTTTTGCCCCGCGACCCCCTGCCACTCGCGAGCACCTCCCCTCACCCTAGTCCCGCCCCGTGACGCAAGCTGGGAGGAGCCAGCGGCTATTAGCAAGATCAACATGCGTCAGAGCCGGCGCCTGCTCCGAGAACCTCCCACGCCAGCCTCTCGGAGTTGGCGCCTGCGCAGTTCGTCCCGCCCGCCGTTGACTCCCCTTTCTCCCCTTCCTAGCAACCGTCGGCGCTCCCGCCTCCGCCCCTCGGCCGCGTTCGCGCACGCGCGCCCCTTCCGGCCGCACGGCCCCGCCCTCGGCGTCACCCGTAACAACCACTGGAGCCGCGCTGCGCCCCTCCCGCTCCCGCCTCCCCTGCCCACTCTCCGGAACCGGCGGCGGAGCGGCAGCGGCCGGCAGTGGGACGGCGACGGCACCGCGGAGCTGCCGGCATGAGCACTCCTCGCCGCCTCGCGGCCCGGGCCCGGCCCTTCTGACGGAAGGTAGGCGCGCGTCGCCGCGGCGGGCTTCTCCGAGCGCGCCCCCGACCCGGCGCCCGGGCCCCTCGCGGCCGCGCGGCGCTCTTGCGCGATCCTCCCCGCCGGCCCGCCTTTCCCTGGCCCCCGGCCCCCCGGCCCCGCGGCCCTGCTGGGATCCGCCCTTCCCCTGCCCCTCGCGTCCCTGTGCCGGCCACCCCGCCCCCACCCGCCGCCCTCCTCTCGGGAGCCCTCCGGCGGGAAGCCGAGTTTGGGGGCCGACCCTGGACTCCGGGTGGGCAGGGGCCGGGGACCCGCCGAAGCCGCCGCGCGGGCCCCTGACCCATCCGAGGGCCTTACCGCCCCCGAGCCTGCCTGGGAGCGACTCACTGGTCTTGCCATTGGCTCATTTTTAAGCACCAATTGTCATGCAATAGAGGCTGCCGGGGCCCAGGATGTCACTTGGTCTTTGCAACTCCGGATTCCCACGTAGGACTTTTTTTCTGGACCAGAGCATCCGAAGCTGGGAACTGGCAGGAGTTCAGAAACTCGCGAATTAGCAGGTTCTTCAGCGTAGCCACTTTGGGTTCTGCCGGGCAGTGGACTCCCGACTGGATGTCACAGTGTCTTAACAGAGCGTTCGGCTTTTTCACATCCGACCCCCCCCTGCTTATTGCACCTGATAATCACCCTCTCCTTGTCTAGGAGATACCTTAAAATTAATTTTCTCCATTAATATTTTAAAAGATTATTGAATTCCTGCTGTGCGCCCGCACTATCCGGTTTGCAAAACTAAGTAGAATGTGGTCCCAGCGCACCACAACCTGCCAGCCGCAGAATCAAGATTGATGAGGGCTTCCAGTTGAGTGTGGCGGAGAACTCAGGCGTTTGGCTTGGATTCTCATGATTTTAGAGCTGGAAGTCTTTCAAGATTATCTCACGCAAAACCTCATTTTCCAGAGGTAAAACTGAGGCCATAGGAAGTCAAATGACTTGCTTGAGGTCACCCAGTTATTCCTTTGCCGTTTTTGTACCGTGAGTGCAGTTTTTCACCATAATTTGCTCCTTCTGACAGGTATGCTAAACTAACATAGTAGAGAAAGTACCAGACCTGCTTAAATGTAATAATATAGATAAAAATCTGAAATAAAATATATCTTCCTCATTTTTTTTTTTTGTTACAGCTACACGTTGTGGTCCTTGAGTATACTCCATTTTGTACCTTTGAATATTCCCTCAGCATATCCAGCATGAAATAACATTCTTAATGATTATCCTCGGCAGGACAGGTAGGCTCTTTGCATTTTTTCTTTCTTACTTTTCAGTAGAGAAGTCAGGTCACATACAAGTGTGTTTTCAGGAAAATCCCCCATGGGCTGTGACTGGAGTGTGAATGCGCACTTCAGAGGATTCCTTGACTTGTGAAGGAAGCTCCAGCACTTAACTGATGACTTAAAAGAGTGCAGCTGCCTAAGGGTGGAGAGTTCATTGGTGCCTCCAGCCAGCGTTTGGTGTCTCTGCCATTTGAAGACAAGTCTCTGAAATTGTAATCTAGTAAATTAGAAAACGGGATTGACAAGTTTCCTTTGACAGTAGCTTTTGAGGAGTAGTCCATTATTTGGGACACAAGAGTAATTTTTTCCACTTTTATTTTCATGTGTCCTGGGACTTAATATGTTGAAGTGCCACCGTTTTTATTTGGCATCTAATGGAAGTTTTTGGAAAGAAAATGATTCAAGAACTAATTGTATTGATTATCAGAATAATCGAACCAGCATTTCACTGCTAGACAAAGTCCAGGTCATCTCATCCAGCATATCACGTGGAGATGCTGTGGGAGGCAACTGGGGTAGTGGAGTCCTCCAGCCCTAAGACCTGTGCTGTCTCCCTCATTCCTCTTGGGGTTTTCTTACTGTCCTATTACCTTCTCTTGCCCTTGTATAATTAAATATCACCTTTTGCTTTTTGTGTGCGTAGAATTATGACATATTGAAGTCCCCTTCTATTGCTTAGGCTCTTGTATTATGTGTAAGTGCAGACTTAATGTTTTCCACATCATGGTTATTTATCAGTTATGTTTGTTTTTTGCAGGTGTGAGAGGATTGCTATTGTATTACAATCATGGTGCAAAAGTACCAGTCACCAGTGAGGGTGTATAAACACCCCTTTGAGTTGATTATGGCTGTAAGTACTTTACATTTTAAATTGCTCTCCAGCTTCTCATTTTTTTAAGTATTTGAACTTGATCTGTAAACTGATGTTTATTTTATTGTTTGTCTCCATTGCTTCACTTTTACTTTGTTTTTATGCTTATATCTAGAGTTTGTGAAATGTTTTTAAACTATAATTATCTGAAAATCAAAATCTGCATGTTCTTAAAAAATGCACCTCAGGGTAATGTATGAATTAGAGTTAATTCTTCCTTCAAAAACACAAAAGTAGAATTCTTACTAAATACTTTTTCCTCTAGATTTTGCTCTTTTGTTTTGTTAGAATAGAAAAGGGATGTGGAGCATGGTTTCTTCCCTTTGCTGCACATTTGGAGGAGTGCGCAGGTTAGAACTGAGCATGTAGGATGGAGTTTAACCTACATTGTTCTAACGACTCAGATGAATGAGTTTTTCCCCCTTAATATCAAATTCATGAGTCATATTAGAATTCCATTGAGTCGCGTAACTAAAGTCTTAATTTTCTTTGTTATTTACCTGAAGATTTTGGCTATAAATAAGCATTTCTCTAGGTGCAGACCAAAACAAACCTTTTTCCAGTCACTTTTCGATTCCCGTGGGTGGGCTTCCTTTCCTTCCCTCCTCTTTCCTGTTACTATTTAGGTATAATATAATTGACATACGGGAAATGCTTCAGCACTCTGTTGGTTCAGAGTGCGGAAAGAGATGCACAGTTCAAATTTAAATTTAAGAAATTTGGGTTTTTAAAAAAAATTGAGATATAATTTACCTACAGTGAAATGGTCACATGTTAAGTGTACAGCTTGATCAGCCCTGTATTTCCCGTAAATGCTTGGACTGCTCAATGTTTTCTGTTAATCGCTTACAGAAAGGCTTGTTTCTGGTTTGCACCTTGTGTGTGCTGGTTTGGCTTCTGGGTGTGGGCCTCAAAGACCCAGTCCAGCGAGGTTGAAGGAGAAACGTGTTGGTGGGAGCACATGGGTGTGATGGGAATCGCACGGAAACCCAAGAATGTGAGCTGGCACGGGCTGCACTCCCAAGAACCTGGCATTGGAGAGTGATTCCCAGCAGCTCTGGGGGCTCGGCGGCACTCGTCCCTGGAACCTTACCTGTGGGGCTGCCACGTGCTGCATGCTGCCCCCCCTGTGCTCCCCACCAGTTGGCCGCTGTACGTGCTCCTGCCTTTCCCTTCTCTGTGGCTTCAGTTCCTGTGCTTTTTCAGCTGGTCACAACTCCTCTGGCCTCAGTTCAACTTTGTCGTCATTTTCCTGCATTCTTTCAGTTTCTAGGTGACCAGTTCTTGTCACCTTTCCTACCTAGTTCAGATCCTATAGAGACTTGGTCTGGCTGTGTCCCCACTGGAGGTTGGTGGTTATTTGCCAGGGTCGGATGCCTGACCCTTTTAGTTGGTAGGGGTTGGGGGGGTCAGGGGACAAGTGTGGGGAGTGGTGGAGGCAGAAGGCAGAGGGCTGCCCCATGAGGCTGAGTGTGGGGAGCAGCCACCATGTGGGGTGTTTAGGTTTTCCATAATGTTGAGTATGATTTTAAAAGTTTGATGTTGTTTGAGGTGAAGGTTGGTCTCCTTTGCAAACACTAGATTAATAAAGAGGTATTTTGATTATCTAATGTTCAACTTTCTTATTTTCCTTACTTTATTATTTTCAAAATGGTAAGTTTTGCCTTGCCCATTTTATGCATGGATTTACAGAAGAAGTTGAAGTTCAAAATCTGAACCATTCCCTGATTCTTAAATTGCTTTTGTTTTGAGGCAGTAGTAATATTCTTTTGAGTTTCAGAAAATATTTTTAAATCTGAAAATGAAATATGTTGCCTTTTCACTTCTAGAATTGGTAAGAAACTAGAATGTTGAGCCTTTTGTGATTTGATTTTTGTGTGGCATCATTTACTGCTTTTCTGACTGTTGCTGTATGACGTAAAATCCTCAGTATTTACCTTACTTTATCTCTTTTGTTATGGAGGAAAAACAGTAGTAGAGTTGCTCCGAAAATGCTCTCTTCCGTTGGTTCAGAGTGCGGAAGGAGATGCACAGTCCAAGAAAGAACAGGGCTGTAGCTTCGGTGAACATAATTGTGAGAACCTCAGAGAGGGATTGTGTTTCAGTAATCACAGCATGTGGCAGGGACGGAAGAGTGTGTGGCCGGGGTCAGCTGTGGAATTGACAGGTGGCTCCAAGTTCTAATTTACAGGGGTCCTGTGAGGAGGATGGGGGGAAAATGCCACTCAGTGAACTTAATGCCCTATTTGTTTTCCCCAAGAGTGTTACTGTAATTTAGTATTGCCTGGAAATTGCTTAGTGAAAGTAGGTAAAAGGTGGGTATCAAATGTTTATTGCATTTTGATTGATTTGGTGAGATTTATTTTGGGATCAGTATACTGGTAGCATTAAGAACTCACGTTAATGTTCTCATTAACTCATTTGAATTAAAAATGGTAAATAAGCAAACTTGAAGTAAAGATCTTCTGACGGGCATCTGTGGCATTTTAGGGGTATTGTTTTGTTAGATGGTAGCTCAGAAACAATTTTAGTGCTTCAGTGAGTTGAGAAATCACCTAACTCAGCCTCCCTTTGAGGGTGAGGAATCTGAGACTCAGAGAAGTTAGTTTACACACTTAGATAGCAGATAGCATAGAGATCTGAATCTTGAGTTAATGCTCTTTTTAGCATACCATGCTCCCCTCCCCCACGGTGATGTGTGTCCTGGAATGTTCTACCAAGGTTCTTGTCCACGAAGATGTCTTTAATTTTTCCAGGCTCAGCCAAAACTTTTCCTGGGGCTGTCCTGCCTGACTCGGGAGGAGAATTCAATCAGTGAAGGACATTCCAGGCGGTTGTGCCTGAAAGGGTTGTGGTTTCGCACAGGCATAGGCATGTGACCCCACAAAGAAGGAGCTTTTTAGAACGGGAAGTATGGTTCTGATATGCCTGGGTTAGGATGTTTCATTTAGAAATTTCTAAGGTAAAACACAAATTTTAAAGCTCAGACATTTTTGATTACAGCTTCCCCAGTCCTGGTGATAATGGCCCCTTAATAAATGATCCAAAGAACAGTAACAGAGCTAGAGAACCAGTGGGAGAGAAGTGCAGGGCCAAGGGCGGCCTGGACAGAAGGGCCTGGGCTCTCCTGCCAAGCACACTGTGGGAGAAGAAAACCCAAGTGTCAGTCCTGGAGCGGGTAGAGCTCTGCGCACACTCCCAGGGGAGGCTGGGGCTCGGCTGCGGTCCCTTTCCGCCTGCGTTCAGCTGTCATTTTGACTGTTTGGAAGGCATGATAGGAGAGGCTCCACTGACTGTACGGTCCCACAAGTCAGGACCTTGTACCGTCCCACTTCTGCTTGGGCCTTCATTATCTCTGCACAGTTGGTCACAGGGCTCTCTCCTCTTCACCCAGCTCCTCTGCCCAGTTTTCCCATTCAGTACTGCCATCCTTCTCCCAGAACCCACTTCATTAGCTGTATCCCCAGCAGGCACATCCTTCAGATTGTGCCTGCAAGTCCTGCCCCTCTGCCTCTTTCTCATTGTTCCTGCTTCAGCCCGCATGGATTTGGAAGGGGAGACCAGAGTTCGCTTGTTATTTTCTTACCTGTGTTAACCCTTTAGGACGTCCTGCATTCTCTTGCTGGACACTGTCTCCACCTGTCAGTCCTCTGTTTAAGTGATCTCTTACTCTCTGCCATATCTGTTCTGAACTCCTTTGCCTTTTCTTCAAGGCCCTTCATCTTCCGCACTTCACTTAAACCTTATTTCATAAATCAGGCAAACTTACCAGCATGAACTTTGAAATCTGTGCTGTCCGGTTGTCATAGACAATGTCTTTTCCTGTCCTCCCCCCTTTCTTTCGACACTTCCTTCCTTGCCTTAGTTGTTTATGTTTGCCTTTCAGTGTCTGTCTCTCCAAATCTTGACCTTGTTGACCTACCCCACTTACCTGATGCCTCTGAGATGCCCTTCATGTGTTTTGCCTTTTCTTCTGATTCCTCTTTAATGGTGTATTCCCTGATTCTCTTGAAATCAGGGTTTCTTTCTTCTCAGAGGTTCCTGGGTGTTGCTTTCCGTCTATTGTGCATGTTTCTCCAGGGCAGTGACTTTATTACTCCTGTTCTCAGGCATTGGTGTGGAGCACATAGTAGTCACTCACCTCTGTTTGATCAGCTATTATCTGTTTCACATGAGTTTTGAGTATGAGGACTTGGGAAGTGGGTTTTCTGGAAACTCAGACCTGAACTGTAACTGATCTGTTTTCAGACGAGGGATTTATGTGTTCTCCATGGAAAAGATGTAACGTGCCATGACCCTTAAGTAGCCAATGCCTCCCTTAGGAGGGAAGCCCTTTTGTGAATAAGTTGGCTTTTTTGTTTTTTACATCTTTACAATTGTGCAAACATCGTAATGTAGTTTAAGTGATGTATTTTTATAGGTTGAATAACCTAAAAACCTACTTGCCAGTGTACAGTTGTTGATTAGGTGGCCCATCACAAACAAAATTTGTTTTTGATCTTCTTTCTCATTCTCTTGTTTTATGTTTGTTTCACTCTGATTTTTTTTTTAGTCCTTTTCCCCTTTCCTCTCAGATTATCTCATGGCTCCTCTAGGGAAGAGGAAGAGATTGGCTGTGAGAGTGGGCACACCTCTGGGCCCTGCCACAGACCAGCTCTGCAGCCCAGTAACTGGGCCAGAGTTGTGAGGTGACAGAATTAAGCAGACCACAGATAGAAAGGTGGGCAGGGCAGGGCATGTAATGCCCATGTCCTCCCCTCTCCCTTTCTGACATCCAGCCCTTCTCCTGTCTCCACATATGAGGTGAAATAAGATCAGTTTATATGTAAGTAAATGAATCTGCTGTGAATGTGTATGTATCTTTCAGATTAAGTGGGCATTTATATTTATCTTTGAGTTTTGTTTCATTCATTCAGATTACATACATCCAAACAGCCAGGGAGCTCTGGGGGGAACCCTGAGTAGATTTGTGCATCGGAGGTGGGAGTCACAGTGAGTTAAATCGAGTGGTCTCTTGGGGGTGAGGGTGAGGCGTGTGGTAGTCTGACAGGTGGACTCCTTCCTGAGGCGGTGTCGTAGAACACGAGCCATACCACCAGTGGCCGTTGGCAGATTGTGCCTCCGGCTGGTTGGAGCAGACAGCGCAGGTGCTGCTGGAGCCCCTTCCTGCTGTGTCCGCTCGCTCTGGGACAGTGAGCTGGAGCCCAGCCATTCTCCTACCCCTTTTTTCCTTTTCTGAAGATATTTTGAACTGACTGTCCCTTTTTCTCTAACGTTGTTTTCTTCCTCTCTGCATAGTGGGTTTTCTACATTATTTTAGTTATGAAATATTTTCAGCCCATCTTCCATTTTCTTGAAGCACATCTTCCTCTCATCCTAGATGAAATATGGGCCTTTTTGTATTTCTGACTCTGGTTTCTAAGTATCTGATGGTTGCTGATACTGAAATATAGCTTCATTAATCATGGTATTGTTAGATATTCAAGTGGCCTAATATGCAGTAGAATTTGTTTTTACTCAAATGAATAAGCAGTATTCATGTATTTTGGGTAGCTGACTCTAAATCCAATTTTAAGTCCAGGAGTGGAGGGAAATGATCCAGTTTCTCTGATGATAATATTAAGGATCTTGGTCAATTTTTAGTGGGGAGAGATTGTACTCTTCTCATTTATAGTTTCTGAATGCCATACTGTGAGTCCTGTTGCATTTAATAGAAGCTGGGGTGTAATTAGTTAGATTTAACTTAGTTTGAAAGAGAACAACTATAGTATACTTTCATTCCATGCTACTTTGAACAGAACCAGGCATTTTCTCTTCTCTTACACCCACCCACTCTCCCAACACATTATGCATTCTGAATTATTTTTAATGTGCTAGCATGAAGACAGTTGTGGTTTAGTAGGAAATATTTCAAAGAATAATAAAGCAGGATCCAATTCAGCTCCTTGCCTTTTTGATTTAGTTGTTCTTGTTAAAAAAAAAACCAAAAAAGAGCAACAAAAGAACACTGAAAACCAAACCAAACAAAACCCCCAACCTTGTATTTTGGAAACTTTAAAGCATACACAGTAGAGAGAATGGTACAGTATAGAAGCTCACATGCTCATCATCTATAGTGCCAGTAGTGTCAACATCTTGCCAATATTGTCTCAACTATTGGCTCCCCTTTTTTTCCTGGTGTACTTAAAGCAGATTTCAGACATCTTGCTGATTCATCCATAAATACTTAAGCATACATCTCTAACCAGTAAGGGCTTTTTTCTTTTTTAAACATAACCACGTTGTCATGATCACAGCTAATAAAAGTTTCTAATAATTCCTTGATATCATATAAGACCAAGTCATGTTCACACTTTCTCAGTTGTCTAGAACAATGTCTAAAACTTTTGAAGTTGGGACCCTACTTCAAATCAACCATTGCATTTGGTTATGAGGTTTGCACAGGCTCCTTTAGTCTCTCATATTCTCCCTTCCTGTGTTGCCTTTCATGCCATCTCTTTGTTAGGGAAACTGGGTCATTTGTCTTGTTCAATTATCTTAACCTTTTGCTGATATAATAGTTTGTTACAGCAAATTGGCACAAGGAGATCTCAAGTCAATCAGTTCAGCTACTATTTAGCCAGCCCTGTTTAAACATTTGCTGGTAGTGATTGAATCTAAAATGGACTGTTCCCCTTTTGTCCTTGTGATTGTCTTGTGTTATTTTGAGTTGCAATTAAGATGCAAAATATTTTTTCCCAAATTAAACTGGATCTTTTTATTTATAGTTACTTTTTAACCCATTTCATTGGTGCTAATGTTTCATACAGAAAGCAGTTGAAAAGAGTTAATTTATTGGCAGGTCTGATTAAGAGGGTTTCTATGTAGCTCATGCAGCAGAAGCTTGGCGGAAGTCAGCCTTGGGCTGGGGAGGTGAGAGTTGGCAGTGGTCTGAGATGTCCAGCTGCGTTTGTCAGTCAGTCTGTCCCTGATGTCAGTCATTAGCGCCCTGTACAGGAACATCAGGCTGGAAGGGAAGCTCTCACAGAGAGATTCTCTGAAGAACGAAGTTTGGTTGCCCTGTGTGATGGTCCTTGATTTTTAACCTGTGAAGAGTGAAGCCATTTTGTGTATTTCTAGTGGAATAATTTTACATGTTGCAACAGAAATCATATATTGCATTATGATTCCCTTGAAGGTGCAATTAGATGTTAGGAGTACTGGCCTTTTTATAAGAAGTCTTTCTATATATGTAATTACTACTCTATAAGATAATTGCTCTATGTATCTTGATATGCACCAAATCCTTTTTCTGTTCAGAAATCTGCACTATGTATTTCGTAGATCTCTTACATGTTTTTGCACTGGAGTATTCATAGTGCACTTTGAATTACCTGTAAGCGTCCAGTTTGCAGATGTCTTGCATATTTGATTAGATGGGTGCATGTGGAGTTCTGTTCCTCTCACATCTCTGGCCTTTTCCTGGAAGCTCTTGCTTTTCATTCTCTACAGATGGACTCTTCCTTTAGTAACTTGTTTTGCTACTTTGGGACCCCTAGTTGTGTATTTTGTATTTTCTGTCCATGATAGGTGTTTTAATTGGTAGTTGGTGCTATTTTAGAATTGGCCAGCTCTCTCACCTGACATCTCTCCCTAGGCAGCCTCATTTAAACCTGTGGCTTCAGGTGTCACTTTACAAACCAAAGCCCTCTTTATCTTCTGCCTGACTGTGCTCAGGAGCTTTCAGACTCCCAGCTAGCCGCCTGCTAGGACATCTCCATTCTAGTACATCTAAAACAACCCACCCCCTCCTCCTGCCTGCACAAAGAACACATCCCAACAGAAAATACACACACACACACACACACACACACGCACGCACGCACACACGCATGCACACATGTGCGCGCGCGACAGACACACCCAGGAGGTGCTGCTGAGAAGCTCTGCCTTTTCTCCTGAGCTGCTGCTTCTGATGAATGCCACCATGACATTCCTGACTCTCGCGCCAGAACCTAGGTGTCCTCACAGCCCTTCCTCCTCACTCCTCAGCCTCAGTGGTGACCAGACTCCCTTACCTGTCGAGACTGTGTCCTGAATTGTATCTAAGTGTGTCATGACTCTGCTTCCCAACCCCATCTCACCCACCCATCCATCCTCAGCAATGCCCCCGGAGTCTCTAGATTGCCAGACTGCACATGCGTCTTAAAATCTTTAAGTGGCTGCACCTCTCCTTCAAGGTGAAGTTCAGATTCCTTAGCTTGGTGCCCAGAACCCTTCACCTCTGCTTTAGCCTTTCTCTGTGGCCTCGTCTCCACCTTGTGCCCCCATGGAGTATATACCATTATTTCTCATGGCCATTGTGCCTTTCTGCAAACCTGGCTGGAATACCTTTCTCCCCCTTTCTCACCTAGCTGACTGGTCAGATTCAGTTCTCCTCGTTGCAATTCCCTCTCTGCTCTGAATGCCTGCGGTCCCTGCACTGGACACTCTGCCTTGCCATGATCACTAGGCTCTTTGGTTTCACCTCTATTCGAGAATCTTGAGAGTAGGAATCAAGTCATCCTGCTTTTTATCCTGTACATGAAACCCTCAAAAAATAGATTTGTCTAAAGAATTAAGTGAATTTTGGAGTGTTTACTTCTGTTTCTGGTCATGAAAAATTTGACAGAAGGGAGTTTGGACATTGCTTTGGTTGGAAGTATTTCCTACTTACACTTCAATTGTGTTTTGAAGGAATCTGATGCAGAATATGGTGTGTGAGTAAAAAGCAGATTTTATGTTTAGTGAACTGAAGCTTATAATTACTATCCTTGACTGAAAAATGTGTCCTGGTTTATGTATCACTTGGTATTTTATCTGGCTTTTCTCCTGTAGTAGTGAAAACCAACTATATACGAAATTTCATTTCTGTGGTTCAACTTCAGGTTGTGAGTCATTTAAAAATTCTTGACTGTGATAGAATGATATTCTTTTGAGAGCTATACAGGTTTAAACCTGAGAGGTTGGTTATTACATGATTCTTTTTTGCTTAATGAATAAGTTATTCTATAACATTAGGTAGTCCTAATCATACTATGTGTGTGTTTCCTTGCTTGTCCTAGTTTAATGCATGTTTATGTTTTAAAAAACATATTCAAAAGTCTTATTTAAAAGTATAAGGAGGACATAGTTGATTATATTGCAGGATTTATGCTGTTAATATTTAGGAAACTCTTCCCCAAATACCTGTATCTTCATTTTACGTTTCTTCAAAGTTGGTTTAGAATGCACATTCTAACAATTCTAAATGCTGATGTTCTACTGTATTGGAATTTCTGGGGGGCGGGCCCAGCAGTCTGGTTGCACAAGCCCTCCAGGCCCTTCCCATGACTGCTCAGGTTTGAGAACCACTGCTTCGGTCTTCTTCATTTCAAATTGTAGCAAATAGAATAGGATGGCTATGTAAGGAGACTCTTACTTAACATATACCAAAAGGAGACTAGTCATTTGCTTTATGTGCTTCTCCAGACCACAGTTCGTGAGTTTTATTTAGTGGTACCAAAGTTATATTAGCAAGCATGTGTTTTCCTTGAACTGGTGTTAATTTAACTATTTGTATGACTTCATTTACTAATTTTCAGGTAGAGTAGATTGGTACTCCATTTTTTTAATATGATGGTAAAATATATGTTGCATAAAATTTATCATTTTAACCTTTTCTAAATATGTAATTCAGTGGTATTGGGTACATTCATATTATTGTGCAACCATCACTACCATCCACCTCCCAAACAGTTTCATCATCCCAAGCAGTGTATTTGTACCCACTAAACACTAACTCCCCTTATCCATCACCCCAACCCCTGGCAAACACTACCCCTGACTTTTTACTTTCTGTCTCTGAATGACTATGACTATTCCTTACATAAGTGGAATCGTATAATTGTCCTTTTGTGACTTGACTTAGCATGATATTTTCATGGTTCATCTATTTTGTAGCAATGTGTCAGCATTTCTTTTTTAAGGCTGAATAATCCATTTTACTTATGTACCACATTTTAATTCATCCATCAGTGGGCACTTGGGTTGCTTTTGCTTCTTGGCTGTTGTGTTTACTGTACATTTTTAAAGTCTAGTTTTTGACTATAATGTCAACCAAAAATAATTGCATACCTCTCTGGGTTTACTTTCTTGTCTTTTATATTTGATAGATTGCAGATCCAAAAGACAAGAGTTCCTTGAGGAATTCAACTGCTGCATTTTATCCTATCTATTCAAAATATATCTTTAATTTGTATCACAAGATTACCATTGCTGTTAGTTTCTTAAGAAAGAACAGCATCTGAAAGCAGGTGTAGCTTGTGAGCTAGGTGGTGATCCGTTGAAGCACAGTGGTGGACTCTTGCTTTGAGGAAAGGGAAGTGGTAGAGAAAAGAGAGATGCAAATGCTTAAGGTCTATGAGGTACAACTTGTATAATAGGCATGTAATAAAAAGTACATGATAGGTATTTTCCTGATGGATTAAGCCAACTATCAGCCTACAGCGATGGGGTTTTTATTCTGGTTCCTGAAATCGGATAATATTTCCATAGCTCATTACATTCTTTTATGTGGGCAAACACATGGCATCTTTACAAGCTGACAGCTGCAATTCCCTGGAACACCAAATGCTTTTCTGAAGTCCATGAATTTGTTTTTTTACACTCTGGAAAGTTAAACAGTACTCTGCCAAATCCAACTTGATTTGAAGAGGAATATATAAAACTGCTATTTTTGTTGCCACATATTCTCAGTTTGCTCTTTATTAGACAAAAATTTATGGATTGGGAATAGTTTTAGAGAATCATGGTATGTTTTGGATTCCATTGGATCATGGGTCAATCATGTGATTGCTTTAAATACAAAATTCAGCACATGAAAAAGAGAAGAGAAACCTTTTGTAGTACTCCAGACGTTCTTGTTTGCCTGGGACTTAAGTCATTTGTGGCCTGTGAAGCATTTGACCTTCAAGATTTATTGAGAGATATCTTAGTATAAAGAGCTGCTTAAAGATATGTATACCACTGCTTTTACTAACTAGTGCCCTTTAATTCTCCGATGCATTGGCTAATGTTGTGTTTTTGTTTTGATATTCAAAAAATATATAAACACAGATCATCTGGATGTCTGCCATATTTATATCTAAGTGCTGCCAGACAGTATGTGTTTTGCTTTTATGTTTATATTTTTGGGCACCACATAATACTATTTTATTGGTTTAAAGCAAATAGAAAAAGAATAGAGGTGGAATTAATATGTAAATGACGTGCTTGAACCAAGTATAGGCTAAGTTACTTCTTAGACAGGGAGCTGTACAAATAAAGATTTAAATAGAGAAAGTGGGGGGAGTGATGAATCATGAACCGGCATCTTGCGGCGTGGGCATGTGGGCCTGCTGAGTTGGGGAGCAGCTGTGTCTTGCTGATCAGTTAACCTCCCTATTCATGTTGGAGGAGAAATTTGTTTTCAACAAATTGTCATCCTTCCCATTAAAGTTGGTGTCGGTATTATAACTGTATGAATTTTTACCAGTTTATTTGTACATATTTAAGTAACATAAGAGAAAGTAACTGGTCAACAGTATAAGTGCCAGGAAACTTCTTTCTTTAAAAATGGGTTTGGGCAGTACTCAAGCTTGATAAGCAGCTTCTCTGCGTCAGAGATTTTGCTGTGCTTTCATGAATCCAAATCAGTCAGGTCCTTAAAGTTGGGTTTTGTTTGAAACCCGGCCAGAGGTTGGGAGGGGAGGTGGATAAACATTCGTGGGTCATTCTATCTGTGCTTCTCTTGAGTGGCTTATTGGTGCAACTATTTTAAATAATAGTGGGCAACCCTACTATAGTAGTTCTAGTCCTTTCACAGTCAGTGGAGTATTGATTGATGAGGCTAAAAAGGAAAAAAGGGATGGCAATGTTCTCAACTTCTTCTGTCTAGCGTAGATCTGTGGAAATCAGCACAGTGTATATATGTTTTGACTCTGCTTGGTCATCATACAGTCAGTGTGAAGATTTGGTTGTTTGGGCCCTTTGGGTAGACAGGGATCCCATTGCTGAACTATCATTTGGGGAACACTCAAAGAACACATAGAAGGTCTGAGAATAATGGTGATCATTTATGGGGTACTTACATGCCAGGATCTCATTTACTGTTCATACTCACTTTGTGGGGTAGGCTCTCCGCTCCCCCAACTTTATTGAGATACCATTGACCTATAACATTGTGTTACTTTAAGGTGCACAGCATAATGATTTGATATATGTATGTATATTCTATGAAATTATTACCACAATAAGTTCAATTAATCCATCACTTCAATAGTATACATTTTTTTCTTGGTGATGAGAACTTTGAAGAACTTTCTTAGCAACTTTCAAATGTATGATGCAACGTTGTTGTCACCGCCACGGTGGGACTGGAAGTTTGTCCCTTTTGGGTTAGGCTCTTCTCTTATTCTTACTTTTCATTTTACTTAGATGAAGAAACTAAGGCTTAAAATTGCTTGTCAAGTGATTGCCCCTGCCTTGCCTGCTGACAGTGGTGCCAGCTGCCCAGGGACCATAGTTCTGGGCCTCTGCATGTACGCACAGACTGCCTGCAGCCTGCTCACTTCAGGCAGAGCCGGATCTCACCAGCCAGCCAGCAAAACTCAGACCCTTGGCTTTCCTAATTCTGGACATGGCCATTCTTCAGTCTTTGCTTTAAAATTCCTCCCCATTCCTCCTCCCCTCATCTCCCTCTCTCTCTGATCTGTGTCTGACAGGGTTCCCTGCAGGGTAGTAAACCTCTTCCCCGGTCCTCCCTTGTGGGTGGCTCAGTCTTTTCTGTAACAGGAAAGCTGTGCTTGTAGGTGGCCCAGCTGGGATTTGCTGGGATTCAAATGAGGCTGTTGACACCAGAGCCAAGCTCTCCTGCTCTGTTGTGTGCCTCCCTGGTATGTATCTTAGTTGTAAAGTAACAGTGCCCAGGAGTAGAGGGAAGGACACTGTTGGGTAGCTGAGTTGAACTGATAACTGGGGAGCGGGGCTGGCGGGGAGGCGATTGAAGGTTGCTCGGGACTCTGAGTTTAAACCAATCAGCTGGAGGCTGGAGCAGCATCTGTTTGGCAGCCGTCATGAGAGATGACCCAGAGGAGGCTTTTTGTGTTTAGAACAGAAGGTGACTCCCAGGACTGTGGGAGCAACAGGTTAATGTTTACATTTATTCAGGCCGCAGTGGGAGCTGAGCGGTTAGTTTCCTGATGTGAGTTCTTTCCCTTCCAAGTACATTGTGTTTCTTCCTTCTGTGGAGAATGTTAATACCTTTAGCATGAAGCCTGATTCAGGGCTACCTGTAACCAGATCCTTTTCATAGAACATCTTGTTATTCAGCATGTGACTGTTCCGTCCCCACCCCCAATTTATTTTATGAAAGTTCTCTTCCCAACTTTGGGTGTTTTTATCCTCAGGGCCATATTTTCTGCTACCGGCAAACTGAGTATAGTATATTTAGTTAATGAGTTACATAACTAACTAAATCTGTGTATTTCTTGTATTCACATCATATTACAAAGGGAATATTTTACTCTCAATGCCTATAATAAATAAGATCATTTCCATCTTTATCTTCTTTTGGCTTTTTCTTTTCCTTATAGAAAGGAGGAGACCTCTATGATATTTACATCTAGTCTCTTATTTTTTAGTTGGCTGATTATAAACTTAAAATAATTGGTTTCTAACAAAGCCTCATGAGATTAACATCTTGTGTTTTTAGTGCCGTGTGGGATATAATTATCCTTCTAGTTTGGTGAATACATAGATTTTTTTTGGGGTGCATTTTCAAAGTATATATACGAAAGGTAAATGTTAAATGAATAGTTTTAGTTTGCATTAGAAAGTTTCCCTGAATAGCCAGGTTGGCTCCTGGACTGTTGAATGGCAGCATCTTTACTCAGTATTAAGTCACTTCTGTCCTCTGCTCATATGCTGCATGGAACGGTAGCCACATGTTCCAAGTATTATACTCACTCTCTGTCGAGGCCTGCTAAACACTGTTTTCTTTTTAAATCTTCCACAATTCTGTGCATTAAAGAAAATGGAGAAACTGTGATGAATTGAAAAAGATGAGGAAATGAGGACTCGGTGAAGTTAGTGCCCTTGCCAAGGCCCTCTGCTGGCGGGGGCTGGGATGGGAAGCAGTCCTTTCTCGCAGGCCTACGCTCTGAGCTAGATGCCTCTTGCATCTGGTGTGGAACAGGCCTGGGCCCAAATGCTGGAAGCTGATTTTTCTCAGCCCTTGTTTCCTCATTTTGAATAAGTGGGAAGACACTTACTTCACAGAGAGATAATGTCTGGTAAATGCACTAATCTTCGTGAGACTGGTTATGGTGGGAATGTAGTAGGTAGGAGATGGGTGGGCAGTCTGCTCTCTGACTTGCTTCTCCCCTTGGTGAAAGCTCTCCACAGGGAGGGTCCATATCTTGTGTTCACGCATCCTCCATGCCTGTCCTACAGTGCCTCTTGCAGGCAAGGGAGTGAATGTTTGTTCGATAAATAATATTACGAATTTCTCCAGGTTCTTTAAAGAGGTTTGTCTTTTTCTCTCTGTTTTCTTAGAGCACAAACAGTTAACCTCTGGCCAAGGTGTTACTTGATACCTTTTTTTTTCATATTTAACAGATGTTATTTTTTAGAGCAGTTTCAGGTTTACTGAAAATTGGGCAGATAATACAGAGAATTTCTATATACCACTTAACAGTTTCTCCTGTTGTTAACATCTTGTGTGGTAAGTTTCTTTCAGTTGGTAAGCCAACATTAATACATTATTATTAACTCAAGTCCATACTTTACATTAATATTTACTCTTTGTGTCATATATTTTATGGATTTTGACAGATGTGAAGTCATGTGTTTGCCATTACAGAATCATACAGAATAGTTTCACTGCCCTAAAAATCCTCTGTGCTCCTCCTATTCATGCCTCCCTTCTTCCCCCAACAGCTGGCAGCCACTGATCTTTTTATTCTCTCCAGAGCTTTGCCTTTTCCAGAATGTCATATAGTTGGAATCATATAATATGTAGCTTTTTCACATAGGCATCTTTCATCAAACAATAATCATTTACGTTTCCTCCAGATCTCTTTGATAGCCCAGTTCTCTTTATTATTGAATAATATTCCATTGTATGGATGTACCACGGTCTGTTTATCCATTTGACATCTTGTTTGCTTTCAGTTTTTAGGAGTTATGAATAAAGTTTTTTATGCTGCATTTCTTTTCAGATACTCTTGAAATGTTCCTGTTCTGTGCTGAATGATGGCGAATCAAGTTTCTTTATCAGGAAATACTGATCACTATTAGAAGTACTTCCTGTTAGCCTGCTGATTAAAACAACATATGCTCATGTTTTCATGTTTGTTTGTTTTTTCCAGCTTTATGGGGATATAACAACAATAATAAACTACATTTTAAAGGTATATCGTTGGATAAATCTTAACATGTGACATGTATAAAACCACTGTAATTAAGATAATGAACATATTCAGCACCCCCAAGTTCTTTATGTCCCGTTGCCATTTCTCCCTCCTTACTATTTCCAACACACCTCCACCCCTGAGCAACCACCGATTTGCTTTCTGTTACTATAAATTAGTTTGTGTTTCCTAGAATTCTACAGAAATAAGAATCATATATACTTTTTTTTGGTATCTTCTTTGATTCAGCATAATTATTTTGGATTCATTAATGTGTGCATGAATAAATAGCTTATTACACTGTACTGCTATTAAGTTTTCCATTGGGTAGATATACCACAACTTATTTGTTTATATATTGCAGCAAAAAACATTGGCATTTAAAAAAAGAATACTTTGATTTCATAGACCTTTCTAAGATTTTGGATATGTGAGACTCAAGAGTAAAATCTGGATTAATATTTATAAACTAGAAAACAAAGGGCTACTTTGAGGCTGTCAGAGAAAAAGAAAGGAAAGGAGAGAGAGAAATAGTTACTGAAGTTACAGTCTAAGCAGAAAGTAAAACTAGATCTGTGACTCTTGAACCAAGGAAGGGGGGTAGGGATAACGTGAAAAAAGGTGGGGGAGAGGGGAGCAGGAAGTAAATCTGCATGGGGTTGGGGACAGCTTCCGAGGTAGGGAGGGGCCTGTGGCCCTCTGCCTCCAGAATCTCTGAAGAAGAGACCTTTGAGCTGCCTCAGTGAACTGCCCTTGGAGGAGGTGACTGAACTTCGCCTTGGTTAGCTTATGGTTGGTGGGAGTTCAGAGGCTGCCTTGTTTTTTAAGTACCTCTGATGCCAGAAATTTTTAAATAGGGGAGGGGATTCAGCCTTTTATTCTGCCTCTAGACAAAAGACTTCAAATAACAAAGCCTAGTTGATAAAATGGATATGAAACTCCTGGTAGTATAATTAATTTATCAGTAAGTATGAATGACTCTGGGTTTCATGGAGAGAAGACATTTATCCTAAGACCTGCTATTCAGGGCATCTGCCACTACAGTCCCACAGACATTCTAAGGACAGTAGGACAAAGGTGTGTAATTGTCAGTTCAAAATGTTTGTTGCAGAATTAAGTTGTTCACTGTAAGTAGCCAAGAATATTAGAGCAATTTCTTGAATTTGAAATGTGGCTTGTGAGACTGAGGAGCTGAATTTTAATGTTACTTACTTTCAGTGAAATTTAAATAGCCTTGTGTGGCTAGCAGCTACTGGTTTAGACTGCATAGCTCTGGAGCCTGTCTGCTCACTGAGTGACCTGTCTGGTTATCTCACTATTCAGAGTCCTCTCTCTTCTCCCCTCCTCCCCACTTCTTTTTAGTCGAATTTTATTGGGTGGTTGTTGGAACCCTGTAGTAATGGAGAACAGTTTAGTTAAATACATACACATACAAACATTAAGTAACAGTCCATTGACTTTGAGGTAGGGCAGAGACATGGGACAAGCGTCATGATTAATTTTTCCTGTGTATGATAAAATGAAGAACAGGAGGGACTCTATTTTAAGGCTAAGATTCCATTTTAAAAACCAGGGAGTTAGGAGGTGAGAGATTCCGAACATACTTTGTGGTAATCAGCCAATAACCTACCCTATCTTAAGGCAGGGCAGGTAGTCCTAAACGATATGGTTCCACTGCTTGAGGGTTACCGTTATCTTGGAAAACAGGATCAAGAAATTCCTTGTGTTAAGTTTACCTTACAAAATATCTAGAGGACTGACTATGGATGATGATATAGTGTCTCTCACCAGAGATGGACATCATGAGACCACAAGTCAAGCCTACGTGCCACCCCCATGCCCCCGCCCCTACCCCCACCTGCCCTTTGCCCCATTTTTGAAAGCCTTAAAAGACAGAATCCTAAGCCCTCAAGTGCACCTCCTCTCTGAGGTTGCCTGCACTACCCCTTCTCTGAGTGTATACTTTGCCTTAAATAAAGCCTTCTCGCTGCTAAACTTACTGCATTTTCAAGCCTCTTGGGAGGTTAATAAGAGACCCTTTTCCCAGTGGTAAGACTCCCCTGTTTCATTCAGTTTTCTAGATTCAATCTCTTCTACTTCAGACAAGTAGGGAAGGGCTACTGAGATCTCTGATTTGGGTTTGCAGGTTCCCGCCACCTGGGTGACCCCAACAGGACTGCCACTGTACCATCATGCCCTTTCTTTGCCTTTGGGAAGTTCTCAGAACATAATCTCACTCCAACCAGTGCCTGAGGCTCCCCCAAGTCCTGGGGTGGCCTTAGGGGCTTAGTTCCCATGCTGTGCAGATTGAAACGGGCACTGGATCCCAGGTGGCCCTGGCCCCCAGAGTTGGGAAGAGGTTTGCCCTGTGCTGAGCAGGAGTTCAGTGGGCTTCCCTTTCACTGTTCTTTTTGCTCTGTGCTGCCCGAACGATGCTGCTGTTCACTGCTACTACTGCGTTAAGGAGTTCCTTCCTTAGCTTCACTCGTCAGACCTGGTCAAGATTTCTTTTTCATCAGAGTCAAGAATCCTCCCGTCTGGCTCGAGGTTTTATCCATTGTGCAGGGAGAGACCTCCCAGACGCAGCCACCTGACAGTAATTTCATAATCCATTCTGTTTTATTGAAAGATTTTTGTCTTTCACAGTTTTGACTATTGGCCCTTTAAATAACTCTTTTGAGTTTTTGTGCGAAACAGTTAAATGGAACCTGTTACAGTTAATGTCTTGGATCAGGAGTGGGCAAACTGCTGCCGCCTGTTCATGTATGTAAGCTAAAAATGGTTTCCACATTCTTTAATGGTGGGAAAAATTCAAAGGAATAATAATATTTCATGACATGTAAAACGTATATGAAATTCAAATTTCAGTGTCCATAAATCCAGTTTCATTAGAACACAGCTGCCCTCATTTGTTCACGTACCGTCTGTGACTGGTTTTGTCTTACAAAGGAAGACAAGTATTGGTAACAGAGATGATGTGGCCTGTAAAGCTGAAAATATTTGCCATCTGGCCCTTCACTTACAGAAGAAGCTTGCTCACCCCTCTTGGATTTTTAAAGGCCTTTATGCAGAAATTACAAACTTATTAAAACCACTAGACCCTTTGTATTTGATAGAAAGTTTGAGAGTAAAGAATAATCACTTGGATAGAAGCTCAGTTGTTTAGATTTTGAACGATGCATCTATTGGGAAAGGAATTTGTGAATAAATGAATAAAAGTTATAGTGCTACAGTACTGCACAGTACTGCAGGGTATTTTTAATTTTTGAGGAAACAGTGATATGCAGTGTTTTCTGGACACTGCACAAAATCCTTGTTCAAGGTAGTTCACCATTTCTTGATTAGATCAACACTGCATTTCTTTTAATGATGTTACATCTTTGTGAAGGCAGGTTTTTGGGGGTTGCTGTGCTAAAAATTTATCAACTGCCACATCAGAATCAGTGGGTGACAGGAAACGCACTAACCGCATCCAGTGTGATTCCCAGGCTCTGGGCAATGCTTTAGAGGGGTTCACATCCTCACAAATGATTATGGTTATTTGAGAATGAACAAAAACATTTTTGCCTTCAACTGATTATCTTTTCAAATGGTTAATAAGTTATTAGGATACAAATGCCTTTTAAGTTGTTTGGACCTAATAATTCAATAAATGCTATTTCTTTTGACCTTGGGGCACTGGGAAAAAGTTACTGCAATACTGAGGGTGCTGTGAACCAAAATTTGGAAACCCTTGGATACAGAGCACCATGTGACAGTGCTTAAGGACAAATATTCCCAGATAAACCAGGCAGAAATGTCATCGAGGATTATCTTCAAGACAGCAAACAAACTGAAAGCAGGGAGGCCCACCCCCCGCTCCCCCAGGCTGTTGTCTGAGATGTTAATCTTGAGCTCTTTCAGAAATGTAACAAGGTTGAACAAAGAATGGCTTTAGTTTTCTAATCTAAATTAAAATGCAGAAGATGCAGTTAAGCATACTAGATTATACTTTGAATTTTATTTGAGAGCTCAGTAACTCTGTGTCAGTTTATTAGGTTCTGTTAACAGAAGTTTCCAGGTGGTCTTGCCTGGAAGTTTCTAAGGAGGAATACAAGTACTGTAAGGTATGATATTCTGAGGATCTCCCTAGATCCAGTTTTAGCCGTATTGCTGGTAGCATACTCAGGTTCAGCACGAATTAAAAGAGTAGTGTATGTTTGTCTCTGACCAGTAACAATGTGAAACTGTCCTCCTGTTAACAACACATTGTATCTAAACCAGGATCTGAATGGTAGTCTTGCTTAGGCAACATGAACATGCTGATTTTTTTGGTAGATTTAGATTTCTTCCAAGCATAGTTCTTTGTTTTCTTGCTCATTTTGTCCTTACAGCAGTGGTTCATTACTTAGAAGCCATGGTACTCATTGCTGAATATTGTGAAATGCTGAGATACAATTATTTCTTTCCTGTGCATTAGGAATAGTTGGTTAGCAGGACACATGACTGTCATATGTGCAGTGTAAATCACAACCACAAGTTCACTGCCCTTTGCAGGAGACTGCAGGGTAGGAGAGCACTGCCAAATGACACGGTGTTGAGGGGGGCCCGGGGATGCAGTGTAGCACCGAGAAGACAAGTAGTGACTCTATGGCATCTTACTACACTGATGGACAGTGACTGTAATGGGGTATGTGGTGGGGACTTGATAATGGGGGGAATCTAGTAACCACAGTGTTGCTCCTGTGACTGTATATTAAAGATAACAAAATTAAAAAATAGCACACACAAAAAAACAAATTACACAGTGTGGTTAATGCCCAGTTCTGCCTTTTGCCCATTGCTCCTTTGAGCCCACTCCTTTGTTCCTTTGCTCACTGATTTTTTTTTCCTCTGGTAATTTCCAATACTTGTTTCTAGGACCGAAAGGGTTAAGGAAATTTGTGGTCAAAAATCTCAAACTGATTAGCCAAAGCAATCCTGAGAAGGAAGAATAAAGTGGGGGGGATTACGCTCCCCAACTTCAAGCTCTACTACAAAGCCACAGTAATCAAGACAATTTGGTACTGGCACAAGAGCAGACCCATAGACCAATGGAACAGACTAGAGAGCCCAGATATAAACCCAAGCATATATGGTCAAATAATATACAATAAAGGAGCCATGGATATACAATGGGGAAATGACGGCCTCTTGAACAACTGATGCTGACAACTGGACAGCTACATGCAAGAGAAAGAAACTGGATTATTGTCTAACTCCATACACAAAGGTAAACTTAAAATGGATCAAAGACCTGAATATAATTCATGAAATCATAAAACTCTTAGAAAAAAACATAGGCAAAACTCTATTGAATATAAACATGAGCAACCTTTTCCTGAATGCATCTCGTCAGGCAAGGGAAACAAAATAAAAAATGAACTAATGGGACTACATCATGCTAAAAAGCTTCTGTACAGCAAAGGACACCATCAGCAGAACAAAAGGCATCCTACAGTATGGGAGAATATATTTGTAAATGACATATCTGACAAAGGGTTAACATCCAAAATATATAAAGAACTCACATGCCTCAACACCCAAAAAGCAAATAACCCTATTAAAAAATGGGTGGAGGATATGAACACTTCTCCAAAGAAGAAATTCAGATGGCCAACAGGCACATGAAAAGATGCTCCACATCACTAATCATCAGAGAAAATGCAAATTAAAACCACAATGAGATATCACCTCATACCAGTTAGGATGGCCACCATTCAAAAGACAAACAACAACAAATGTTGGCGAGGATGTGGGGAAAAGGGTAACCCTCCTACACTGCTGGTGGGAATGTAAATTAGTTCAGCCATTGTGGAAAGCAGTATGGAGGTTCCTCAAAAAACTAAAAATAGAAATTCCATTTGACCCAGGAATTTCACTCCTAGGAATTTACCCTAAGAATGCAGGATCCCAGTTTAAAAAAGACATATGCACCCCTATGTTTATCTCAGCACTATTTAGAGTAGGCAAGAGATGGAAGCAACCTAAGTGTCCATCAGTAGATGAATGGATAAAGAAGATGTGGTACATATACACAATGGAATACTATTCAGCCAGAAGAAGAAAACAAATCCTACCATTTGCAACAACATGGATGGAACTAGAGGGTATTATGCTCAGTGAAATAAGCCAGGCAGAGAAAGACACGTACCAAATGATTTCACTCATCTGTGGAGTATAAGAACAAAGAAAAACTGAAGGAACAAAACAACAGCAAATTCACAGAACCCAGGAATGGACTAACAGTTACCAAAGGGAAAGGGACTGGGGAGGATGGGTGGGAAGGGAGGGATAAGGGGAATAAAGGGCATTACTATTAGCACACATTACATAGGGAGGTGGTGCATGGGGAAGGCAGTATAGCACAGAGAAGACAAGTAGTGACTCTATAGCATCTTACTATGCTGATGGACAGTGATTGTAATGGAGTATGGGGTGGGGACTTGATAAGAGGGGGAATCTAGTAACCACAGTGTTGCTCATGTGATGGTATATTAATGATACCAAAATTTAAAAAATGAAAAAGAATCTTAAAATGGATAGAACTGCATTTAGTGCCAATTTGTGTTGCTCTAATTTAGGAGGTGACCATTGTCAGTAATTTGGGTTCAGAGCACTTCCATCCCACCTTTCATTCAGATTCACAAGAACACTGCCTTTTGGAATAGAGTCAAGTACAGTTTGGGTCTCGCCTGAATTTGAAGAATTCAGAAAAATCCCTGCTACCATGTTTTGTTTTGTTTTTTTTTTTGACAGTATTTAAAAATAACAGTATGGATAAATCAGATTATAGTGATTTTATGTGAAGTTAAAACCTTAACATATGAAGTCTTTACATTTTGTGGGTATTTTTATGAGGTTGTTTAGAATTGTGTCACTGTTGCCTGCTAATAGTCATCTGAAGGTCAGTTAAAGGGCAGGTGGTAAAGTTGGACACCCATACAGGCTGGAGGCAGAGCGCACAGATGGCCCCTGGATGTGGTGACTTTTCTCTGATGCAGGTGCAGCCCCAGTGGGCACAAATGCTCTGAGTCTGTGTGCTGCTTCCTAAAGGAAAACATGGGTTTTAGAAGAAGTTCTGAAGTTTCTTCTGTCCTTTTAACAAAAATACTTCATGTTGAGAACTCTTGGAGCAAAGGACTGGATATCTGAATGAAAGAAACTGATATATTGATACAGAATTCCTCCCGGTTCTTACCAATGTTTGCCCACTCCCTCTTGTGTTGTGTGGAGTGATATGTATTGAAATGGCTCCTTTATCAAAAGTAAATATTGGCTGGCTATATCACTTTGTGGTAGCTGAGAGCGGGTGTTGGGAGAGAAAGATGGTAAAAAGAATGTGTTCCTGGTAAAAAAAAAAGGTCTAAAGTATTTGGAATTGCAAACACTTGGTGCATGGTACATGAGTAACACGCTTACCGTCTGTCCTCTCAGCTGTAATTGTGACTTGTACAATATTCATGATAATCATAATTTAATGAGAAGATTTTAGGAAAGAAATCAACCTCTTTACTGGGTGACCTTGCATTTGTCAAGATTCTCTTAGATGCCCTTACCTTAGGGCTTACAGCACCATAGGGTGAGTGGACTCACATCTTTTCCAGACTAAATACTACCTCTGGAAAAAGTGTGTTATCAGGACCATCCAATTTGAGATTTTCTAAGATGAAATTCATAATTTAAATTTCAAATATGTTTGCTCTTAGAGGGAAATGACTTGGGATCTATCAAATTCTTAACATATTTCTTTTTAGTTTTCGTTTAATCATTATTATTTTCTTGTTTGATCTGATCGGCGGGTATTCAAGTCTCTTAAGACTTGAGCGTTCATCTAGCCGAAGACTGGTGGCTGAGGGGGATGGCTGGTTTGAACAGAGCCCTTACACAGTGCGATTGTGCTAGTCACATACCCTTGTCGGATGGCTTGTAATCTTGTCCTAGTTTTTGAAAACAGCTAATGTGATTGGGTTGTTGATAAGTATTTGGGTGAATGAGATAAAACTAACTAGATTGTAAGTTTTCTCTAAAAGAGTTCAAATTTTCACCAGTTTTAGTTCTATTTTACTAAGCTTTATTATTCACAAATAGCATGTAATTTGGAACCTTGCTTTGCTAGTGGACTAAAAAGAAATAAGTTTTCTTAGTGGTAGTAGAGGAGGGATGCAGGAGGTTACAAAGGACTGGTTTGTGGTAAAATGCAGTGTCAGGCGGGTTCCCTGGGTAGTTGTCACACTTAATATCTAGGATTAGCTTAGTTGTGTATATGCTTTTGAGTTTCAGCAGCATACCGTGGTGCTTGAGGCTCTTCATGGAGTGGCCTCTTGCCTTGAACCAGCTTCTGGTAAACTGACATTCTGTAATTAGGTCGTAAACAGAGGGACTCTGAGGTTGGTCCATGCTTTGCTACCTTTTGGGTTTGCCCATGTTCCTCCCAGCAGGAGTGCTCCCTTCTCCCAGGGTTACTTCTCTAAGCAGCTGCTCTTCAAGACCCTGTGCAGACATACTTCCCCAGCAAAGCCTTCTGTAACCACTGCCCTGAAGTCACCACAGTGTTGTTATCTTAAGCAGTGTTATTGTCAGTATAGTTTACTGGATGTTTATCACCTCCTCCCTCTGTCTTTTCTGTTATCATATATAGTTATGTCTCACCTCTAAACTCTATTCCTGTGTCTTCCACTTATTTGTCTTCTGTAGAATCTTAGCACAGTGCCTGTTTACCGTAGGCCCTCTGTATCTATCTGGTATTGTGGTAGTCAGTGAATTATAGAATTATAACTCAGGGAGACTTGGGTCAACTGGCCATATTTTCTTGATATGCTGTTTGAGCCCCAGCAACTTTAAGAGAGACTTAAGCCATAGTGTTTTCCCTTGCTGAGTGTTTCCAGGGTAAAACCAGATCCGTTTTTTAGTTTGACGGTCATGTCTTGTGCCGTAGAATACCCAAGTTGTTGTAAGGAAACCAGCTGGCTTAGCTTCTTGGCTAAATTGGGTATGAACGTAATTCAGTTTAGAGGTAGGCTCTTTAAGTGAAATTTCTTTTAGATGGGTTTTCTTGGAAGGATGCAGTGTTAAGCTCAGTAATTCTCAAGTTGAAATGTCTTCACTAAAATGTGGTTTTCATTAGCACAGAACAAATTTTTAATACCTCAGAATTGCATTCAAAATTTGGTTAAAAACTGAAAGAAGTATTGCCAAGCTCCCAAACTGTAGGCTCAGAAATCCCTTTTGGAAGAGGAAGAGTGGGTGTAGGAAGGTAGGAGGAAGCTAAGTTACTCAAAAGACAGGTCACCTCTCGGGCAAATGTACGAGGCCCTGGTTTTGTTTTTTATCATTGAAACAATTGCTATGTTAAACAAAAAGTAAGCAGATGACTACAATAGCTATTTCTCTTACAAAAATAATTTTTTCTTTTAAGAGGAGATACCAAAGAACATTTCTCCCTCTCAGCAGAAATTCCTTCTGGAGGAGTTAATTATGTTCAGCCTTTCTTGATTTTTGTATTTGATAAATGTTGAGTGTGATTGGTTAGAAGCGATAATATTGCAGGTAGCTTGTGGAAAAGTAAGAAGACATTTGGAAATTGCTGTAGCCCTTCTGACACAGGATGTGAAGCTGGTGGGAGCAGGGATGTGGGCTCTTCCTCTCTCCTCGCATGGAGATTCCTCGTGCAGAGAGAGACGGAACGCCTGTGTGGTGGGCTCTTTGGCTCAAGCAGGGTTTTAGAGAGAGGGAAACTTCCCATAAGGATCCAGATGGCTAAACTCGAAATGGATCAAAGACCTGAATGTAAGTCATGAAACCATAAAACTCTTAGAAGAAAACATAGGCAAAACTCTCTTGAATATAAACATGAGCAACTTCTTCATGAACATATCTCCCCAGGCAAGGGAAACAAAAGCAAAGATGAAAAAGTGGGACTATATCAAGCTGAAAAGCTTCTGTACAGCAAAGGACACCATCAGTAGAACAAAAAGACATCCTACAGTGTGAGAGAATATATTCATAAATGACATATCTGATAAGGGGTTGACATTCAAAATATATAAAGAGCTCATGTGTCTCAACAAACAAAAAACAAATAATCCAATTAAAAATGGGCAGAGGAGCTGAACAGACACTTTTCTCCAAAGAAGAAATTCAGATGGCTAACAGGCACATGAAAAGATGCTCCACATCACTAATCATCAGAGAAAATGCAAATTAAAACCACAATGAGATATCACCTCATACCAGTTAGGATGGCCACCATTCAAAAGACAAACAACAACAAATGTTGGCAAGGATGTGGGGAAAAGGGAACCCTCCTACACTGCTGGTGGGAATGTAAATTAGTTCAGCCATTGTGGAAAGCAGTATGGAGGTTCCTCAAAAAACTCAAAATAGAAATACCATTTGGCCCAGAAATTCTACTCCTAGGAATTTACCCTAAGAATGCAGGATCCCAATTTCAAAAAGATATATGCACCCCTATGTTTATCTCAGCACTATTTAGAGTAGGCAAGAAATGGAAGCAACCTAAGTGTCCATCAGTAGATGAATGGATAAAGAGAATGTGGTGCATATACACAATGGAATATTATTCAGCCATAAGAAGAAAACAAATCCTACCATTTGCAACAACATGGATGGAGCTAGAGGGTATTATGCCCAGTGAAATAAGCCAGGCGGAGAAAGACAACTACCAAATGATTTCACTCATCTGTGGAGTATAAGAACAAAAAATAACTGAAGGAACAAAACAGCAGACTCACAGAACCCAGGAATGGACTAACAGTTACCAAAGGGAAAGGAACTGGGGAGGATGGGTGGGAAGGGAGGGACAAGGGGAATAAGGGGCATTTTGATTAGCACACGTAATGTAGCAGGGGAGGCACAGGGAAGGCAGTATAGCACAGGGAAGACAAGTAGTGACTCTATAGCATCTTACTACGCTGATGGACAGTGACTATAATGGGGTATGTGGTGGGGACTTGATAATGGGGGGAATCTAGTAACCACAGTGTTGCTTGTGTGATTGTATATTAATGATACCAAAAGAAAAGGAAAGAAAAGAAAATACAAATAACAACAACAACAACAAAAAGAATCCAGATGGCTGGCTTCTCTTGAAAACCAGAAACTTGAGCTCTGGGCCCGCAGCTGCTAAACAACTCGAACCAGGCGGAGGCCCCAGGGGAGAATGCAGACCCCTGTTGAACTGCACACCTGGCTGGCCATCGTGGGCTAGAGCTTTGGGCAGACCTAAAATATGTATAAATCTTCATGTGTAAAATGTGACAATGCCATATTTAATCAGTTGGGTGCAAAAGCACTGTTATTTTAGGTGTGGACTTTTTCCCCCAAAGTTACCTTTCTATTAATATTTTTTCCCAACTTTTTATATTGAGAAATTTACATTTAAAAAAAAGTTGATGAAGTGTAATGAACACCTGTGTATATTTTCAGCAGATAAATGAATACTTTGGCTTTATCTTTCACCCCTCCATTATTTTTGCAGAACTATTGGAAAGTGAGCTGCTCAGGTCCTGACACTTTTTCTAAACACTAAAGCATGTGTTGCCCAAGAATAAATATTCTCTTACATACCTGTTATTGTTCTCACATCCAAGAAACTTAAAAACACTGCTAGAGTAATATTATTTAGAGTGAGTACATCCCATTTCCTTAAATATTCTTTATGACTGCCTTTATTCCAATGAAGAGCCAATGAAGCATCGCATTTGATAGGCCTGTCTCTGAAACTGCCTTTATTCTAGACAGTTCTCTGCTCTTTGGTTCATCTTTCAAGATTGACATCGTTTCTTTTTTCAGAGTCCAGGCTGATTGTTTTTGTAGACTGTTTCATAATTCGGGTTTGTCTGAGTGTTTCCGCATCATGAGCTTCATGTTCACCACTTTGTGATGAGGGCGTATAGGTTGTGTGTGCTAACGTTGCATCACTTCCAGCTGTTCCATTACTGGTCCCAGGTTCAGTCCTTTGATTAAGGTGAGTCAGCTAGGTCTTCCCATTATAAAGGCCCCTTTGTCCCTTTGTAACTAGTAATCTGCGGCATGGTAATTGGAGACTGTGATATCTCTCCCAGAACTGTTTCAGTAGCATCTGTTAATGGTCCTTGCCTGAGTCGGCCATTGTAAATTGGTGATTGCAATGGTAAATTTGCTAATTCTTTTGTCCCTTCTCGTGGTTATTAGGTGATATTTTCTGTAAAAATTCCTCACCATTTTTTTTTTTGAGTAACACAATGTTTTACTGTCTTTGCTCATATTTTCTCAGAATTGATTGACAAGTAGAACCCCTCCAGGTTGGTTCCTGTGTCCTTTTGACATGTCCCCATTAGTCATTGATTTCTGGTAAGAAATGCTTCAGGCTCAGTTTGACCTTGCCTTGCTCCAGACTTGTAATCGGCCATTTCTCCAAGAAGCATGGGTTCCTTTTTATTAAGGAATGGTATTTAGAAACCAAGGTCTGGATGCCAAGTCTGCTCATTGCTACTGAGGTGTCATTGCTTCTAGGCCCGTCCTATAGATAGAGCTGGAACATACATTAATATTTTTAATAAAATTGGAATGCTTCTATTTCTTTTAGAGGGTACAGAAACTTACAGGGCTGTAGTTCATGTTGAAATACCAGGGCACTAGTATCTCTAAGCAATTTCAGAGACTAAAATTATGTCGACTTTTTGCAGTCTTCCTTTGTCATAACCCTCTAGAAAAGTTAGGGTTTTCTCTGCTAACAGTATGCAGGATCCATAACCTTACATACCTTGGAAAGACAGGCCAAGGTAGGTGAGCACAGAAGTGAAACATTGGATTCATTGGTTTATTTAGTAAGCTTTTATTCCATAACTCAGAAATGGTTTTTGAACAGTGACTTTGTTTTTTAGGCATTGAATGAGGTACTTATTCTCCTGGGGATACAAAGAGAAATGGGAGCTAGTTTCTGCCGTGTGGCTGAGTGAGCATCTGGTGGCAGGGTGACGTGCATGGAGAGAGGAAGATAGGAGCTTCATAGCCACTTTTTACACCAGCAGAGCTTTGTTAAGGAGCCGATTCCCTGTGTCCGTTGTCATTAACGTGGATACCTTAAATGCCTTTTGGTTGGGACAAATTGAGGTGAAAGTGAATGTGCAAATGAGTCTATGTAGATGGATAGCTTTTCAGGAAATGGGAAGTTTTTACCGTGTTTTAAATTCAAGGCTAGGCTATACAATTTAAGAGTCGGTGCAGACAGTTCAGTGTCAGTGTGTAGAATAAATTATATTTTTTTCTGGAGTCGTTCATGTGTGCAGTACTTACCATTAACAAATTTGAGGGCCTCACTGAGACTTAGCTGTGATATATGAGCAGTGGATAAACTTCTTAAATGTTGTTTACTATAAAATGCACTGAGGCAAATATTGTGTGATTTATCAAGATTATAGCAGTAATAGGACTCAGAATATATTTGACTAGATAAATATGAAGAATATACTTTCAGCTCCCAAAGTAAGAACATTTCAAAAGCAAATATAATTGGTCACCATGTGGGGTTTGCCTCCCAGACCATCCAGTGAATGACTCTCATATGAATTTTCTGAAAAGGTGACCTTAGAGTTCCCTCCTTCCTCATTCCCCTGTGGAGCAGGTCAGCTCCAGGAGGTCAGGGCCTGCTGCTGTTTTTGGTCCCTGCTTCACCCTTCTGGCCTTGTCATAGTGCCACTGCAGACCACCACCTCCCTCTGGGATGCACCCTGAAGCTCCGTGGCTGGGTTCTTCCACCTCGAAATGCTCTCCCTTCATTGCTGGCTGTGATAGTCCTTCCCATGCTTTGAGGCCCAGTGTAAGTGCCTCTGCTGCCATGAAGCCTTCCCAGACTTCCTTCCTTCCAAGCGGTGTGCTCTCTTTCTCCCTGAGCCTTTCTAGCACTTGCTCGTTGTTAGGACACTCTTGTGTATTTCCCTGACTCCCTTCCTGAACCCTCTGTTACATCTTTCCCTCTCTTCCTTCATACCTCCTGCCCATATTGCCTAGTGTAGTACCTTATAAATTTATCAGTAGCAGGTACACAGCAAGTATTTTCAGATTGCTGTAACCCTATAGTGTTGTGGAGAGCAGATGAGACACGTACAGAATGGCTTCTGAGAATTACTTGGTATGGAACAGTAGTGAAAATCCTGGCTGGAAGCATTAATAGGTTGCTTTGGTGCTTTAAGGGCTCCTCAATGGCTGCTCTTGTGCTCTGCGTATTATGTCCATTTAAATGGTCACACCTGTTCGTGGGGAAACTTTTCCATGAAAGGCAAGGTTTTTCAGTATGATGGTGCTCCAGAATGACTTTGTACCCTGTTAGAGGTCAAATCAGACCAGTCTGTGCCAGCTTCACATTTTCATTAATTCTTTTAACACCATAAATTTCGTCCTTAAATTTGCACTTGGTTGTGATTTATTTAAATGGGAACTCAGAGTTCCTCCCTTCCCCAATTTTTAATACAGCCTAATAGAAAAGTGATATCTTCACTCTCACAGGATCGTCATGTCACATACGTGCCCTCAGAGCGGGCATAGAGCTGCTGAGCCCCACCTGGGCTTCCTTTTTCGGTTTCCTTCTTACAGCCCAGCACTTGCCATCCCATGTCCTATGGTCTCCTGTTCATGTGCACCTGTGAGCCATTGCCTAGCTTAGGTTTTGCTGTGAATTCAGCAATACCTTTAATTCAGTAATTTTCACAGATTGCTACAGAGTAAACTAAATCTGGTGTCTAAGTGCATTTTCTAAAAGTTGGGGATGAATTATATAGCAAGTCTTTTTCTTTCTTTTTTTAAGTGTTTTATTTTGAGGTAATTGTAGATTCACAATATGTTAATAATACATTAGTCACAGGGAATAATACGGAGAGCTTCATGAACTCTGCCCCCATTGGCCCAGTGGTAACATCTTGGGAAACTAGCCCATCAGCCCCACCAGGGCGTAGACACTGGTGCAGTCAGGATGCAGAACATCTCCCCGCATCCCGTTACTGTATCACAGTCACACCACCTCCTTCCTGCCCCTGCCCTTTAATCTCTGGCAACCACTGATCCATTCTCCTTTCTGTGATTTTGTCATTTAAGCAGTTCAAAAATACTTTAAGTCCGTGATCCATTTTGAGTTAATGTTTACATAAGGTATGGGGTTAAGTCGAGGTCCATCTTTTTGCCTATGGATGTGCATTTTCTCCAGTAATATTTGTTGCAAGGCTGTCCTTCCTCCACTGAACTGCCTTTGCACTTTTGTCAGAAATCAGTTGGACATGTTGCGTCGACTAGTTCATGGTTCCTACCCTGTCCATTAGCTATGTGTCCATCCCTCTACCAAGTCCCGCAGTCTGGATTAACTATATAGATAGCCTTAATGCCCAGTAGCGTGAGTCCTCCCAGTTTAGTCTTATTTCTTCTCAGAATTGTTTTAGTTATTTTAGTCCTCTTTTGCCTTTCCATATACATTTAAAAATAGTTGTGTCCATAGCTACAAAAATTTTTTTTTGCTGGGGTTTTATTAGTAATTATGTTAAACTTCTATGTCCATAGGGGGAGAATTGATATCTTCACTATGTTGAGTCTTCCAGTCCATGAGCATCAAAGGTCCTTTTCTTTTTAAATGAAAGCTTAAGATGTAAAGACAAAGATCACTGTGATGTAACATGGTGACATGTATTAAAAAGATTATTTTATTCTGGGGGGGATATCAATGACAAATGTTAGGTTGCATCTTTGATCAAATAGTCTTTTTAAAAATGTATTCACAGGCCTATGAAAGGAGGTTCCCTACGTGTCCTTTGATTCCGATGTTTGTGGACAGTGACACTGTGAATGAATTCAGGAGTGAGGATGGGGCCATCCATGTCATAGAGCGGCGCTGCAAACTGGACGTCGATGCGCCTAGACTGTTGAAAAAGGTGACCAACCCATCTCCCCCGCCCTTCCTACACACACCTTAATGAAGTTGCGCTTAAAGCTTCTGTTGAAATTGGGTGTTATAACCCCTTTTCTTTTTCTTTTTTTTTAAAGATTGCAGGAGTTGATTATGTTTACTTTGTCCAGAAAAACTCACTGAATTCTCGGGAACGCACTTTGCATATCGAGGCCCGTAATGAGACGTTTTCTAATCGGGTCATCATTAATGAACACTGCTGCTACACCGTGAGTAGTCCGGCCTTCAGCGGGAGGTGCAAGCAAGTGCTGACGTGGCTTCCCAGGGTTGTCTGGCCATCGCTTATGCAGTACATTTCTTTTTCTTAGAGGGCAGTTCTTCATCACCTGTTGTCACTCTTTTCCCATGAGCCAGTCAGCAGGGTAACAGGTGTGGTCTGCTGCAGAGGGGGTCACGTTATTGCAGCAGTTAAGGTAGCCACGTGATGCCTTGGTTTGCTTGTTGGTAGTACTTAGTGTGCTGCTCCCCTTCTAGCCCCTCTAACATTTAGGAATGCATGGGGCAGGGCTGCAGGTACTGTCACTGCTAGATCAGAGCTGAGAGCATTTACTTGTCCTGCCATCGTCACTGCTTACCACCTCTTTCAAGAACTTCTCTTGCCAGGTTGTAACCTGGTATGTATCCTGGTTATAACCAGAAAATAACATGCCAGGTCTCTCTGCTCCTACCCTCACCCTCCTACAGTATATCCTCAACACTGACAAAGTGATCCATTTGAAGTATGTCAGATCATATCGTGGCAGACCTGTTCTGGGCCCCAAACCCTGCAGTGTCTCTACATTTCATTCAGACGAAAAGCCCAGAGGCCTTAACAGTGGCTTAAAGGCCTCATGTCCTTCTTAGTCACACCTCTGCTATCCTGCCTTCCTGTGTGCAGTGCTGTCCCTGATCATGGGGGTGCACATCCCTGGAGCTCCTGCGTGCTCCATGTGCCCTCTCCACCCACAGATCTCTGTGTGTTGCCTGACCTCTTCTCCTTCAGTCTACGCTCAGATCTCCCCTTCATGATAGAGCCAGCCCTGAGCACCCTATTTAATTCTGCAACCTGCCTCCCATCCTTTTAACCCTGCTCCTACTTTACCGCTTTTCTATTCCAACAATGATGGAACTTCTTACCTGTGATATTTATGGCCCATGGTCTACCTTCCCCTGCTAGATTGTAAGCCTCAGAAGGTAGGATCTTTGTTTATTCATGCTGCTCAGTAGATAGGGTGAATGAATGAATGAACAAAGAATGAAAATGGAGCTCTCCTTTTTACAGTCATTCTTAGAATATTTTAGAAGTGTTATTTGGTTCTTTTCATGATTTTGAACCTCTTTGTAATTTTTCCATCTGCTACTTTCATGATGATGACATTATTAGTAAAATGAGTGTTTTCTTTCTGCTACCAGTTGATTGAGGATCAGGCAAATGATATTCTCAGTTGTCAGTACAGGTAATAGGAATGTTTCCTCATTTTTCTGCAGGTTCACCCTGAAAATGAAGATTGGACATGTTTTGAACAGTCTGCAAGTTTAGATATTAAATCTTTCTTTGGTTTTGAAAGTACAGTGGAAAAAATTGCAATGAAACAGTATACCAGCAACATTAAAAAAGTGAGTCTGTCTTGGGATATTATGGACAAGAGTAGGCAGGAGTTTCTGGGATGATCCAAGCTGACAGTCTTTTCAGAAGGCTGGGAATGGGTTAGTCAGGCATCCCAGCCACTTGTTGAAGAGGAAACGCTTTGACATGTCCCCCTGCCTTACATCCCAGGGAGTGCGGGGCAGGGAAGGGGCTATGGACAGTGCTGGTTGCCCCTGCGACTCAGGAGGAGCGTGTGGCCCCTTGGCATGGCAGCTGTGCTGGAATGGCGGGGAAGGGCGAGGTGCCTAAGCAAGGAGCAGCCTGCTTGCAGCCCCACCGCTGTTCCGGCAGCAGCCCTTACTGGGCGATCTCTCAGGTCCCCGGGCCTGGACTGTTCGCTTCCTCTTCTGTGGAAGGACTTTCCTTCTCATTTCTGTGCTGCTGCTCATTATTGTTGTGGAGTTTTGGTTTTGAAGTGTATCAGGCATGTGATTATGGGTGCTTTTTGAAGGCTTGTTTTATTTTCAGGGTATAGGAAAGAATTTGGATTGAGACACACAGCAAATATTGAGTATAAGTGCGGTAACACCAGTGCTTTTAATTAGTCATAAAAACTTTCCATCTCTTCAGATATTATTTCCTAGACCTTTGGAAAACAGGAAGTAAAGAATTATGAAAAACACACAAAGGCAGTTGCTGATTTCTTTTTACTCATTATTCTATAGTAACTCAGTTTTTCTATTACCGGTTTTAAAAACTTGTGAGGGATGAATAATTTGAATGTTGAGTATATAGTAACCTTAAAATTGTTTTTGTTTTCAAGGGAAAAGAAATAATTGAATACTATCTCCATCAGTTAGAAGAAGAAGGCATAACTTTTGTGCCCCGTTGGACTCCACCGTCCACTGCACCCTCTTCAGAGGCATCCTCTAAGGGCAAGAAGCAAGCGGCCACGTTGGCTCTCATCACCCCAGACGCTGCTGTGCAAGAAGGGCTGAGTGGGGAGGCCCTCGGCAGCCCAAGTGGGGCCCCTGAGCCTGCGGTGGGGCCCCCTGATGGTGGGTCTGAAAGATGCTTCATTATGAGAGCAAGACTAGTGAATTGCACGGGGTCCTTACCCGTCTGGCTACTCAGCCTGTCTGGTTTCCTCAGGAAGTGTGTATATTACTTAAAGGCCAATTTGATATCACTTGCTGCCCCTTCCCTCCAGCCTGTATAACAAATTCATTTTATCTTATCCTTAGAATGAAGGAACTTAGAACTTATTTTAATGGGAAGAAGGGTTATATCAAGTTGTTGAGACCAGGAAATGTTTTTCCTTTATTTTAGCTGAATGATTACCTTACATTCTCTTTAGTTAATGTAACAACTAATCCTTTTCATACAATTATGTCATTGTCAGACACTTTTTATGCTTTCTGTGCGTTAGATGCTGTTCTGGGCACTTTTCGAATGTTTACTCATTTAATAATGATCCCTTTTAGGTAGGAAATGCATATTACCCTCATTTTGTACATGAGTTTATGAAGCACAGAGAAACTCCATGCTTTGTGTGGAGGCACATAGCTCGTAAACAGCAGTGCCTGGATGGGGCCCGGGGTCTGGCTCCGGAGTCTGCTCAGCGGCACCGTGCCTTGCTGCCTTCCATGCGTGTCACACAGGCACCCGCACCCCTTTCCTCTTTCCCACAGGAAAGCCCATTGTAAAACCAGAAAACGAGAAAATTCTACCACTAACAGGTTTTGTTAAACTATTGGTGTTCATCTTTCCGTACATTCCTCTCTGTAGCTGAACTATGCCACTTGTTAGCTTTCAACAAGTGGCAGGTGGTAGATAATGTAATTGATTTGGGGATACATTTTATTTTCCCACCTTGTGAATTTTTCTTTGCTATACTTATTTTGAAATTGCATTCTAGTTTGTGGTACCTTAAATCTAAAAAAAGGTTTATTGTATTATTGAACGTATAGCTCTATTCAAAGTAGGTGTAGATGCACTGCTTTTTTTTCATAGTTTTGTATCATGTAAGTCTTTTTTATGTAACTTTGAGCTGTAACAGTCATTAAATATCTGTGCCTTTTTTCTATCAAGAATAGTATAGAGATTGTGTAAATAGAGGTGATTTGAGGGTGATCAGGGAGTATAATTGAGCCATCAGGTTTACCTGTGGTTGGGCCATGCTGTGCTTTAAAGACTGTTGTGAGCTCCTCCGGAAGGCTGGTTCACATCTGCCAGCCCTGGGGTTTCGTTCAGTTCTGAGGCCCTAGGACCACACATTAATCTCCCTGAACACAAAGACGTTGGAAGCCTTCAAGTTCCAGTGTCGTGTGTTGTAAATAATGTCATGTAACTTCTTTTCTAGACAAACTAGATGCAGACTACATCAAGAGATACCTGGGTGACTTGACTCCACTACAGGAGAGCTGCCTGATCCGGCTTCGCCAGTGGCTCCAGGAAACCCACAAGGGCAAAGTGAGGGTCGGTGCCCCGGGAGGAGTGGCCCTGCCCATGAGACTGCAGGCCCGCCCCCTGCACGCTCCCCGGGGGTGATGGTCCCCACTGCCGCAGCGGGGCGTGTCCCTTCCATCCAAAGCCACTGAGTCGGTATCTGTGTGTGGCATCCAGTCCTTCGTGGCAAGTTATGGTGCCCTTCTGTGTAATTCGTTGGATTTTTCTGGATTTTACAGAGTGGTCTTGCTTGAAAACAGTTAAATGTTACAAGCAGTATTAAATTTCAAGTGTTCATACATTTTAATTTTCAGAAGATTTGGGAGGAGTTCATAGGTTATTGAGAGATTTAAAGTGTTTGAGCTTTGCCTCTGAGGTTTTTGGTAAAATTTTAGATTGATAAGGAACCAGATTTTTCTAAGAAACCTCATTCTGATGGACTAGCTGTGAGCAGAGCAGGTGGGTGTGTCTGGCGGGTTCCTGGCACTGTTCGGCATAGGGAAGCTAAGCGCTGCGCTCAGTTGGTCTCTTCCCTCTAATTCTGTGTGTCTCGGTTACTCGAGCCCACATATCTGAGGACCGTTTCCTGTCATCTATCAAGAACACAACCACTGTAATAATGGCACTTACCATGTGCTGGACACTATCTTAAGATCTTCAATTAATCCTCCCAGCAGTCATAGGAGGTGGACACTGCTGTCATCTCCCATTGCACCCATGAGGGACCTGAGGCACAGCTTGGAACTTGCCAGAGGGGCCAGGGTCTGAGGCCAGGCCATCTCGTTCTGGAACCCGTGCCTGTCACCACTTCCCTTTGACGGCAGCCCTTGCTGAGGGCAGGTGGTGTCAGCTCAGTGCCCCAAGCTGTCTTCTCAGGAGTGGGGCTTCCCTTGCACCCACTCCTCGTCTCCTGTGTGCCTCAGTGAGAGTGCGGCCCTGGAGGAAGACAGCTGGTCCGAGGGAGATTCAGACATGGTCCTGGTCTTGTTTTTCCCTCAAGGAAGCTGACCTATTGATGGCCAAATGCAGAATCTAAAAGAAGGGTCCTGTGTTGGTAACCCAACCACCACTGCTAAAACCTGTTTTTGTATTTTAACTTTTTATTTAAGTGTAATATAGTAATTCGTTGATTAGTTCCATGAATTGTAGCATTTGATATTTAAGAAATTATTTATGCCTTTTCTCTGCTTCGCCGAAACTGAAGTGGAATACTGTGAAGAATATTCAGTCTAATAATGCTGATTTTCTAAAGCATTAGGAGGTTTTCTGGTAATGGCTGACTTTAAATAATACAATAATGCAACCCATTATTGATAAGAAGTGGGAGTTTTAGAGTCTTATTCCCTTAGTGACTTGGTTTTCCCCCTTAGCAACTTTTAACATTGCTTAGAAACATGTCTTTCTCTTAATAGATCCCAAAAGATGAGCATATTCTTCGGTTCTTACGAGCCCGGGACTTCAATATTGACAAAGCCAGAGAGATCATGTGTCAGTCTTTGACTTGGCGAAAGCAGCACCAGGTAGACTACATTCTTGATACCTGGACTCCTCCCCAGGTCCTTCAGGACTACTACGCAGGAGGCTGGCACCATCATGACAAAGGTACCGTGTGACCTGGGCATTCAGGACGTGCTTAGAGACCTCCTGCAGAATTAAGTGGGGCCTGTGAGTGCACCGTCCCTTCCGCTCCCAGCGTGAACACATCGAAGCCGTTTCACCACAGCCTCTACTGTACTCCTGCCCCCCTGGAAGTGCCCCATAGAGTAGCAGAGGAGGGCTTGAGGTGGCTTCTTCCTCACGGCCCACACTGCTCTGGGCAAGTTCATTCACTTCCTTTCTCAGTTAAAAAGAGTTTGTTTTGACTTAATTGAAACACTGACACTTTGAAGGCAGAGTTTTCCAGGAGCATAAAGGAACTTTTCCATGACTTAAACCCCTGCCATATTTGTAAAAATGTATAGCCAGGTTTGCTACATCAAAACAGTGAAGAACTTCAGTTCTAACTTTCAAGAGTAAGCAAAACATAAGTAAAGGACAGTGATACACCTAAAATGAAGAACAACCTAAGTGAGTGTGATTCATCCGGGTTGTTTTCTGTAACGCACCTTGCAGGGAATCCCGCATTGTCAAAGGTGCACGTGCTCACTGCTTCCTGCTGAAGAGTCTGACAGAATGGAATCACAAACATAGGCCGTAGGGGTCACTCTGGAATTCTCTCTTCTGCCTTTGAACAGGTCCTTTCAAAGCTGAATAGCTCTGATTTGTCTGTTTTCCTGACTTAATCTTGTTCTGTGTTTCCAGATTAATTGTAGTTTTATTAATTTTTACTGGAAGCATATGTTAATTTTGTTTTCTTACCCTAAAAAGATTTAAAAGTTTGGTAATAAGACATTAACAAATGTATGTTATTAAATGTTGGGAGAGAGTTTTTATAAATCTTCCTTTTAACAAGATTTAGATACACAAAACCCATTTTGAAAGTAGGACAGACAGGTTTAGGCCCAGAGTATTCTGGGAGGTGAACTTTACCAGATGGTAAATACTAGGAAAATTTGGTTCCTATGTCAAGATGACAGCATTGATCCTCCAGTAACAACAAAAGACAAGTCTTAGTTGCCTTTCAGTAGTATACTCCATCTCTGTCCTTTCTTCCACTCTCCTGTGGCACCAAGTGGTAGGAGTCTAGAAACTGCTGACCCTAGGGGTACACTTTGGTCCCCAAAGCTGGCTCATGATGACAGGGAGTTTACATAATGAATTAGGTTCCTCTCAGGCTCCATGCATTAGACTTCAGGGTATAAAGAAGAGAGCCAGCACATGCTCGTTAGTGTGGACCTAAGGATTTCCAGAAAGCTCTCATTTATCTTGTTGAAGCTGGCTTTTAAAAAAGCTTGCCATTAACTTTTTGGTAACTTACAAAATGAAAAAAAAAATGTTTTCCCTTAAGAAATAAAATTTTATAAGTATTCTGTGTGCACAAAAAAAGCATCCCTGATGTAGTCAAAATATTGTAACAACTTGGTATGGTGATAGCTGGTACCTAGAATTATCATGTATATAAATGATGAATCACTGTGTTGTACACCTGAAACTAACGTAATACTGTGTGTCAACTACCCTTCAATAAAAAATAATTATATTAAAAAAAAAAAAAAAAGCATCCCTGTACTGTTGAAAGGCAGAGCTATGCTCAGCCTCTGGGTTAAGTGAGCAGGCTGAGGCCAGTGACGACCACAGCCAGAGGCTGAGCTCTGCTCGTCCCAGGCAGAGCTGTCCCCAGGACTCTGCTAAGTGAGCTGCTCCTATAGTTGGCTTTTGATTCTTCTTTTGCAGTTTGTGGGGGGAAGGTTGTGGGGGGCGCCTGTACAGAGAAACCAGCTGCTGCTTCTGAGCAGGAAAGAGCTTGCAGCACTTCTAGAGTAGGGGTGAGCACGTTTCCCCGTTCAGGTTTTTAGAGCCGTGACGCCCGCCTTTCCTTCCCCTTTCCTGCAGATGGGCGGCCCCTCTATGTGCTCAGGCTGGGGCAGATGGACACCAAAGGCTTGGTGAGAGCCCTCGGCGAGGAAGCCCTGCTGAGATACGTACGTGCTCACGCTGGGGGCGGGGTTTGGGGCGGCAATGTTACCTTCCGAGACAGATCACGGCATTTTCACGGGCCTTCTGTTCATAGGTTCTCTCCATAAATGAAGAAGGGCTGAGACGATGTGAAGAAAATACAAAAGTCTTTGGTCGGCCTATCAGGTAGATGTGCGACTTTGTTTTTCCTTCTGGCTTTTGGAGAAAATGACTAAAAATATTTTTAGTTCATAGCCAAAATGTCGTTTGACTTTTAGAACCAAATCTAAATAGTTTACTGTTACTGTTCTAAAAGGTAGAAAATAGATAAATCTGTTCTGGGGTCAGTTGTGAGGGACAGTTGCTGGACTTCAGCGTCTCAGGCCCCAGGGAATCGCTGTCACCTCGATCCGAGGGTCAGCCTGGCTGCCCAGTTACACGTGCTCCTTGGGATCCTAGGGTTGCAGGTGATTTTTTTGTTTTTTGGTGGGAATTGGGGGGCGGGTGCAGAAAAAGTGTTTTGTGCTCCTAAACCATACTTAACAGTTAAATGTTTTGAAGTGTTCGCTGATTCAGAGGTTGGCACGAGAGGGTATAGCTGGTTCATTAAAATGTAAGTTCCACGAGGGCAAGGATTTTGAGGGTTTTTGGTTCATCGCTATCTTCTCAGATCCTGAAGCAGTGCTTGGCTCAATAAACAACTGCTGAGAATGGCTCTTTGCAGTTCAGCCAGACTGCATATTAAAGGGCCAGGCACATGCCCTGTGGGTCCAGTAGGAGGGCCCCAGCAAGTCAAGGGTGGCATGTCGCCTTGGATTGCTGGGCTTGTCAGGCAGGTTCTTACCCTCACCAGCCACCAATTTCTGTGATATTTCAGCAATTGGCCCTGCTGCCCTCATCCACTATGCTTTATGCGGGTATAGTTCATAATACTGTACATTTTTTTAAATGGTCTATTTTTGGGAATAGATAGAAATGACCTTAGAATAGCAGAGAAGAAAAACAGCTCCAGGACACAGTGTGCTAGGTGTGCCACCTCTGAACGGGATGTGCCTATGCCTCCTGCAGTTCGTGGACCTGCCTGGTGGACCTGGAGGGCCTGAACATGCGCCACCTGTGGAGGCCGGGGGTCAAAGCCCTGCTGCGTACCATCGAGGTGGTGGAGGCCAACTACCCCGAGACGCTGGGCCGCCTTCTGATTCTTCGGGCCCCCAGGGTATTCCCCGTCCTCTGGACGCTGGTAGGTGTACATGCTGTTTTGCAATGACTCTTGGCCATTTGGAAGGCAGATGTGCACGCGTTTGTATAGCTGTGTCTGTGACATGAAGTCTTAACTAGTTAGTAAAAAAACACAGCAAGCATGGGAAGAAGTAAAATTTCTCAGATTGTTTAATGGAGAAAGGAATTGCTGAGTGCCCTGTGTTCACGCAGATGGACTTTACAGAAAAAGTCTGTCAAACTGAACGCCCTTTCCCCCACCCTGGCCCGCCCACTCACACTGTCACATTGTAATTTGACTCTTTGAAAACTGAACAGCAGAGCACGGCATGACTACATATGGTCTCCTGATTACTTACAGGTCAGTCCATTCATTGATGACAACACCAGGAGGAAATTCCTTATTTATGCAGGCAATGACTACCAGGGTCCTGGAGGCCTGCTGGATTACATTGATAAAGAGATTATTCCAGATTTCCTGAGTGGAGAGTGCATGGTATGTATTTAGGCAAGGAGCTACATGATGATTTTCAGAACTTTCAGTTTGAATTGTTTCTTTTGTTTTTGTTTTCACTGTATTCCCTCTGCTGTTCTTTGATCCCTGTGATCATTTTATTTTATGGAAGTTTGTCCCTGTTTATCCCTGTCATCTCTCCCCTATTCCCCACTCTCTCCCCTATGGCAAACACCAGTCTCTTCTCTGTGTTTATGATTCTATTTCTGTTTTGTTGCTTTGTTTTTTAGTTTCTACATATAAGTCAAATCATACGGCATTTGTCTTTTTCTGACTTATTTCACTTAGGATAATACCCTCTAGGTCCATCATCCGTCTTGTCACAAATGGCGAGATCTCATTCTTGTTATGGCTGGGTAACACTCCATTGTACGTAGGTACCACATCTTCTTTATCCGTCATCTGTATCACTGGACACTTAGGTTGCTTCCATATTTATTATTTGTTTTCCCTTTCTTTTGTTTTCTTGGCTGGCATCTGATCCATGGCAAACTACATTGAACCATTTAGGTAATTGTTGATAACATGCACATTTTTTTCATTCTTAAATACTAATGGGAATTTGTTTTAGAATTAAATATAGTTGCAGCTTGATTTAGTCAGCTTTGTATGAATCAGATTTTTACCTTTTAGAGGAGCTGTGCTATTAGATAAAGTATTAAATCAAAATGATTCTCAGAAAGGTTTTTCCCTTTGACAGTAAATCAGGTAACATTTTAAAGGGGATAAGTTAAGGGAACTAGTTTTCTTTTATGTAATTAGGGGTTTTAATACATTGAGTTGCCAAATTATCAAGTGAATGCTTCCATTTTTATATCCTGTCCTTGTGAAGAGGGAATCTGAGAAGTTCAGTTCCTTGAGGACCCTTTAGCCTCTAGGCCATGGCTGCCTGATGTGAGGGTGAAGGAAACTGTAGCCTGGAGAGGTCCAGGTGACAAGTGAGGTGACAGATGAAGCCAACAGCCAGTCATGGTATCATACATTTGGCTCTTATTAGAGAAAGGGTCTCTATCATCCTCCATAGAAAATAAATTCATTCTTTTGAGATGTGCACACATTTAATTTGACTCGTATTTAGCTCCTGAGCTGAGCTTTTGGGGGTCTTCCTGGTTGGGTGGAGGAGTTTAAAGAGCACGTGAAGTCAGTGCACCAAGCCTGCTGTGAGGAACTGTGGGCATAAGCACAGTGCAGTGCAGGAGCCCAGCTTACCAAGCGCCCATGAGATTGGACCTGAGGCCAGATCCGGAGCAGCCCCGAAGTGCCCTGTGTTGTGTGTGAGCAGGAGCCCATGCGCCGCTCCTCCTGGTTACGGCAGCCGGGCCGGGGCAGGGAGCTCGGCTCCGGGTAGACGTGCCCACGCCTCTCAATGCACTGCCTGTGGTGGGTCCTTGTCGCCAGTGGAGGTCTCCGCACTCTGGCCTGTCAGCCTCCTCCTTGGTTCTGTACTACTGCTGAGGCTGGTGGGAAGAGGCGGCACTCCCCTCTGCTCCCCTGCGCCTGCAGGGTTTTAACCACGTCCTTCTGCTTTCTCCTAACGTGACATCATTGCTGTGACATGTCCGCTGAAGACTTAGTGTTTGTTTTCTGTGTACTTGCCTCCCAGTGCTGATCATATGGGAAGTACTCGGAATTTAGGAACTTTAGTATTAAGTCATTATATCAAGGTCAATTAGGACGTTTATGAAATGCACAAATTCTAATTCAGCTTAGCCTGTTGCATGCAAATCCACAAGAAGACGTTCTCCTTTATTACTTTTGGGCTGGTGTTAATGCACCGATCATTTGACTTGGGTTAGACATGAAACTTTAACTGTTGATTATATATCTTGACTCTAATTTCATATAATAAAAATAATGCCTGTAGCTGCTGAAAGTAAAACTCTTTTCTGAACATGTTTTCCCTTTACAGTGCAGTATAAATACTTGTAATTCTTACATAAAGCAGCTTTAGTAATTGAGTCCAGTACCACATACATACTAGTGTGAATTCTGTGGTAAATCAGGTTCAGTGTGTTCACATTTATATAAAGTAAGACACATGTATTTAAGTGGTTTTTAAAAATTATTTTCTAAGTCCTACAAAATGTTTTCTGACATTGCCAGTGTTGTCCCCTCCGAGCAGCCGTGAGGAGGTGAGCGGGTTGGGATGGGGCGCCTGCTGGCATGTTAGGTTCTTGGAGGAATCGCTCGGGTCTGCACATCTTTCATTGCTGTGTTTGCATCTCCAGTGTGAAGTGCCCGAGGGTGGACTGGTCCCCAAATCTCTGTACAGGACTGCGGAGGAGCTGGAGAATGAAGACCTCAGGCTGTGGACTGAGACTATCTACCAGTCTGCAAGCGTTTTCAAAGGAGCCCCGCACGAGGTACACCCGCGTGGGGGGCACAGGGCGGCTGTGGCCCTGCTCCTCCACACAGAAGCTGTTTGGGTGACCATCCCAGTTCGCAGTAGGATTTAGTTTGCAAGAATCACATGCTTTCTCTGGTCCAGTCCTTAGACTTTTCTTGATTTTTGAGCTTTAGTTTAGGTACATGTCAACCCTGAAGAAAGGCACGTCTCAGCTAGAAGGTAGTTACACTTGATCAGGGCTGCTGGGAGGGAAGCCAGGTCCCCTGACCTTGGTTTCCCAGAGACCTTGGCAGAGGTACAGAGGCAAGTCTGAGCTTGTGGGATGATTTTTGACTCTCTAGTTTATTTAAAGATTCTATAGGACCAATTTTATTTTCTGTGTTTTCTTGACTGGGTTTTGGTTATCTGTATTTTTTAGGGCACTTGCCCGTTTTGGTGAGTCTAATGGAGTGAGGCAAAACTAGCACATCCCCATTTCCCTTCTCACTGTTACATTGTGATGCAGAAGCAAGAGTCCCCTGTGTGTCCTGGGACACTAAGTGACCTTGGGTGTGAGCTACCCTCCCTTGAGCTCCAGAGCAGGTCTGTGGCTCAGAGTTGTTGCTGAGGGTGGCGGCAGCTTGGAACAGAGCAGATGGTCAGTGAGGACGGGCTTCTGGCTCAGGCCGATGGTGGTGGCCAGGAGCTGACCCCTGAGTACCTCCTGCCACGTGGCTCGACCATCTGCCATTTGTCCTCTCAGGTGTACCTCCTCGTACAGCCTGCCCACCCCTTGTGGGGCAGGTGGGTACTGTTGCTGTGGTTTGAATGAGCAGACGAATTGGTGTGGCTGATCGTAGATTCTGTAGGGGAAATCTCAGATTGTCATGACTATGTCTTGAGGATTGTATTAATTCTTTATTTGGAGGGAGTCTACAGGTGGCGGAGTTCTTGTTTGTCCTTTTTTAGGTAGCTGTTGCTCTTGTACACAGAAGAGAACTTAGTGACATAATATGCTTCTGAGTCACCAGGTATTTGTGAAAATGCACAGCCAGGTTTTTCTACATTAAAACAGTAGAAACCTCAGTCCCTCCAGTGGGGGTTTAAGTAAAATGTAAATCAAAGACAGTGGTAGCCCTAAAATGAAGGCTAAATTAAGTATCCCTGTTGTGAATGCAAGAAAGAGGGTGTCTTTAGCAGAGGCATCTCAGGTCTCAGGAGAGATCTGCCCCTGGGGAGCCACTTTGCTGAAGAAAGAGTGGGCCATGTCATCGCCACTGCTGTTCTTAGACATGACTCCCGTGCTTCATGGGATCTGCTCTGAACGGAATTCCATGGTGGTGTTCCTGCAGCGTGGAGCAGCCATGGTGGCGTTGGAGGAAGAGCTCCCTTGACGAGAAGCACAGCGCAGCAGATGCACGCAGAGGGCTCGCCGGGCGCCTTGGAGGGAGGGAGGGGGCGCAGGCCCTGGCTTCTGCTGTCGTTTTCTAGCGAATGCATAACTTTACAGCTGGTTTTAATTCTCACAGCCCTCCCACAGTAATCTTCTGAAACTCTGTAACTTTGATCATTCTCTGCTGGGGAACTTCAGAGGGACACCACAGAAAGTCCAGATTTAGGTTGGCACTCAGTACCCCGCACGCTTCCCCCGGCCCCCACGCCGTGTGGCTCCTGTCCTCCCACCCGGCCCCAGCTGCCACTCTCCCTGTGTGAGCCTCTGCAAAGGCTGCCTCTGTGCTCTGCTCCTCCAAGTGCTCTTCATTTCGCTTCCACCTTCTCTGGGCCCTTCCCTGTGCTCGCCGGCCCAGAGCAATCCATGGAACCCCTTCGCACCATCTTCAGCTGTGTCTGTTTTGTATTAAGACATTTTTTACATCCAGGGCCGGGTAGTTTAGAGTGCTGTCTCAGGAGCATATAGTGGGAAACTTTGGACTGTAGGTGTGGCTAAGCAAGAGCCCAGAGCTCAGCACAGGACACATAGTGGGAGCCATTGGTTGAAAGAATAAGAAGAGTGAGTGGGACACCTGGTGGTTGAATGATCTGCTGATGGGACATGTCTCCCTCCCCTTAACACACACAGCAGGGCTGACCCCCCAAGGGGTCGGTGCTCCCAGCACACTGCGTGGGGCCTCGTGCTTACCTCGGTTCGTTGACAGAGTATCTTCTTCCAGATTCTCGTTCAGATTGTGGACGCCTCTTCCGTGATCACTTGGGACTTTGACGTGTGCAAAGGAGACATTGTCTTCAACATCTATCACTCCAAGAGGTCACCACAGCCACCCAAAAAGGACTCCCTGGGGGCACACAGCATCACGTCCCCAGGAGGGAATAATGTGCAGCTAATAGACAGGGTCTGGCAGCTGGGCCGCGACTACAGCTCGGTGGAATCACCTCTGATCTGCAGAGAAGGGGAGAGCGTGCAGGTAAAAGCACCTATGACTCTCCGGAAGCAAGATTTTTGCCTGGCAGGCGCTGGGTGTCTGGACAAGCAGTTCCTTGTGTCCACCTTTAGTTATTGTTGGAATGACTGGGATGCCAAGTAGGTCCCAGAGGAGAACTCAAATCTGAGCATGGTTCTGGGCAGAATCCACAACTTATATCTAAAGTGCATGTAAAGGTACTTTCACAGAAGTGCCTGGAAGGCAGGAAAAGGCCTCGTGCAAAGGGCCGCACCCAGAGGCACCCTGTGGCTGCTCTGTGTCTCAGGCAGAGGAGAAGCACCCGAGAGGAGCCAGAGGAGCAAGTGCTTAGGGCCTGTTCGCTGCCACTGCCGAACGGTCTCACTCACCCAGAAAGGCTCTATCTGCTCACTTTGACATTTGACCTATCACCTTAAGTGCTTGAGCCGAGAATGGCAGCTCTTGGGTGCTTCTAGCCTCATAACAGATGCATAATTTTGCTGCCTTTACAGTTTTCAGGGGTAAGACTGTCAGTGCTTTGGTGGTGTTAGAGGTAGAGAAAAAGAGGGTGTTTTATTCAGTTTTAAAAATAATGAACATTTTAAGCTGAATCACAGCCTTTAATTCCAGAATTAATGGAGAAAGTAATTTTCAGAGATTGACCTCTACTTCAGATAGACACCCTTTAACCCAGAACACACTAGTAAGATCATTGGAAGCGTGTTAGAGCATGGCCTTGTCCACGTGATCGTTTGTGACCCCCCTTCAGGCCGAGTGAAGGGCCCTGAGCACTCCCTCCCCACCAGGCGCCTTCTCCTCCCCACGAGGCTGCCGTCCTTGGGGTGGTCAGGTGACCTGCTCTCTCGTCACCAGGCCGAGGCCTCACCGCAGGGTCCTGATGATGAGCCAAAACCCTTCACCCCCGAGCTGGCTGGTGGTCACTGCCAGCTCCGAGTGGGCTCCCCTGGGCATCTGTCACACCCGCCGGAAGACAGGGACTTTTGGGAGGAAGTCCTCAGCTGGCACTGCTTGATGTGTTGCAGGGCTCACACGTGACACGGTGGCCAGGCTTCTACATCCTGCAGTGGAAATTCCACAGTATGCCAGCGTGTGCCGCCACCAACCTGCCCCGGGTGGATGACGTGCTGGCTTCCCTGCAGGTCTCCTCACACAAGTGTAAAGTGATGTACTACACAGAGGTGATCGGCTCTGAAGACTTCAGGTGTGGCCAGGGTGCTGCATGGCCGGGGGAGGCTTGGCAGGTCCCGCCAGTCTTGGGTACGGGCAGGAGTGGCCTCGGGGCCATTTATGGCTCAGTTCACTACATTAGCTGTGTGTGAGGGCAGCTGGGAGCCGTGTCCTGGGCTGGGGGGTCTTCCCGGTCATCCTGCTTTTTAAGTGCTGCTGGGGGCTGAGGCGGGGAGCAGAGAGCAGGGTTGGCAGGAAGCCCGGCAGGCAGTGTGGGACGTGCGGGGGCCCACGGAGGGGTCCTCACACCTCGTCCCCTCCCTGTGCTGTTTGCAGAGGTTCCATGACCAGCCTGGAGTCCAGCCACAGCGGGTTCTCCCAGCTGAGCGCCGCTACCACCTCCTCTAGCCAGTCTCACTCCAGCTCCATGATTTCCAGGTAGTGCCGTGACGCCCGTGCCCAGTGTGTGGAGGGGACTGTGCGCTGCCTCGGACAGGCCGCCGCGCTCTGCCGCCTGCCCCGCGGCACACTGCAGGCTCCGCTCACCTCTAGGCAGCACGTAGCTCTCCAGACGGTCACTGTAGTCCCGGTCCCCGACTATTTCAGCAGGTAGTTTTAACTCTGACTCTCACTCAGCAGCCATAGATTTTGTATACAGTGTGCACAAAATCAAACCAGAGCACAAGGGCTCCCTTGAAAAAAAAGTAGTTTCTATGCCAATTAAGAGGTTAACTGTCCCAAATGGCGATGCAAAAAATGTTTCCAGCAACCTCCACACTGTCCTCTAGTGGATGAATTCCTACACCACCCTTCAGAGGTGACCCACCTCCCGACGTGGAGCAGAAGCTGCCAGCCGTTCCCCTAACTGCACCACAGTCCTCACCTTCTCCCTGCTGTCAGCCACCTTGGCCCGTGGACAGGGGCAGCCTGCTAGGTACCTTTGCCTCTGAGCAGGCACCACTTAAACTGGAAGGACTCAGAGGCTGTCTGGGAGCACCAGCCTGGCGCCCGAGGGCCAGATGGACCCACCGCTGTAATGTGGGTGCTGGTGGGACTCTCGGGGCTTCCCCGGGACTCCAGGAAAAAACACCGCCATCATTAAACATTATTTTCTCTTTCCTCCTTTTCAAATCTTTTTCATACTTTCAGAGCAGGAGTTTTCTGTATGTGAATTTGGGTGAGGGGGATTCTTTCCCTTTTCTTTCTGGTATGTTGCTCTTCCTACCTGCGGGTGTTAGTTCTGAACTCATTCTAGATTCCTGGGCTCCTCAGTTTACTTAATAGTGTCGGAGCCTTGATGGTCCTTCTCGCTTCTAGACGGCATCTGGAAGGCAGAGTAAAGCCCATTTGCCGTTTGGAAACCGTCCATTGTTCATTTTAGCAAACCAGCATTCTTGCCGCATGGGTACATGGGGATAGCGTGTGGCTTGTCAGAACCCTGCTTCTTTGTAAAAGGGAATTGTGACTTGGGGTGCGGGTGTGCATGTGGGTGGGTGCATGGCAGTGTGGGTGTAGGGGGAGTGGGGCAAGAGGAAGCAAATTAACAGGAATCTGCAAATAACAAGGATTCTTCCTGGAAGCAAATCAGAATATGAGATTGGTTTTACTCTTAAAATGTTCCTTTTGATTCCCAGTTATGAATCCTGGTCTGCCTGTGTCAGCCCTCGTTTTTTTTTCAGCTTTTTGTGGGAAAAGCAGGTTATTTGTGTACCTGTCCAGAGGTTGCCCTGGGTTAGCCTCCAGGATAAAGACGGGTATGTGTGGTGTGCAGCAGAGGCTGTGCTTTTAAAGATGAGTGCCAAACCCACAAGGCCATCAGTGGAGTGTGTGGCAGGCAGGCAAACCTAGGGGTGTGATATTTTAATTTGGCTCTGAAGGCATCAGGTGGGCGCTGTGTGGCTGGAGAACTGTGGAGGGCATGTGTGCCCCCGGGGGTGGCGATGGGAGGGCCTGGGGGACATGCCGCCAGGAAGCTCCAGTGGCTGCCTGTGCCCTGGAGACCTCTTTGGGCTTCTCCATGCCCGCTGGCCTTCCTGGGGCAAAGCTAAGCATTTACTTTCAAAAGATAAGCTCATCATTGGCATCTACAGACCGTTTCCAGAAAGCACAGTGGCTGCTTCAAGTGTCCGTACTGCTTCCAGCCAGTGCTTCCTGCTCCCAAACTCTCAGGACCCCAAGACGGTCCCTTCTTTCTCTTTCTTTCTTTCTCTGTCTCAGATGGCGATTTTACTGACAGCCGCCAGGAAAATGCTTCACTCAACAGCCCACAGCAGCCCAGGGATGTTTGTAAAACTATTTGAACTGCAGCCACCCCTACCCCCCAGTTTGAAGATGTATTCTTTTAAAGTTGATTGAGAAGTGGCACCGTTGTGTCCCCAAAGGGTTGAATGCATCTTTAAGAGTTCAAAGCACATGACTGCACAAACACGTACAGGGTTTACTCTTGAGAACACAGCCCTGCCCCTCCTTGGGAGAGGGGGGCATGTCCTTGGGGGTCTGTGGTTTGCGTTAGGTCTCTACTCTCAGTGCCCTGCACTCTTTTTAAAATGCTGCTGTCATTTCTCCCTTCCTCAGCATTAATAGTTCTTTTGCTTCCCTTTCTATTACTAGTGTCTTAATTCACTTTTCCTTCCTAAATTCATTATTTACATATCAAACTCTGTAAATGTTTTGTAAACATATTACCTCACTCTTGGTAATACAATACTGATAGTCTTTAAAAGATTTTTTTATTGTTATCAATAATAAATGTGAACTGTTTAAAGAAAAGAATGTCTTTTTCTTACTGTGAAATGACAGTTTCCCTCGAAGAGTTTGACATTCTTAGGAGACATTAGAGATTGCAGAAAGAGATTCTGGGGTCAGAGTGCTCTGGAGCAGTGCCTGGGGCGTCCGGGACCACTTTGCAGGAGCGTGGACCATCTCCAGAGACAGATTGCCGTTGCAAACTGCTGACACAGAAGTGAAACTCAGTATTTGGAATCCTTGCTTCCATAGAAGACAGTTTTTCTCAAACTCCATGAGATCTGATTGATTGATGGCGTGATGCCTGATGGGATGCTTCTTTAGTAATACAGTGGATCCTTTAATCAGGTGACCTCAGAGAAGATAAAACAGACAGCTGTGGAACGTCAGAAACCTGGGCCACCATGCCCCTGGCTCCTGCCAGGTGGGTGTGCAGGGGTGGCGTGGCCCAGGAGCTCACTGCCTCTGCGCCAAGTGGAGGCGTGTACTGTGAGGTCACCCCTTTCCTACTGGGTCTGCCTTGGGTAGGGGCTGGCCAAGGAGATGGGCCGGGACGGGTGGGGAGCAGGTGATGCCTGACTGTGCCAGCAGCAGGAGAAGTCACGTGCTGCATTCCTACCTCGGCAGCACCAAAATGATGTCCTGATGACTTAACCAGCTTCTTCCCAGAGGACGGGGACGGTTTTCCCACGAATCCCTCTCGTGCTCCGGTGTGCCTGCTACCCAGGTAGGCCTACTTCACCAAGCCTTTAATTTAGCATCAGATTCCCACGGTAGAAGCCAGAGGTACGACAAAAAATAGGTGAGGGTTGTGACCTGCTGTCGTCCCGACTCTCAGTGCCGCGTAAAATGCAATGTCCTAAACGGGGGTCACTGTGTTGCTACATGGGGCCACCAGACCTGTCATTCCCTCAGCCTAACTAGGTCTCTGCCTGACGTTGACGGGGCCTGAACTCGTGGGGCCCTGCAGCCCTTGCATCACGGCAGAGCTGTTCTCGTTAAAATGTTGTGAAGCAAACTCGTGAATTAATTTTGTTTGAAACGTTAGGGCTTCGGAAAGCAGGGGATTCTAGGGAGATGGTAGGGGGATCCACACTTAAAGCCAGCAACTAGATTTTAAAACAAACCTTCGGACATGTAAATTATGGGCTTAAAAATGGTTAAAATGCAGCTTAACACCAAAAAACCCCAAATAATCTGATTTTAAATGGGCAGAGGACCTGAAGAGACATTTTTCCAAAGAAGACACAGATGTCTGACAGACTCATGAAAAGATGCTCCACATCACTAATCACTAGAGACATGCAAATCAAAACCGCAAGATACCACCTCACGCCAGCCAGAATGGCTAGTATCAGAGGAACAAGAAGTAACAGGTACTGGTGAGGATGTGGAGAAAAGGGAACCCTCGTGCACTGGGGGGAATGTGAAGTGGCAGGTGCAGCCACTCTGGAAAATTGTGGAGGTCTCCCCAGATTAGAAATAGAAATACCATATGACCCAGTAATGCTGGGTATTCACTTGAAGAAAACAAAATCACTGCTTGAAAAGATAGATGCACCTGTATGTTTATTGCAGCATTATTTATAGTAGCTAAGATAGGGAAGCAACCTCAGTGTCCATTGGTCGATGAATGGGTAACGATATGGCACATACACACAATAGAATGTTACTCCGCCATAAAAGAGAATGAAATCTTGCCATTTGCAACAAGATGGATGGACCTAGAGGGTATTATGCTAAGTGAAATAAACCAGGCAGAGAATGACAAATACCATATGATTTCACTTACATGTGGAATAAAAAAAAAAGATTCATAAATACAGAAAAAAAACAAACTGGTGGTCACCACAGGGGAACAGATGGGTGAACAGGTGGAATGGTTGAGGGGAATAGGGGACCAAAAGGTATGAGCTTCTAGTTATAAAATAGATAAGCCACAAGAATGAAAAGTGCAGCAGAGGGAACATGGTCACTGATACTGTAATAACTGTGACAGTGGGAACTGCCCTCACTGTGATGAGCATTTCATAATGTATGTGCCGAATCACTGTTGTACATTTGCAACCAAAATATTGTATATCAACTATACTTAAAAAAAAAAAGAGTGGTTAAAATGGCAAAATTTACTATATACTACCTGCCACCAAAAATCCCTGTGGACATCTTTTACAGCAAACTAGGCAATAAGGTGTCCTGTCCCTGTAAGCCCCAAATAGAGGCACAAACCAGTAATAGTCACAAGACCCACGTGTTCAACAGTGGGCGTCTGATGGAGCCGGGGAGCAGGGAGGTGGCAGCCCAGAGGGGAGCACAACAGGTGGGCTGGGCCGGCACGCCGGGGGGTCTACAGGAGTGGGGCTCCTTTCCAGGGAGTGACCCCACACTGAGGAAAAACTGCCCGGAGTGGAATTAAAATTGCACAGGACAGCAAATAATGTTTAATTCCAAATATGTCTATTGTATGTCAAAAAACTTTATCATGTATCTATGATGTAAATATGAATAAGGCGTATTCCTTAAGCAGTTCAATATTTATGGTGGGCTTAAAAAACCAGACTAAATAACTTCGGTCACGAATTTGAAACTTCCTGGTGCAATAAAAAACTACTTTGGATAAAAAAAAAAAAAAATTGCACAGGACAGTGACAGGAAAGGACCCAGGCCAAAGCAGGGGAGAACAGGAGCCAGAAAGCTTGGGAAGCAAGTGGACCCATTTTTAAAACATTTCATAGAACAGCAGAAGAGGGAACTCGGTAGAACTAGAAAAGCTTTCTTGAAGGCTACTTCATTCTGAAAGTTTATGAAATACTTTTACATGAAAAGGAGCATCAATAAAAGCTTGAGAGTAAGGAGCAGAACAGCACCCTACAGCCCGCGCAGAAAGACATGCCTGCAAAACACATGCACCTGGTTTGGTTTTTAGTGAACTAAAAGACATTTCGAAAACATGACGTGAAAGAAAAGTATGAATTAGAAAAGTTAGAAAAGCTCAGAAATGTGACAAAGAATTAGAAATGAAAAGATCATTTCAGAAATAAAACCAAATTAGAAGGAACAAAAAGTGAGATGGTCCTTTAGGAGAAATGGAAGGTGCAAAAGAGGAAAGTCATAAATCTGAAAGGATGGAAAAAGGTGAAAAGATGTAAAACATAACACGTATGAAGATAAAGATGATGAAGCACATGGTGGTCGCGGGAGGCCAAGTACCTGAGAAGCCTGTCAGTGAAAGTGCTGGACTTTATAAGAAAAAGAAACCCTTGAGGTGTCTAGTGGGGAAATCAGGCTTCTCAAAGGCTGAGCTGTATGCAGGGAAAAAATGGTTTAATTAAGGGAAAATTGAAGGAAAGAGTGAGCTTAAGAATGTACATCCAGCCACACTGCCTTTTGGTATAAAGGACGCCCACGGCAGTGTCTGCAGCCAGCCGGGAATGACGTGGTGCAGCCTCCTGTTCCCAGTAGGGTGAGCCTCAACCGCCAGCAAGGGCAGAGACGGGAGCTGGGCTGGACGGTAGGGCTACTCTGCCTTAGAACCGAGGCCCAAGATTGCACAGAAGAGTGTGGCACATGTGTCTCTAACAATGCCCACATCAGACACATTAAAATGGGAGGATGGGGCGGGCATATGCCAAAGATGGAGCTTTTAGTAATCCTATCAGTGGCAGTATTGACATGGTTATTCTAAGAGCCTTAGTCTGTAATATACAGGTATGAGTGTGTACATACACACGCACTTGTGTGCCTGCGTGGAAACAGTGACCAGCCCAGTAACTGAGAATCCCAAGCACCCAGATTGTGGCCTTAAAATACCCTTCCTCACTGTAAGCACATGGTATGTGGGGGCACGTGGCATTTCTAGTTCACTGAGTCATTGATCTGACTTGTGTGCTCTTCTATATCTATTTATTTTATTTTACAGTCAAAAGGTTTGTTGGTTGTTTTTAGTTAGGGCTTACACGGATTAGCTGGGACCTGGGTTTCCTTTTTTCACCCAAATTACTGGGCAGCGGCCAGCTGGAGTCTGTGCTGGGGGGATGCACCCTATAGTAGTTACTGTTTGAGCCTGTGCTTTGTGTCGGTGCCCAGGACAGCAAAACAGAGCAAACTAGCTGGCGGCAGCTGGCAGTGAGGCTCCCTGCTGATCTCCAGGAGAAAATGTGAGGCCAGTCCCGCTAAAGCTCTGCCCCTGCCGCATGCTGCCCATGACCCGTCCTTTCTCTCTTCAGATAGAACACTAACCTTGCCTTTGTATTTAAGAACTTGATCACCAGGGACCAATTTTGACAGTAACACAGAAACAATCACGAGCCCTTGGATAGTGCAATTTCCGAGTCTCTGTGCACCATCCCCAGCCACTCTGTGTCATAGTGAGACATGAAGGAGGAAAAGTCTTATGTCTCCGGGCTCTTTCTGGGGACCAGTGAGGGGCCAGAGGCCTGGCTGCAGAGAGCAGGACCCTCCAGCTCCATCTGTAGAGCCTCCGGATTTCCAGGAAGTTGGATGTTAAGGCCTTGTCTGCCTTCCCTTTTGCATGGCCAGTCTACCTGCCGTGCCCCCATGATCTGACAACCCAGAGTGTGAAACCCAGCCTCAGCTCCCGAGGGGGAGCACGTTCTTTCCCGCCCGCTGGAAAGGGAAAGAAGACCTAACAGTAGTTACTGTTTGAGCCTGTGCTTTGTGTCACCTAGAGAACACCGAAGGTGGTCAGGGCTGGATTGGAACCAGTCTGTGAGCCTGCATGGCGCCTTCCTGGCGCCACCGTGTGGCCAGGTCGGAGATGCACATGTTGGACACCCGGCTGGGCCGTAAAGCCCTTGATCCCTTCAGCTCTGCCACTTGGAGTTGGAGGCGTGGGAGACAGCACTCCAGCCTCATGTCTACTGAAATCTTCCCTCGGAAGGGGTGTGATGGTTAATTTATGTGTAAGTTTGGGCCATGCAATACCCAGATATTTGGTTAAACATTATTCTGGATATTTCTGTGAGGGTGTTTATTGGATCATATTAAGTTAAAAGGGTAGACTGAGTAAAGCCAGTTGCCCTCCCTAATGCAGGTAGGCCTTATCCAACCAGTTGAAGGTCTGAATAGAACAAAAGGCCCTTCTCCCCGAAGAATCCAGGGAGATTCTTCCTGCCTAATTGCCTTCAAACTGGGATATTAACTTTTTCTTGCCTTCAGACTGTCATTGCTGGGTCTTCTTGGGGCTCAAATGGGTCAGCTAGAATTAGACTGCCTGCCCTCCTGGTCTCCAGCTTGCTGACTGTAGATCTTGGGACTTGTCAGCCACTGTAATCTTGTGAGTCAATTCTTTATAATAAATCCCCCTATATATATATATACATCCTATTGATTCTGTTTCTCTGCAGAATCCTGACTAATACAGGAAGTGTGCTCCAGAATCCTAGAACTGCAAAGCATTTGACTTTTGCAAAAAACACTGGTTAAATCTGGAATCGTCTCTCTTGGGTTTATGTGTGTATGTGTGTTTTGGTTTGGGTTTTTTTCTATTAGACTTTGCCTTCTGAATGTAGAAGAAAGTTAGAGACTGTTAAAGCTGGGGTGGAAAGCTTAGAATGACCCAATTCCAGCTCTTGCAGCTTGAGAAAGGTGAAGCCCAGAGAGCTGAGAGGTTGTTGCCCAGCAGGCGACTGTGGGTGCAGCGGCTGAGGGAGGCCGGGCAGGACACTTAGCCTTCCAGAGGCCCGCCTTGCAGTCAACAGTGAAGGCCAAGTCCGAGACCTCCAAAGTCCCTTCCTCTTGCTTTGCTGTCACTGATTGTGAAATAGGAGGAAGCAAGTCAACTCACTGGGTTGTTGTCAAGACATAACAAGCAAATGATGATCAGATCATGTTGTCCTCGCTGCATATGTGAGGGGTTTGGTTCAGGTTTGGAAGTGCCAGGGGTTTGGGAGCACAGCCTGGTGGCCCAGGCCAAGGAGATACCTGTGTCTGCCTGTGCCCGTGGGGTGAGGGCCCCTGGGCATCCAACAGAAGACAAGCCCCTGAGGGAGGATCAGAAAGAGCAACTTGAAGTTACAAATAAAACAGCTTAACAATACACTTCCTTCAGGAAAGGAAATGAGGTGACCCCAGGGATGAAGTTAAAGTCACCTGACTGCCCCTCAGCTTGGGCGCCCATGGGAGGAGAGGGCAGACAGTTTGTCAGACTGAGCGCCTATTAGATCCAGGGGCTGGGAGGGAGACGGTGGGCCCTGGAGAGCCAGACCCGGGCCTCCCACACCTCCTCCCTTCCCCGCGCATTGGCCTCCTGTCGGCCCGCACACTGCCCTCCGTGGGGCCCAGCCAGCCAGAAGGCACAGGAGGCACAGCTCTTTGAACTCACAAGGCAGCGTTGCCTTGTCACGGATCTGTCCCCATTGGGGCCTAGGACGATGCCTGGCACAGGGTCAACACCCCCAAATATCTGAGGAATAAAAGTGGAGTGAGTGAGAGGTTCTGGCCTTGAAGGTGGCCACATCCGGGCCCCATGGGCCCCTAACGATTTTGCCTTTCTCCATTAAAAATGTTCATGGGTCAATTTTATGACTGGGGTGGCACAAAGTCGGATATAGTCCAGATCCCACTACTGGCAGGTGATCCTTGAGCCCTTCCCTGCAGGCTGGTGCACCCCCTTGTGCCCTCTAGTGTCCTGGGCATTGGCACATGGCTGTGTCTGTGTTGGCCCCCTGCCCGCTGGGATGGGGGCAGAGCTCAGCTCCCTGCAGAGGCCTGTGGTGTGTGGGGTGGCGACACGCCCGGGTTCCTGGGGTCTCCAGGCCCACCTGTGGGTCACTTGGCCCTTGGGCCACGCTGTCTGAATGCCCTGAGGGAGGTGCCAGCCCCCAGCTCAGTCTGAACGTCCGAGGGGCACAGTTCTGACCGCTTGTCTGAGGCTCCTAGGCTTTGTAGGAGCGCTCCCTGGAGGCTTGGGTGAGCTGGGGCCTGTTGCAGTTTCTCCCTCGCCCTTCCACATGCCCACCGTGCCTTCGAGTGCAGGGGCTGGGGGCTGGGGTTGTCGGGCACTGTGACAGCCCCTGCTTGGACTGCCCCCGCTCTGCCCTGGGATGGTCTGGGGAGGGACCTGGTGATCTCCAGCAGGCCATGCTGGTTCTGAGCTGCCCCGGAGTCCTCGGGTCCTCTCTCCATACACCCACCTCCTCTGTCTCTCATTTTTACTTTTCTGCCTAAGTAAGGCTCATAAAATGTCAAAAAGCCAACCTGAGGAGGGCTCAGGGTAGCATGTGGGGAGGTGGGCAGAAGGGCAGGGCTGGCCGCAGAGGTGCAGAGGGCAGACCAGTGGGCCTCGCCTCGGAGGGCTCCCTGCATCAGCTGCCTCCCGCCTCTTGGCGCACCCCACGATCCAGGGGTATCTGCTTGGGGCTCTCGAGCAGCTGGGCTTGGCTCACTTGCGGCCTCCAGGCTGCGGGGGGCCGGGCGGCACGAGTCTGGGGGAGCAATGGGCAAGTTAATCGATTCTTTGTTGACTCTGAAAGTCGAGTCCAAAGCTCCCCAGCCGAATCCATGCTAATCCTTTTTCCCAGAGGCGCTAAGATATTTGTAAAAGGATCTGAGCACTTAAGCTTGCTTGGCCCCCAGCAGCCCCCACACCTCCGGCCCCAGCCCCACACTTGCCAGGCACCTGGCTTTACCCATGCTCTTCCCTCCACCTGGAACCCCAACTCCTCCTGAGAAGGAGACCCCAGGACTCTCTTCGTGTCACTCAGAGCCCTGCTGGGACTCTGCCACCCCAAGGCCTTCTGGAGCTGACGTGTCAGGTGTCTGCCGCCCCGTTCCAGACTGGAAGCTCCCTGGTGGGGGAGACTGTCTGTTGATTGGGACCCAGCACAGCGCTTGGCCCAGGGAAGGCGCTGGCCTGTGTGGTGGAGGGCGGTCCCTCGGTGATAGGGTTGGGTTGTGCCAACGTGGTGGGTGGGCTCCCATGTCTGCTGCTTGTCCTGGGTCCTCGGACTAGGTTTCGTGGGCCAGAGTGTTTCCAGAGAAGTCGTGATCCCTGGCATATGGGAGTGTGTGCATGCACGGCCTGCCCCGGGCTACTGCCAGCATTTCAGCAAGGTAAGGGCAGGTATGTGCGAACGGGAGAGTGGAGCCGGGAGCCGTCCTCTCTGCTGCGTGAGGAGCTCGTGCCCAGCCCTCGGTTCATTCTGGCCCAGCCTGCCTTGGCCTGGGCCTGGGCCCTCTGTGGGGCCGGGATGGTTGCTGGTTTTTCTCTGTGTCCAGTGCCCATTGAAGCGCTGACCCCCGGATGCCCACAGCTGCTGGAGGGGTGAGGAGAGGCCCCGCCATCCAGTCCCAGCCACTGAGGCAGCAGGAGAGGTGCAGCTGGCTTCTGGATTGAGCCACTTTCAAGAAAATGTCCAGGCTGTAGGGCAGGGAAGAGTCTGTGTGCGCAGAAGCTCAGAGGGGTGTGTGGGGGCTGATTTCCAAGCCCCTGCTCCCCGCCAGGCCCCCTGACCAATGAGCAGGTGGGAAGCCTGCGTGTCTGAAAGCGAAATAGGGAAGGTCTGAGTGACTCATGAGAAAGTGAACAAGCACAGCTATCTGGCCATTCTGTGTTTAGGCACCTCTAGGTTTTTTCTGTCTTACCATGGGAGTTGACTGTCACCGCAGGACTGAGCTGCTTGGGGGCGGGTCGCGTCACTGAGGAGACGCGTCACCTGTGTATAAGCTCAGACGGCAGCAGTGCTGGGCAGCCTCTCCTGCCACAAAGGCGGGAGCCAGACCAAACAAGGACTCACGTGTGTGCGGAAGCCAGCCCTGCCAGCCCAAGTGGGTTCTATGCGAGGGCAAGTTTGTTTGTTTGCTAGTGATGTCACCCTGGTTTATATATTTTTAAACAGCAAATCCAAAATGAACCAATTGAATCAGGTTTCATAGTAGTGCAGGAGAACCTTGTATCTGTCTGTTGTATTGAAATTTTTATTGATGTAATTACAGATGCAGGCACACAGAGGTCTAAGGAACAGTACGAGATCCCTGTACCGGCCTCCCCCACCCTGTTTCCCCCACCGGTAACATCTGCAAAGTCACAGCACAGGGGGTCCCCGTGTACAATCTGCCCGTCTCACTCCCATTTCCCCTTGCCTGGTGCTCATCAGTGTGCGTGGGGGACAGTTTCGTCCCCTGTGTAGCTTCATGCATCCACACCACAGTCAAAACACAGGATGTCCCCGTCATCACAGCCACCCCATTTTTGCCCTCTTACAGCTCCTACACCTGCGCACCACTTCCTGGTCCCAACTCCCGGCAACCGCTGTTCCCCCTTTCTAAAATTTTGTCATTTAAAAAATGTAACCGGAGTGGAATCACACAGTCTGTAACCTTTTGGAATTGGCTTTTCTCATTTAGTGTAATTCCCTGGACAGACAACCGGTTGTCACGTGCGTCAGTGGTTCATCCGCTGTTGTGGCAGAGCCGTAAATAGTCGGTGAGCCAGAGTGTATTCCACCACTCTCCCGCTGACGGACTGGAGGGCTGTTCTCAGCTTTTGTCTACTGTAGATAAAGCTGGTGTGAACCTTTGCTTTTCTGTGGACATAAACTTTCATTTCTTTGGGTAAATGCCCAAGAGTGCCACTGCTGGGTTGTACAGTAGGTAGTGGCATTAGTTTTACAAGGGACTGCAAGACTGCTTTCCAGAGGGGCTGCACAGTCTCCCCTCCCGCCAGCACTGTGTGAGGGATCCAGTTTCTCCACATCCTCACCAGCATTTGGTGTTGCCACTTTTTTATTTTGGCCATTCTGATAGGTGTGAGGTGCTCTCTCATTGCGTTTGTAATTTGCCTTTTCCTAGTGGCTGGTGATGTTCAACCCTTTCCATGTGCTTGTTTGCTGTTCATGTATCCTTGTTGGTGAAATATCTCCTCATATCTTTTGTCCGTTTTCGAATTGGATTCTGTGTTGTTTTTCCATTGCATTGAGAGTTCTTTATATATTCTAGGACCTAGTCCTTGGTAGGAGGCATGGTCTGTGACATGCCAGTTTTAATATAGAAGAGATAGGTCCCTTGTCAATCCAAACTGCATGGCCGTAGAGATGTGCCTACCTCCACATCACTCCGTTCTCTCTGAGCTGCAGGCGTGTTGCTCCTGGATGACCCAGCACAGGGCCCAGGTTACCACCTGTTACGTTACCACCGAGCCCCCTGTGCTGCTAGACAACCCGAGGTGAGTTCCCGGTGTGCTGTTGGCGGGACGTGTAGATACAAAGCCCCCATCCTGTTCCCTGTTTTTAACTCTGTTAACTTGAGTCACTTTTCTTTTTTTAAGTAATTGGTTTTTATTATAAGAAAATACTTCCTCCTGACAAAAATTTCAAACGGAAGTGAAGGGAGTAGAGTAGAAATGAATGTCTCCTCCCCACTCTGTCCTCCATCCCACCACCTCCGGGCTCCCTGCCAATGCCCAGGCCTATTCCCACTACAACTGTGACGTTTTGGGTGTTCCTTTTAGATCTTTTCTCATCACATAAAAGCATATCCGTGTGTGTAATCCTGCGCTTCTGAGAACTGAGCGACACCAGCTTTGTTTCAGAGGCGCTTCCACACTTGTAGTGACAGGTCCTCGTCATTCTTTACTGCCCAGCTGCCTCCTGGGTCCAATTCTTGATCTGGGTGTGAACCTCTTTCTTTTTCACTTGAAAGCTCTCTTTACATCCTCAGGAAAGTGTCCCTGGGCCTTCTAGGTTGCAGATATTTCCCGCAGTTATTCATTCATTCATTCATTCATTCATTCATTCATGTCAGCATTTATTGAAGTTTGTTGGTGGGTGGAAGGGGGTGGATGCAGCAGACCCTTCGAGAGGGAAGCCCTGCCCTCAGGGTGTGTGCATTGCACCCGGGGGCCTGGTGATGGCTAAGTGTGCCTCCACGCCGTCCGCTCACCCACCACACAGCATCTGAGCCTCTGGCTACCTGTGGGGCCGTGCCCACGTTGACATCTGAGCAGATGTGCCCCTCCTCAGACTCCAGAGCTGCTTGGAGTGTGCCCTGGGCCAGCAGGCAAGGCCTACCCACAGCCCTGGCTTCCAGAAGCTCCCCTTTCTGCTGTGTTTTCCCAGCCCTAGGGCTGGTAGCTGCTGTCTGCAGACGTGAATCCCTTCTTACTCCTTCAGCCATCTAAACCTGTCTGGCCAGTTCCCTGTATCACATCCCTTTGTTTGGAACGCCTGAGGGTATGTCAGCCTTCCTGGCAGTGCCCTGTGCCATGAGAAAAGTCAGTCCGGAGGGGGACAGGGAGTGAGGGGGGGCATGGGAGGTGGCAGTCTTCCACAGGGTGATGGGGAGAGGCCTCCCCCAAAGCGGGTGGGATTTCCAGGAGACCAGCGTTCCAGGAGGAGGGAAGAGCTAACGCAAAGGCTGTGAGACGGGAGTGTGTTTGGTGCTCAAGGTGCCACAACAAAGCTGGGTGAGTGAGCAAGGGAGGAAGCGGGAAGCCTGCAGGTCGCCAGCCACGCCCTCAGTGGTGAGCCCTGGCCGGGGGGCGGGAGGAGCCACAGCCTGCGTCTAGCCAGGCCCCGGGGAGCGGCTTGACCCACTGGACTTGGCATGAGGGGGAAGTGAACCTGTTCCGCATCACTGCAGCGGGAGAGCGGGCTTTGTCACCGCTGCAGAAAGGAGCCCATCCCGGCGAACACGGGGTGAGGTCAGGGTGGGGAGGAGCGGCCGGGTCCCCCAAAGCCATGTGGTCCTGCCGGCCGGCGGCTTGTGCCCGACTCTGAGCAAGGCGTCTGTCTTCTGTGCATCATTTGGCTTTGACTTTTTTGTTTTTGAAAGGAAAGTTTTAATCTTGATGAGATAAAATTATCTTTTCCTTAGCAGCTTCTGGGTGTTTTACCTCCTGCTTAGAAAAGCCTTTTCCTGCATGTTCTTTTGGTAGTTTCATGGATTTTTTTTGCATTTAACACTTTTGTGCCTCTGATGTTGACTTCTGTGTGGTGAGGTAGTGATGTCTGATTAATCCTAAGTGGCTCTCCCGATTGGCTCGTTTCCAGCCCTTAGAACCTCCCTGCGGAATCCTCAGGGGACAGACACTGGGCGGGGCGTGAGCGGGGCTCAAGGGGAGGCGGGCGCAGCAGGTCCCGGGGGCAGGGAGGCAGCTGTAAGCGTTGACGCATTACAGGACCAGGTCCCAGAGCTTCCGTCAGCCCCCTCAGGGTCACAGCTGTGCGGTGCCGCCGAGCGCACCCTGGCGTGGACGCGTGGCTTCCCGGGCGGCCTCCGCGGGCGGGCGTGCAGCCCCCGTGCCACGGCAGCCCTCCCGTGCCAGCACTTGGTAAGCAGAAATGTGGCCAAATAGCCTGCGCTGCCTCCCGAGAACAAGTGACTTATTTTACTGTCCTTTTTGAACACTTGAGGCCTCCCAAGGAGCTGTTTGGTTCGGGAATGCTGCAAGAAAGCCAAAGAACACGTGGGGCGTGCTGGCCGGAGCCCGCAGGAGGCCAGCTGTGCCCCGCTGGGGGCAACCCACCCCGGGCCTGCTCCCGGGCACGCGGGAAGAGGGACACGGTTCGAGTCCAAGAAAACCAAGAGAACTGGTTTCTCTGCCTCTGGAAATAGGTGGGCACGTCAGGCAGCATGAAGGGCCTGCAGTGGTGGCCTCGGGAGTCCGGCCACAGGGCCTGTGAGGGACAGAACACGCAGTCACCGGGGCTGTGCCGCCCAGAGGACGGCCACTTGACCTGCGGGTCCGGTGTTCGCCATCCAGGCCCGGCCACCAGCAACCTGAAGCAGGAGGATTCCTGAGGGAAGCCCACTGGAGGGCCACTGATCCCCTGGAAGGCGGTGGACAACTGGGCAGCGAGCCTTCTCCGCCTCCCAGTGTGAGCCCTGCCCAGCGAGGGCCCCGTCCCGTCTTCGTGGCAACCCCAGCTCGGGGTGCGGGTGGGGAGGCGGTTGTCTACCGTAGGGCCTCCTGCCTCGGCACGCTGGGAGCGTGATTCTTCGCTGCGGGGCTGTCTAGTGCCCAGTAGGAGGTTCGGCAGCATCTCTGGCCTCTCCCCTCTAGTTGGATGTAGGACCCCCAGCCCCCAACCCTACTGGGACAGCCAACATTGTCCCCAGACATCCCCCTGTGCCCTGGCTGAGTAAAACCACCCTTGGTTGAGAATCACCGTTCTAATCCAACACTCCCCTGATGGGGAGGAAGAAACTGAGGCACGGAGAAGTTAAGGCTTTCGCCCAGAGTAACACAGTCCATGGCGGCGTTGCTGGGGCTCCGCCTCTGGTCCTGGGCTCCAGCTGGTGCTCAGCCCATTGCAGATGCGGCAGCAGATGTGCTGAGCATGATTTTAATGAAAGGTGCAACTCAGATTCCCTAAGGCCCAGTTCTCCCGTGGAGGTCACCGAGATCACTCAGGCAGCACAGACATGAGTCTCCTTGGCTGTTTAAAGAGCCGAGTGCTTTTGGACTCCAGGCCCCGGCGTGAACTCTCTCCCACCCAATCATGCCGCTGAGAACACAGCCTTCCAGATCAGGAGCCTGGACATTCTGGCCAGACAGCAAAGGGCTCACCTCCAAATAACGCCAGCATCCGTATTAGCTATTTGCTTAGCTGCATGGTGGTATCTTCTCTATCATCAGCGTCAGTAAATGCTTATCACAAACTCTGAGTGCATGACGCACCCGTGAAACAAGCGGCTGCAGGCTACTCAGTACTTCAGATCACATGTTAAAGTGTGTTCTGGGGAAAGGCCTGGGAAAGGACCCCCAATAAGAATCTTGTAATCCCAGATTTCCCTCATGATCACTTTTCCCAATTTTCTGTTTAATAAATGAAATTAGACAGTGTGGACTTTTCTTCAACACGAACATGTTTATTTGGAGGTAGGGATAGAAGGGGCTGTGTGTGTGTTGGGTGGGGGTTTTTGGGGTAAGATATACCCCAAGGATGGAGCTCATCTGTACTAGAGCAGAGTGCATAAATGTATTCATGCATTGCTTCTAACCCTACAGTCGGCAGCCCTGGGGCACAGTATGAAGGCTGGAGGGAAATGCACATGGATGAGCAGAACAGAACACTGGCTCTATGTTCAGCCATTCTCTTGCCTCCCTGGGACTGTGTCTGGCAGAGCCAGGCCGGGGGTTCTTATTTCATCCCGGCACCCCCCAGAGCCCTGTGACCTGTGTCTTGACTGCAGCATTACTACAAGCTGTGCTGGTGTCTGCAGACCAAGACTCCGGCAGCCTGGTGTGGCCAATTTCCCAGACAGGAGCCAGTGAGGACATGGGGTCCCGGTCCTTCACTCTGCTGTTGACTAATGGCATGCCACTGGGAAGCTGTCAGACCTCTTTAAATCTCAAAAGGGTTATTCTCTGGCTGACATGAACTTGCACACCTGGTATGCTCAGCACTAAGCCTGGCACACGCATAGGAAGTGTCCCATAAATATTAGCTGCTGTGGTGAGCCAGGTAATGATGATGACTCAAGGCTGAGTCAAGGCCCTACCTTGCAGTCATATACTTAGGGGTCAGTTCCTTCCTTGGGGGTCATCACAACTGACCCCAAACTTCCAAGGCTCTTGGCAGCAGCCAGGACTCCAGAGCTACCCCCCTAACCCAGCCCCAGCCCCTCCCGAGCTGGGTGTTGTCAGAGGCTATCAGCCAGGAGGTCTGTTTGGTCTTGGGGGGAGGTCAGAGAGATGGGGAGCCAGACACTGGATGGGGCCCTTACCCTGGCTGTGCCCACCACTGGTCCTGAGGCTGTGATGCTGGACAGGCCACAGGATGCGGAAGCAGCCCCCAACCCCTCACGGCCTGGCAGAGAGGGGCTCCTCAGGCAAGGGGCTCAGGCCACCTTGAGGGGCACCTGGTATTTGAGAGACAAGCTTATGAACACAGTAACAATGTAAAAGTCTGCACTCTCTGGTCTCTACTGCTGAATTACGTTAGATCATTAAAAATATCAACAAACAGACCAGCACTGCTTCCTGCAGACACTGCCCTTGATTTGGGATTTCATACAATGCCTTGGGCATTTCCAAAGGGCCAGCTCCAGACTCCATCCCTCCATCAGGAGAATCCCTGGGAGATGGCCTCCACGTGAAGCCAGTGCTGCTAACTGACGTGATCATGCTACTTCTGTCCTGAAGTCTGGGTTCAGGGATGGCTGGCACAGGGCCAGCTCGCTGTGCCTCCTTTTTGTGGACAAGGACTGCTGGGCACACTGTAGCACAAGGTCCTGGGAGGACCACCAGCCTGGAAGCTTCTAACCCAGGGACCTTTCTTTCTCAGGGGCAACCGTTGTGGGTGCTTTTCCAGCCTTTTGGGAACTAACTTTGAGGGTAAACAAGTACACCTTCAACAAAAGTGGCTCAGAAGGTGCCTGTGGTTCACGTCACTGCCCCAAAAATCCTCCGAGCCCCAAATGATGGCTTCTTTCTAGAAACAGGGCACATCCCTCTGATGAGACAAGAGGTGAGTCAGGGATGACCAGAATCCCCCTGGTAGGGCGGCGGACTGGTCTGTAGGGTCTTGTGGTTCAAGGAATACCTTGAACTTGGCCAGAAGCCTCAGCAGGTGGATGGCAGCCTACCCTTGCGGCGGGGACAGTAAACGGATAGAGGGAGCAGAGGTCTGGGGGCGGGGAGCTTTTGTCCAAGGGGCCTCTCCAGTTCCAGAACCCTCTGGGCTTCTCCAAGGTCTGGGGCCCTCTCTGTGCCATTCCAGGTCATCTGCTCCAGAGCAGCTCTCATGGGGGATGCATGAATCTGGAGAAAGTGCCCCACTGGGGGCCTCAAGGGCTTTTGTCCTCTGACTAGCACATGTCCTCCAACACCCGTGTGGAGTTTCCGACAGTCACTACCCTTACAAAAGAGCCATAAATTGCTCTTTACTGTTGCCACCATAAATTTATCATGTGTGATGTGTACCCTCAAGCCTGCATCCTCCATGTGATCTGTACTTGATTTTTATTAAGTTAAAAAACCTTTATAATGAACAATTTCAAGCATATGGGAAAATACAGAGAGCACATTATGAGTGCCTACATGCCCATCATTTTATTTAATAGTTGCTACCATTTGCCATATTTTCTTTGCCTGTTTTTTTTTTTTAATGAGTTTAAAGTAAATTACCATCTTTGTAACATTTCCACATTAACTATTTGGGTATTCATATCCTCAAACAAAGAACATTTCCCGGCTTAATACAATGCTGTTATCACAGCTAACAAAATTTGCGATGCCATTTGACACCCAGATATTCAAATCTGTCTAGTTATCCCCCACATGTCTTTTACAGCTGACTTGTTCACACCAGGATCCAACTAAGGATGGTGTCTTGCACTGGGTGGTTAAGTCTCTTACGTCACTTGTCGTGTAGAATAAGACCAGCCTTTGCTTTGGTTTTTATGATGTTGACTGTGGCAGAGACCGGGTGGGTGCCTTGCAGAGTGTCCAACCTCCAGGACTTGTCTGATTGCCTCCTTGCTGCCACTTGCTTTGTCACTCCACATGCCTATGAGTTGGAAGTTAGATCTGAACAAGGTGTGATTAGAGGATTGGACTCCTTGGCAGGAGGCAGGACTGTATTAATAGGTGATGTGTAGCATCAGAATGCACGTTGTGCCTGGTGGTTCCACTCTTGGGATCTAAGACTGGTCCCTCGGCTTGGGGGTGAGATCTGGACCTCTCCGCTGTGACTGCCATGTCCCACCTCTTGGGAGCCATCACGTGATCTGTGGGGGACACCTTGGCACAGGGTGAATATCCAGTTCCCTGCCAGTCTGTCACCAGTCTCCACTGATGACCCTTGCTTGAGTTGATTGGGTTCACACTCAAGGTCACAAAATAGTGATCTTCTAATTGATCGCTCCTTCCACAATTATTGCCTGGCATTCTTCTAGAAGAAGGATTTTCCTCATCAGATGGGTCATTTTGTTGTCATTAATACTGTTCCTACTGCAATGGCAATGTTGATACTTAATTTGTCCCCCTTATATCTTATTTTCCGATTAAAGAGTTGGTGATTTTCTTGATTATCTTTATTAGCATTAGTTTTGCCCATGTTTTCAGGATCAGGTTTGTAAGTTCATCTTGAGTAGGTGTTTCTTTCTCTCCAATCTCCCCCTCTAATCCCCCCCTGCCATTTTCTAGCTGCCTCTGCTTGGCCTTCTGGTGGCCTCACTCCAGAACAATTAAGTCATTTGTTGTTGGCTCAAAGTGTCCATCTCCTAGGGGGACAAGGGGGACCCAGTTGCTGAGTCTCTGGGTGTTATGGCTCAGAAGCTATGGTTGCTGCCTCCTATTCCTCCAGACACACATCTGGGAGCCCTGCCCGAGCTCCAGTCCCTGCCTCCTTCAGGATTTGTTACATAGAGATGAGTATCTCATTTCTTATTATGGTTATGTCTTTTAAGTTTTTCTTTTTATAGTTTATCCACCTTTGCTATATGAAATGACTTGAAATATGAACTTAAAGTACCTTTTTTTAAGCTTTAAATATTTTCCTTTTATTGGGATTCCATTAAAAATAGAAAACTAGTATAAATTTTGAGTTTCCTGGAATGCAGTGGGTTTGAAGGTTAATTTTTAAAAATAAAACCTCATCAAGCTGACCCCAGTGTGAGCTCAGCAGAACATATTTTTCTCCATAGTGGTGGCCTCTGCTAGCTGCATGTAGGCAACAACCATAAGCTACTGTTCCCATTTAAAACATTTCCTGGAAGATGAATTGTGTCAGTTTCTCTCTGGGAAGCCTCTTTTCTAATTGAACTTAGTTGTTAATTTTTGATAAACTATTTTATTGGATAATAACATTGACACAGCAAAGTGTACAAATTATAAGCATGCAGCATGACTATCATCTGCATGTGAACATACCTGTATAGCCTCCACCCAATCATGAGCAAACTTGTAGCATGGAGGAGGTCATAATCTCTATTGCACAGGTAATAAAATGAAATATCAGAGAGGTTAAGTGTTTTTTCCTGAGGTTCCCAGCTGGGAAGAGACATAACAGGGAGGGCATAGACAGGGCTCCATGTTCAGGGAACAGCTCTGGGAGGTTGATGAGGCTAGGGGGGTGGGGGGCTGGAAAAGTGGGCAGTGCCAGCAGGGAGCAGAGAAATGACTGAACAAGAAACACTGGAGTCAGAGGGGACCCGGGAAGGGTGGGGGTGGCAGGTTGGGGGGCTCTGAGCCTGAGGCCCTAGTGCCAGTGCCTGACTGCTGTGGGCACAGCCTTTTACTTCCCCAGGCTTTGGGATTTCACAGTCCAGTTTTGTTTGTGTTTTTAGTTGGGAGATTTTAAGTGAGATGAAATGGCTATGTTTTAATTTTGTCAAAAACACTTTAGAAGATACATACTACTTGCTGTTAGCATTGTTTTGTTTTTTTTAAGAATCTTTACATATGTAGGAAGGGAGAATTTCAGAATAAAAACCGGTCCTTTGAACATCTTCAGCTTTACAAGAACATAACACAAAGCAAAACAAAGCTCCCTGCCTTTCTTATCATCCTCAGCTGTTTCATTTCCTTCTGAGGAATGAGTTGTCACAGGCTGGTCCCAGTCCCCAGCCTGGTGTTTGGGAAACTTGAATGGGTGGATGGTCAAAGCTATCTTCCAGGACTACTAGTCTAGGTCGGCTGAGGCCACAGGTGTTCCAGAACTGGCACATAAAAACACAGGGTGCCCATCTTACTCCATGGGGGATGGACAGTGACTGCAATGGGGTGTGGGGGGGACTTGATAATATGGGTGAATGTAGTGGCCACAATGTTGCTCATGTGAAACCTTCATGAGATTGTTTATCAATGATACCTTAAAAAAAAAAAAACACAGGATGCCCAGTTAAATTCTAATTTCACAAAAACAGTAAATATTTTTTTCGGTATATGTCCCAAATACTACATGGGACATACTTACACTACAAAAACCAGCTGTTGCTTATCTGAAGTTCAGATCTACCTGGGCGTCAGTGTTTTATTTGGCAGCGCTGCTGAGAGACACTTTCAGAATACGTGGGGCTGAGCGGAGTGTGCCAAGGGGCTGAGGGGCCTTGACCGCGTGTCTCTGCAACTCCTGCTCTACGCCCCTCAGCCCTGTGCACCTGCAGCCCCCGAGGGCTGCCAGCCAGTTTCCCAACACTTCCACCGGCCTGTCTGGCAGGCTCTATGCTTATTTATGTTTTTAATGAAAGCAAATTAAGATTCACTTACCCCAGAGAACAGTACAGCGGTCGCCCTTGTGATATGTCGAGGAGACACCTAGCTTTCCCTCAGCCGGGCGCATCCTGTGGGGGCTTGGATACCGCAGGCCGGCTCCCACAGGCGGCTTTTCATGCCATCATCAATCTTCACCAGGCCTGCTGTGCAGGGCCAGCCGGAGAGAGGCTCGAGGGGTCCGTGAGGGGAGGCCGGCTCCCTCCCTCATGCATGCGCCATCCTCCTGGGGGGGCGCGGGGGTGCCTCCTTGAGCCAGCAGCTCACTAAACGATCTGCTCCGAACAGCCGCGCAGCCCGGGACGCTTGAGGCCCAGAGGGTTACGACGTGCAGAAGAGAATGGCGCGGATGCCTGGCAGCCCTGGGATTTCAGCCCGGACCCCTGGCTTCCCCCAACAGGCCAATGGTCTCAGCAAAGGGAGAATTTAAAAAGCTTCACCCCCAGATTCTGTTGGATGGAATGGGCCTGGTGGGCAGCCGGGAAGCTCCCTGGGAGATGGCAGCGGACAGAGGCGACTCTAGCTTCTCCTCTGGCTGCTCAGGGGAAATGTCCTGTGGGAGGAGGAGTCCCCCCAGAGGAGGAAGAGGAATCCCCGCTAGTTGCAGAGGCTGCCTTAGAGTCCTTGGGCAGGGGTGCTGGGGGTGGGGATGGCACAGCGAGGGCCCGGAGGTGGGATGTGCTCACTGGGGAGGGAAGGGAGGGCTAAGGGGAAGGGAAGACCCATGGCGGGGTGCCCAGGGCTCTCCTGGTGATGCTTCTGAGGGATCAAAGGCACCGGGAGAACGTCAGCAGGGATGCGTGTCGCTTCCCCCCCAGGCCCCACAGAAGGCTCACTCTGCTCCTCCTCCTGGCGACAGCAGAGGGACAGAGGCGTGGGCCGGCCAGCAGGCAGTGAGGGGGGCAAGGGGGAGCAGGCCCCCGGGCGGTAGAGCTGGGCAGGCACGGAGGGTGTGACCAGCCCTGGCTGAGGTCTGTCCCTACCCCACCTGCCTGAATGCCCTGTACATGGTTTCCCAAAGGACGTCCCGTGGGACTGCTAGGGGCCTTGTGACAGAGAGTTCTGGAGTCAGGTAAGTCTGGAGGTGCTCGCACTTTAACCCTTGTTGGAGACTCTCAGCATCCGCCAGGACAGTCAAGGCTCTGAGAAGTCCCACCACCCAGCAGCCTCGTCAGTTCTGTTTAATGTGAGTGTTGCCGCTGTGTGACCTCAGAGCCCTCTTCCCTGGATGACAATGAAAGCTACGACCCTTACGGATTATGGCCTGGAAACAGGCAGTAGCTACATAAGGATGGTGGCTGCTGGGGGCGAGGGTGGGGCACTGGGTGATTCCCTAAAGAAGTAGGGGAAGTTGGGGTGGGGGTGTCATTAGGCTCTGCGATGCCCCTTCCTCAGGCTGCTGGGGATGGAGGGAAGCACCTTCTCCGAGGAAACACTTCCCGCGAATCCAGGATGTCTCCAGGGAGGCTGAGCCAGTGTTTGAGGCCTGACCTGGGGAAGCGAGGGAGCTCTGATTTCAAGATTTGGGGCCAGCCTGACTTGCGGGGTCTCGAGCGAAGCCCAGGCCTCTGTGGCCCTCAGGTAATGCCAGTCCCAGAGCCCTGCTTCACGGGGAGGGGCATCCTAGTACGTCCCCAGGTAGCCTCGGACTCTGAGTCATATATTCTGTATAATGTGGTCTTACACGAAAACTGCCCATCCGAAGTGACCCATCTGAAGTGAAGGGTTAAAGATGCTTTGACGATTGGCAGGCCACACTGCCCAAATCTAGAAAAAAAAGCTTGCTTTAGGTCCTAATAACGATGAGCTGAGTTATAAAAGATTTCAAGATAAAACAAAAAGGCTTTTAAAATATGCCAACATAGACCTCAAAAAAGGTGTCTGTGGGTAAAAATAATACTCTCCACTGATGTGTTCCTGTCCATATATGTGTACACAGTGTATTTATTTTTTTCAGATTATGAGAGCAATATATGTTTATTATGGAAAACACAGAAAAATGCAATAAAGCAAACGCCCACAGTCCCATGACTAACAGGCAGCCGCTGTTAGCATTTGGTGTGTTACGTTCCTATAGTTTTATGTTGTTCTTTTGTTATATAATTTATGTTTCTGTTTTCTACAGAAGTAAAATCTTTCTGTGCATATAGGCCTTGCAGCCTTCATTTTAAAAATAATAATTTTGTTAGGTGAAATCCACAAAACATTAAATAACCACTTTAAAGCCATTCACTTAGTGCTTTCACCACCACCCCTTCCTGGTTCCAGAACATTCCCGGAAGTCTTCCTTTTGCCCTCCTCACAGTGGAGTGTACTCTTACCCCAATAGGAGAACTCTTATTTATTTAACTCTTAACCTGTGGTTGAGTACTAGCTTGTTTTAGATCCCCTGGCACTGTTGATACTGTTGATAAGGCGGCTGTCTCTCTTCCCCACGGCAGGGTCTGGCTGTCACGTCCCCTCCCACAGCGCGGTTCCCACGCTACCCAGGAGTTCTGTTTACAGCTGAGACCCCGCCTCTGATGCTAAACCGTGTATACCACCACCCACCTGGTCGCTCTCCTTGGATGTTTTGAAGCCTCCTTGACATGACATGCCGGAACCCCAGCCTGTCCCGTTCTTTCCTGTTTCAGCAAGGGTACTACCTGCTGTCCCACTGTGCCTGACAGAATCCCACGCTGTCCCTGACACCTCCTGCCTTCTTGGTCTCCTGTGCAGCCCATCCCCAGGTTCAGGGGATTTTCCCTCTGGAATTGCTCTCAGACACTGGGGATTTCTCTCTTCACATTTCCCCATCACCCCATCATGATCCTGGCCACCATATCCCCTTGCCTGAAATGTTGTTTATTCTCCCAGCTGGACTCTGGTCCCCTCTTGTCACTCCTCAGTTCATCTAGAGCCACATTTTAAAAATGCAGTGGGCACGTCAGCCCCACTCCTCCCCCTCAGAACCTTTCCAGGACTTCCTGTTCCTTTTAGGATAAAGATCTGAGTCCTTGATGTGCCTGTAGGTCTGGTTCCTGTACCATCTCTCCAGCTTCTCTGGCTCCAGACTGCTGGGTTCTTCCCCAGTTCCTTGGAGGGACCATAATTCCTTTCTCCACAGGGTCTTTGCACAAGCTGCTCTCTGCCTGTAACCTCTTTTGCCCTCTGTTTCCTGTGGTTAATCCTTGCTCATCTTCCTAATCTCAGCCCAGTCTCCCCTTCTGTTAGGAAGCCCAGACTGGATGGGAACCTTTCTGTGTACTCTCCCAGTGCAGCCTTCTCACAGGATTATTTGGTTAGTGTCTCTTTTCCCTATCAAACTATACCCTTTAGAAGGCATGAATCATAACGAGTAATCAAGAAATATATGTTGAGTCAGCCAATGAAAAAGAAAATGCAATTACTGGACCAAAGCGTTTGGGCATCAAAAAAAACCTTGATATACATTGCCAAAGTGTTTCTGGAAAGGTGGGAGCAGCGTATACTCCCACACTGCATATGAGAGTGTCAGCGTAGCCACACCTTTACCATAAATTCTACACATGCAGCAAGGTCTCAGTCATCTGGCAAGTTCAAGCCTGGGGACGGCACAAGCCAGAGAACAGTCAGCGGCAGAGGTGCTGAGCCAAGCAGCGGGGTGAGCATCTGTCTGGGCAGAGCTGCAGAGGCAAAGGTGGCCACACACCCAGTGACCAGCCCCGTCTCAGGCTGGAAGTCAGGAGCAATCCCCCCTGGTTGGCCTGTCAAAGCCAAGTCTGACCGTTCAGCCCTGGAAACCACCTGGCACAATGGCCAGAGAACGGACTAGAAAGAAGTTGACAGAAGAGAGAAAAAAAAGGTGAGCAGAGGCTGAAGAGCTCTGAAATGGAGGGAGACGGCAGAGGCAGTGGCTGGAGCAGGAAGCCTCAGGTGTGCCGACGATGTGAGCAGGTGCGGTATGGGGAGCTCGAAGCCTCGTCTGCCCACATTTCCACTGCCTGGACTGGAAAGACTCAAAGACCAGGGCTGCTGACCAGATCCTCACTCTGGGATCCCAAGTGGTAGGATGCTTCTGAGATGCCCCAGCTCTTGCCTTGTGGTGTTCATGGGCTGTCACTTCCATGATCAGGTTATGAGACTGTAATTTCCATTTTGCCAGCAGATTGCCTTCCTTGCTAGCTTCGATGGATGAGTTGCTATATGGGGAGTCCCGTGTGGCAAGGAACTCAGTTTGAACTGGTTAAAACTGGAGCCTTGAGTCTGAGAGCCTTCGAGTTGCTGAATTCTGCCAACAGCCACGTGAGCTTGGACGTGTACCCCTCCCCAGTCAAGCCTTCAGATGAGGTCCAGCCTCAGCCAACACCTCAACTATAGTCTGTGATGCACTCAGAAGCCGAGAACCCTGCTAAGCCACGCCCAGATTCCAGACCCACAGAAACTGTGATGATAGACATGTGTCATTTTAAGTTACTAAGTTTGTAGTAATTTGTTATGCAGCAGCAGAAAGCTATAGCACTCCACATGTGCCTTGGCGTCCTCACAGTATGGAGGTGTGGGATGGTCACTTACTGAGTGGCTCAAGGCTCCATGTTCAAGGGTTACAATCAAACAACAGCCCTCCCAGAGTCAAAGGGAGGGGACACAGGGAAGAATGCCAAGGTCACGCTGTGGAAGGGCACCAGCGATGGGAGATACCGTTGTGGCCATTTCTGGGAAATACTCTCTGACACAACCACCCTCGGGCCACAGTGGCTCACGTCCCTCCCACACGCGGAATGTGCTCACCGTGCTGCCGAGCCCCGGAGCCGCATCCATCACAGGCTGGGCTCAGAGGCAGGTGCAGGTCGTCATCCCCATCACTTCTGCTGCCGATGCGGTTCTCGGGAGGGGCGCCCTGGTCCTGTGCCCCGGGGTTGTTCTCTGGGCCTGTTGGCTCTGTCCTCTGAGTCATACTTCCTTTTTCTTAAGAAAACAGAGTTTCAACTGAGTGGCTTTCTCATCCTGCTTCCTTCTTCTCAAAGGTCGAGAGTCCAAAAGCTTCTTTTTCATTTCATCCCATTTAGTCCAAAACCTAATTCCTTTAAAAACTTGGGGGCCACCTATATGTTAATTCAAAATCCACTCCATGGGAATAAAAACCTTACCCACATAATGTTTTCTTTTTAAATTAACAGACTTTCTTTTTTAGAGCAGTTTTAGGTTTCCAGAGGAATTGAGGCAGAGAGTGCAGAGTTCCCGTAGGCTCCATCACCCCCACCCCATTTCTCCTCTTATTAACAGGATGGGTTAGTGTGGTTCAGTTGTTACACTTGGTGAACCGATATTGATATATCATTATTAACTAAAGCCCAAAGTTTACACCAGAGGTCACTCTTTGTGGTGTACATCCTGGGGGTCTGGACCAATGTGTGTCAGGGATCCACCATTACAATTTCATACAGAGTAGTTCACTGCCCTCAGAATCCCCTGTGCTCTGCCACCCCCTCCCTGGAAGCCACTGACTCACTGTCTCTGCAGTTTCGCCTCTGACAGGATGTCGTGTAGCTGGAATCACAGGGTGGGATTCAGCCTTTCAGGTTAGCTTCTTTCACTGAGCACCCCAGAACCTTCTGAGATGAGCCCTCCTCTACCTCATGGGAAGATGCCGGGGAGAAGCCCCCTGAGATTGCAGCAGGCCTCCTGTCTAACAGAGGGGCTGCAAGGCATGCGCTTGAACCTCAGAGTGCCTTTGTCTGAAAGAGTTCATGAGGCACCTCTGAGTTTTTCTCTGAGGTCTTTACAAAGGGACTGAGGTCCCATCCGGACTTCTTTGTTCTGAAGCCCTTTCTTTGTGAATGCTTTGCTGGCTGAAGATTCTCTCCTGGCCCTTTACATTCCCTCTCAATCCCACTTGAATGTGCAGTAGTTTGCTCGGAGTTCCTCTCTCTCCTTTTTCATCTGATTGCAGGCAGAGCTAGGCACGCCTTTAACATTCTGCTCAGAAAACCCTTCAGCGAAGCCATCAGTTTGCTAGCGACACTTGAAGTCCATTCTCGATGCTACTGCAGGTAACAGTTTTGCCAAACTTTCTGCCACCACGTAACGGAGGTGTCCTTTCTTCCTGCATCCAGTGGCATTTTCTTTACTTTCCTTCAAGCTCTTACCAACTTTCTCCAAGGCTGTCAGGCTCTGTCCACTGCCTGCTACCAAAGCCAGTGCCACATGCTTTAGGTTCTGGTGACAGTTAGGCACTTAATATACATACTTTCCTATCATTACACCCACCCTGCAAGCTATGTGAGGTATTGTAATCCCCATTTATAGGAGTGGAACCTGAGACTCAGAGAAAGTATATGATGTGTCACAAACCACATAGTTAGCAAGGGAGGGAGCTCAGTGTTGAAAGCAGTTTTTAAAAATTGGAGAGCACAGCTGCCTGGAGGCATTCAGGGAAGGATCAAAAGCAGTATATGAATCAATAGCTGCTAAAGATGTCATTTAAGATGATCTTGAGCCATGAGGAAGTTTGGTGTACTCTACTCACTAAGGCAGGTGATTACACCACACATTTTAGAGAGTTGTCCATAAAAAAATTAGAGTAAAAATTTTGTGCTTAAACAATTAACCTTCATGCATCTGGAAAATACACTTGGAGAGAACATCTCATTGCCCCTCTTTTCTGCCCTCTCTCTTATCCTTTCTTCAGAGTTTTGGGGATGCTCAATGTCCAGTATCATTACAACGCTGGTGTTTCTGGCTCCTGAGTGCCCAGGTGTGTGTGAACTGTGACCCACGGGCAGAAATGGGAGCATGAGAGAGGGACTAACCAAACTCAGAGAACACTTAAGGGTTCTCCATGACTCCTTGGGGATGCGTGTGCCCCAGTGCTCTTCTGACTTGAGCTAAGCCAACAGTGTGCCCATTAGACAGATTCTGGAGAGGCAGCTGGGCTTTGGGAACCACAGGCAGGCATCAGCATCAGAGAAGTGTTATCATGCATCCCACCAGAACCAGAACAGAGCTAAGCTTTCCGGCTAGGCCTGAGCAAAATTTGCCCTTGCTAGTGTAGTGGCTAATGGGAGTGAGTGCAGGGATGGTGGCTATCCCAGAATCCAGGGCCAGTTGTTCTCTGTCCTGCCCTTCCCAGGCCTGGGATGCTCCCCTGCGACACTGCCTGTTCTCCCGCAGCCTCCAATCCCCAGAGAAGGAGTGGAGGTTGGCCCACGTGGAGACCCCGAGTCCCCTCTGGCCTATTCAGCTCTAACCAGGGACTGGGGGAAGATCACATGGTTAGGCTGCTCCCTCTGCAGGGCTGCAGCTGGACAGATTTCTTAAGGGGCGCAGTGGGGACAGACAAACCACTGAGCCACATGTGCCCCAAATCTCATTTATACAAGTTTATGGCGGGAAATGAAAATGTTTCTTGGACCAAGGAAGGTAAAGCAGAGGGAAGAGGGAAGCAAGTACCCTAGTGGCGTTAGTTATGCTTCAGCTGTGTGATATTTGGACAGCAGGCCGGCAGCGCGGCGCCTTCCTTCCGGCCTGTGCGGGTCTGGACCCTCAGCTCGCACCCCTGGAAGGGCAGGCGCGGCTCTCCGCGCTCCGCGCTCCATGCGCCTGCGGTTCGGCCACGCCCTTCCCGCTGCCGGGAACGTCCTGCCCGCCCAGGATCTGGGCAACCAGGCCAATTCCTACTCATTCTTTCGCGCCTTGTTTTGGCACCACCTCAATACAATACTGACATCACCCTCTAGATAGAACTCACCGCTGTCTCCTCTGTATGTTAAAATAAAAGTTTTATTATGGAAAATTTTGTAAGGATGCCAAAATAGGGAGAATCCTTCTGCACGATTTTGCTGGGAGTGTACGCTCTCGTTACGGCCTGTGCTACCTGAGTCGGAGAAACGCATGCTCCTGCGTCTGCTCTTCTACCCCGCGACCCTGCGCCGCGCACAGTACCTGGCGCGGAGCAGATATTCAGTGTTTCCCGGGTGGCACGGAAATCGGCTGGCCCACCGCACCCACTTTACAGATGAGGTAGCCGAGCCCCAGCTCATCAGAGGGGTTGATGCGGTCTGCCGTTTGGTTACCAGGAGAGAAGCGGGACGCTGCGTTCACCTCTCCTGCCCTGCTCTACCAGGTGGGCACCGGGCTCCGAGCCTGCGCCTGTGCGCGATGTGCCCCCGCGCGGCCGCGCCCCGCGCCGCCTCCAGCTCCCGCCGCCACCTGGCGCGCCACGCCCCGCCCCGCCCCGCGCGGACTCCGACCCGGAAAGCGGCCGCAACGCCCCGGAGCGAACCATCCGCGCCGCAGGTGGGGCCGCTGGCGCGCGGGGTCTCGACGGCGACCGTCACCCGGATGACCTGCGTCGGAGCGACAGTGCAGGGGCCGCGGGGCCGCGCCAGGGCCGAGGGGGAGCGAGCGCAGCTCGGGGCGCAGGGGCGCGCCCTGCCGGGCCGGGTGTCGCTGTGCGCCGGCCCGCGGGGGCTCCGCCAGGTGTAGCGCGGGGCGGGGCGGGGCGGGGAGGGGCGGGCCGGCGCCCCTCCCCCCGGCCGGGATTAGCGCCCTGGGAGCGCGCGCCCCGCGGCCGCGCCGCACACTCTTCTGGAGCGGCGCCGCGGTGGCACCATGAAGAAGTCGTCCTCAGGTGGGCGCCGCGCCCGGCGCGGGGAGGGGCGGTGTCCCGGGACAAGCGTCTCTTACCTGTGCCGAGGCAGTTGCGGGCGGTGGAGGCTCCCGGGAGCCAAGCGAGTCCCCGAGGGGGACACCCGCTGGCCGCTGGACTCCCCGGGACCGGACTTGGCGCTCCGCTTGGCTCCAAGTCGCCTCTCCGAGGCCTCGGGGCCCGTGCGCCGTCCGGGACCACCGGTGCTCTCTGACCCCTGCACGGCTAGGCCCGCTTCCGACTCTGGCCGAGGACCCCTGCTCCTGTCAGTCACCGCTCGTTTGGGTGTCTTGAAGGGCTGTGGGGTCCGCTGCCCTGGGCTGGCCTTCGTCCGCCCTGTGCGCCCTCCTAGCCCCTTGCACCCTCGCTTGAATCGCGGACTTTGCGGACCAGCCGGTCGGGGTGCTGCCAGTCCTCGAGTGCGTGTGGGTGCGTAGGGGGGCTGGGTGGAGAATGACCCGGGGTTCAGCCTCCAGGGCTGGTGGTCCAGGCCGCAGCATCCGACTTCAGAGGAGCTCCTGTTACTCCTCTGCCAGCGGAGCCCGGGACGTTGCCAAACGGAAGCACCCGGCAGCGCCCGTGCGCGGTCAGAGAGCCCGGCGTGTGCTGGCGCCCCGCCTCCCCCAGCGCGGCCGAGGTGACCCAGGCGCAGGAGGCCTGACCGGCCCCCACCCGAGCTCAGGACCCCGGTAAAAGCGTCCCTCCTCGGCCCTCTGAAGCTCCCCTTCACGGGGGGGCAAACCGGCCACAAGCCTGGAAGGGCAGGTTGCGGGTAATCGCCGTCTCCGTTCTTCTCCTTTGTAGTTGCCCAAGAGGGTCTGGGCTCCTTTGTCCTCCAACGTCCCCCTCTGCTCTCCCCGAAAACCTTCCCTTTAAGTTCTTCCCCTTAATCTACCTAGACGGGAAGTTTTCTGCCAATGACTCATGAATTAATTTTTATTGATAAGAGGACAGAATCGTGGGACTTAGTTGGAGCTGAAGAGGTTTTGTGGGCCCTCTTTGGGCATCCCCCTGCCTTCGGGCCATTGTTCGGTTTCCTCCTGCTGCCCACATTTAGGAGACAAACTGAGTACTAAGGAATGACTTATCTCAAAGAGGGTTACTCAGAATTTCCCCTAAAATAGCCTCCAGGTCCGTGGCTGAGTATTTCAGCTTTCGCCCCCTTCTTGTGAACATGGCTCTCTATCTAGATGCCCTGAACACAGCTCTGCCCAGGAGCGTGGGCGCGTTGATGTAATGGTGGGGGAGGAGGGGGCGTCCAGGTGGCATATGCTGGGGTTTGGCGCTTGGCCTCCCTCCCCCAACATGCTCCAAATACTTGAGATGGTTGTGGGCATGGCCGCCTGTGCAGCCCTCGTGGGGGGATCCTAGCCCAGTGCTGCCCGGGGACAGCTGTTTGCCCTCCTCTCTGGCTCCTTGCACCTCACCTCCACCGGTGGGTCTGCACAGTGGGGGTGACCGGGGTCCTCCCCACTCATAGGTCCTTGTCCTGCGGGGACCTTGTCCTGGGGGATCAAGCCTCTGAAGCAGGCTTGATCTCCCCTCTTCATGTCTTCTGCTTCCACCAGGTAAATTAAAAAAATAAAAGGATGAAGCTTTTTGCAGTAAGTGGAAGTAGAGTTTATGGGGTGTGTAGAGTTTATGGGGTGGGTAGGAACCACGCTTGCAGAGGCAGCCTCCAAGCTCCTGTGTTTACCCCAAGGGGTGGGGCCCTGGAAGACGAGCCCGGAGGGTTTGGACCACTTCCAGTCCGTTGCCCTCCTGGCAGCGGCCCAAGGAGTGCTGGGTCACTGGGCCCTGTTTGGTGCACTCCAGTTCCCTCTGTGCCCCTGTTCTGAGTAGGGGCGCTTTGCAGGAGTCTAACTGACCCCCACTTAGCATCAGTGCCACAGAATTAAGGAAAGCAGTAAACAGTGGTGTTAAAAATTTTGCAGGGTTGGAAGTCCCAGGACAACCAGGAAGGCTTTTATTTTTCACCTGAACTGAGTGGGAGGATTTTGCTTCTGGATCTATTTATGGGCTCAAAACTAAATGGAATGAGTATAATGTCTTCAGTACAGCTGGGCTGAAAACTCGTTAGTCTTTGAAAAGGAGACAATTTTTAAAGTATCTTGTGGGGGATCCGAGTGCCTTGGGTCCCTGCATTCAGTGAACACGGTGTGTGTCGGCATGCGCAGCCAGGGCCAGGGGCACAGAGGTGATTATACGTGGTCCCAGCCTGCAGGAAGCCTGCATTCTCGCTGGGTGCAGCTCCCTAACGCTCCACCTGAGATGCACGGGGCCATGATGAATGAGAAATTTTGAGTAGGCAGAGAATAAAAATGGTCTTTGCAGGTGGGGAGCAAAGCAAAGGCCCAGATGGTGGCTGCAGGGTCCCCGGTGAGTGCTTGGCGGCCGGCTCTGTCTGGCAGCTCCCAGACCACTCCAGGCTTTTCCTGGACCCCTCACCTGTTGCTCCAACAGGACAGAGCTGGTGGTAGTGTGGCCAATGGTGAATGGTGTGGGTTCCTGGAATTAAATCCTAGGCTGGCACCTCTTTGCGGTGGGGCAGGTACTTGATCCCACATGTCTCATTTGCCTCAGTTGTTTAACAGGGATGGTGCTAATTTGTTGTGAAGCTCAAATGAGTTCATACTCAAAAGACTTGAAAATGCCTGATCTGTAATTTGGTTGCTGCTGTCGTCTTTGTTCTTAACAGTAGGAGGGACGGGGTGGCCGTGCATTACTGCCTTTGCCACGATGCCTGGGAGCTGCCGGCATCCTGGTGCCTCCACTGGTTTGGAGGTCAGGAGTGTGGGCCAGGCTTCTCCTCCAGCCCTTGGCCTTGGAGCGGGCTGCACTATGAACCGTCTGACCTCTGGTGTTCAGAATCTGGGGCGTCTCATTGCACAACCAGCTGTATGGAGCTTGCCTTTCAGTGTCCCTGGCTCCCCTGGGAATAACCATCGTGATAGCTTCTTCCTCTGCTCTGCCCCAGCCCCTGCATGCCCTCCCGCGCCCGCTCCTGCTGCCTCTTGTCTCCTCACGTCCAAGCCCGTTTACACTGGCTCATTCAGGGGGCCTGGGTGGGAAGAGCCACCTTGTGCAGTTAGTTTGTGGCTCCGTAGGACTCGTGCGCAGGGTTGTGGGCCTTGTGGACCCCCCAAGGCCCCCTGTCATGAGTGAATTGGCTGAGCCTGAGTCCAGGGGCCAGCCCTCTTCCCGGCCTGTTGCAGAGGTGGGGAGGTGTGCTCAGGCATGGGCAACCTGCCTGCCGGCCCTCCCAGCTCACCCCGGACTAGCCGCCTGCTGTCAGCATCTCCCAGCCTGCCTCCTGGAGGGATTGCAAGAGCCCAGAGCAATGTACCCGAGTCTGAGGCAGCCCACCTTCTTCCTGGAATGCTCGTGTGACTATGTCAAGCGTGGACAGGTGCAAAGGCGACATGGGATCATCATTTGGGAGCAGAGGTCTGGAGTCCATGACCAGGAGGAAGTAGGGACCGATGATGAGCTTGGAGCTCCCAGGTGGCCGCCACCAGAGGTCATTTCTCCGGAAGCCCCTGGGATGCCAATAGCAGGAACTCCTCCTCCCCACACCACTCCTGGGCCAGCCCTCCACTGGGACTCAGCCCTACGTGGGTGGGACCTGGGCTGGGAGCTTGTTTCTGCACAGCGTTTGTCCATGGGCAGTGTTGCGTGGGCTCTGCAGTTTGCTTAAGATGTACTGGATAAGGAAGGCCCAGCACGCAGCAGCACGAGGCCTGGCCCTGGCCGAGGAATGGGTGCCAGTTCCTGGGTGGATCCTGCTGTGGCCTTGGGGGAGGGGGGCTGGGGGAGAGAGGCCCCAGGGAAGTGAGCATTTGTGTGGGGAGGGAGGTGACACACTGGATTCATTCAGCTCTGTTTGTTGAAGTTATCTTGGAACACCCATCTCTAGGCATTGCCAAGGGATTTGGGGGGATCAGTGGGTGTGAATGGCCAGGTTAAGTCTCCTGGGGACCTGCAGGGAGCACAAAGGATCACAGCCCCCACTGTGCTCAGGGGTGCGTTCTCCTGCAGAGACCTGGGCCAGAGAGTCCCAATAGCACCTGCTAGAGGTCACCTGTGCAGAAGCTCTGACAGAAGGGAGCCTGTCCTGGTGGGTGCAGGGCCCTGGTGGGGGTGGGGAGTACTGAGGTCAGGCCCTGGACTGTGGGGCATCCAGGCCTATATGACCCTGAACTTCCCAGGAGGCACTGAAGGGTCCCCTGGGCTGGCAGGCTTTGGCCCCTGCCTCTTCCCTGCTGGGACAGCTGCGTGGGGGGTCTCAGGAGACCTGGTGCTGGCAGGCTTTGCTGCAGCAGCCCGGCTGAGCTGTGGGATGTCTGTGTCCCCAGGTTCCTGGCCTGGTTTGACTTTCCCTGTTGGTTTAGTCATTTGTTCCAGAAGCGTCCGCTGGGTATCGCTGAGTGCGGGGCTCCAAGCATCCTTGCTGTGTCCTGGTGGCTCTCTGCACAGCTGTGGAAGGGCGGCCTGGCCTTGGGGCTGCAAGGCTGAGTGTGGGACTCTGCTCCCAGCCCAGTTTCTCTGCCTTACCTCCCTGTTGCCGCCCTGGGCCCTGCTCTGTTTGCGGCCCATGTGAAGGGGACATTGAGCTGCTGGCAGAGGGTGGCAGCTCCCAGGAGTCCTGCTGTCAGTGGCTTTGTGGAGGCTTTGCAACAACTCAGCTTTGTTCTGGGCCTAATCTGACCTGGTTCTCCAGAGCGTGACTGCTGGCGGGGGGCCTGCAAGACTCCAGGATGGGGGATGGGCAGTGGAGTGGGATGGGGTGGATGGCAGCAGGGTGAGTAAGACATCCGGGTTTTGGAGTGGCCCTGGGCCCAGGCTGCCTGCTGCCTGGCCCAGGCTGTCTGACCCCAGTCAGGAACGCACGTCACCGGGCATCCTGCAAGTGAAGCTGGCCCTGCAGCAGCCCTTTGTGTTGGGGGATAGGAGCCCCGTATGCCACTCTGGCCTGTGTGTGGGGGTGCTAGCTTCCCAAGGGCCCCTTGAAGTGCTGGGTGAGGCATGGAGGGCCAGAAAGCTTCTGTGTCACTGGCTGACTCCCCTGAAGAGTGGTGTCCCCCGGCCTCCCTGGCCTGGGATTTCAGAGGCAGGACCAAGGGGGGATGATGGGTGGGGGTCCATTGCCCTCTTCCTGGCTCCTGGGGAGGCCCTGCTCCTGGGTAGCTGAAGGGACGTGCTGTGAAGCCTAGGCTGTGGTTGGACCCCCCTTATCTCCCAAGGCTGCACCTGAACCAGGAGGCTGGTAAGGGGACCCCCTTAGCTCCCAAGGCTGTATCTAAACCAGGGGGCTGGTCACAGCAGCCATGGGAGTCCCTGATAGCTGTGTCTGGGCCCCTTGTCCCAGCTGGGCCCAGCATGTTGGGGCAGTGGCTGCCCATGCTGGAGATCGCTCCAGTGGGCACGGTTACCAGGAAGGGCTGGGCAGGGGCAAGCTGACATGCTGCCTCCGGGCTAGTCGTGATCTGCATCCTGGGGTTTTCACAGCCTTGCCATGAACTGTGCCTCCAATTTTCCACCCAGGATTGGATCCCAGCAGGAGAATAATGCTCCTGTAACCCAAGCCACTTGCAAGTGGGTTAAATCCACCCTTTGCCATTTATCAGCCTGTTAAGGACTGGGTTCATTCGGCAGGATATGGTGAGTGGCTTGCAAAACTCACTAATAAATATGTGACTTTGGCTCTATAGCCTCTGGGTCAGATGTGTGTGTTGAGGGCAGGTGTTGGGTTATTGCTCAGAGGAGATCCAGTGTAGACACTGGGGACACTGAGTGGGGGGACAACAGTGACTGTGCACCACAGTGGCCTTGTGGGGCCGAGAGGAGGAGGCAGTAGATCTTGTCGATACTGCCGTCTCGCTGCCTCTGGCGTCAGGGGCCCGAGGTGCGGCAGTGCCCCCACCTGGGGCCTGAGCCATTCTCAGCGCAGGGCCTTCCTGGTAGCTGGGGGCTGACACTTCAGCTGTCAGACCTTATATTTTTTACTTAAGGAGAGCTTTCTAGAATACAACGTGAATCTATTCCTCCTCTTATGCTTTTCTTTGGTTATTCACTACTTGTTCCAAACAACGTGAACAGGAAATTAAAGGACACATGCTCCAATCCCTCAGCCACGACGTTGCCTTTGGGCTCCCTGGGCGCCTGCCTGCACATGTACAGGCGTATACAATGTGTTTCATAGAGCCGCATAGTCCTCGCAGAAACCATATTTGAATCTACTCTTTTCACTTGAAATCAGATCTCATGCAGGGAGTCCAGAATTAGAACCATGAGGGTTCTTCAGAGTGGATCTCCCCTTATTTACTTGGCTGTCCTCCTACGGCTGCCAACATTGCCCCCCTCCCTGATGGTGTGGCTCCGTGACCCTGAATGCAGGGTTCCATGCTGAGCTGAAGATGTTAGGGCAGCCATGCTCACAGCTGGGGGACATGGGCTGGTTGGATACTGGAGATTTCCCCAGGTAATAGCTTTAATAGAATATCACCCTTGGTGACTCCGTTTTCCATCATTCCTGGGATTGCCCCTAAACCAGACAAGTGTTCTTGCCACAGCCTTTTATGAAGAAGTTTGATGAACAGAAAATGCCATTTGTCCTGATTATCAGTCTGCTTAGAGCCACTGAGAAGTCTCAGGGTTTACTTGTTGTTTAAAAGATGAGCCCCAGATTCATTTGTTGAAGCTCCCAGGGTGATGTGGGGGCTTTGGGAGCATTAGGTTTAGATAAAGCCATGAGGGTGAGACCCCATAGTGGGATGAGCATCCTTGTCAGGAGAGGAAGAGGCCAGAGTTCTGCCCCTACTCGACACGTGAGGAGGAGAAAGAGAGAAAGACGTCAGCCCCTTGCTTACAGTCCTCGATTCCCCTCGCTGACGGCTGTGGGATTCTGTGACCCTGGGAGGCGCCTGCCTCCTGGGCCCAGGCTGAAGGCCCTCGTCCGGGAGTTGGGCTGGTTGCCCCGGGTGACTAGCTACCTCTTCTGCTGCATGGTTGCCTGAGCAGCTATTTCTCCTGGTCCCCAGGCTCCACAGGGTGGTGGGCCATGCTGTGTGCCTGGCTGGCTGCTGTTTTGCTTCTCTCGCAGCCCCTTTTGTCCACCCTCCTGGGGCCCCTGCACCCCTCGTCCCTGACCCCTGCCACCCTCTGCTGTATTGTGTTACAACCTGACAACCCTCTAAAGGTTGAGTGAAACATGTCTACCTCTTGGGCAACTTGGGGGCCCTTAAGCAGCGGGGCTTAGTGCCAGTGAGGCCTTCCTCTGCATTTTGGGGCATCTTCCCACTACTCCTTTTTGCTGTAGTCAATGCTTTCTGCTTGCTAACCATTCTCCATATTATCTGTGACGTTCCCCCTGGTCCGCTGGCCTTTGTTAATCTGCTCATCTTTCTCGCGTGTGTAGTGGGGTCTAACCAGGAAACCACTTTCAGATTTAGAATAGAATGACTCAGATGGAGGGAATTTGTAGTACAGATTGTCAGAATAGTGGAAAAGCCAAATCAGGAACTGGGAGGCATCAGGGGCAGATCATGTTGTGTGGTGTTTGTACAATTCTGTAAAGGGATGAAGGTGATTCTTTTATTTAGATTGAGAAAAGAAAGAACAACAAATTATACATTTTAAACAGCTGGCAAATACCATAAGCATCATAACATCCAGAAAAATACTGGTGTTTTTTATCAGTCAACTACTTGTCCAATCTCCAAAGTAATTTTTGCCTTACACTTATTTTGACTCCATACTCTGGTTAAGTTTTTCATATGATGACTTTGTGGTATCATTTTCTTTTGGGAGAATAGAAACTTCATCTTCCTGGTTAATTAAAATATACTTTTTACTCTTGATAGTTGGGATGCATAAAAAGATAGGACTTCACAAAGAGGCGCTGCTACACTTTTTGCTCTCCAAAAACAAGAATTCTGATAAATTCTATTTTATGTGATTCCCAAAAAGGAAGGAATAGAAAAGTATGGGGCATTTATAAAGCATGTAAAGTGCAGTCATGTCCAGACTAAAAGGACGGGTCATCACATACTATATGATATGTGATATTGCATGTGTTTCCAACCAGAGATGCTTTCTGTTTGGCCTTGACATTAGGAGAATTGAATTCCCTGCTTATAACTTTATGTCTGGTGGTTGGAAGAATTTTCCATAGACCAGCTTCTGGCTCTGTATGTTTTCAAATCTTGCTTCTCCCCCCACTGCCCACATTTTTCTTGCCTCAGGTTCTGCAAAACATGTTGATATCTTATCCCTTCAGGTTCAGCACAGCAGACAGATTTGGAACAGTAAGTGGAAGGGGCGCAGCGGACTTCTACCTGGGTGGCTAGCAACCACTGAACCGTACGGGGAAATGACCGTGGACTGTGTGAATATAACACAACTCCAGACTGAGTACCTTTCCAGTTCAACTTCTTAGCTGGAGCTCCCAAATGCCTTCTGCAGGAGAAAGTGTGATGGGCAGGAACTGAGAGTGGATACAGAGAGAGATCTTAACTGATTCTGGAGTTAAGATATTTTCCATTTTGCAAATTTTACAAAAAGTTTGACCATGCAAATGTTTGCTGGGGTCCCCCTTGGTACATTGACAGGCACGCACGTGAGCCAAGGGCCCTGAAGCTTGAGGTTCCTTAGCTTTGGGAGACAACCACAAGCAGCAGCAGGAAGCCACCCCCAGCGCCCAGATCAGGTCAGGGGGAGCATGTCGTGTTCCTGGAGTCCAGGGATCAGGGTCACCTGATAGGAGCCATGACAAACATGGGGACAAAGGTGGATGAGCTGTCAGGAGCTCAGCTACAGAAGAGATAGATGAAACCTGCTGCTGGAAAAACCTCCCGCCACAGAGGGGCCACCACCCAGTCCCCCTGCTCCTGCTTTCCAGCTCCTCGCCAGCGCCATTGGCTGACCCAGACAAAAGCCAAACCTGGAGCCCCGGAAACCTCAGCCTGCAGAGGGCAGCTGTTTACCTCTCAGAGGGAGCCTGGGAGGGCTGAGGAATGAAGGGATATACTTATGCTTCAAAGCTATCCAGTGTTTATCTGAAATCAGCATTTATGGAGGGTCTGTTTTTTATAGGGGTGGGACTCAGAGTCCAGACACCCAGCTGGTGAGCCTTCGAGAGAAGGGCTCTGGGTCAGGGCTGGTGCTCCAATGGGCTTGGCCGTTTTGGTGATGAGTAGTGGGGGAGCTGGACAGAGCAGAGCCTTCCTGACCAGTGAGCGCCATTGAGAGAGGCCAGGTCCCTTTTGGGCACACTGTTCCCTGCCTCTTTGAACAGTGCCTGGTGTGAAGCAGATGATGCTGAATAATATTCTCGAATCTGCATTTTTTAGGTGCAGAAATAGGCTCAGAGACGCTAACCATTTGCCCAAAGATGCAGTCTGTACTGTCAGGGGGTTCTCCCCGTCTGCACACAGCACTCTCGCCAGGCCTCGGCACTGCCCAGGGGCCTTCTCTTCCTGCCCTGCAGCTGGACCCCAGCCCTAACCCTGATGGGCAGAAGCCAAGGGAACTGCCCCAGAATAGCAGCTGCCTTTGCGTTGACACTTGGTAGCTGGGCAGACGGTGGGCTGGGAGAGCCCCCACTTGTCAGGGGGATGGCAGGTCAGGTTGGGAGTCAGAGATGGGGTCAGGACCCCTGGCTTCAAGGCCTGAGGCTTGCTGAAAGCATTGCTTTCTGCAGTATTTGGCTTTTTGTAGGAGCACTTTCCCAAAAGCAAAAGTCTCATCACCGTGTGGTCAAACAGGTTGAGGTCTGCTGTAATCCACAGTGCCAGCTGTGAGCCTGGAGGGAGGGGAAAGGCTGCCCTGCGCTGGGGGGCACCTATTCAGTGCATACCCAACTGGCAGCAAAGGCCAAGAGCAGAGTGTAGGAGAAGAGGGGGAGGCTTATCTCCTTATCTCAGGTCCCTCTGAAGATAAGCCTGGAATTTGACTCTTTGCTCCCACCTGAAACCCTTGACTTTGATCCGGCCCCTCACAGCCTTTGTGAGCATCTGAGCAGAGGAAGAAGGGGGTTAAGACGTGTGTCCTGGGGCCCCCCTCCATCCCAGGCTCTCAAGGCGAAGGGGCAATAAAGGGAGGTAGGTGGTGCCGCCAAGGTTGCTGGACTTCCCATGCTTTCCTGAGGGACTTTCTCATGAGTTTGATGAAAAATTTGAGCATTGAGTCTTTTCTGTAGATACGTTCTTGTCACTGTTGAAAATGGCTGTTTGTGCAGGAATTTCACAGTGCCTTTTCCTGCCCAGCTCCCTTTTGAGAAAACAGGGACTTTCTGACTGGAGGAAGGACTGTCTGGGCCTCATTATTGTTGGCACAAGAGCAGCAGGGCTCGTGTGTGTGTGCATGTGCATGTGTGCGTGCACGTGTTTGTGTGTGCATGTCTGTGTGTGTGTGTGGCAGCCGCCGTGACCATGTGTGGGGACAGTGGCTCTGTGCCTCTCTGAGAAAGGGGCGTGCATTTGTTCTAGTCATTAAAATAATGAGAAAGGACAAATGGTTGAAAGGGAAAAATACAAGGCCTTCCGACCGACTGTATCCTTCTGCCTCCTATCCAGGCTCCTTAGATTGTGAGCACAGGGGAACCCCAGGGGACAGGCACCCGGGCTCCTAGTCGGGTGGGCCAGCAAGGCCAGTCTGCAAGGCCGCTGTGCCAAGGGAGCTGCATCTGGCAGGGGCAGGGGTGGAGTTTACCCCAAATAGTTTTTGCCGCCTGGAGGTGGGCTCTGCCACAGGCTGTGCCCGCGGCTCCATGCCCCGGATGCTGGCTGCATAAGGAAAGTGCCTCCCAGGGCCCCCTCCGCATGCCCAGGATGGCCCTCTGTCGCTGAAGCACCAGCAGCCCCGCCTCTCTGGCTGCTCCTTTCCTCTGCGTGTTCCTTGTTCGGGGCCCTGGCCAACAGCAAGGCCCCACCAACTTCCTTCTACTGTCTTTTGACTCATCTAATTTCAAGCATGTTTTTAATCTCACGGCCTTGACATATTCAACTTTACTGGTGTTTGTCACTGGCCTGGACTTCACGAACATTTACAAAACGGCCTTTGCTGTGGCCTAGGAGTTTCTGGGGCAGCCAGGGCTGGGAGAGCACTGCGATTCTGAGCATCCCAAGCTGTATGTTCTCTGGATCTGGGAAACTGCCCTGCTATTTCCGCCACCTGGGGGGCCTGGGATGGGGGGTGATTGACTTCCGTTAATTGGGACGGAGTTAAGTGGAACTCCTGGCAGCCTTTCCTGGGGTAGCAGTGCCCCCACTGAAACATACCAGGTGCCTTAGTTGTAACTTACGTTTTGTTAAAATGCATCAGCATAGGGCAGCCAAACTTTGTTAATTCCTAATTATAGATCTCTGGGTCCTGGCTGGCATCTGTGGCTGGTGAATAATAATAATCAATAATAATAATAATAAATGGGCAAATAATGGGAATATTACCACTATTGCGTGTTTGTTTTGTGCCGTGCGCTGCGCTAAGTGCCAAAATGTGTGACCTCGTTTAATCTCAGTCACATATGAGCAGGCGCCACCCTGTCCTCACCCCACAGGTGCGAAGCTGAGACTCAGAAAGGGGAGGTCATTTCCCGGGGCTGCAGCTGGGAGTCTGGATTCGAACCCTGTTCAGCCCGACCCAGGCTTTGGCCTCTGAGCACTCAAGTAATTCGGTCTGGGATGGCGCCAGACAGCTGGATTTCAAACCATCTCCTCCCTTCCCGAATATGTTTTATTTTAAAATCACATAAAAATAACTCAGTTCTCAACTGGAACGACCGAGCGTTTCGATGTCTGGGAGGTTTTCCGGCTACCTTTTTTCTGGACTCAGACTCGGTAACTAGGTCGGAGGAACCAGACTTTGGGGCTCCTGGCCTGGGGTCCCCCCAGGCCGTGGGGGCGGCACTGCGGGAGCTTGTTGGGGAGCCTCCCACCGGGCCACCTCCCTCCTCAGAAACAGCAAGCCTGGCATCTCTGTGCCAGGGACGGCCTGTTTTGAGAAGTAGGAAAAATAAACAGTGTAAATAAAATAACTCTAGCCGAGAAATCTGGGACAGAGCTCTTTTCTTCGTTACCGTCCCTCCACCCCACCCGCCTTTGGGGAGAAGTGAGCCCAGAACAGTCTTTGGGGACCAGAGCCTGAGGACAGGGGGTGGGTGTGAACTTGAACGGATCCTCCTCATTTTCCCCTTCGCCCTGGGGCACGGGTGGGTGTCCGGTGGGCCCAGGGGGAGTCGCTTCCAGAAGTGACTCAGTCCTCAGGAATGCGTTCCCGGTCCTCGGTGCCTCACCCCACGCTCTTTCCCTCTTGGGGACTTGTGGGATTTACCGGCTCAGCTGTGGCTCACTGGTGCCACTCTCAGCCCAGCAGCTGGGCCTCTAAGTAGCTTCCAGTGTGCGTGTGTGTATTTGGGGAGGGGTCAGGCGATGACAGGTCACATCGTTTGCAGGGCTGCGCCCCGTGTGTGGAGGGGGTCCCAGCCAGCGTGGAGGCGAGGCGGGCTGGCGCCGGGCTGCCCAGACTGACTCCTCTGCCCCCTCAGCAGCCTCGGGATCAGTGCCAGCCTCCCACCCCTCCCCTCCTGGCGCTGGGCCGCCCACCGGAGCCACTTGGGGCCCACCCTCTCCTGGTCTTAAGGGGCCTGTCAGTTCTGGGAGCCAGATGCCACAGGGTGAGGCCGAGGTCCAGCCTCTCTGTCCAGCAGGGCTGGCCCGGAATCCCTGGACCTCTGCGGCAGGCTGGTTTCACTGCTCAGCAGGTGAGCAGACACTTCATCAGAGGCAGGCACTCCCCGCTCTGCCGTGTGAGGTCACCGTACTAGCCAGGGTTCTCCAGAGAAACAGAGCCAGTGGGACAGAGGGGGATTCATCCTGAGGAATCAGCTTATGTAATTATGAGGCTGAGGAATCCTGCTGGCCACCGTCGGGGTGCCGGAGCCCGGGAGCCGGTGCTGAGGCTCAGTCCACGTCCAGAGCCTAAGAGCTGGGAGCCGACGGTGCGAATCCCAGTCCTGGGAGAGCCGATGTTCCAGCCGGGCAGGGCGGGTCCTCGCTCCCGCACCCAGTGATGCGGTCAGGTTGACAGATGGCCAGCCATCGTGGTCACCAGCATGGCTGGGGCGGGGCTGGTGGCTCTGTAGCGAATCTGACTTCCGAGCCTCACTTCTCTCCTCTGAAGCGGGGGCGATGGCATCTGCCTTGTTGACTTGTCAGGTCGGGTGGATGGATTGGGCATAAAGCTCGCGGCTGTTGTGGAGACTCGGTGAGGGGCGTGGCTGTGACTGCACAGCCCCCACCGGCCCCTCAGGGCTCAGCGTGGCCCGCCCTGTCTCCTTGCCACCCAGCCAGCCACTCCTCGGGCGGAGCTCATGCCACACACATCCCTTGCAGTATTGTTCACATGGTGGGTGGGTTCAACTAATTTGGGGACCATCTTGGGGTCCTCCCTGGCCTGGAAAGAAGCCAGGCCTGGTAGCAGGTATCTGTCAATACCAGACCCTCAAGGATGGACTGTGCCCCTTCTGTTGTCATTGCCAAGTCCAGTATAGGAGGCTGCCTGTGTCCCCCAAGGGCTGGATGTGAAGCCAGGTCTGTAAGTCCCCAGCTTGGGATCTGGAACCTTTAGAAGCAGCACTGATGACATTTGCTCCCCGCTGGTCTTAGCGGAGGAGTGGGTTTGTGGAGTGAGTGACTGTTACAGGGGCATCTCTGGAGGACTACAGGAAAGGAGCTGACATCTCTGACCGAGCACTCTGGGTGGGTATTAGAAGTCGGAGGCTGCAGGCAGGTGTCTGCAGGAAGGCCTTTGCTCGCCAACTTGGGGTAGCCCTGCAGTTCTTCAAGGGATGGCCTGGTTGCCCAGGCAGCTCCACCCAGAGCACCGTGATCTGGCAGCGACTGGTGGCCACTTGCAGCTCCCGTGGCTACCCATCCTGCCAGCCTCTTGGGTTTGCTTGGCTTAGCACATCGGCAAATCTCCTCAAGTTGGGACGTGTCTGCCATAAGCCACTCCGAGGAGCACGTGCTGGGCCAAGGGGTGTGTGCAGGGAGGGAGCCCGTGTAGCACGAGGCTGAGTTAGTCCAGGACTCTTCTTATTCCCTCTTGGAGACTGGGGGAGAGAACAGCTCGCACTCCTGCCTTCCAAATCCGGCCTGCTCTGCCCAGCCCCAGGAACAAAGGGGATTGGGTCAGGGATGCCAGTGCAGGGCAACCCTGATTCACTAGACAGGTGGACGTGGTTATGCCAGGGGGCTGGCTGGAGCTTGACTTCATGCCAGGACCTCTCTCCATCCCAAAGAGTCATTCATGGTGGTGTGGCACACTTGAGCCAAGCCCAGATTTTGGAGTTTGATGGACTTGAGTTTATTCTGGGCTCAAGTCCTGGTAGCTCTGTGATCTCAGGCAAATTACACAACCCCACTGGGATTCAGCTCCTTTATCTGCAAAGTGGTGTTACTACCATGAGGTTAGGTGGAAAATGTGTGTATAGGGTTTGACCCAGTGCACAGCCAGCAGCCAGTGGCCAGCAGCCAGATGCCAGTAGCTATCACTGCAGGTGTTACTAGGTGTGACCTGGGAGGATGAGGGCCTCTGGCCCCACAGGGACTGGTTTCTGGTTCTGGAGCCCCTGGAAAGAGCTGAAGTGAGGGTATTAGGCATCCCCCAGCAGCCTTGTGTGACCTTCGCCCTCTGCCTTTGTCTTTAGGAGTCACCCGGACCTCCAGTAGCCGTCTCCGGAGGCTTGGCGACCTTCCTGGCCCAGGTAAGTGACTTGGTCATCCTTGGCCCCTTGCTCTTCTGGTCCAGGCCCTGGATCCCACTGGCCTTCTCAGGTGAGGGGGCCATTTCCCTGTTGTCCAGGGAGACACTGCCTTTGACGGCTCCAGCGCAGGGGACTTTCTGGCCTGCTGCCCACAGCTCTGCCAGAGGCGAGCCTCGGTGGTGGGAAACCCCCCTCTCCAGGGGTGGGCACCCGGCAAAGGAGAGGGCCTGGGAGTGCCAGACAAAGGGGAGTGGGCAGGGCGGTGCTGCAGGGTGGCCCCGGTTGAGGTGCTCACGAGGAGGGTGCCCTGGGGCGGCTCTGCACCCATTCAGTCCATGATCCACATCGCCAGCTCCCTGAGGCCCTGCTCAGGGAGGTGCTTCTGTGACAGCACATTTGGCACATGTTGTCAAGTAGGTGGGTCCCAGAGGTTGTCTGGAGATGGTCTTACTGCTCTTCTGTGGGTGCTTGTCTGGTAGCCGCTTTTTCAAGGACACTGGGGCCCAGAGACGAAGGGGCTCGACGATCCTAGAGCCCACATCCCACCTTCTAGACTGGCCTGTCCAGGAGAACTTCCTGTGACAGTGGAAATGTCCCACGTCTGCTCTGTCCAGTACGGTGGGCCCTAGTCACACGTGCCTGTTAATCGCCTCGTGTATACATTGTTTGGTTTATTTTATTCATTCATTTGCACAGAATTATGTAATTTATTTAAAATTAATTTCTACTTACTATCTACATGTGGGCAGTAGCTATGAAATGAGAGAGTTCTAGATCATGCTGGCTACCTAGGAATCCTGAATTCTGTACCCAAATGTTCCTGTGCCTACTTGTGGGGCCATTAAATCTCTCCTCATGTGTGTCTCCAGAGGTGTCACCCACCAGGGGCTGGGCACCCTCGGGGTCCATGGGGTGGCCGAAGGGTGTTTCTGTGCAGGGAGTGGGACTTGCAGTAGGGGTGATGGGAGATGGCGTGTGGATGTGCAGGTTGTGATGTCCACATGAGTGTGGACGAGGCCCCTTGTGGTGCAGGACGGGCTGGGTATGGGAAAGAAGGGTGGCGCCTGGCTGGAGGCCTGCAGGGTGGCGGAATGATTCACATCTGTGGTTAAGCAGAGCTCCACCCCCACAGCCAAGCAGGCTGCTAACCACTGGACTGCCCAGCTGCCGCTGTGGTTCTGGGGGACGGTCCTGGGGCCCCCTGCCTCTGCAGCTGGCCTGCTGCTCCATCTCCCTCCCTTTCTGCAGTTGGGCTGGGTCTAGGGGCTTTGCCCTGTGCCTTCTTGGACAGAGGCCCCTTTGCTTGGGGGTGAGGTCTCAGGAGGTTGGTGCCCTGGACTGCGTGGACATAGCCTCTCCTGGCCAATGCTTCCCTGAGCTCAGACAGGCCAGTTCTGTGCCGTCAGCACTTGGCAGCTGTGACCATGGCTCAACTTGGAAACCTAAGGCATAATTTGCCAAAGCCCAAAGCTGCAAGCTGGTGTTCTGGGTTTTGCATGAGATGGCCTGCTGACACACGAAATCCTCTCCCTGCGGGTCTCTGTGGGCTCTGGCCTGAGATGCCCTTTCCTTGGCTTCCTGGCTCCAGCTCTTATCCCTGGCTCTGTGCGGCTCGGCCCAGGCAGGGTTCTTTCCTGGACCCAGCCTCTCAGGCCCCATTCCCTCTGACCCTTGCAGAGTCGTCCTCTGGAACTGCCACTCCCCACCCTTGCTGGACCGCCTCGTCCCACACTCTTCTGCCTCATCTCCTGTGTCTACAACCCTGCGCCTCTCCCCCCTGACAGAGGCAATGGGGCCACGTCGCAGGCCCTCTCCTCCTTGGGTTTAGGTTCTTCATGCTGGTCCTCATTTGAGCTTAGGACTGGTCATGCCGGGCACATCTGTGCTGTGTGCTGGGCATCTGCAAGCAGAATGCATCTTGTCCTGTGCAGCCTCGTTGTGCGTCCAAAGGGAGTCGGCTGCTGTCTTTGCTTTTACATGCAATGTGGTGGTTTTGAGATCTATCTACGTAGGGCCACATAGCTTAGCTCATGTATCCTGACGACAGGCAAGGTCACCCGTGTGGAGGCCGAATCATCTACCCCTTGGCCTGCTGCTGCAGGACCATGGAAGGCTTCCTCTGTTGTGAGCATCCTCATGTGTCCTGTTCACACGCATGTTTCCCTAGGCAGGCCGCCTGGGTTCTGGGGGTGCCTATGCTCAGCCCTCCCAAGTGACCTTCTGGTTTGTTCCCACACTTGCCCACTTTCGCAGACCCCTGTCTCTGGCCGACCTTTGCCTGGGTCCCAAGTGCTTCCTTACTGCCTGCAGCCCAGCCCGACCCAGCCTGCTGGTCCTCCCAGCTGGGATCCCTGGAGCCTTCTCCTTCTGCCCTGACATCTAGGTATCCCGCTTCATACCTCAAACTGATAGCCTCATCCCCAGCCCAGCCTCATCCCTTCTGTAGTGGGTTGACCAATGTCCCCCCAAATTCATGCTTGTCCAGAAGCCCAGAAGGTGGCCTGACTTGGAAATAGGCCTTTTACCGCCATGATTGGTTAAGGGCCTCGAGATGCAGACTTACTGGAGTAGGGTGGGCCCTAAACCCAGTGGTGGGGTCCTTACAAGAAGAGGCGAGACAGGGACACACAGGGAGAGGCTACGGGGAGATGGAGCAGACATTGAGTGACACCCCGAGCCCCTGAGCACTGGCAGTGACCTGAGGCTGGAAGGGGCCAGGAGGGATTTTCCCCTGAGCTTCTGAAGGGACCACGGCCCTGCTGACACTGGACTTCTGCCTGGAGAATCGTGGGAGAATGTGTTTCCCTGTCACAGCCGCCCATGTCACACAGCGTGTGGTGAGTTGTGACCGCAGCCCCAGGATGCACTTCCCACCTGGTTGTTGTGGGCCGGTAACCCTCCAGCCACAGAAGAGTCTCCCTAAAATGCTGCTTATCGAGGATGAGTCTCTGCCCTTATGGGGTCACCTGACTAGGGTCCAGCATGAGCCTGGCTGGCTTTCCCGCAGCTCCTGCTGCACCCCACTTCTCTCTGTCCCGCTCGTGCACCCCTTAGGGAAGGCTTCCCTGCTCTAGGCCCAGCCGGGGCCCCGCCCAACAAGTTCTCAGCCCGATGTGGACACTCAGCGGTACTTATTTTCTAACCGTCAACGTTGACAGTAAGCACCGGAAGGGTGGGGCCTGTTGAGCTGGTTCCCCACTATTTCTCCAGGGCACTGCAGCAAGCCGCCTGGCACAGAATAGCTGCTCAGTAAATGTGTTGAATGGCTGTGTGGGCTGAAGGGAGGGCATGGGCCTCTGTGGCAGGAGCTGGTTGAGGAAGGGACCACTAGGTCTCTGCTGCCTCCCGACCGTGCTCCTGAGCTCCCATGGGCGTGCCTAGCTTGGCACTTCCTCTCCCACCCCATGACCCTGCTTCCCTTTGCTCCTCATGCATCTCAGCCTTGCCATTTACCCGCATTCTCCAGCAAGGAGTCTCAGTGTCATCGGTGTCCTCTGCCTCCGCAGCACCCCCAGGTCAGCAGGCTCCCAGGATCTTGTCAACTCACCTTTCCCCCAGATGGCCCTTGTCAGAGCTGCCCCTGGTGCCTCTCCTCATCCCCCCCCCCCACCGGGGGCTCCTCCCTGACCAGCTGACATCCAGTGGGCATTTACTGAGACCTGTGTGTGTGCCAGGATCTGGGCCACAGGCTGCAGCCTCATGATCATTCACAGCAGACCCGGCCGTGGTCTTGGTTCCCTCCACCCTGCAGTGGGAACTGCAAACCCAAGGGCAATGGTCGTCATGCGCCCCAGCCTGGCCCAGGCCTCCCTGCTGCTCCTGGCACTCTGGCCTCAGAGGGTCACAGCCCCAGAGCCCTTCCTCACCTTTGAAGGCAGCTGTGACCCGGCCTGTAAGCCTCCTTTCTCAGGTCAGCCTCGGGGATTTCTGCGTCCTCCCCACCCAGAGGCCTGTGGGCTCTTAGGGCACAGAGAAGGCAGGCAGTAAATGCTGCTGAATTGGAGCTTGATAGGAGAAGCTTAGGGGAATCGACCAAAGCACGTAGAAATACCTGCCTTCTTTTGCCTTGGCCGAAGAGTAACTTTCCTCCCTGTTTGCCTTCCGGGGAAGAAATTTGTGGAGAACGAGCATCTCCAGGAAGGAGGAAAGGGGAAAGCAAGACGCATCTGCCAGGGCAGCTGGCAGGCGCGCGTGGCTGCCCACCTGCTGATTGCTGAACACACTGAGCGCCCAGCTCCCCGGCACCTCCGCGTGCGCTCAGCGGCTGCCCCGACATGGTGAATGTGGCAGATACAGAACACGTGCATCATGGCAGAAAGTTCTTCTGGGCGGTGCTGGCCTGGGTAATCTACACACTGGGTCCTCAAATTCATTGTTCATCCAGCAAGGACGTAATTGGGCCCCCACAGAGCAGGCAGAATGGGGGGCTCCCAGCGGGAAGTGAAAGGTACCGGGTTTTCAGGGCATTTCAGTATTCTGGGGGGGAAATTCAAACCCTGGGGCCCCGGGGAAGACTCCACCAAGGACCTGGGCCTTCTTGCTCTGCACAGGCATCTGGGGGCCTCTGCGTGGAATGAAGCGCCAGCTCCTGGCTCCGGCCGGGCTGCAGCCTGGGACGGACGGCTGAGCGTGAGGGCCGTTAGCGGTGGACTTTGGCCCGGCCTGGGCTGCTTCTCTCCATTGTCTTGGTTTTCTTCCACGCTGACCTGGAAGAACTCCCAAAGCAACAGGCCAGCCCAGGCTGTTAGCACCGGTAAACCCTTCAACAGTCCCAAGGGCAGGGAGTCGCTGGACTGTATTTATTTAGGAACAGTCAAAACTTGAGGCACAATAAAAGTGGAGAGAAGATTCCAGAGAGGAACGCAACCGGCCCCAGGCCCGGAATCTGTCTTGCTCTGGGAGGCTGCAGGCGGCCAGACTGGGGCTGGTCCTGGAGGGTCTCGGCTGGCTGCCCATCTGCTGGCAGGTACAGTAGCAGTGGCTGCAGGAGGGTCAGCCGGAGGGGGTCATGGATGCAGCTCTTTATTTTTAGCTCAGGGAAGCAGACATCAGTGGCTGAGTCTGGGGATGAGCAGGAAATAAATGGAAAAGCCATTTTTAGGGTGAGAGGTGCAGCTCAGAGCTCGTTAGGGAGGTTTCACAGGTGCCCGCGTGAGAAGAGGGGCAGGGAGAGGTGGTGGGAAGCCAAGCCCAGAGCCACGGAGAGGGTCCTTTCAGCCCGATTCCTCTTCCCCCAGGTCCTCAGAGGCTCTGCCAGAGCACGCAGTGGGGGCAAGGCTGCGTCCATCTGTCAGCCTTCCTGAGGCCCCTGCCGCCAAGTCAGAGTCCCCCGGAATGCCTGCTCCCTGTCTTGTTCCCTTTCTGCATGCCTGGGCCAGCCTGGGCCCCTGGCCTGGTGGCAGGAGGCCAGGGCACCCTGGGACCAGTCTCCTCTTACTTTTAAGACGCAGATGCATATTTGAGGGAGGGGACACCGCTGTGCCTTTAAAGTCAAAGCCTGGCCACTTCCTCCTTGCCCTGCACAGAGCTTGTCACTGGCGATGGTGACATGGAGAGGAGGAGGCCGTGTGCAGGCCATGGGTACAGGTCTGTGAGGAGGAAGGGCAGAGGCACCGCCTTGAGAACTGTCTGGAAGGGGCTGCTGAGCAGCAGTGCGCAGCCGGGATGGGGGCAGGCTGGGGGGCCGGGAGCTAGGGCTTGCTGGCTGGCACAGCATTTCCCAGAGCTGTGGTGGGGGGAGCGGGGAATCCTGCCTTCGATGGACAGTGTGCATTGCCCTGGTGTGGGGCATGCTGAGTTGAAGGAAACCAGCCACCTCACTGGGATGGCTCGCTGCGCTGCTATGCTGATGTGCCCAGTGAATCTGAGACAAAGGTAAGGTTTCCTTAGCCGTGGAGCCCTGTTAGGTTCTGGAGGGCAAGCCACACGGGGACTCACTGTGGGGTGTGGGTCTGGCCTGCCCCGGCAAGTCGCCCCCTGAGTGGGGAGTGCTGGCGACGAGGTGGGGCTCCACGAGCAGTGGAGGCCTGGCTGTCCCCTCCCTCCACTGCCTGGCTCCCCCCACCCCGGCGCCTGGCCGCTCAGCCGGCCCATGACTAACTCAGGCCTCCTCAGAGCCAGTCAGGGCTGCCAGGTTTTCGGTTTCAGATTATTCTCTGCTTGGGCCAGAATGCTTGGATTCGTAGGCATGGTGGGGGAACGGACCCCGCGCCAAACTGCTAGGGAAGGTGGGGGGCGGCTGAGGGTCTAAGCTGTGCTCAGCAGATGCACTGGCCGCAGCAGTGACATGCACAGCCTGGGAAGGCGGCACCTGCAGGAGGTGCCCACCTGGCCCCCCTGCATTTCCACCAGCTGGCCTGAGCCTGCCCACTGCAGCCGGAGAGGGTGCTGGGGTCCCACGTGGCTTTAAAGGGGTTTCTTCTTTATACCTTTTCTGTAGTTTCTAAATGAAATAAAATGAATATATATTAACATTTATAATCAGAAAAACCAGTAAGAATTTTTTTTTTAATTTGAAAGGATATTAAACAAATCAAAAGCCTCCATGATTCCCATTGTTCTAACTCAGCAATCATTAGCGGTCGGCTGACTGTGATGTTTTAGGATGAACCATCATTACCAGTGAGCGTTATGCAGTGAATGTTAGCTCTTCAGTCTGTGGTGTCTGTGTGAGTGTCCTGGTGCTGCCGTAACAAATTTCTACAGACTGGGGAGGCTTACAACAACCGAGATTTATTTGCTCACAGTTCTGGAGGCCAGAAGTCTGCGATCGTGGTGTCGGCAGGGCTGTGCTCTCCCCAAAGGATCCAGAGAGAATCTATTCCTTGCCTCTGGCAGCTTCCAGGGGCTGCCAGCAATCCTTGGCTTGTGGCTGCATCACCCCAGTCTTTAGGGGCAGCATCTTCCCATCCCCTTCTCTGTGTGCATGTCGCATCTGCCTGTCTCTTCTGAGAGGACGTGATGGCATTTGGGGCACCCCATAATCTAGGGTAGTTGCTCTATCTCAAGATCCTTCACTTAATCTCCCATCTATATTAACTCTCCACATAAGGTCCCATTTACAGGTTCCAGGGATTAGGATATACCTTTGGGGGCCATTATTCAGCCTGCTACCATGCCTGAAAGTCCCTGGGACTCCCTTTGGTTGAGACACTGTCCCCACTTTTCTTCACCATGCAGAGCCACCTTTGGGGCATCCCTCTAGGCTCTACTGGGAGTGGAGGAGAGGTGGTTGTTATTTGGTGTCTCCCAGAAGGCTGGAAATTGCCCCTGACCCTAGAAGATGCACTTGCTACCTGGGAAACTGTATTTGGGGTCCTGTCCTGGGCAGGAGGGGATGGAGACTTTGACCATGCCATCCAGCAGAGAGCTGTGCACGGGCCTCTGTGGCAACATGTATCTCACGTGGTAGCATGGGACCACAAACTCAGGGGCCACTGGGGGCCCAACAAATAATGAAAATAAATACGGGGGCTGTGAGGACCAGAGTAAACTGGAAAATGCAGTTTCATGTAAAGGGGGCAGTGGCCTCCAGACCAACCCCACGTGGCTGGGTTGGAAGGCTCACCCTGTGTGACCACAGGCCTTTCCTTTTCCAAGAGAAGTGGAAAATCTGGGGTTCTTAGCGGAATAGCCTGAGTGTTCAACGTTGGCATGAACACACATTTTCTTTAAACGGGGCCAGGCAGGCAGAACCCATTTCATCATCTCAGCTTGAGGAACTCCGATTTCAGCCCTTGAGTAGAAAGAAGCTCAAAGAGCAGAGGGATGCCCTCCAGTCCCGGGCTGCCAGCCCAGGCCCTCTAGCCCTGCCTCTGGCCTGGTGCTGGCTGGGGCCCCGTGGGTTACGGGGTGAGCAGCCTCCAGAAACCCCAGGGGGAGGCAGGAAACAGCCCCGAACCCGGAGCCCCGTGGGCCCCATGTCCCCTCCCAGAGAAGCGCCGAGTCCAGGGGAACCAGTGGTAAGGAGCCGGGGCTCCCTCCCTGGGGACAGCTGGGGACTCACTGACTCATGAGTGTGGGGTAGTAATCTTCCAGGAAGCCTCCATCCCGCTCTCCCTCTCGGTTTGGGTGGGGACGGCCAGCTGCCTCTGCCGCCACAGGCTGTCGGGACGCCGGGCGTCTGCAGGGGTGACTTTGCCGGTTCGTCCGGGCAGGTGCTCCTCGGCTGCCTGTCCCCCTTCCAGCCAGGTTGGGGCCGGGGAGCAGGGCTGGGTGCTGGAGGCAGGCAAGGCAGGACCAGGCTTTGCAGACTCTCAAGCCAAAGGAAACTAGCATCGCGGCCGGGGGAAAATGAAAGACTTTGGAAGTCGCCAGGAATTTGACTCTGAGCTGGTTTCCAAGAGGCTAAGTTAAGCGTCTCCAAGTGGATATTACAAAGGAGCAGCCAGCCGGCAGAGGGGCTGGAGGGGGTGGAGAGAAGGCGCCGGAAGCCGCACGCCGCACCTCTGAAGCCACCGCGCACAAAGCCCAGACGGCCTGGGCGCCGGAGGACCAGGCCACGCGCGCCCCCTTGGCCTCTTTTTCCTTCTCTCTGGCTCCCCTTTCCCTCCCGATTCAAAAAGACGATGCTGCTTCAGCTTGGAGCACAAACATATGATCAGCACATGGAAATGTGGTAATTTGGATGCATTCGTGATTGCAACAGATTGAAGAAATTAGACCAGACAAAGAGTGTTTTTGGAGGAGGAGGAAGAGGCAGAGAGGGAGGGCGTCGGGGGTGAGAAAGGGGAGGACGCCTCTGGAGAGGGGGTCGCCAGACTCCCGCCTGCTGCTAAATATCCCGTAGTGATGGAGAGAGACCGGATCACAGGTAGGCCCCCTCCCACTGCTGCCCCCCAACTTAGGCTGTGTTTGTGCCTTGGGAAGTGAGCGGCCAGAGGTCACTTTTACTCATCCTTGTGGACGTACTTCTTTTCCTTTTGACTGTTCTGAGGTGGTGGGACGTAGCGTTCCGAAGCTGGGCTTCTTGAAGTCTGGCTTTTATGCAAACTCTGCCCTCCTGCCCCAACTCTTCCTCTTGCTGTTTGCTGTCCGTTCCCAGTGTACCACTTCTGCATCTTAGGACAACTGTGAATGCTGAGCCTGTTGGCACTGGACACCAGGAAAGGGGGGGACCGTGTCCCGTGCGCGGGTCAGCGGCGGCCCTGGGGATGCTAGTTGGTGGTTTGTTTGTTTGCCGTGTGGTTTGTTTCCTCGTTGCCTTCATCTCCTCGCTGGAACAGCATTTTGGTGCCTTCCCGGGAGTTGATTACAGGGCTGGGAGCTCCTGGTGCTCAGATGAGACATGCAAACGCGTGTGTGCGTGCATGTGTGTGCACACACAGCAGAGAGAGCTTGTCCTGTTCTGCCTGCAGCTTGGGAGATTAACTGGGGCGAATCCCAATTGGGGGTGGGGGTCATTTGGGCCCTGTACTCACCTAGAAGCCCTGCAACCTGGAGGGCGTACTGAGGACCATCCGTGGTTACCAAGGGCTGTTTTAGGACAGAAAGGTGAGCAGATGCAGGCTCTGCTCAGATTCTGGAGCAGAATCACAGTTTAATTCATCTGGCTGTCACGTCAGGGAAGGCATGATGGCAGACACTGGGTCTGGGGCTGGAGGGGCCTTACTACTCTCTGGATCAGTCCACACCCCCTGTGGGGTCCAGCTTCTCAGAGACATTCCAGGGGGCCATTCATGTTGGCAGCCCCGGGAGTGGGCACAGGGCTGCGGGCTGGGCGAGATTCAGCAAAAGAGGAGGAAGGAGGTGCCCTGAAGCCATCCCAGCTGAAGACCCACTTCCCCAGGACAGACTGCCTCTGTCCCTTCAGCTGGGCATGGCCCACTGTGTCCAGGCCAGCGTCTGACGTCGCCTGAGTCATCCCTGTTCAGTGTGGTGCGGGCCACGGACGGCGCGCCCCACATGCCAGGTGCGGGGTTACTGCAGGTCTCAGGCACCCTAGGGCATCAGTCTCTGGGCTTCAAGTGTCCTGAGTGGACCCCAGGGCCTTAGTGAGTCTAAGAATGTCACCCCACAGGTACCATTGGCCCTGGTCTGTTGTTTGCCATTGTGTGTGCTGTGGGGGTGGGGAGCCCCAAGAGACCAGAGAGGAGGAAGGCCGTCTCAGGAGGGAGGCCTTGCTGCTCCAGGGGCCGGTCAGATCCTGGTGTGACAGCCACCAGGAGGGGAGCTGCTGGGCATGGGCCTGTGTGTGTACTCGTGTGCCACTGGGCACGCACCAATGCACCCAGCAGACTGGCCACAGGAGCCTGGTGGGAGGCAAGGCCGCCTGTGCTTGGGCTCAGTGGCCCAGATCCTCTGCAGGTAGATGGGTGCAGTCGGCAAGCCCTGTTCTCAGGCTGGCAGGGGCTGTAGGTCAGGGGGCGCTGAGCAGGCCTGTGTGGGGCCTGTGGGGACGAGGCCTCCACCAGCCTGGCTGGCAGGGCCTTGGGATCCTGGGGTCTGGCCTTCATTTTACAGGTGACCAAGCCAAGGCCAGCTGGGTGGCCACCAGGGGACACAAGCCAGGGAGGGGGATTCTGGGGAAGTGAAGGCAGCATCCTGGAACCTCCTGGGATAACTGAAGCCCAGTTGCTTCTCATGAACTGAACAAAACTGCCTTTGAGAGTCAGCTCTGCACCTTCAGGTCAACTGTGCTAAGTGCCACTGCCCTCAGCTGAGGATGGGACAGTGGCAGATGTTGTGGGGACCTTCTCTCAGGATGTCCTGGAGGAAAACCCCTCCTCAGAGGAAGAACTGGTACTTTCTATGAAATCCTCATTTGGATGCATTTTCATTAAAAATACTTCTTTTCAAAACTCAGAAACTGGTTACAGATGTGAATGAAAATTAAAGTCCCTGAGCGTTTTTCCTGATGCATCTCTCAGACCTGGTCAGATCTTAACGTTGGTCTTTAATTGTGACTCAGCTCTTACTCAGCCCTCGGAGGGCTGAGTTCCATCCTGCCCCTGCTGACTTACACACGTCCCTCTGCGGCCCGGGCCTCAGTGTCCTAACCTATAAGGTGAGGGAGTTGGCCCAGCCTGGCCCAAGGCAGCGTCCCCCACCCCAGTGGACTTCTGAGCCTACTGTGGGGTCCCTCCTTATCGGCAGGCACCCTGTGTCTCCTGTAAGGCCAGGTGGCATGACAACTGCCTCGGTCCCTAGCCGAGCACCAGCAGAGGGGGGGTGGGGGCCAGGATGAGTGTGTGGACCGGGGCCTGCCGGCTGATGCCCAACCTGCCCATTTCCAGACCTGGTGGCTGCTGCACATGCACCACTGGGCTGGCGGGGAGGGAGTGAGGCCTGCCACCCTCAGGGCAGGGGGACTGGGGCAGGTATGGGTGGCCTGAGGGACCCTTAGATCTGCTGTCTCCTTTTTCTGGAGTGCAGCCCCTGCCTGTCTCGTGGGCCTGAGGGCCCCGAGTCCTCCTCGGTGGCCAGGCACCCTCCTGCCCTCCCAGGGGCTGTGGCATTCCCTGGGAAGATGCCGGAGGCTCGTCAGAAGGGCGAGAATGAGTCAGGAGCAGTGACTGGCTGCTGAGACAGAAGGCTGCTCCTTCCAGCCAAGGGTCGGGGTTTTTTTCTTGTTCTGGACTGGCTTTGTGGCTTTTACAAATTAAACAGTTTTATCTTGTTCCAAGTGCTTGTATTTCAGCAGAGGGAGAATCTCCAAGAAGGGACTTTCCACTGGGGAGCTGCTACTCAGCTCAGCGGGGCCGCGGGGAGGGTGGGAACGGCCACGAGGTTACTTGTACGCAGGGAGTGCGGACATCTCCGTGCCTGGTCAGGAACGCTGATGGGGGTCCTAGGGGGCTGGCTGCACGGTCACAGGCTGTCTGCTCTGCCTCTGGGCGTCTGACCGGCGCAGTGAGGTACACAGTGCTCACCCAGGAGAGGGCTGGCACTCTGCTCTTATTAGGGGGGTCCCCTGTCATGGGAGGGCAGGGAGCTGGACACCCCCATGGGGGTAGCTCCTCAGTCCTCACCTGTCCCCATGTGTCTCTGCGTCCCTGGCACCGCTCGCCCATCCTGGACCAGTGCTGCAGGTCTCATGCTTCCTGGGCCTGCTTTGCTCTCTCGGGTTTACTTTCCTGTCTCGCAGCTGAAAGGCAGGGCCCTCATGGCCCTGTAAGAACCCTTCTTCCAAATAGGGCCACATACACATGCATGTTTTTTTGGTGGGGGGAACATTCAACCCTCTCCTGTCCCCACGTGTCCTGCACATGATGATTCCCGTCCCAGGCTCCTCACTGGCCCACTCTGGACCTTGTGGTGTGGGCGTTAGCCTTGTCCACTGGGTCACTTACCCCAGGTGAGGGGTGGAGTTCCAGCAGCTGCCTAGGCGCCTGCCCCTCTCGCCGGCCGAGCACCTTCCCGCTGGGAGCTCTCCCCCACTCCCGATGGTGCCCAGCTGGGGGTGGGGGTGAGGCGGGCAGGCACTGGGGCAGAGGGGACCCAGGACGCAGGTGTGGTACCTGGTCAGTGTGCCTGATTAGGCTTTTGCCTGGTGTGCGTGATGTTTTTGAGCCCAAAATAGGTCTGTCCAAACTTTCTCTGATTAGAGACTAGAGGATTATTTCTATGTAAAGTCCTACTAAGAAATGACATGAACATCACATTGTTATGTATTGAAGAACTTCCTTAAATAACCGCACAGCCTGAAACCGAGACTGTCCTGAGCCGTTTGGGAGTGGTCAGCACAGCCATTCCGTACTGCCAGGGCCTGGGGTGCTCGGGGCTTTGTTCTGGACTCAGGACTCTTTTTTTTAAATGTGGTAAAATATCTACAACATAAAATTTGCCATTTTAACGGTTTTTAGGGGTGCAGTTCAGTGGCGTTAAGTACATTCACATAGCTATGCACCAATCCATCCATCTGCAGAACTCATCTTCCCGAAGTGAAATACTGTCCCTATTAAACACCAAGCCCCCATCCTCCCAGCCCCTAGCAGCCACCAGCCTGCTGTCTGTCTCTATGATGCTGTCACCTCCAGGGACCTTATATAGGTGGACTCATTGCAGGATTTGTCCTTTTGCGTCAGCTTATCTCCTTAGTATAATGACTTCAAAGTTTATCTATGTGTAGCAGGTGTCAGAGATTCCTTCCCACTGAAGGCAGAATGATATTCTGTTATATGGATAGACCACATTTTTTTAATTCATTGTTCTGTGGATAGATATTTGGGTTGTTCCCATCTTTTGGCTATTCTTAACGTTGGTCTTTAATTGTGACTCAGCTCTTAATCAGCCCTGGGAGGGCTGAGTTCCATCCTGCCCCTGCTGACTTATACAAGTTATGGACATGGATGTGCAGGTATCTGCCCGAGACCCTGCTTTCAAATCTTTTTCAAAACTTTTGGGTACATAATCCAGGAGTAGAACTTCTGGATCACATGGAAATTCTATGTTTGATTTTTGGGGAGAACCCTCCATCCTGCTTTCCATAGGAGCTGCACCATTTTACTTTCCCACCAGCAGGGCACAAGTGTTCCAGTTGCCCCACATCCTTGCCAATACACATTATTTCCTGGGCTTTTTTGGGTGGTAGCCATCCTAATGAGTGTGGCATCTCATTTTAGTTTTGATTTGCATTTCTCTTATGATCAGTAGTGTCGAGCATCTTTTCCTGGGCTTGTTGACATCTGAATGTTTTCTCTGGAGGAATGTTTATTCAAGTCCTTTGCCCATTTTTTTATTGGGTTGTTTTTTGCTGTTGAGTGGTAGGAATTCTTTATATACTCTGGATATTAGTCCCCTGTCTGATACATCATTTGTTAATATTTTCTCTCATTTTGTGAGTTGCGTTTTCATACTGTCAGTGGTGTCTTTTGATGCACAGAAGTCTTTAATTTTGATGAAGTCCAATTCATCTGTTCCTCCTTTTACTGCTGGTGCTTTTAGTGTCACACCCAGTCCCAGTGTCTCAAAGCCTTTCCCCTGCGCTGTTTTCTGAGAGCTTTACGGTTTCAGCCCTTGCATTTGGGCCTTTAATCCACTTGGAGTTAGGCTTTGTATATGGTGTGAGGAGAGGCTCCATCTTCATGTCCTGGGCTCTTGATTCAGTCCTTTTCTTTCCCCACACACACCAGGCTTGCTTTGCAGCATGGCGGCGGGTGGGGAAATCCCGGGCTGGGCCGGGCCTTGGTGTTCTCCCTTGGGCCAGCCAGGGAGCCTCAGCTCTGGCCCAGGACACGGGTAGGCGTGTGCTCTGCCAAGAGCAGCCCAGGCCTGGCGCCTTCTGGGCTGTCAGTGGAGGCCAGCGCGGGGTCTCCTGGGGCCTGCTGTGCAGGTGTGCCCCCTGCTCTGGGTGGCCCCCTGCCTGGCCTGCATGTGAGACTGCCTGCATCAGGGCATGGGGCTCAGTGTCTCGGCCTCCTCGGGAAGCCTTCTTCGCCGCCACTCCTTTGCTCCGCCATCTGCCTTCCACTCGGGGCTGGTCACCCATGCTGTCTCCCCTTCTGATGCAGGCGCAAACCTCTGTCCTGAAGCTGTCGCCCAGACCTCTCTGCCCTGAGTTCCTCTGGCACTAGCCCTCCTCTGCCACCCGCACACAGATCCTGCTGGCGGCTGGGCAGTGAATCAGTGCCCCTGGGCTGGGCCTGGAAACACGCAAGCGGTGGGGCGGGACCTAAAGGAGAGTCTGGGAAGATTCCCTCTTACCCAGCAGCCTGAATTTGGAGACCTGTTTGGGCCCCAGGCCCCAGCACAGGACAGAGAGCCACACAGGTTTCGGCTCTGGAGATCCCTCCCTGCCTTTAGACCTTCTGATCCACCCTCCCCCCTTTTTTTTTTTTTACAAAGGAGGAAACTATGACTTGAGCAAAGCTGAATAAACAAGGCAACACACCCTTTGGAAATTAGTGCAGAGGCACCAGCTCTGAGGCTTTGCTGTGAGAACTTAACAGCGCTTCGGGGCTGGGCTGATCTGCGGGAGCAGATGGATGGGCTGGGGCTGCATGACTCCCCGGGGTGGAACCTGCACGCCCGGTGCCCGTTTCTCCGTACTTGCCTAAGTCCTCCTCCCCTAGCTGGTGTGGACATCAGTGACCTCTGCTGTATCCTGTATTTTGAGTCCACCTCCTGTCCTTACATCTCTGGGTTCCAGTTGGAGGACCTTTAGACTCAGGTTGCACCAGTTCATTTAGCAAATACTTGTTCAGGTCCTACTATGTGCAGGCATTTGCCCAGGTTCTTGGCCTGCAGGGAGGAACGAAGAATGTACAGTCCCTGCTCCCTTGGGACTTACAGTCTGAGCTAGATGTCAGCAGCCAGCTGATAAACACAGCAATAGGGGATTTTAGAGGAGGGCTGCCAAGGAACCAAGAGCAAGTGGCCTGGTTGTTACCAGGTGCGTGTGTATACGCGTACATTTTGGAGGGAATTAAGGGATGCCCTCACTCAGGAGGTGATACTGACTGAAACTTCATGACTGGACCAGCGGAAGAGCTGTCAGGCAGAGAGAACAGCAAGTGAAAAGGCTCTGAGGTTGGATCATGGCTGGACTCGTCAGAGAGGGGGCCAAGCCGGAGACCAGTGAGGTGGGCGGGGCCAGGTCGTGCTGGGCTGTGGAGGCCCTGGTGGGGGCTTGTTTTTTCCCTCCCTGTGATGGGTGCCATGTGGAGAGCGGGCAGGACCTGAATGCCCTGTGGCTGCTGGGAGCCGCCTGTGGCAGGTGGGGACGGGAGGCAGGAAGGCCTGGAGAGAAGGGCACTGCGGTTGTCCTTTGCAGTTGGGGCGGGGGGCCTCTGTGGTTGCTGGGTGGGCCTGGGTGGTTGAAGAGGCCGCTGGAGGCACTGACGTGGCGGCCAGCCCTGCCCTGCGGCTGCTGTCTCTAGGAGAGAGCGCTTGTGGCTTCTGGGCCAGGAGACCGCTGGCTGCGGCGTGTTGCATGCTTGGCTGAGGGTGCCGCGGGGGCGAGGGCGAGGCAGCCTGGGTCCTGGGAAGGGGACTCTTGGAGTGGGCAGCCTCCAGGAAGAAAGGCAGGCACTGGGGGAGGAAGCACCACTGTGGGCCTTGTTCCTTCATGTCTCAGGGGTCCCAAGTCCCCGGGCAGGGTCACCGCAGGCCCAGTGTGACACATGTGCTGCGGGGGGCTGACGCCCCTGGTGCTGGTGTGGCCTCAGCCGCTTGCCCCTGGCCCCAGGGTTGCCGGGGGCATTCTTGGAGTCGGCCCTTGGCAGCCGGTCCCGGAATTTCCTTCTGCTCTCCTGGAGGGCTGGGTGGAACATGGGGACAGAAGAGACTTAAGAGCCTCTCTAACAGGACAGTAGTTGCCACCCCACACGGGGGACGTTTTAGTCAAGGCCCTCTTGCTACTTGCAGATGTTCCTTGACCACCCGCAGGGTGCCTGGTGGGTGGCACAGGCATGACGGTGGAGCACAGAAGGCTAACCCCAGGACCTGAGGCCTCACCTGTCCGTGGCTTTGCCTCAGGCCCATGTCCCACCCTGGCCCCTGCTGCCGCTGGTGATTATGCTGGGCGGCCCTCGGTCCAGACTTTGCTCCCCACTGTCCGGCCAGCCCGGCCCTGGCTGGCTTGTCCCTCCATCCTCACAGCGGGTCCTGGCGGGGTCCAGGTGCACTCTCAGGAGGCACATTCCATCCATGGGTGCAGGGCTGTCAGCTGTGCCCACTGTGGGAGATGTCATGGGCTATTGTTATCCCATAATAACGAAAGAAATAGAGCTTTGGAATGATTGATGCCACCATCTTTCCAAGCCCAAGGATCTTCAAAGCGTCCTGCCCCTGATGGCACCGTGTCTGAGGACGAGGGAAGGGGCTGGGGTGAGGGGCGTCTGGGGCTGTGCCTCTGTGAGGTGCGTTGGAGGGTGGGGGTGCGCGGAAGAACGGCCCGCAGAGAGCGTCCGGCGGAAAGGGGGAGGAGTGGATGGGCAGGCCTGGGTTCCGAGACATGCATCTTCCAGGCATGGTGCCCCCAGGTTTTCTGCAGGGAGGGGCTCGCCCAGCCTGAGGAAGGGGCAAGGGCGCCTCCCAGCCTTTGGGAGAGGCGTTCAGGTGCAGAAAGCCTTTCGTCCAGGAGGTGGCGGTGCAAGCCCTCAAAAGCGCAGCCCCTACCAGATGTCCATTTCGCCTGGGTCTATGGGAAGAGGCTTCCCCTGGTGTTACTTCCGGAGGCCACTCGCTGCAGGAGAGGGAGGCAGCAGGTGGAGAGACTGAGCAGTACCGTCATTAGGGAATACACCTTCTCTGGCACTGGGTGGGCAGCGCTGGAGTGGGCACCAAGGCCTCCATGCAAAACCGGGTGACACAAGTCAGGTCTGGGGACTTTGGGCTTCAGGGGAGGGACCTCTTATACTTCTTTCTTCATCCCTGTTTTTGGTTGGTATGTCTCAGTCCCTTTTAATGTTTTCCAACTTTTTACCAAAAAGTTTCAAACACATATCAAAAATGAAAGAACTACAGCACAAACACCCATGCGTCCACCTAGATCTGCCACGTGCATGTCATCCTGTTGCTCCCTCGCACATCCTACCCCTCCATCCACCAACAAGCTGTGTGATTTTTGGATGTATTTCAAAATAAGTTGCTGCTATGGGTACACATTACTCCGTAAACACTTCATCTTACATTTCCTTAACTAGAGTCCAGCATTTGCTTACAATTCTTTTTCTTCCTTTGACGTATGTGCCATGAAAGGCACAGGTCTGAAGTGCGCTGTTCTCTGAATCTGGACACATGGTCCTCAGCTATCTCACTCCTATCAGAATCCAGAACATCGCCATCAACCCCGCATACCCTTTCCCTGTCAATTTCTGCCTCCACCTCTCCAGGAGCAACCAACATGCTGATTTTTTCCAGAATAGATTAATTTTGCCAGCATGAACTCTTTAAGCTTTATCCATGTTGCTGCAGGTACTGGTTTGTTCCATTTTCCTGAGTTGTGTGCATTTCATGAACATTCCGTGTTTTTTTTTTAGCCTCTCTGTTTATGGGCCCCGGCTGTTTCCATATGGGGACTTTTATGAATAAATCCGCTATGAGAATTCTTGCAAAAGTTTTTTGTGGACATATGCTTCCATTTCTCTTCTGTAAATACCACAAAGTAGAATCACTGGGCCAGAGGGTAGGTATGTGTTTAATTTTATAAGAAACTGCCAGATCTTTTCCCAAAGTGGCTGTACCTTACACGCCCACCAGCAATGTAAGAACATTCCTGTTGCTCCACATCCTTGCCAACATTTGGTGCTGTCACTCTTTTACAATTTAGTCATTTTGGTGGGTGTGTAGCTGTATCTCATTATGGCTTCAGTTTTACATTTGCCCGATGACTCATGCTATTGAGCACATTTTCATATGCTTATTGGCTATTCATATATTTTTTTGTGTGAAAAGTCTTTTCAAATCTATGGCCCATTTTAAAATTGGGTTGTTTTACTTTTTCTTATTCTTTCTGGACTCTGGTCTTTTGTGAGATGTATGTATTGCAGTTTTTTTCTTCTGGTCTGTGGTTTGCCTATTCATTTCTTGATGATATCTTTTTATGAGCAAAAGTTTGTGATTTTAACTTTGATGAAATCTAATTTAACAAATTTCTCTCTTTGTGATTATCACTTTCTGTGTTCTTTATTTGAAAGTTTTGCCTATCCCCAAGTGGTAAATATTTTCAGTGTTTTCTTCCAAAAGTATTTTTCAGTGTTTTCTTCTAGAAGCTTTATAGTTATAGCTTTTGTTAAGTTTGAAACCATCCTGAATTAATTTTTTTTTTCTAGGTATCTAGATGTTCTAGCACCATCTGTTGAAAAGACATTCTTACTCCATTGAGTTACTTTGGTGCCTTTGTTGAAAATCAGTTGACTTTGTATGGTGGTTCTATTTCAGGACTCTATCGTTTTATTGATATTTTGTCTATTCTTTTGTTAGTACCACATTGTCTTGTTTAATGTGGCTTTATGATAAGCCTTGAAATATGATCTCCCAATATATCAAAAGCATTGCTCTGGATATTCTCAGTCCTTCAAATTTCTTCATAAATTTTAGAAGCAGAGAGTCAACATGTATAAAAATGCTGTGTGTTTTTTGATTGAGATTGCACTGACTCTATAGGTCAATTTAGGGAGAATTGACATTTTAATAACAATGAGTCTTCTAGTCTTCTAAACATGCTATATGTCTCTATTTGTAAAGGTCTTTTCTTTTTGTGTTTCCCTTATTTCTCTAATCTTACTTCCTTCTCTCTGATCTTGCTATCTTTAATTTCTTTTTCTTGCCTTATTGCACTAGCTAAAACTGCCAGAACAATATTGAATAAAAGTGGTGAGTGAGTGGACATTCTTGCCTTGTGCTAGAACTTATAATGATAACTTTAGATTTTCAACATGTGCACTTTTTCAGACTGAGAGAATTCCCTTCTATCTCTAATTTGCTGGATTTTTTTTTAACATAAATGGGTGTTGACTTTGATAAATACTTTTTCTGTATCTATTGATCATTTTTTTCTCCTTTATTCTATTAATAGGGTGAATTACAATGATTGATTTTTTAAATATTAAACCAAGCCTGCATTCCTGAAATAAGTCCAACTTGGTTATGATATATAATCTTCTTTACATATTGCTAGATTTGATTTGCCTAGTTTTTTGTTAAGGATATTTTATGCAGATTCATGAGGGATATTAGTATAATATTTATATTTTAGTTTGTTTTGAAAATGTCTTTGTCAGGGTTATTTTGGCCTGATTCAGTGCTCCCTCCTCTCCATTTTCTGTAAAACTGTGTGTAAGGTTGATGTTATTTCTTCCTTAAATTCTTGATAGGAGTCACCATGGAAGCCATTTGTCTCTAGAGTTTTCTTCTTAGAAAGTTTTAAAATTATGAATTAAGTATTTGTATTAAATTAATTTAATGTCAAGGTTTTACTTCCTTTTGTGTCAATTTTTGGTAGATTGAATTTTGAAGGAATTTGTTCATTTCATATAAATTGTTGAATTTATTCATATAAAGTTGTTCATAATATTCCTTTATTACACTTTGATGTCTATAGGCTCTTAAGGATAACTCTTCATTCTTGATATTGGTAATTTATGGTTTTTTTCCTCATCAGTCTAGCTATGAGTTTATTGATCTATGATCTTTTTAAAGAACCAACTTTTGACTTTATTTTGTTTCTATTTTCCATTTCCTTGATTTCTGCCCTTATCTTCATTACTTCCTTCCTTCTACTTACTTTGGTGTATCAATTAGGCCCAGACAGGAAGCAGAAACCACACCAGTAATTTGAACAGCAAAGTACAAAATAAAGAATTATTAATTGGTAAAGGTGGTTAACTACCAAGTGGATAAAAGAGAGCTCTGGGGAGCACAGAGACAACAGATACTAGCAGCAGCTACTTTAGAAGGAAACACAGGGAAAAGCTTTGTGACATTGGATTTGGCAATGATTTCTTGGGTATGATATCAAAAGCACAGGCAACAAGAGAAAAAAAACATAATTGGGCTTCATCAAAATTAAAAGCTTTTGTGCATCAAAGGACACTAGCAACAGAGTACAAAGGCAATCCACGGAATGGGAGAAAACGTTTGCAAATTGTATATCAAATAAGGATTAATATCCAAAATATATAAAGAACTCGTACAACTCAGCAACGACAACAAAAACAAGCCAACCCAATTAAAAAATGGGCAAAAGGCTTGCATAGACATTTCTCCAAAGAAGACATACAGCAGGATGCCAACAAGCCCAGGAAAAGATTCTCAACATCACTAATTGTAAGAGAAATGCAAACCAGAATGGTAATGAGATTCCACTTCCCTCCCATTAGGATGGTATCTCCAAAAAAACCGAAAACGTGTTGGTAAGATGTGTGGAGCAACTGGAGCCCTTGTGCCCTGCCGGTGGGAATGTAAAATGGAAAGCAGGATGGCGGGCTGTCAATTAAGCATAGAACTACTATGTGATCCAGCTGTTCCACTTCTATTACATACTCCAAAGAATTGAAAGCAGAGTGTCTTGAGCAGATAGGTGTGCGCATTCACTGAAAACAGTGGTGACCGGGGCCTGGGAGCAGGGGAGGGAAGTTAGTACTCACTGGGGACAGAGGTTCAGTTCAGGACGATGAAAAAGTTCTAGAGACAGACCGTGTTGATAGCTGCACGATGGTGTGAATGTGCTTCAAACCACTGAAATATATGCTTAAAAATTGTTAAAATGGTAAACGTTATGGATATTTTACCACACTCACAAAAGAGGCATCTACTACCTCTGGGGCTGGGCAAAATAATATGAGAAGAAATGAAGGACTTTGAACATCATCCTTGTCTCACTCAGTCTTGGGTTCAGGCCTTGGAGAGTGTGTGGCTGCCACAGAAACCTCGTGGTTCACGGGTGGCAAAAAAGTTCTTGCTGGAGGGTGTGGATGGAGTTGGTCTGTGGGAGCAGCTTCCTGGGTGACAGAGGAACTTCTGGAGGGTGTGGGCAGATTGGCTGTGGTCCACAGGAACTGCCCACCAGGACTCCAAGGAGTGTGCTTGGGGACTGGGAGGCTGGAGCTGGTGCACAGACAGAGGCCTTTTGGGGCGCTGGAGAAGCTCGGTGGGGACAGCTCGTGGAGCCGTGGGAGGAAGCCCTTGTCTGCTGTGCCCAAAGAAGCCTCCCTTCCTTCTGCCCTGCAGCAGTGTGTGTGTGCTTGTGCGTCACAGAGGAAGTGATTCACACCCAAGTGCAAAGGCGGGGGCAGAGCAGGCAGCCCCAGCGTTAAAGGTGCCCAGAGGAGGAACCGGGGCACGGTGGGCACAGGCGCAGTGCATCCTGGGAGAACTGCCTTCTGCACCTAGACGGACTGGCACAGATTAACGGAATGCTCTGGAAGATCTTCATCATATTGCTGAAGTCTGGGCTTGTCCCGTGACGCCTGGGGGTCCTTCAAGGTGAAAGGCAAGATAGGAAATGGCTCCTCCCTGGGACGTGTATGCGCGTGTGTGCATGTGCGCGCACATATCCTCCCCGCTCTCATTTTCCACTTTTCTTTCTTCCTGACCACCAGAAAGAATTTCTGTGAGCCTCTCCACCCTTCCCCAGGCTGCACATGGAGGGACACATGTGCACGTTCACACACCCGTGCATGCTTGTGCGCACACACACACACACTCAGGGGCCAGCAGTCCTACAAATTGTACCTCGGCCTGGCAGGAAACCGGGCTCTGGGAAACCTCAGGCCCCGCCTTTGGCACAGAACCATGTTTTTTGTTGCTGTTCATTCAAGGGAACGAAAGTGGGGGTGGGGACAGTTTATGTTCAGAAGAGCAAATTTTGCCCAAAGTATCCAGTGCATTTGGGGGCCTGTCCTGGTGGCTCAAGTGCCAAGCTCCGGAAAGCTCAGGGGTGCCCCTGGGGGTCTCAAAATCAGGAGCGGCCACACTCCATGTTGGATCTCCGGAGCCCTGGGCAAAGATCAGGAGGTTGCCAGGCAAAGGAGCCTCAGCTGTCGCCTGGCCTAGTGGCCCCTCCAGCCAGCTGAGTGCGGGTAGCTGATTAGTTAACTGGGCAACCTGCTAAAATACAGGTTCCCAGCCTGCCTCACATGCCTGGAATCAGATGAGGTGTGGGTGCATTCTGCTCACAAGTTGCCCTTTCTGGCACTAGCCCACAAAGCAGTGAGCTCCCCATGCCTAGAAGTATTCCAGCAGGGGCTGTGGACGTCCTGCAGGAATGCTGTAGAAGGGACCTCGGGGATTCCAAGCAACACCAGGCAGAGAACTTGAATTTCAAAGGGTAATGTCAGCTACTGGGAATATGCCTGAGACGGGCCTTCCACCACTGGGCAGGCACTCTGTTTTGTCTTCAAGGTGGGGGATCAGGCCAGGTTCAATCCTGCCACCCTTTCTCCTTTGCTCTTTCTCTTTAGCTGCCTGGGCTGACTGAAAAAAACTCGCTGCACCTGGTTCCTATGGAAATGGAGCCTCCGCCGCCTGGCCCACTCGCCTGATCTGAGATATCAGAATTAAGCAGTGTGTGCAATGGGTCTGGGCAGTGTGAGCAAATAGTCACATGCATGTGTTGACCCATGCCTATGTGTGGCACATGTGGGCACAGCCCTGCAAACGTGCACATGGGGACTTGAGGCAGCTGTAAGGAGAGAGGCAGATCCATGTGGGCTGAGACCTGTCCCCCACCCCACCCGTGGTCCCCAGAAAGGGCTCCAGCTGCTCCTCCTGGTTCTAATGGCAGGATTCAGAACACCAGCTACTGATGCTCGTCATATGCTGAGTTCTGTTTTAAACACACGATACCATGTGTCTTATTTTTACTTATTTAGCAAACCTATAGCACTTGCTTTGAGCCAGACACTGTTCTCAGCACTTTACCAGCATTAATGCATTTCCATTTCATGGCCCCATGAGGTAGGCAGTGTTTCCCCATCTACAGACAAGGAAACAGGCACAGGGGGTGCAGGGACTTGCCCAAGGTCTGTCTCTCTTATGCACACACACCCTCACGTGCTCGCTTGATGGTTGCTATTTCTCCTCTGATGTGAAGCAGGCCTCTTGCTGGCCAGGACCCTGGTCAGGGTCCGGGTCTCACCTTGGCCTGTTGTGCTCTGGGCACTGAGGGGCATTCTTGTAGCCTCTGGTCCCTCTGGTCTGGCCTGTCTCCCAGGAACTGGATGTCGCCATTTGCCCCTGCCTGGCCTGGAGCCTTGGTTCCAGTAGGAGTGAGGGCTGAATGAGCCATTATTCCCTGCAGGTCACTGGTCAGGCTCAACCCTTCTCCCGAAGCCCCTCCTGCCACCGCCCGCCGGCTGCCAGGAGCCCAGCAGGCTTGCCTGTGGAGCGGGCACCTGGCAGCTGTCAGGGAAGGAAGTGACACTTGAGCCGATAATTTCTCCTCCCAGGGAATCTCTGGGAGAAGCAGCTGAGGGGACCTGCTGCCATTTCCCTGCCCCTTAGGATGGGCATGGACATATCAGTGCATGAGCATTTCCCCCAGGGGGCAGAGAGTAACACAGGCCCGATGCCTGCTTGTCACACATTTGTCGAGGAGGAATTGGTCCAGGCCTGCATGTCCACTCACCCCAGGCTGGTGCTGGCTGCCTACAGACATCATCCCGCTGAGACCTGGTGCAGCACGCATAAGCACTGCTGTTTTACACGGCAGTGGAGGCTCAGAGATGTTGAGTAACTTGCTCAGACTCCACCAACAAATAATTTAGCCAAGCCAGGATTTTCATCCAGGTCTGTGTGGCTTTGAAAGCCCAAGTTTTTCCTATTAGATCAGACCCAGAAAAGGATCGACATTTTTCTGGGAACTGCATTACTCGATGATCTGTGCTGCTTGGCTCATTGTAGTTGCTCAATAAAGATGCTGAATGAATGAGTCTGTGCCACCCCCTGCCGATCCATGTGACTGAGAGCTGATGACTTTGGCCCAAATGCCTGTCTCCATCCCCTGGTCCAGTGTCAACCTTTGGGGTGTGTGACCTTGAAAACAGTGACCCTCTCCGTCCTGCCTTGGCCAGCGTCTCTGAGTGGCATCAGGAGAGCAGCTGGGGATTACAGCACCCTGTTGCTGGCGTGCTGTGCGCCAGATTCCTGGCACGGATGTGGGTGATTGTCAGCCACATGTGTGCGGAGGGCTGCATACGCAGGTCTTGTGCAAACCCGACCTCCCGCTTCAGCCCCACGAGTGCTGCCGAGATTCCACTCTGGAGCGTTGGCCATCCAGGGGTCTGCTGTTGAAGCCATTCATTTGTGTCACGCGGCTGTGTGTGAGCAGCCTGGACGTGCGTCATGCATGCATCTAATGCTTCTTCCACCAGGTGGGTGGAGACCCTTGCCGCACACACGTGGCTGCCGCATCTGGAAGGCTTTGCCCACAAAGGACTCCAGCGGGGCCCATGCAAACTCTGCAGAGGGTTTGACAGTCCTCCTGGCCTCTTCCTCCAGGGAGGGTTCTGAGTATCACCCTCAGAAGCCAGCATCTGAATCCTTAATGACAGAGGACGGTGTCTGGTGAGGGTGTTCCCACACCTAGAAGTCATACACTCCAAACCGGGACTCCCTCCGGGTGAGCGAGCCAGATGCCCTAGAAAGTTCCCTGTGGGAGGCCGTGCTGCGACCTGGCCTCAGTTAGCCTTCCCCTGCCCGGGTGTTCGCGGGTGCCTGCCATGTGCCTTGCATCTTCTCCTGGACACCACAGGTACCTCATGCTGAGTGTGGCCCCGGTCTGGCCCCCTTGGCCTTTAGAACTCTCTGGGGGACTCAAAGCCACAGTCCCAGCTGCCCTGGATTCTGGATGGATATGGGGTCGGACAGGTTGGGTTCATGTTTCAGCAACTCCACTGATATCTGGGGGCCTTGGCAGGCTCCTGTCTGCCCTTCATCTTGGTGTCCCGAGGAGAAGCTGGCGTCCCCGTGGCTGCCTTTCCAGTTCTCTCAGTGGGGACCCCTGCCTGTGGGCTCCCGCAGGCCAGGCGCTGAGCGGGACTGACGGCTGTGCTGAGCCTGCTTCTCCATTTGCCTTCTGCCTGCTGTGGGCTGGGGGCAGCCTCCAGACACCACCCCAGGGAGGGGCTCTCAGACCACATGGCAGCCGTCAGGACAACACTGGGGGGAGGGAGGAAGGTGCTGCGGGAGAGGAAGCTACTGAGGCATTTGCTAGTGGCTTTTTTGTAAATGCCTTAGGATGTTTCTGGGGCCACCAGGGCACAGCTGAAGAAGCTATTGGCCAGACGTCCTGAAGTGCCAGCCGGGTGGCCAGCTCAGGCTGCTGCGGGCCTCTCTGGGCAGGCAGACGTTCACTCGGCCTCTGTGGTATGCCAAACATTGCACCCAGAAAGGAAGGATGGAGAGCTGGCATCTGGGCTGGCTCACACCACCTGTAGAAGCTTCCAGGCCCAGGTGGGGAGAGGATGGGAAGCTGTAAGTGGGGGCCTTTTAGCCTTTAAGGCACGCATGCTCAATAAGCATCCATTAGTCTTAAGGAGAAAGAGAATGCACACCCACACGTGCAGAGCTGTCATTCTGATGCCTGCTCTATTTCTGGGACTGTCCCTGCTCCAGCAGCTACAATGGCTCCCTATTACTCTCTCCTCCATGCATTATTGTAAAAATTGTTAAACATGCAGCAAAGTTGGAAGCATTTTCCATGCACACCCATATACCTAGCATCTGGATTCTACCATTAACATGAAATTACACTGGTTTATCACTGTTCTGTCCACCCATTCATCCTTCCATCCATTGATGGGTCCACCTGATTTGTATTTTTGGTGCATTTCAAAGTAGGTTGGGATCATGCCGATTACCTACAGAATCATTGTCAGATATTCCAGCCCCACCTGCAGAATTTCTCACTGACTACCCCCTCCCTGTATGGTCGGTCGTCCAGGGCTGCCTCTTACGCAGCAGGAGCACTGCAGGATGGCCTGGGGCCCTTCCTCTGTTGTTACCAGCTGTGCAACTGCCAGAAAATATCTGCCTCTCTAGGTCCAGCTTTCACACCTATAAAATGAGGGAGAAAACTATATGTTATCGATAGTAAGAGCTACCACCTAGCAAGCTCCTGTTTTATGCCAGACACTTTCCACTTACTGTCACTACCCCTGCAATCTATGTATTGTTGTTCCTAATGTGCAGGGTCATCGGTGGGAGCTCGGAAAGGCAAAGTAACTCATTCACCATCCCTCTGCATGGTGGATGGCACACTGGGTTTGCACCCAGCAGTCAGACCTGGTGCTCAGGCCTTAGCACCTAAGCTGGTGCTAGCTGTGTGCTATGTTCCTAAAGGGGCTGATTCTGTTCTTTCCTGTGCACATCTGACCGTGTTGGTGACTCCTCAAGATCTATATCCACACATAACTTCCCAGAGCAGTCCCAGCCTGCTCTGGGTACATATTTATTTGGTGTCCCTTCTGCCTCATAGGGTTTGTCTTCTCTTAAGCTCAGACCTTTATTTTCCAGCTTCAAATGCCAAAACGAGCAAACAGAACAAGCTCTGGGTGAGCTAGATGACTCATTTTGCTTTAACCACATTTACCCCATCAGACTCTGCCAGGGGCTCAGTGCATGAAGCTAACAGCTCTGCCTTGCCCTCAAGGAGCACCCAGACTAGTGGGATGATAGGCACACACTCTGTATCAGTCAGGGAGCCAAATGGCTGTGTAACAAAGACTAAAACAACAGACGCTTATGCAAGAGAGAAGTTAGTCTTTCTTCCACTTCCTAGTCCAAGTGTAAGCAGTCATGGTGGCCCAGGACAGCAGGGACGCTGTTTGTTCCTCCTTTGCTGCTCTGCCATCCTCAACATGCAGCTTCCGTTTCATGAAATAAGATGGTTGCTCCAGATCCTGCCATCAAATCTGTAGTCCAGTTAGCAGGAGAGGCAGGGGTAGGGGCAGGTGGGCCCTGAAAGTTAGACCCTTCAACTCCCCTCCTGCTGGCCAGAACCTAATTACATGGCCACTTCTAGCAGCAAGGGTGGCTGGGAAAATACATTCCTTAGCTAAGCAGCCATATGCCCAACAGAAACTTTTGTTATCATAGAAGAAAGGGAGATCAGATACTGGGGTGGGGTCAACTAAGGCCTGTGCTGCACTCACCAATAGCTCCCTTTGTAAGTACAGAGTGGGGGTGAGTCTGCAGCAAGGATTACTTAGGGGAAAGAGTTTGCCAAGGAGGTGACATTCACCCTGAGCTTAAGGGGCAAGAAAAATGTCTTCAGGCCAGGAATGGCAAATGCTTGGCCTGTGTGCTGCCAATCTCCCGTCCTGAGGCTGGGGCAGGCATCATCAGTTGATTACTGTAGCTGCCTTTCTCCCTGAGCACTGAGGCAGCCTCGGAAACCTGCCCCACATCACACCAGTGGGCACTGATTAAGTTGGCTTGCCAGGGGAACCCTATTTGTCACAGCTGTTTCATGCAGCAAAGGGCATCCTAGACACCTCATCCTCCCCAAAGAAGAGTAAACTATAGTTATCTGAGAGATCTGGCCAGCAGTGTGCATGTCCTTAGCAACTCTGTTCAGTGACGTCAAGTTGGTATCTTGAACTCGGCCATGGTGGGAATATTTACATCACAGAAATAGGCAAACTTTATAAATCAGGCTTCCCACCAGCCCTGGCCACCAGAGCAGGGTGTTAAACATTACCAGCATGCCACTGTTTCAGCCTTGACTTTCATCATTCCTTAAGAAAAACCTTCCTGAAAGATTTGAGTCCTGACCTCTGTTCCAGTTGGGGTTCCTACTGAGCAGGGCTCCCTCTCCTTTGGAGATCTTGCTTTGTCTTGGGGCCACCGTTCCGAATGTCAGTGCCTCCTGCTCAGAACTGCAAGTGCAGTGAGGACTGGACTGCTTTGGGGGGCTGCCGGGTTAACAGTGGCCGCCGCCATGCCCCAGACAGCTGGAGCTTTGCTGGCTGACGTGAGAGGGTGGGCACCAGGAAAGTGACACGGCTCTGCAGGCAGGGACCTATGTTCTGAGACTTTGGGTCCTCAGTTGGACAGCGCTGGACTTTTCTCCTAGATAAGTGACCTGGATCACTCTTAGTCAGGGGGAGACCTCCCCGTGGCTGGGCCTTGCACACCCTGCCGGCCCAGAACACCGTGTGTCCCATGTTAGCTTTCTCAGTTTCCCTCTCTTCCGTGGTCAGGGATGGGCCAGGGGCCTGTCGAGATGTGCTGACATTTGGTGACTCATTGGCTTGGAATGTCCACGTTCGCCTCTTTGAAAACGGTTACCTGGTACCAAAGTCTCCGCTCAGACTGGCGTGCAGTCTGTTCTCCGCGTGCATAGTGGCTCCAGCTGACCGGAGTCCCCGCCCTGCTCCGCCCTGCTCTTCGGGCTGTGTGGCCCCAGACATGTGCTCGCTTGGGCAGAGATAATAGGCTCAGGGCCAGAGCTGTGGCCGTGTGGATGGGATGACCTCAGAAACCCAGGCTGCATGGTCCCTGAGACCAGCGTAGACATGGCCCCATCTGGAATGTCCCCACCCTGTTCCTCAAGGTGAAAATTTCTCTCTGCGGGAGAACAGCTGTGCTGAGAAGGTGACCCATCTGGCCGGCAGCGCTGCTGGTGCCTGGCAGGGTGACTCCCAGTCACCCCCTTCCTCCCCCCGCCAGGCCCTCCCTGTCTGGCTTCCCTGCAGCAGCAGAAGACTGTTATTCTCCGGGTTGACCTCGGCCCCATGAAGCCCACCTCCTGCTGCCTGCTGCCTGCCTCCCCCTCCAGCGAGCCGTCTGGGGTCACAGGCTGCCCTGGCTGCTGGGAGGACTTGTGGAAGGGCCCTGAAGGAAGTCCCCCTACCCAGGGGTTCCAGGGAGGCTTCCTGGAAGAAATGGCACTTGAGCTGAGACCTGGAGAAGGATTGAGAAGGAGATAGGCCACGGAGGGTGGGGGAGGGCCTGCCAGGCAGAGGAGCAGAATGCGAGCGGCACAGCCATGTGGCACTGGTCATCCGGGAACTGGGAGCAGCTGGCTGTGAGCAGAGGCAAAGAGAAGCATGGGGGAGGCACGAGTGGCTGGCAGGGGACAGAGGGCCTGGGGCGGCCCTGTTGGGCCTGCTGGGTACCGCTGTATTCAGCAGGTGACAGGTCATGTTTGCATTTCAGAAAGGAGGGCCCACCAGCAGCTCTGAGTGAGGTCGGGAGGACGCAGAGCCTGGGCCTGGAGGCCAGCGTGGAGCTGCTGCCCTCTCCCCCACCAGGGCCCGGGGCCAGGGAGAGAGCGAGTGTTCAGCATCAATGGAAAACCAACAACCCAGCCCCCTGACGCACGAGTCCCAGAGGCGGGAAGGGTGGCCGTGGCCCTTGGAGGTCTTAGGCTGTCTTCCTGTTTGCTCCCTGTTTGCAGGAGCCTCCCAGAAGATTGTCCCCAAGTGGGCAGAGGCAGGTCCCCAGGAGCCAGAGGGACCCACAGGGAGCCTTCTCCTTGCTTCAGGGGCCCCCAGACTGGCAGCCCAGGGGCAGCCGTGTGGCCCTGGGACCCCCAAGCTCGGCAGCCCTGGTCTTTTGTGCTGGTCTCTCTCCTCCCACCGCCTGGCCGGAGCTGGCCAGACCCTGGCAAGGGCCTCCGGTGGGGCCGAGTCATCTCGGTGAGTGACTCACGCTTGAGGGGAGGGAGGGAAATAGCATGAGGCGGGTGTGCTAATAGCAAACCCATTATGTCCCCCTCCCCGAGGTCACTTCAGATGAGGGACAAGTGGTTCATTGAGGCCGACTTGGCTGCTGGCTGGCCCCAGCCGCGCTCAGGGCTGGGGAGCGACACCAGCTTGCTGGGAGCGGGCCCGCCAGCACAGCCCACTCTTCCTGCCTTCCTCCCACACAGCATTCTGTTCCCCAGGCTGCATCCCAGGTACAGCACGGCACAGCGGCCACTGATCCCCTGGAGGTCACAGTGGGCCAAGGGGTGTGCTAGGTTGCGCAAAACCACCTCTCAGTTCATGCTGGACCCGGAACAGATAGGAAAATCCAGCCCGCAGGGAGCCCCCACCTGCAGTCTGGCTGCTGACACGTGTCATGGGGTCCTGAGTGAGCCGGGCATTGCCCAGTGGCTGCTCTTCTCTGTCCTTCCATGGAGGGGTACAGAAGGCGACTCAAGGCCTAAGACACTCAGTGGAGCCAGGAGGGGGGAGGGAGAGGCTGGGGGCTGGGGGCAAGCCAGCTTCAAATCCCATCCCTCAGTACCTGGGGCTGCCCTGCTGAGGCCATGGACGCCTGGCCAGGGGAGAGCAGAGGGACCTGGCTTTCTCCCTCTCCGACACTGGGGGACATTCCTGAGTACCCAGGGGCCCTGGGGCTTCTGGCAGAAGAGGGGGACAGAGCCCAGGTGTACCTAGATATGTGCCACCATCTTGATCTCATTTCTGGGACCAGTGTCCAGCTCTGCAGCCCCAGGCTTGCAGGCAGGTTTCCAGGGACATTTCCTCGTGGCGACCATGTGACTGAAAACCGGTTCTCCTCTCGGGCCCAGAGCAAGCCTGGCACTTTCCCTCTCAAGTGTCCATGGTGAGAGTTGTAGGGGATGCTTGGGAGGTGATGTCCCTCCAGGAGCCCCTTCCCTACTGCTCCCTGGGGGCCAGAGTTGCAGACTTTCAAAATGGAGAGGCAGATGCCCCCAATTCCAGGCCCCCAGAAAGAGCAGCCAGTCCTCCACACCTGTGCATCTCCTTTCCACCTTTCTGTTCTGGAAAAGAGGAATGTGCCCTCTTCCAGGGCAGATGCTGCCAGCAGGCTGGCTTTAATTCTCTCCCAATCTGTGTCTCTCCCTCTCTCTCTTTCTAGCTCCATCTCTATTGCTCTCTCTTTCTCCAACAGCCAAAACTGGCCAAAGACAGAATAGGCAGCATTGTAGACACTGAGCTCCCTGTCGATGGTGGTGCTCAAGGTTAGGGAAGACGGGTGTTTGGAGTGGGCACTGAAGGGGATCCAGCAGGCTTGGGGATGCAGGAGAAGCCTTGAAGGCCCTTTGGAGAGGGTGCAGGGGAGGAAGGGAGGGTTCCTGCCTCCCTGCCTCCCTGTGTTGACCGCCTGCCACTCCCACCTGCGGGTGTGTCCTGGGCTGTGGGCAGGAGCTCTGCTAGGACATGTGGCCGCACCCCAAGGGGGCCGGAGGGTGGGCGGCTCCCTGGGGACCACGTCACCATGGTCACTGCGGCACACTTTAAAAATAAGTGTAGCAGCAGAGGGCTTGTTGCCTTTCCTTGCTCAGATCCCGTTGTTCTCGCTGACGTGGGACTAGGGCAGGCCGGTGACTCAGCCCCGAGGAGTTCCTCCAGCCTCCGAGCCCACAGAACAGGGTGCCTGCTCAGAAAAGTGTTGAGGAGGCCAAGGGCCCCTGGGGACAGCCTGTTCTCTCGGGCTTGGGGCCCAGCCAAGTGTCCTGGCCGCCCAGGAGTGAGGAGCCTGCAGGCTGGCTTGGTCACTCGCTGCTTTGAAGCTGGGTGTGGGGGTTGGGTGCCAGGCCGGCCACTCCTGCGAGGCCCCTTGTGTGACTTTGTGGAGCCACTGGAAGGGCCAGAGAGCATTTTCCATCAGCTGGGTGTGTGGGAGGCTGAACCGCCCAGCCCATCTCTGGACCTGCAGCCACAGACTGCTGCTAGGAGGTTGGGGACTTCGGCCTATTCCCAAAGCCCTGTTTCGGTGGGGGGTCGAGTAGGAACAGAGGGTCATGGGACTGTGTAAAGAGAGAGTGTTTAGGAGTAAAACATGAGTCATCCAATGAAGAGACTTCCTCCTGCCCTGTCGTCACATCTGGGTGATAACTCACCAAGCCCCTGGGTGGGCGGAGGGGGGGGTCCCAGACATCTGAATTTGTCAGTCAGAAGCCCACTGGGTGCACCAGAGTCGCAAGCCAGGGCTCAGCTGGTGAGGAGTCATCCCGGAGGGTCATGCATGGTCTCTGCCAGCCCTCTGTCCTCCGAGTTAGCAGCTGCTGCTCCCTGCCCTGACTCCAAGGGTCCCCTTGGCTTTAATATCATTGTAGTAAAATGTACAAGTAAACCTGAAAGATGGGAGGGACAGACGGTGCTGTAGCCCCGGTCACGTCATCAGGGCCAGGCATGGGCAACTCCAGGCTGAGTCAGCCCCGAGCATCTGTCAGCTGGGACGGAGGGCTTGGGCGAAGGGCAGGGGGAGGCCAGTGGCTGGGGAGCAGAGAGCTTGCCCAGGTCCTGAAGGCCAGGAGCTTCCTTCCGTGACTTGAAAGAAGAGTAGTCCTCTGTTTAAAAAGCCCCCTGTCTGGGATACAGGCCCAGGCTGCTGTGGTGAGAGCTCGTCGTACATTTTCTGAACAAAGCAGGCCGGGGTGATGGCCGGGAGGTTTGGGGAGTAGATGAATCATGTGCTGTGAGAAGGGCAGTCCCCTGCGAAGTGAGCCTTATGGTAGTGCTTAAGCTGCCAGGCAGATGGTGTCCGCGTGTTCTGCACGCTGGTTACATGTCAGCTGTACCCACAGACAGGTTTCACCAGAAGACTCAAAACCTGGCAGCCTGAGATGCAGCAGGCCCAAGCAGGGTTCTGCCATGTTACGCGGCAATGTAAAGGGACCTGCGGCGCTCATGGCTTGGCCCTGGAGCAGACAGCGGCCTGACTGCCATCCTGGGTGCTGGCACGGAGGCTGGGCTGGGTCAGGCATGAAGGGAGTCCGTGTGAGCTCTGAATGTTCCCTCTGCCCCCATGGGCCCATTCCATCAGGAGCCACTGAGACGCCGCCATCCTGCAAAGGAGACGGAGCTCTGTCATTCCAAATGGTTCTCGGGGAACCCCATCTGCATGCATGGAGGCAAGGAAGCAGCTGTCCCAAGGGGTCTCCTGGGGGACCCTGGGATGATTGCTCTGGTATTTAGGACAGAAATGACAGGGGGCCAGTAGGGAGAAGACAGGGGAAGTTGTCCAGGCAAGGAGAACAGCTAACACAAATTGCCTGAGTCACGAGGCCTATATGAACAGGAAGGAGGCTGGGTGCTGAGGCAGAAGCCCAGGTTGGGAGAACCAGGGTGCTGGGACCTTGGCAGCCAAGGTAGGAGATTCTAGTGTGAAAGAGGCCAAGGTGACATAATCTGATTTAGCCTTTAAAGCCTCACTGTGAGTTCTGGGTGGAGGGAGGCCAGCAGAGCAGTTAGGCCCTGGAGGAAAGCAGGAGAGAGGATGGCAGTAGGGGCAAGGGCCAACTGTTAAATTCTGAGGCATTTTGTGAGTTGATTGTTAAACACAGCCATTATTAAAAATTTAATTATGTGTAATGTAACATATATAATTTATATTTTGTAAAACATATAAAACAAAAATAAATTATATATAAATAATAACTTAAATTATATAGAATTATCATATGATCCATCAATTCTACTTTTTATCAGTTCCACTTCTGGGTAGATACCCAAAAGAATTAAAAGCAGAGACTCAAATACATGCAAAACCATGTTCTTATCAGCATTATTCACAGTAGCCAAAAGGTGGAGGCAACCCAAGTGTCCATTGACAGATGACTGGATAGACAAAAATGTGGCCCAGCCACACAGTGGAATATTAGTCAGCCTCAAAAAAGGAGGAAATGCTGACACAGGCTACAACACAAATGAACCTTGAAGACATTATGCTGAGTGAAGTAAGCCAGGCACAAAAGGACAAATATGATCTGATTCCTTATATGAGGTATCTAGACTAGTCAAATTCACAGAAACAGAGAGTAGAATAGTGGGCGCCAGGGGCTGGCGGGAGGAGAAGGGGAAATAGGTAGCTATTGTTTAATGGAAATACAGGTTCAGTCTGGAATGAGGAAAAACTTCTGGAAATGGATGGAATTGATGGTTGCACAACCATATGAATGTACTTCATATCATTTAACTGTACACTTCAAAATGGATAAAATGAATTCTTTATTAAGTATACTTTATAACAATAAATACATTGCTCTGTTAGAGAAAAATTAAGTTAAAAATTGGGTTTATATAAATTAAGTTACTTATAATTCCATTAAAGACAAAGGTAGTAAGTACACAAAACTCCTATGTCCTAAGTGTTTGACTACACTTACTTCCCGTCTGCTCTCGCTTCTTATCGTTGTCGTGTCTGTGTGGTAGGACACTGCATAATGGTGGCTACCGCACAGCTCTACCCAGCTCTAACTTCAGTGGCGTCACGTCGGTAGCTCAAAACTGGCCTGGGCCAGAGTATTTACACCAAGAAATAGGCAAATGCTACAAATCAGGGGATGTATTTTTTAGACCCCAGGTTGTTGGGTGTTAGGATTATGGGGCATCCCACCGGAAGGGCGGGCTCGGACTGCAGTGGGGCCGCCTGGGCGCAGAAGCAGTTTCCGTAGGTGGAAACCCACTAATGCCATGGAAGTGGGGGAAACACAGGACTCAAGGGCGATGGCGTTGCCTGAGTGGCTAGGTGGGTGGTGGCGCTGCTTGCAAAGATGGTGGGCGGGGGGTTTGGGGGCTGTGGAAGGCCCGGCAGTGGACGGATCCAGGGCCCTGGAGCTCAAGGAAGCCCTACTGTGTGCCAGGCCCTGGCAGAGCTGAGACCCTGTCCTGGAGAAGCCCTGGTCTGGGAGGAAACAGGTGGCCCGCTTAGCAGGGTGTCCTGTCCAAAGCCCCAGAATGGCTGGGCGAAGAGCCACCATGCCCCCTCTGCTCCCCAAACACCACCTGGAGCTTGGGGTCACGGACACCCCTACGCAAGCCAAACGGCTGCTTCCGTCCATCGATTTCCTCCCTCTCTTCTTCCCAAGGTCCATCCCGTCGGGGCTTGACCTGTGGGGTTTCTCTTCCAGCGCACTCCTTCCCATTTCCAGAAGGGCTTGAGCTGAACCTCATATTACACCATCCCTGACTCCGGCTTTTCTTAAAACTTGCTGTCTGAGCGTCCCCACCCCCAAATCCCGTCAGCACTGCCACCTGCCAGACAGCGTTCCTTACCTATAGCAGGCTTTGCAGCTTATTAGACATCTCTGGGAGATGCAGCCTTGACCTAAAGGTACGGCTCAGATGGAGCTTCAGGCCTGGATGAGGAACAGGAGCTGCCGTAGCAGATCCTCAGATCCCGCAGAAAAGCATCTGCCAGTCCTGGAGGCCAGATGTCAGATATCGGTGTTGGCAGGGCCACGCTCCTGCTGAAGGCTTAGGGGAAGAATCCTTCCTTTGCTCTGCCAGCTGCAGGGGTCCCGAGTGGACTTTGATTTGTGACCACATCACTCCAATCTCTGCCTCTGGCTTCACATGTCTCGTTTCTCTGCGTCTCTGAGACTTCTCCTTTTCGGTCTCTTATAAGAAGAACTCTGGCATTGGATTTAGGGCCCACCCTAATCTAGGAGGATCTTATCTGGAGAGCCTTACCTTCATTACATCTGCAAAGATCCAAATCCGGTCACATTCTGAGGCTTGATGGAAACAGCTTTTCCGGGGCCACGGTTCACAGGTCTCATGGTGGGCAGGTGCGGTAGCTGTTCCCTCTGGTGTCTCTCTGATGATGCCTTGCCCCTGGGCCGGGCCTCCAGGCGGTCCTGCCCTCTCCCTTGGCCTTAGGAGAGCACACATCACGCGACGCAGATGCCTCTCGGTTGTATTTTCTTGCCAAATATAAGCTCATGTTCTTACTGCCCCTGCTGCTGTGCATTTCATCTGCCCAGCACCCCTGCCAGGATTCTTTGGCAGCCCCCCAGCCTGCCTACTCATGCCCTGGGAGAGGGGGATGGAGGCCCCATCACACTACAGCAATCAGACCTTATTAAAGTCCTGGAGCCCCAGACTGGACACAGCCATCAGAAGTGATCAAAGGACCAGAGATGATTAAAGGAGCAGGACAGATGGATGATTTAAACTGAGAAAGAGGCCAAGGAGTGGCAGGATTGTCTTCAGGTTTAGAGAAGGTAATTATTACTCGCAGGGTGGTATCCAGCTGTTTCCCATCTCCTCTGAGGACAGGAAAAAAGAGGAAATAAATGAGGTACAATTAGAGCAGTTGGTTAGATACAAGGGTGGACTTCCTGGCTGGGAGTGCTGCCAAGCACTGGGTTGGGTTTCCTGAGGGAGTGTGGGGAACCCACTTACCTGGAGGCCCCAGAGGTTAGAGTGAAGGGGAGCTGAAGGTAGGGGGATGGATTAGATGGGCGCTGGGTCAGGCCAACGTGGGGCATTTTCTGGCCTGGGAGATGGGCTCCCTCCTGCCATTGCCCTTTGGGTTACCAAAGGGGAGCATTTTGAGGGGGCGTCCCTCTGGCTGGGCTCCCCGAGGAGATAAGCATAAGTATGTTTAGCCGTGCTGTGAATGGAAATAAAAGCTGCACAATGAGCTGACCCCTGCTAAGCTGGCAGAACCCCACCCTTGCCCTCTGGGAGAACAATCACAGGGGTGTGTCCGCGCTCACCAGGTGACTTGTATGAAAACACTGGAGGAAAATGCTGTGGCCCAGTCTGGGTGCTGTCCTGGAGCCCTTCCTCGGGGCTGTGTGGGTCGGCTGCTCTTAGAGGCAGCGGACCACCGAATGCTCAAAGACAGGGTGCAGGGGGGTGGCTCGGAGGACAGGACTGCAGGCCAGGCCCAGGTGCTGGTTTTCAGCTGAGTGAACGGGGGCTGGTGTGCAAGCCATCGGGGTGCTCACTGAGAGCGGCAGCTCTGTTTCTGGAATCTGGACACCCTGGCAGAGGAGGGAGGGCGTGTGCAAATCTGCAGTCTGTGGTTTTACAGTTCCATGTCCACAAACTCACTTGGTTGAAAATAGTTCAAAATATCCAAAGCATGAGGGAGGGAGGGACGGCTTTTCTTAAAAAGGAAGGACTTGATTTCATCTACTTAAAAAAGCCCACCAAACCTCGTGCATTCTCACAAGAGGCCTCAGATAACCCGGATGGCAGCCAGGCCTGTGTTCCTGCACGTTTGGGGTCTTTCAGAACTTGGGGTGTGAGGGTGGGGAGGGGAGTGGCAGGGACCAGCCTGTTTCCCAGGATGCGCTCTGAGGCACTCATGTGCCACACTGCGGGGACCATATCACAGAGATGCCCTCCAACTCCGAGGACGGAGCTCCCTGCTGTGAAACCTCACTGGCCCTAACTTTGGCCTGAGGGCCCCTGGCCCCCCACCAAGGTCATGAGTGGAGCATAGGCGGGAATGCCCAGCCGGCTCGGACAACTCCTCAGCTGTGGGTGCCAGGCCTGGAGGGCCCTTCCTGGGGACTTGATCCTGTTAAGTTCCAACCCGTCCTTTTGTCTCCAGTTCTTAGGACCCTGCCTGCCCTGTAGATGGTAAGAGTTTCATCAGTGTCTGGTGAATGGCCGAGCCCAGGTGGAAGGAGGCGCCCCACGGGGCATTCCCCTTTCTCCCCATTCCCCACCTCCTTCCTTCGGATCCTACCCAGAATCTTCACACTTGGGGGAAGCCCGGGTCCACGCTGTCTCCAGGAGCCCCTTGCTGGGGAGGGACGGCACACTGCCCAGGCTGTTCTGACGGGCGCTCCGGCCCTGCCCCACGCCCCTGGGTACCCGCGCCTTTTCTGTCGGCCGCCCCCCGAGGGTGCAGCGAAGTGACCGAGGGGTGCCCCCTCCGCCACGGGCCACGTGACTCGCGCTCGCCGCCTGCTCCTGGCCAACACGCCGGGGTCCTGCCGGCCCGCCAGCGCCGGCGCTTAACCCTTGGAGACTTTAAGCGCGGGAAGGCGGCGGCGGCGGCAGCGAACTTTGTTTGGTTGCGTAAATAAAACCTCCGCTGAAGGGACCCTGCGCCCCAGGGAAGGGGAGGAATCTCTTCCCGCCTCGGCGCCGCCCCCGCGCCGCCGCCCGGCCTCCACATCCGCCCACATCTGGCCGCGGCGGGGCGCCCGGGGGGGAAGGGGCCGGGCCGCGTCCGTCGCCGTCCCCAGGGCGCGGGCCGGGCGGGGAGAAGGGGGGCGGCTCGGGTCGGGCGCGCAGGGCTCGGCGTGTCCCCGTGGCGGCCGCTCGGGCCCCAGCCTCCCGGCCCGGTCTTGACGGGCGGGCGGCGCAGCCAGTGCGAGACGGGGAGGCCGGGCGGCGGTGCGGGAACCTGATCCGCCCGGGGGGCGGGCGCGGGGCGGGGCGGGGGCGCAGTGCGCGGGGCGGGCCGGCGCCCGCCGCCTCCCCCATTCATTCAGCCGAGCCCGGGGGCCGAGGGGCTCGGCGGCCAGCTCTGAGCGGCGCCCCAGCCAGCGCGCAGGGCCCGGGCCCGCCGGGGGCGCTTCCGTGCGGCGCGCTGCCCACCAGCCACAATGTCCGACCCTGCGGTCAACGCGCAGCTGGACGGGATCATTTCGGACTTCGAAGGTGGGTGCCGGCCGGGCCGCGGGCGTCTCGGAAGCCCTTCGGAGCTGGCCCGGCGCGGGACGGTGCGCGGACGGGGAGGCGGACCCCCGATGGGGACGCCTTCCCGCGTGAGACCCCCGGCGTCGACGTGTTAGCACAGAGTTCGGGGGGCCGCGGGGACCGCACGCCCTCCCTGGCCCCCGCGCTCGCCCTGCGCGCTGCCGCCCGGTTTCCTTCCTTTTATTGTTGTTTGTGTTTGCCGAGCGACGACAAGCTCCTCGAGGGCTGGAGGGTTTCCTCGGAACCACAAGGGGTGGCGCAGTCCCCTCTGGGCAGTCGCTTGGGCCCCTCCCTCAGGGCTTCCCGGCGGCCTCCAGGCCGCGGTGGCCCTGCGGCGCGTTGGGGTTCGCCCCCCGCCTCTGCGTCCTGCCCGGAGGGAAGCCCCCTCTCCCACGTCCGTTTCGGGCCAGCCGAGCCGACCCCGGGCTGGGGAGGGCCGCCGAGCGTGCTCGGCCCAGGCCGCGGCGGCGTCCAGAGGGGGGTGTCCCGTGGCCCCCTCCAAGCCTGGGGACATCCTCCTCCGCCTCCCGGAGCCGGGCTGCCGCAGGGAGGGGGGCGGGGGGAGCGGCCTGCGAGCCGGGGGGAGCGCGTTTCGGCCGTCTCCCTCGCCCGGGGTTAAGTGTGGCGAGGCTTGGGGGCTTCTCCCTCCGAGGGCGGTGGGTCATCCCGGCTCTGGGCCTGCGTGTGCACTTTCGTGCGTCCTCGTGACTGCCTGTGGCTCTGCGTCCTGCGTCCTGGGGAGTAAATAAAGCGGCGGGACGGGGAAGCTCACACAATAGTCCTGGGCACTTCGGGGCCGGGTTTCTGAAGGCGGGCCTGACTGAGCTGGGACCTAGAGCCCCCGCCCCTCAGAGGGGCTCCCAGGCATCCTTGGGCAGAGCCCTCTGGTGGGCCCTAAGTCGGGGAGTCTGGGCTGAAGGGCGTTGCAGACGTCCAGGTGCCAGGCCAGCCTGGGAGGTCCTCTACCCACCGTAGGAAGAGCCAGGGCTGGCATCTGGGTGTCCGGAGTCAGCCGCACACATTGCCCACCTGGGAACCGCCCAGTCTGCCGTGGGGGTGGCGTGGGTGGGGCGGGGGCGGCACTTCTGGGGCCCAGAGTCTGGCTGGGTCCCAAGCGGAGCCCTGGCGGCTGTGATTCTCGGTTGGGCCTGGACTGGCTTAAGCAGGGGGTGAAGAGACCGAAGGGGTGAGGGTCCAGTGGCCAGCACACCTTGCCAACTGGCTGGGTGTTAGGAGCACTGGGCAAGGGGAGTTCCAGTTCAGCAGAGCTGTGGTGGCCGTCTGGACATCTTGGGGCACACGTTCATCCTGGGGTCCCCCCATGCCTTCTGTATTCTGTTCTGCCTCTTGCCTGGAGCACGGCACCGCCCCTCACCCCCCCCCCCCCCCGCAGCTGCTCTTTGAGATTCCTGCTGCCAAGCTGCGCTCAGGGCCTCTCATCACCCAGATGTCCAAGTGCGAGCACCATCCGATGTGGGGATGGCTGCCCCCTCAGGTCCCACACTCTGCGGATGGTCTCCTTGTGGCCTGTGGGCCTGGAGTGGCCTGCTGTCCGTGACCTGAGAGCTGCCTGCCGGTGGGGCTTCCGGGGAAGGACAGGATGCAGCCGCAGCCCAGAGGCAGGGTGGGGAGGTGGAGGCTCAGGGGTAGTGTTGGACCCTGGGGCAGTTCACGCCCTGTAGATTCTCGGCACCTGTGCCTCGGGGTCCCCGGGTAACTGCATCCTCACCCTCATGTGCCCCATCTGGAGATGCCAGCGGCTCTGCAGCTCAGTGGCCTCATTGAGACCCTCCTAGTGCAACAGTTGGCAACCCTGTGACTCCAGGGGCAGATTTCTCACTGCCAGGGAGAGGGACCGCTGGCCCTCTGGTTCCCTGTGGGCCTTAGTCTCCTTCTTGTGTGCCCTGAAAACCTGGAAGCGATTTGAGAGCAGGGGAGTCAGGAGTTGGAACCACGGCTTTCCAAGAGGACTTGTGCATGTGGGTTCTGCGCAGCCCACTGGGACCAGAAGGGCAGCCTCCCTAGGGGCCCAGGTGCAGAGTGGAATTAGGCGGTGGGACTGACGTCCTGGGCAGACGGACATGGGGAACGAAGGTCAGAGGAGGAGGAGAACGTGACCCAGGGCAACAGTGGGTGAGCCAGGGCAGGGAAAGGTCGTTTTGGAGGAGGTGGACCTTGTGCCAGTGGGAATTCGATTGCGGAAGGAAGGAGGCGAGCATTCAGGCCAGGGGCAGTGGACAGAAGTGGGGGATACTGGAATGAGCCTGTCCATTATGGGGCTGGGACATAAAGGGACCAGCTTTGAATGTCAGATGGGCCAGGCCTCCCAGTGCCAGGCGTGCCCACCCGCAGTCTGGATGGTCCTGGGGACGCAGCTGGAGTGGCCGGCAGTAGGGCTGGAGAAGCCCTGGTCTGTTAACATGGGGCCAGTGCGGAGCCTCCACCAGGGCTGCCCACGTGATGTCTTGGTTTCTGAAAGGTAGGGCAGGAGGGCTAGGGAGGGGAGTGCCTGCTCCTCAGGGCCCTGAGGCTGGCAGACCTGGCCGGGCAGGAAGCACCTGTAGACTGTGGTAGGAGCGAGGCCCCAGGGGCTACCACCAAAGCAAGGTGAATTCTGAGTTAACTGGGGTGATATTTTCAATCCAAGCAGATTGGAATCCTGCAACAGGGGCCAAAGGGCACCGAAGGGGGTTCCTGGGAGGCTCGGGGCAAGTGGCAGCATCCAGGGCAGACAGGAAGCTGCCCCAGGTGTGTGTGTGGGGTGCAGTGGGTGCCCTGAGGAAAAATTCTATTGGTGCCCTACATCCCGCGCGCCTCCGCCCCCTGCCCTGCAAAGCACCTCTCTCTTTTAGTCATATTACTCCCACTGTGCCCTTTGCCACCTAGACGACTGAAGCACTCAGTTCCTGAGAGCAAGGTCGTTAAGCTCCATCATGTCACCCAGGTGGCGTAGGGATGCATCCTGTCGTATATTTTGGACCTGTCTGTTGAGTTCAGGTCTCCCCCCTGGGACTGAGATGGTGGCATTGTCTTCCACGGTACAAACCTCCACGCTGTTATTTGCTTTCCCTTCACGGATAATCTCAGGGCTCTATGAAGACCCTCTCCCACATTGGGGCAGGAACAGTATTTTGTATTTTGCTCATGTAATTTTTTTAAATTTCCCACTTTTCGCTGTTGAAAATGGGCCTTGAGGTGGCCTTGGTGACCATCACTCCCCGTGTGACAGGGTCAGGAGAGGGGTGACCCTTCCCCCATCTCCTGGTTGGTGGAGGCAGGGGACAGTCGGATGGTGTTCTTGAGCCAGCGCAGGCCAAATCTGTTATCACAAATGCTGTTACAACTCGGGTCTTTGTGGAACAAAAGCCTTCCCCAGTGCCAGCTGTTGGCCTACTTTCCCCAGCAGCGTTCGTTGTAACCAGATTTGCACACGGTGAAAGCATCCTGAAAGTCCGTGATGTTTGTTGAAAAACAATGTGGCCCAGAACCCAGGCTGTGGTCCCAGAACTGTACTCTGACCTAGAGGATGTCTGCCCTTCTAAACCCTCTGCTTTCTCCTCAGAGGACCCTCCCAGCTGGGTCCCGGAGGCTGCTTCGTCTCCCCGGGAACAGGAGAGCAGGGTGGAAATGTGGGGTAGGCAGGGAGGGGGTCCCCTGGGCTGGGATGGGACCGTGCAGATGTGCCTGCTCATCTGGGAGCCCGACACCTCAGGGACGCCTGCCTCTATGGCTGGCTTCTTGTGCTCCTTTTTTCCCAGGACAAGACCTGTTGCTTGGTGATGGGTGCAGACCTGTCCCTAATTAATGCCCATGGGCCTCCAGAGTGATGAATCTTGCTGTTCTGCAAGTCTCAAGGCCTCTTGTGAATACCACCTCCCTGCAGCCTGCACCTCTGTGGCAGTGGGCAGGAGCCAGGGTGGTGACGAGGTCACTCGGGTGGGCTGGAGATGCTGGCCCTCTGGGATTCTGCGGGCGCCTGTTCTGCTGCTGCGGGGGATGGCTCTCTTGCAGGCCTGGCCGCCCCCACAGCACCGGCCTGGTGCTTTTTGCATCCAGAGCTCGGGACCAGGTGCCCACGGTCCTGGCTGTGAGCAGGAGGGCAGCTACACATGCGCCAGGTGGCAGAAGCCTCCGTAATCTGCTTCAGACCTGGGTGGGGAGGTGGGGCGAGCCGGGACACCCCACGTTTGGGGCATCAGTCTGGAAAGGCTGTCTGGAGGACATGGGTTTCCAGGAAGGCTTTGAAAGAGGCAAGCAGGCAGAGTTTGCATCCAGAGAGGGCCTTTGGGGGAAGAGGCTGTCGGGGCTGCCGAGAGCCGGGTATTTAGGGCCAGCTCTCTCTGCCGTCTGAAAGCTGTGTGGCCTAGGGTGAGTGTCGTAGGCCCAGGCCTCAGTCTCCAACTCTGTCAGGTAGGGTTATAAACGTCTCTGGGATTTACATGGATATGGCCAGCTGGTAGCACTGAGGCTGGGCTCTGTTCTGCATCTTGGTGTTGCTGCAAGAGATGGTTGGTGTGGATCCCTAAATGGAGGGGTCTGGGTGGTAAGAGGTGTTCAAAGGCCGCACGTAGGCCCAGTTCTGCCTGACCTCTCGGGGACAAGGCTGGACAGGGTGGTCAGTGCTGCAGAAGGAGCATCCGTGAGGGGCCTACCTGGGGGTCCCTCTGCATCCAACAGATAAACACGCTCCTGGCCAAGGGGGACCTGGCAGACTGTCTGCAGGTGCCGCAGCTCTCTCCCTGTCGGTGGGTCTGGGGTCATGTGGGCTGCACGGTTCCTTCCCTAGGGAGTCTTCCCTGTCCCCTCTGCCATCCCCCACCCCAGGACATTACAGGTGGGTGGGCCATGGGCCTGTCTTGCAGACAGCGACACAGGCATGTGCTGGACGCCAGCATTCCCGACAGGCGGGCATGCAGGGAACCTGTTTCAGGGAGTGGACACTGGCATGGGTATCCTTTTGGTCAGCAGCCCTTTGCAAGCCCTGATGGTGTGTGTGTGGGCTCTGAGCTAGGGAAAGAGCCCTGTGCCTCCCACTTGCCCCAGGAGCCAGTTTACTTGGTATCCCTGCCCTGCTGAAGGCTCTGGGAGCTTGGGCACGGGGTGCAGGCCTCAGGGGCCTCCCAGCCTGGGTAAACAAATCTGCCAGAGTTCAGGCTCCCACGGCCAATGTCAGGCAGGACAGTGCCCAGCATGAGGTGGGCACTTGTTCAGGCCCCGCTTATAGGGAGGCTGCCATGGTGATGGGGAGCAGTGGTGTGCTGGCCCACTTGTGACGTGGCATCACCAAGGGAAGCACAGATGTGCGGATCGTGCCCTGTCCCTTAGGAGCAGGTGACTGCTGAGCCCAGCTGTTAGTATTATTACCCTCCATTGGTTTACTAGCCAAATGCCCTGGGGTGGACTGGCTCAGAACAGTCACCTTGGCAGCAAGGACCTGGCAGTTTCGAGAGACCGGTGGTGGCCCCCAAACCCAGGACAGAGTCCCACCTTTCCTGCCAGTCCAGACCAGGTGCTCCCTGCAGGGCTCAGAGCCCCCAGGGGTGGGGCTGTGTGTCTTTGCTCAGCATTCTGTTGGCTGGAACAGTGGGTGGCATGCAGTAGACCCTCAAAGACTTGGCATGTGTGGAGAGTGGTGGGGAGGGTGGGGGTCAGGGCCACCGGGCAACCCAGGGGGCTCTGGCGGGAGATTTTTCTGAGGTCAGGGCCCTGGGGGATTTCATTGTTGTCTACACTTGTCCCAGAAACCCAGCCAGGAAGTAAGTTCCCCTGCTTTCTCTTGACAAAGCCACTGAGGAAAAATGGTCAACCAGTAGCTTTCTTTCCAAAGCCCTCTTGGTTTTTCCCAAATTTGGAGGCTCTCTGAATTGCTTATGAGGCTGAATGGTCCTGAACTCTGCAGCGTGGTCCCACGAAGCCTCAGGCTTTGTAATCTCTCCAGCCAAACAGACCCAGCAGTTGGCTCCTAGACACCCCTGGCGCCTGGGGCATTTCTGCATTTCTGCAAACAGCCCCAGCATTTGGGCTGTTTAATTTGGTCTGGACAGAGCTGGAAGGCTCTGTTCTGCCTGGACCAGGAGGCGTTCTAGAATGTCAAGTTTACTGTTGTATTTTAAAGGGCTGCCAGTGTCCAGAAATTTAGGTAGAGCTTTGATTTCAGCAGAGAATATCCACAGGGAGCGCCCCACGCCCGACCTGCCACCTGTCAACAGCCAAAGCTGCAGGGGAGGTGGGAGCCGGGAACGAGCAGTTTGATGTCCTCCCTGCCCACCCTCTTTCCTACGTTCCTGCCTGTCTAACAGGATCCCCCTTCCCGTGACTGTGAGCCCCCTTACATTCTCCGGCCTCTGTCCTCTGGTGTCTCTGGGTCAGCTGGGGAAGCTGATGTTACCCCAAGTTGCAAAATCCAGAACATGGAGGGGCCTGGCCTTAATCACATTAGTGTGCCCTCCCCAAAGGTGGCTCGAGCTTCCCGTGTCCCTGTCCCCAAGGCCAGGAGCCTCTGCCTCCGAACACCTGGAATAGCCTCCTGGAAGAGCTGGGTGAGATGGGGGAGGGGAGGCAGGCGAGGTGACCCCCCTGACCCCGTTGTACTTGTTCTCTGGGTACACATGGGGGATGAAGGTACCCCCAGGGCCTCAGGCTGGGTTTTGCAGGCAGTGGGGTGGGGTAGGGAGCTGGGTTTGTCCTGCAGCCCGGGGTTGGTTCAGCCTGAGCGGGGAATTCCTGGGCGCTGGTTTCCCCCAGTCCTCAGCCTCGGGCTGCTTCCTCTCTGTGCCCAGCGTCCTCCCTCCTGCAAAGAGGGGTTGGAGCACCCCTCGGCTCTTTGTAGCACACGTCAGGTCATTTCCAGTGATTCCACATGTGGTTTCCTACCCCACCACAGGAGTGCGGGTCAGTGGCTCTCTTTGCTGGTGGGCTTGTCGCTTCAGTACCCCAGAGCAGGGCCTGGGGGTCCCGGGCACCTCCTTGTGGGAGACTGCACTGAGGCACCTCCCCGGGAACGAGGAAGAGAGCCACCTGGCCCCAGGCAGGAGGTTGGTTCCCTTGGAGACCGGTGGTCCCTCCCATCTTTCTTTTTGGTGGGAAGAGAGAGATGTCCTGGGCAGAGTGAGTCTAGCTTCGTTTGGGCCTCCTGCCCATCTCCCCTCCCCCAGGCACCAGCTGGAAGTTGGAGATGTTTCTGCTTCCAGCCCTCAGGGGCCTGCAGCCTGCTGCATTTCACGACCCTTCCAGGCAGGATCTCACTCTGCACCCGGGCCAGCCCCCTCCCTGGGTGCCGGAAGCAGCTCTGGGCTGGGTATTTGGCCCTCCCTTCCACGTGGGTGGGCAGGTTCCCTGCGGGGTAGGCCAGGCCCCTGCCCGCGTGCCCTGGGGGCTGATATTATCTACAGTAAAAGCCCACAAGTTTTCCTGGCTCCAAACCAGGCCTGGAGGGGTGGCCTTCTCTGCTGTCCCCTTCCTCCTCCATTAAAAGTCAGGGGAAGGAGGACTTTACTCTGTAAAATAGCTGGCTTGGGTTTTTTCCTTCAGAATGAAGTGCTGGAATCCCTCTGTCCCCTGGTGGGCCAGGAGGAGGCTCCCCGGGGTGGGAGAGGCAGTTAGCTCGTTTGTTTGTTTATTCAACAGCTCTCTGTAGGCGCCAGCTAAGTGCCGGCCCTGTGCTAGGTTTTGGAGGTCCAGTCATGAACCCAGAGGATGTTATGTTCAGGAGGGCTTCCTGGAGGAAGGAGCACCTGACCAGAGTCCTGGTAGTTTACCAGGCAGGGGCTCCAGGCAAATGCTTGCGATTTCTGCCACCTTGTAGTTTGTTTGGGGAACCTTGTGTCAGTGCCTGGCTGAGGTGCCCTCAGCACTGAGACAGGGTGGGACGCTGTGCTTACAAGTACAGGCTTTATCTTTCCCTCCTGGTCAGGAGGCTGGGAGGGATTTGGGTGTTGAATAATCCAGGTGGGAGGGGGCACCCGACTGGCTTATTTAGCGAGGTGAGCAGGTGGCAGGTTTGTAAGGGCAAACGAACCCCGGGGGCCTTCATCAGAAAATTGCAGAAAGGGCTGCTTTGCTTTTTGCTAAACTACAAAAGAAACCCTTGGCAGGCCTGGGGCCTCTTGGGGTGAGATGGGGAAGGGATTGTTCATTCACACCTCTGCAGGTCCTGGGCGGAGGGGAGGAGAATGGCGGAGGTGTTGTCCCCTCCCACCTGGGTTGCTGCCTCCCCACTCCAGCTCCTGGCCTTAGGGCAGCTGGGAGCACAGGGACACTGAGGGGGGACCTCCTCCCCCAGCCTCGGCTGCAGCCCCAGCAGGCTGGCCTGGCTGGGGTGGGGGAGGAAGGGGGCACTCAAATATTTACATCTCCTCTAATATTTAAATGATGAAGCCTGGCTCCTGCAAACAGCTGTCCTGAGCCAGCTGTCAGGCCCCGGCCTCTCTCCCTCCCTCCCTCTGCATTCTTTGTCTCTGACCCAACTCCTGGCCCTTCCTCCAACCCTGCTGGTTCTTGTCATTTTTCTTAACCATCTCCTTCATTGAGCACCTACTACGCGCCAGGCACTGGGCTGGGCAATTTTTATGAGGCCTCATAGTCCTGGAGGTGGACAGGCTGCTGGGGTTCGCTCAGGGCACAGCTGGCCTGCGCCCACCCTGGAAGGCAGAGCCAGGTCCTCCTGGGCCCATACCTGCATGTGTCCATAGCTCCCTATTGCTGAAACCTGCCCCCGGGTCCTCCCTGGTGCCACCTTACATGGGCTGACCCTCCCTTGGCTATGATGGAAATCTCAGGCTACTTGTCTGGTAGCTGGGAACAGCTGGCGGTCTAGATGGCATGGGGCTGCCTCTGCCCCAATCCAAGCTTCACTCTCCAGCTTGGTGACTGCATTCGTGAAACGGGAATTGCTGGGCGTCCGGGAGGCTCGGGAGAGGCTGCTCCTGGGCTCGGCGCAGGGCCCTCTGCTTTTAGAGTCCAACTCTCAAGGGGCCGGGGTCGGGTTTGGAGGCAGAGTGCTGTGATGGTTTACCCGGCTGGCTCAGATTCACCTTCACCCTGCCCAGGCTGTGATGCCCAGTGAGTCACGGCCTCTCTCTGCCTCAGTTTCCCACCTTTAAAATGGGACAAGAGCAAAATCATTGTTTTCGGGTGGTCGTGAGCATAGAGTGAGCTAATAAACAGAAGCCCTTATAATTGTGCCCAGCATGTGGAGAGCCCGGTGAATGCTGACTGTCAAAGATCCCCAAACACACTACTCCTTAGATTTAATAGCGCACGCCGGCAGCATCTGAGGCCTGGGGCAGAGGGCGGCTTTCTCAGCGTGTTTGTGCCGTCACACAGAATGGGTGTCTTGAGCAGTAGACATTTATTTCTCAGTTCTGGAGGCTGGAAGTCTAAGATCAAGGCACCGACATACTTGGTGATTCTGACCATCAGTCTGGTGAGGGCTTCCTGGTGCGTAGCCTGCTGTGTTCTGGAAGGAGCTCCTTCCTAAGGGCACTGGTTCCATCCAGAGGGCTCCACCCTCAGGACCTGCTCACCTCCTAATACTGCGCCCTGGGAGCTGGGATACAACATGTGGATTTGGGGATGACAGTCACTGTCTATAGCAGGGACCACAAACTGCCTTGCCCCTGCCCTCAGGAGGGTGACGTTCTATGGGGAGGACTTTGATCACTATTCTAGGGAGGGTGGGGGGATTTGAGTGGAGGCAGGGGGCCAGCCGGGGCCCTGAGTGCAATGCTGCACTTCTGTCCTGCCGTTTTCTTGGCATGTGGATTACACCAGATTTTATCGCCAAGGACCTGGGCTGCCTGGGCCTTGTCTAAGGTAGTAAACTGTGGGCCTTGGGCAGGGATTGGGGCCTTGTGACCAAGCTGCCTGCTTACACTGTGGGCCTCTGGCACCAGCAGTGCCCAGCCATGCCTTTGGGTTTGTGACCAACCTGGGAGCTGAGCAGTGGCAGCTGACACTGGACATTGACCTTGGGTGACTCTTGGGAGGTGGGGACAGGTGCGGCCGCTGAACCTGCAGCACCAAGGCCTCTGGCCAGGGCTACCCCCAGCAGGGTTGGTGCTCAGGGTTTTCCTGTAGGATTCTCAGGATGGGGTAGTGGTGGAGAAGAGGCTTGTGAGAGGGAGACACAGAGGTCTCCACCCACCTGCCCCTCAGACCCAGCCCTCCTGAACCAGAACCTCCAAGAGGTGGGCCCAGCAGCCTGTTTTTGAACAAGCACCAGAAATGATTCTCATCAACAGAGCTGAGAATGATCTGGTCCCAGAACTTTAGGGGACCACAAAGTGACTTAGCCAACTCGTGCAAGAGATTTGAGCTACCTGGAGAAGAGCACAGAGCCGTGGCCCTGCGTGAGCCGGCGTAGGAAATGTTCCTGCATGCACGGTAAAGAAGACTGCCAAAATGTTGATGGTAGTTATCCGGGTCATGAGTTTATAGATGTTTTTCCTTTCGTTTTCTCTGTGTTTTGCAAATCTTGAGCATTGCCCATAAATTGCTTTTATGGTCAGGAAAAAGAGCAGTAGATATTATTATTAGAAGTTCAAGGTCAAAAAGAAAAATAACTCACCCAACTCAGTCTCCCACCCCAATTTGAGAGATGAGTTCCTGGTTGATGGCGGCAGGGCCCGTGGGCCCCTGCTGGCTTTTCCAGGTCATGGTTGGGTTGCTGGGTGGAGTGAAGGCAGTTATGCCAAAGGTGCAGCCCACCGGGAACCCCCCCCAGGCACAGCTGCAGACATGTTTTTTGGCCACAGCCATGGTCCTCAGCCTCAGCCCAGGATGGAGAGAGGCTGGCTCTCCCTGTCACCCCTGGCCAGGCCCCTCCAGCTCTGCCGAGTGTTTGGAATGCTGGACCTGGTTGGCTCAGGAGCAAAGAGAGCTGGTGGCAGACTTCAAAGTGGCCCTCGGGGGTGGGCCTTTTAGTTCACCTCTTCCTGCCTGGCACCAGGACACTGAGGCCAGAGGGGTCACCTGCCAGGGCCAGTCAAGTGTCAGTGGCACTTGGGACAACTCTGTGCCTTAACCCTGGCGGCCCCCCGGCTCTGGCTGAGCTCCTCCGACTCCCTCACTGAGCAGCTACGCTGATAGCTTGATGAAAATGCCTCATTTTATCTAAGAACAGAGTGACTCCTGCCTGCAGCTCCCCTTTCCTGCAGGTTCTCTCATCTGCCCTGTCGGAGGGGCTTTGAGGCTGGATGCATGCCCCTGTTGGTGCAGTGGGCCCTGGGCACTTCCTGGGTGGATGGGAGCTTGGCCCTCTCCCTGCCCCAGGTCCCCTGCAGCTGGTGGCCTGGAAGGGCCTGGGGGATTCATAAGGTGGGAATTGGGAGGTGGTGACTGCCAGCCTGAACCCCAGTGGCCAGCAGGCAGGTTGGGGTTAAGGGGCTGAGTTGGCGGCTCTGGTTGCCGGGGATGGGAGTCAGGACGCAGACATGGATGTATCCTTTGGGGGCCAGCATTCAGCCTGCTGCAGTGGCCTGTCACATGGCAGTAAGTGCTCTGGGTTTGGGGAGAGTGGGGGTGGGTGGGTGGGGGAATCCAGGCTCGGACGGGCCTGTGGTGTGACTTTGAGTGATGTTGGCCTCCCCGGGCCTCGGCCTCCTCATCTGTACCAGAGTGTGGTGCTGCCCCACCTGTGGTCCTCTGGGCAGCTGCCCCGTGGTCCACCCCCTCCTAGAGGCCAAGTCTGGCTCACCTTAGGTTTCCAGGGGCCTTGTCGCGATGGATGTGTGGAGCTGGCCGAGAGCTTGCTGACCCTGGTGAGAGCCCAGGAAAGCCTCGATCGAGCAAGGGCCTGTGAGAAGGCCTCCCTCAGCCCCACCTGGGGCTCTTTGGAATGGCCGGGAGAACCTCTGGTGGGGGGGATTCTGTCCCCAAAATCCCTCTTCCAGAATCTTCTGTGTCCAGCTGTGGCCTCTCCCACACAACAAACCCATCCCCTCCTTTTAGTTTTCTGTGCCCCTTCGTTGCCAAACCCCTCGAGTCCTTGAGGAGAGAACCCCGCCTGCTCCACCCCCAAGGTCCCTGCAAATCCATCGTAGCACGTGCAGGCCACTGAGACCCCGTGCTCCCCTCCAGCCCAGCTTGGCCAGTTTGGGCATGCAGGTGCGAGCCCTTCCCAGCTCCATTCCTCTGGAGGCCTGGGGAGCAGCCGGACCTCTGGGTGCTAATCTGACTGGGGCCTGACCTCTGCTCCCCGGGGTTGCCGTGCCCTGTAATTAGGCTGCCACTCCTCTTGGCCCGGGCAGCGACCGCCTGCTGCCTGCCTCCAGGCCACAGCGAGCGCGCCATCTGCCGCCCTGGCAGGCAGCATGATTAATGGAGGGCTCCACCTGGGCCAAGCGGCCTCTGCTGTTAGACCTTTTTTTTTGCATTTTTAAGTGCTTTCACCCTCTCCCCAAGTAGTGTGGGGTGAGGAGGGAGGGGTGGCTGCCCTGGCCAGAGGCATTGGGAAAGTCACCACTTTGCGTGCAGTGCTAGGCTGACAGCAGAGAGCAGAGGAGCTCCACCAGGACTGTGAAGCTGGCCGCTGGCGGCCTGGCTGCCTGGCCCCGCGCTGTGGAGCTGAGGCTGCCCGACGCGCTCTGGGGTTGCCCAGGCCTGGCTTAGTCACATGGGAAGAGCCAGCAGGGGCCTGGACGCCGAATGCAGGGGGGCTGTGGGTGGTCTTCCATGGAGTAGCACTGCACCTTGCTCCTTGGTGTGGGAATGGGGCTCAGGATAGTGCCCACGGGGCCTGCAGACTGCGGAAAAGGTATGTCTGGGTAAGTGGTGGACGGTGGGAGGGTGGAGGTAAAAAGGAGGAGAGGGGTGGAGAACGGGTCAGGACCCTCTTGGGAGGGGCTGGGCTCTGACCTGGAACCAGCAACTCAGTTTTCTCCCTCAAAGGGCCCCCTTGGGGTGTGGATTACAGGGCTCTGGGCTCAGGTACCTTCCAAGCCCTTGGAGCTGCGGCCTGTCGTTTCCGGTTTTGAAGTGCCCTTCTTGGCTGCCATTTATCAGGGAACCTTTGACCCAAGGAGGCCTGAAAGGTCATCTGTCCCCTCCCACCCTCCAGGCAGGGCTGCACCTAAGCCCTGCCCCTTGGCCTTCATGAGGAGCTCTGCAGGCAGCCTTGTCGCCAGCCTGCCTGGCCTCGGCCCCGGTCAGGAAGTTTCCCCATCAGACCCCACCTTCCCGCGTGCCGCAGTCCATGTTCTGCTGCACTGCAGAGAACCAACAGCTGGTTTAAGCGGGAGGACGAGACCATTTCCCCAGGTCCTCTACATGTGTTCCTGTTCCCATAACTTTGATTTGCCAAGAAAAAAGGAAGTTCACATCTTAGGGCAGCTTTTAAAGTCCGCCTGGAATGACCCCTGCGTCACCAGAGCTGGGGGACTGGCTGCATGGTGGGCGAGCACAGAGAGGCCTTCTTCTGGTGAGGGGTGGGAAGAGGCCCTGCCCGGGCCTGGGGACTCACCTCCTGGAGCGCAGTCGTGGGCCTGCTCTGGGTAGAAGTCACTTTGTGGCTGCCTGGTTGATGCCCCCGGCAGCTCAGCTATGAGGTGGCTTCATGCCCCTGAGAGCTGTTACCCCAAGACTTGCCTCTGGCAGGGGACAGGTGAACACGAGCAATTAACCTGCCATAGGCAAGCGGACCAGATAACTCATTGCCCCTCTTGGGACACTGTTGGGAATGAAAACAGTGCCCTGACAGATGACAGTGACGGCCGTCCCAGGGGGCCTGGACTCACGGGCCCCTGGCCTCAAGGGGGACACTCTGAGGTGGGGGTGGGGGGCCAGCAGCAGGATAGGGCCACCGGGGCAAGGTGCTCGCCAGTGACGAAGGGCGGCATGAGCTGGTGGGCTGCGCGGGCCAAGGCAGAGGCCCCTTCCTACCAGCCCACCCCGCCACCCCCGTCCCAGAGCTGGTGACTCACGGCCGGATGTACGGAGCCGGTAGGGCCAGCTCCTTGCGGAGCGCCGCGGGAGCCCCCGTCCCAGGCCTGTCCCCCGTCTCTGCTCCGTCTTCACGCGGCCTTCTCTGTGCGACTTCCTTTTCTGTCTCTTACGAGGACCTGTCACTGGATTTAGAGCCCACTCTGGTCCAGGCTGATCTCATCTCCAGACCCTTAATTACTTTACATCTGCAAAGATGCTTTTTTCAAATAAGGTCTCTTTCATAGGTTCTGGGGGTCAGGACTCAGACATGATTTGGGGGGCCCCTATTTGACCAATGTCCTCTGGACAGAACAGCATAGCAGGTACTGGAAGCCGTTGTGAAGGGGTCAGTAGGACCTCTTGTCCCATCCTGGTGGGGTAGCCAGTAGGTAGGTGGGGAGGGCTGCCCGGGAGCTCTTGGGATGGTTTTGCCTGCATCCTCGTCCTCACTTAGCAGGTTGCCAGAGAGCTTTATCCAGGGAGAAATTAATATCATGAATTTGGGGAATAAGAGAAGGTCCGGGATCTGGGGCCAGCTGTCCACGCCTCTGTGCTCCCCACCTGCGACGCAAGGTCTTGTTTGTGTCTCCAGTTGAGGGGCAGGGTCACCAGTGCTCCACTTCCAGCCTTTGCACTCTTTCTGTACCGTTAAATGGGCTGGGCTGGGAAGGGCATCTGTGCCCTGCAGGCTGTGTGAAGGGTCCCCTGCAGCTGCAGGAGCCCGGGAAGGGAGGCTGGGGGCTTGTTTTTTCCTCTTGGCCTCAACTGGGAAACCCAACCAGTGGGCAGGGCCAGGCCTCCCAAGTGGAGGCTGTGATGAGCAGGAAGGCCCCCTGAGTGCCTGTGTCTCCCAGGCCCAGCGCATCAGAGCCGAGAGAAAGCAGCTCCTCCTAATACCCAAAGCAAAAGACAGTCATCAAAATAAATCAGTTGGGAGCGTGGCCTCACAGTCTCTACCTGGGGCTGAGTGGCTTTCCCTGGGCCTGAAGACCCTCTGCTGAGTCTGCAGTTCTCATGGACACTTGGCTGTCCCTGCATAACCCCCAGGGCTAAGTGGAAATGGTTAGCGGGTTTCTCCTTGTTCTTCCTCGTCCGGGGGCACAGTCTGGACCCTTGGTAAGAAGTGCAGCTGCGTGTGGTCGGAGGACCAGGGAGCAGGGGCTTTGTGCCCATTGCCCACACACCCCAGGTTGCCTTCAGCCAGCCACGTGTGCAGATAAGCGCAGGGCAGCCAGCGGCCCTCAGCCACCGCACTGGACCGCAGGCCCTGAGCCAGAGCTGGGGGCAGATCGAGCCTGGTATTAGACATGGTTCTTAGGCTGCAGCCCTGACAAGCTGGCCTGGGGGAAGGTTGAGGGCGAGTGGCCGAGGGGAGGACTTGGAGCTGTGGGGGCCGTGCTGACACCTTCTTATCCTTCATATGGACTTGCCTTTTGCCAAGCTGTGCCAGTGTTGTTAAACAAACGTGTTTTTCTTCGGGAAACCCAGGGCTGAGCTCTGCTGACGCTGCAGGCTCCACTCAGCCACAGTGTCTATTTTTAAGCTCTTCCTTTTGGACTGTTTTGCTTCCTGAGGACACGCCCCCTTCCCACTTTCCCCATCTGCATCCTCCTCTCTGTACAGAGCCTGCCTCTCCCATGTGGTCCCTTCGCCATCCCCCTCTTCCACCAAGTCCCCAGAGGCAGCTCCTGAGATAAGGAATCAAGTGGCAGGTGACCCAGGTGGTCCCTGATCTTGGGAGTGAGACAGGGAGGGGCAATGGCCTGTTGGTGCATCACCAAGCATGTGGGCAGCAGGAGCTCAGCCCGAGGAGGGGGTGGCTGGGGGACATTGCCCTATGCATCCCAGGGTTGTCCCACCCCATGGGGGGAGCCCCCTCCTACTTTCTGAGCTTGGGCACAAGGTGGCTACGAGGAGGGCCTTGGGGCAAAGGGACAGGAACTGGCCATGGGTGTGATGGACACTGGCAAAGTGTGTGTGGCCTCAGCTGCTGCTGGGGTGACCACACATGCATGTGGGCACATCTGCCTATGGGGTGCATGTGCACAGGCGGTCATGGTGCCAACAACATGGTAACTGCTGCATGGGCACCTCTGTGTCATCCCGTTAGCGCCCACAGCATGGGGAAGCGGCTCTGAGAGTACTGTGGTCATGGCACTCCGTTTGCGCCCCTGCTGTTGACGCTGAAGTAGCAGCAGAGTCTGTAGGACCCCAGTTTGCAGGACCCACAGTCTGCAGGACCCCCAAGTCTGCAGAACCCCCAGTCTGCAGGCCCCCAGACCTGTCGGCGGCTCTCAGCCTTTGCCCCACACTTCCCTCTGGCTGGAATCACCTCCTGGTGCCGCCCGGCCCCTCTTCCTAGTTAGCAGCTGGGACCAAACCTTGGTGTCTGTGGCCTTTGGGTCACTTTCTCTTAGGGATTTGCTATTTAATGACTGGCCCGCTGGGTCCCACTTCCTCTTCTGTCTTCCCTGCTGCACCACGGGGGGCAGTTTTCACTACCCAGCTGCAGTCCCCCAGCTCCTGTCCACCCAGCCAGGCCCTGCCTGAGTCCTCCCACCTGCGCAGGCCAGGGGCTGTGTTAGCTGACCTGATGGCTGCACACTTACCTTCGGGGTAGTGGGGAGGGGTTGGTTTCCCTGCTCAGGACAGGGAGCAGAAGGGTGCCCTCCACCTGGCTCCATTCTTCTGGGTTCCCTGGGCCCCTGCCCTGGCTCCTGGGGGCAGAACCTGAATTGCTGCTGCCTGGAAGAGACTGAGTTTTCCCGGGCCATCCGGGAGCCTGAGCCCAGGATTGCGCCCCACACTAGGCAGTGGCCACGCTGGCTGCCCCCACCGAGGGAGCTGCACATAGGATGGTTTTGACCTTGGTATCTAGCATTCCTTCACATGACATTTGTCCTGCACTGGAGTAGAGCTTTGTCTCTGGTATCCCCTCCCCAGACCCAGGCCCACTGAGTGCCCAGAGCAAGGAGAGGCTGCCGGCAGCCTGCGGTCGGAGCAGGGCCTTCACAATGGCCCCTTGTGCGCGGCGCATTCCTCCTTAAACAGGCCCAGATCCAGGCCGTTCCTGCGTCGACCCCATGGGCATGGACGACCGGAAGGTCTGCATCTGGTGGCTGGCTCCCACCTCTGCAGCTGCTGAGCCTGTAGGTGTTTAATGTACTGGGGAGGAGTGGGCTACGGGGAGAAGTGGGCCTGGCCCCACTGCCCGCGGGTGCCCACAGCCTCCCCTGTCCTCAGCGAGGCTTGTGTTTTAGAAGCAGGGTTGATGGGTTTTCCCCCTGTAAGTGTTAAGTGACCCCCGTGTAGAGGCGGCATGCTGGGAAACATCTCCAGCTCGTGGTGAGACACCCCCACCCTGAATTCCATCCAGAGACAGTGGTTTCTGGGTGTGCATGCCGCACATGTGTGTGCGAGAGGAAGTCAGGATCTCTGTGTACATCTTGTATCCTGCTATTTTTCCTTAGTATTCGTAGCATTTCTCATCTTCAGAACCATGTTTTTGATGACTGTGCAGGACTGAACATATGGGTTTAGAAAACTCTACGTAAACCTGAATTGTTTCCAGAATTTGCTGTTTTCATGCTGATGCAGATGTGGCCACACATAAGTCTTTCTGTACTTCTGATTATTTCCTTGGGGTAAATTCCCGGCAGTGGGTCACAGCGCGTGAATCTCCTTCAGGCTCTCAGTGCACATTGGAGAAGGGCCAGTGAGGGCTTTTGGGAGCAGGCGAGGTTGGCCAGGCTTTGGCGGGACTTGGATTCAGAGGAGGTTGAAGGGGGCATTCTTGTCTTGGAAGCGGCATAAACAGAAGTGGGCGCCCCCTGCTCTTTGGGAGTTGGCAGTACTTGTCCCTCCGGGTGGCAGTGTGGGGACCCTCCCCGTGCGACCTGGCTCGTATTTGCCAGATGCTCTGTGGCAGTCTGGCTGGCCATGCCCAACTGGGCTCTCTCGTGTGCCCTCTGACTGCACTAACATCCTGCAGATGCTGGAGGAGGCAGCCCAGCACTGCTCCCCTCTGTGCTGGTCCAGTGAAAGGCCACTTTTCTGCCCACTTGGTCATCAAAGCCAACATGTGGTCACTAGGAGTCTCAAATCTGCAACTCGACAAGCCATGAGGGCTCTTAGGCTTCCGTGTCCGCATGTGGACACTCCTTGGCTGCCTCTCTCTCCACGGGTTGGGGGCAGGACGAGGTGAAGGGGAAAGCACCCACCGCGTGGCAGGCTGCACCCGTTCCCCTGTGGGGGTGGCGGAGGGGCCTTCCGAGGAGGGTGGCTGCATGTATGGAGGAGCCGGGTCTTTATTTAAGACTCTGATGGGGGAGGAGATTTTGGAGGACCCTGCCCTGCCAGCTCCGTGACAAGCCGTCTCCTAATTTTTCCCAGCTGGGTGCTGTTCTTGTTCACATCGCCCTCCGCGGGGAGGCAGCTGCACATGGGATGTGCCTTGCACAGCCTGCCGTAAAGAACGATCTTGTTTCCTCGCCAAGCATTCTGGTATAAATGCAGAGCAGTGCTGTCCTCCCTGACCACTAGCCCCCTGCCGTCTGGGGTTTTGCATGATTCCGATTCCAGGAAAGGGGAAAGGAGGCAGCCTTTTCTCCTCTGGGTCCCTGGACACAGCAGCTCTGGATGCTTCCATTGGTCTGTCCGTTGGATCTTAAGAGGGGTCGGGGCTGGAGAGGGGCTGGAGTGCAGAGTGGGTGACGGCTCTGGCAGAAGGGGCCCCCGACAGTCTCATAGCCCAGAGGTGTCCTCCTTCTGATGGTCCCTGCTAACTTCCTGGGGCTTTGCACACTGTGTGGCTTGAACAACAGAGGTTGATTTTCTCATAGTTCTGGAGGCCAGAAGTCCAAAATCAAGGCATCAGCAGGGCCATGCTCTCTCCGGTAGCTCGAGGGGAGACTCCGCCTGGCCTCTTCCAGCTCCCGGGGCCCCAGGTTGTCCTTGCCTTGGGGCCGCGTCACTCAGTCTGCCTCTGTCTTCACGTGGCCGTCGCTGTGTCTCAAATGCCCCTCGTATGAGGACACTTACAGTATTTAGAGCCCATCCTAAATCTAGGATGATGTCCTCTGGAATCCTTACCCTCAGTTCCATCTGCAAAGACCCTTTTCCCAAATGTGGCCCCATTCACAGCCTCGGGGGCGGAGAGGTTAGGGCTGGGGTATATCTTTTTGGGCGTCCCTATTCACCCACCACAGAACCTTAGAGGGAAGTGGCGCTCCTCTCTCAGGCTGACATGGGGTGAAGACCTGGTGCCTCCCTGCTCCTGAGGCCTGTTCTTTGGGGCTCCCCCAGGGCTCTGTGCCCACGGCTACAAACCTGTGGTCCCGCTGGCCTTGCAGAAGCAGCCGCTGAGGCCCCTGCAGGGCTGGAGAGCCGGCTTGCGGTGTAAGGGAGGAGAGGGCGCCCCAGACTCCCTCCTGAGGCTAGCCAGCAGCCTCGAAAGAACATGGGCTACATGACACGGGGCAAGGGTGTGAGCCGTGTAGGGCCAGGGGGCTTTGGGAAGAGGCAAGAGCAGGCCTGGCTTTGGGGTGACCTGAGGTCAGAGGAGGAGGAGGAGGTATGCTTGTTTGGGAGTATGGCGTCAATGATCCAGAACAGTCACTGCCCTGATGTGGGGACAGCCTGTTAGCACGGGACCCACGGGACCCACGGGACCCACGGGGATGGGACGGTGCCTGAGGGTAAAGGCCTAGGTAAGTGGTGCAGCCAGGCGATGCGCATGCAGGTGGTAGAGGGCCCAGGGGGGACGTGCCTAGAAGGAACTCAGTGTGGCTGGAGAGGGGAGGGTGGTGGGTGGGGTGCCCCTCAGGGGTGACGTGGGTGGCCGTGTGGTGCATTCCGGCCACACAGGTGTCCCAGGATGTGGTTCTGGGGCTCCATCAGGGCAGTTCAGCATCAATGCATGCATCACGGATGGCTTAGCTTTGGGGCAGGCCCTTAAATCGTGTACCCGGAGTCGGGATGTCTCTGAATGGGCTCCCCAAATGGGGCGTGGACCGTGCTGGGACTTCCAGGGAGGGGGTGCGTCCCTTGGGGCAGACCTGGGAAAAGGCCCTGCCCACCTGGTTTCTGTTCTCCAGCTTGGCCCCAAGAACTAGCACAAGGACACCTGGAAATGCCTCTGCCACGGTGGGCAGGGGGGCGCCGACCTCTCCTCCAGCAAGGCGCCATTCGGGCACTTTGGACAGCCTTGAGGCAGGGTGATCGAAGCTTTGGGAGGCCCTGGAGCCATGTGAGAACACAGTTCTGGGCATTCAGCTCTGGTCTTTTCTGCCAGTTTAACAGGCACTTGCCCTCTTCCTGGGGCACTTCAAGGGCAGTCTGCCCTCTGCCTTATCTTGGTGGATGGCCACAGGATGGGCAGAGATGCACCAAGTTGGGATCCCTGTGCTGGCACATCCCTGCTGCCCTTGGCCACGTTATCAACCAGAGGTCACAGGCCCTCAGGCCAAATGAGGCCTGAAGGTGTGATTTTCTTTGATTGCAGTGTCTTTAAAAGGATAATTTTACTTTGTGCTGGCCCACAGAAATTGGAGATATAAAAATATCCAGATTATCTCAAGAAGCCTCGAGCTGTGGCCCACTGGGCATGCGCTGCCCCCGCAGAGTTGAGCAGCAGGCTTGTGCCTGAAACAAGGCGCTTGACAGTGACAGCTTCCCAGATCTGTGCAAGTCCCCTCCCTCAGAGCTCATTTCCAGTCCCCAGAGGGTCTCTGGGATGGTTGAGGCTTGTACCCCAGGGTTTTATGCCCTGTACACTGAGAAGGAGTTGTGCGGGGGGCTTAGAGAGGGTCCCACAGCAGTGACACATTTGGGGAACCGGGAGCTCCGACTGCTGGTGTGAGGGCCTCCTTGGCTTCCTGTCATTTCTGGTGCTCGAGAGCACACACTGCCTTGGCCACCCACCCACTTGGCCGCCCCTAGCCCTGGTCCCCTGAAGGGTTAGGGAGAGAAAAGGGCTGTGCTGGGATTTGGGGGAAAGAAGACTGGAGGGCAGGGCTGCTAAGAATGTCCCCTGAGAGCTACTGTTGGGGGCTGGGGAGCAGCTGTGGGCAGGGGAGGGAGAGCACGGTGGGGTCCCATGAGCTCCCGGGCTCCGAGGGGGTGGGGGTGGGCGAGGCGCTGTGGTCACCGAGGGCCTAACCGGGGCCTGGCCGGGAGGGCGCTGGTGAGTGAGTGTTCCCGCCACGTGCGCCCTTTCCTGCTCTGCTCTTTGTAACTGGGAGCAGCTGGTTCTCCGTTTAGAGCCTGGCTGTTGGGACTGTGGAGAGGATGACTTCCCAGGCACTGTCCCCACAGGTTCGCAGGGGGCAGGTTCTGGTGGAGATAGATGGTGGGCAGCTGGGCTGCAGGGTGGGGATCCGGACGCTCAGTGCCCCACTGGCCCTGGACTGGCTGGGCAGGTAGTGAAGGATAGAGGCAGATGCAGCCCAGGGAGAGGACGGAGAGAGCTGGCCCCACGCCAGGGCCCCGCGTTACTCCATCAGGAGCTGAGCAGCCAAGCAGCTAGAACCTTGGGCCTCAGCGTGGGACGGACGTGGCTTCTGGCTCTGCCATTCACTCTCTGTGCTGTTGGCAGTTTGCTTAAGTGCCAGGGCCTCGGGTTCCCTGTCTGTTCCAGGGGATATTGTGAGGAATGAGATTGTGCACAGTAAGCCCAGAACCTTGCTTATATTAAAAGTTCCAGTGTCGGGGTTCAATGAGCTACAATAGGATGCTGTCACTCCCCTGGTGGTTCCTATTGGTTGTGGGTGTGGCTAGTATTGTTGGGGAAGGGTCTTCCCGCCTTCCCACGCTGCCGCCGCCGCGGTGTGTTTGCTGATGGTGTCAGTGGAGATGAGGTGGGATCCAGGGAGTCCTCGATGAGAAAGGAGCCGAGGGTGCACCTTGAAGCATCTTTGCCGACCATGTGACTGGTGGGGCCACACCGCGGCCATGGGAGGACAGAAAGGCCGGCATCTTCCAGGCCCCAGCCTTTTCTCTCTCTCAACGTGTGTGATGGCTGGGGCCTGTGAGACCCCTAGCAGATGCAGGAGTGTCTGGGGGACCCTCGCTGCAGCATGCCTGCCAGCTACCTTCCGATGTTCACAGCACGTTCCTGGGTGTTTCCGAGCTGTCCACTCATCACATCCTCCTCTCTTTGTCTTTCAGCCTTGAAAAGATCATTTGAGGTTGAGGAGGTCGAGACGCCCAACTCCACCCCACCCCGGAGGGTCCAGACCCCCCTGCTCCGGGCCACTGTGGCCAGCTCCACCCAGAAATTCCAGGACCTGGGTGTGAAGAACTCAGAACCCGCAGCCCGCCATGTAGACTCCCTAAGCCAGCGCTCCCCCAAGGCTGCCCTGCGCAGGGTGGAGCTCCCGGGGCCCAAGGCCGAGCCCGTGTCTCGGCGCACCGAGATCTCCATTGACATCTCATCCAAGCAGGTGGAGAGCGCCGGTGCCAGCGGGCCATCCCGGTTCGGGCTCAAGCGGGCCGAGGCGCTGGGCCACAAGACACCAGAGCCCACCCCTCGGAGGACGGAGATCACCATAGTCAAACCCCAGGAGTCAGCCCACCGGAGGATGGAGAACGCCACTTCCAGGATCCCTGAGGGACCCGCCGCCCCCACCACGGACGCAGCCTCCAAGAGGGTGGAGATCCAGGTGCCTAGGCCAGCTGAGGTGCCTGCCGCCCCCATCCTACCCCAGGCCCTGGAGAATTCAGAACCCAGCCCGATGTCTCCACTGCAGAGCAGGCTGGAGCCCAAGCCCCAGGCTCCTGCGGCCGAGGCCCCGCCCAGGAGCCAGGAGGGTGAGTAAAAGCTGGGGGCCTTCTGTGCTGCGGAACTTGGGGGCGGGGAGCATGCTTTGCCAGGGAGTCTTAGAGAAGCGGAATGTGGGCGGGGCAGAGTGGAGGCCTGAGGGTGCACGGGAAGGCGTCCTGAGGCTCCAGGAGGGGACTGGCGGCCCTGTCCACCCAGGGGGAGACCAAGGAGCAGCAGTCTGGGCTTGAGCTGGACTCCGGGAAGCATCTCTGCGTTGCGAGGGACCTCTTTACTGGCCAGCATGGGCCGTGGTGTAGACCCCTTGTTGCGTGAGGCCAGGACGGCCAGGCTCTGGAAGGCTGGGAAACGAGGAGGGCAGGCTCATGTTGGGGCGTGGGGCAGGGACGAGCTCTCACACCCTGGTGGCCACTGGGCCCCAGGAGCAGGCCGCCGCTGGACAGGAAGTGCAGGCTGACCTGCACGGGGGTCCAGAGGCAGACCGTGGGGTGGGAGGGGGGATTCGTGCCCACCTGAGGTTCTGTGCTGAGAAGTGTTCCTCCAGCTCCTCCTCAGGGACAGAGGCAAGAACCAGAACACCTAAGATTCTTGGGGCCGCTGCGCAGGTTGCTCTCTGCACCCCGTACGCAGCTCCACCTGAGGGCGCTCTTCTCGTAAGGGGAGAGAGGCCAGGGGCTCCGCGCTGCCCACAGGGCCCAGGCCCAGAGCTGAGCGCTGTACAGGGGAGAGGGCGTTGACCCCCAGGGCACACGGGTCTGCCGGGGGACACGGGGCCGAGGGGTGCTGTGATCTTGGCTCCACGGGGCTGTGTTCAGTGTCACCTGGGTAGGAAGCCCACAAAAGCTGGGTCCACTTTGAGCAGGACTTAGAGCCCAGCAAGTGTTCAGTAAGTGTTCTTGGGGTTGGGCGGACAGAACGCTCTAAGTTTTCATTTGCTTTTTATAAAGTGGTATTATTTTTAGTTGTGGTAGAATGTACATACCATAAATTGACCATCTGAACCATTTTTAAGAGCACAGCTTAGTGGCATTCACAGTTGTGCCGCCATCACCACCATCCATCTCTAGAACTTTCCCATCCTCCTAAACTGAAATTCTGTGCCCATTAAGCACTAACTCCTCACCCACCTCCCCCAGCCCCTGGCGCCCACTCTCCTACTTTCTGCCTCTATGAAGCTGACTCCTCTAAGTACCCCACGGAAGTGGAATCTTACAGATCCATCCCTTTGTGACTGGCAGATCTCATGAGCATCATGTCCCCGTGGTTCGTGCACGCGTAGCAGGTGTCAGAATCTCCTTCCTTTTTAAAGCTGAGTAGTGTTCCGTTGTGTGGATGGGGACCCCCTTTTGCTTACCCAGCCTCCCTTTGTCCCAGACGCTGCTCAGACCCCCCCTTAAATGGCAGGTGGGATGGATGGACGCCAGGCTGGCTGCGCACATGCCCCATTGAGGCCGTGTTATAGTTCCTTTTTGGTTTTCCTTTTTGAATGAATATTTTCCAGTGATCAGTGGACATGGGGGCTGGGAGGGCTTTTGGCTCCCGGTGGGTGGGGGTGCCAGGTGGCACCAGGGCTCCTCACACTTGGATGGGAGCAGCCGTGTTAGTTTGGCGCATGGATGACTGAGCCTGTTGGGTGGGCATCGGGCCTCAGACCGTACTCCCTCTCAGCTCTCTGCACCTGGCCTGCTGGGCTACCCCCCACCCAAACACCGTCCGTCGTGGTCGTGTGGGCGTGCTGGGGCGAAAGCACGGCCTGTGTTTGGGGAGTGGCCCGGAGGCTGTTTCCTCACAGTCTTCTGTTGGCGCAGAGCCGTCGCCACCGGATATGTCACCCTCCCAGGGTGAGGGGGTTCACGCTTAGCTGAGTCAAGCAGGATGTGACTGGGGATCCAGTCGTCACTGGGCTCGTCCAGAGGTGATGGCAGCTGGCACAGGACAGTGGTCCTGGTTCTGGGGGTCGGGCAGGGGGCTGTCTGCTCAGGGTGGCACTGCCCTGGGTCTTCAGGGTGAGTGGGGCACAGCCTTGGGGATGTGCAAGAATGACTTCTGCCAGCGTGGTTGCTGCTCAGGCCCCGCTTAACGCCAGAGGCTGTGCTGGGAGCTGGGCCACCGGACACCAGGCTCACTCCGCCCCAGGAGCAGGACAGCTGGTAAACAGCCTCTGAGGAGTGGTGCAGGGGTGCCTTGGGAGAGCCTTGACTTAACTTCAGCTACATTCTGCAGAGGGTGGGATTTAACCAGGCAAAGAGGAGGAGAAAAGAGCGGTCCCAGCTGAGGCAGCCGTGCACACAGGTGTCTGGGACCTCCTGGACTCAGGCACTGCGGGATTTCTCCGTGAGAGTTTAAGTGTCTGAGCTGGTGCCATCAGAGAGCAGGTGGGAGTCCAGCCCCATGAGGCTGTCCCCACCCCTGGAGTGTGAGCTGGGGGTCGGGGTGGGTGCCCGTCGTGTGTGTACATGCATGTGAACTCGCACCCGTTCCTGTGCCCCTTCCCCCCCCCGAGTCTCATCGGCTGGGTGGGGAGGGGCTCTGTCACCAGCACTCATTAGTTGAGAATCTTGAGGCTGGACAGATGCAACTGGACTGGGGGTCGGTGGCAGGGGCTGGAGGAGGTGGGGGCTCAGGTGACTCACTGTGGGAGGATTCTTTTCACCTAAATATCGCACTACAGAGTCACTGCAGAGGGAGCCCAACCTTGGGCCTGGAAGGATGCAGGGCAAGAAGCCGGCTGGCAGGAGGGAGCAAGGCCAGCTGTGGGCTGGTGGCCCTGACACAGCCTTGAAGTCCTGGGCAAGTCCGGGTGCAGGGCAGGGCCTTCCCAGTCAGGGGTGTTCCTGGAGTGCATCATAGTGGTGTGGGAGGGCCCCAGGTCCAGGCTCCCACCCAGCCCTGCTCTGAGGTGCTGTGCACTCAGCCCTGCCCTCCTCTGCTTGCGGCCTGGCTGGTCCATCCAGGCACAGGTCTGGCTCTCCTGTGGCCCTGCTTCCTGTCCTGACTTCCTGCAGACCCGGATCTCCTGTCCCCTTCTGACCCTCTGGGGGCTGAATCGGAAGCCGCCAACCCTGCACGTCCTGCTCTGACTGCCCTCTGTGGGCACACTGGCCTTATACCTGAGGGCCAGCTGGCCCTGAAGGGGCAAAACCTCAGGAAGGGGAGGACCCTGCGTGCTCCGATCAGACGCTCAGCCTCGGCCTCTGTCTCCGGGAAACCATTTAGACTGTGGCTTCGGGTGCAGGGTAGGCTCCTCTGGGGCCCCAGCTGAGTTGTCCCCAGATTGACCCACCTGAAGCATAGCACAGATGAGATCCATGCCCACTCTGAGCCTTGGCTGGTTCGCCCACCATCCATTCTCCATCTCGGCCCGCTCACACCTCCCCCCTCCCTGCTCTGGGCCTTTCATCATCTCCCATGGGCCACTTTTCCTCACAAGGGCTCTGCCTCGACCTCCTGGCTCCCTGATGCCCGACCTTACTCCTCTTCACATCACTGCTTTCTGAACTCCTATGCATCCTTCAAAGCCCAGCTCAAATGGTACCTCTTCCGTGAAGCCCTCTCAGTCACTGGAAGTGGCCTAACTTCTCTGACTCTTGGACCTTTTTGCATCTTTCTCATGTATAATATCTCATGTTTGTCTTGGAATGTAAATTGTTTCTTTCCTCTCCTAGGCTTTTTAATGTAAAAATAGTTTTCAGAGAATTTTATTTTTAATTCAGAAAACATAGGAACTAGAAAGAAATTAAAATTCACCTGTAATCCAGCAGTATCCGCTCTTAATGCCTGCTGTGTATTCTTCAGAACCCCCTCTGTGCCCTCACTAGATTCTAGGTCACCATGGGCGGGGCTGTGGGCTTTGTTCTTCCTAAAGGATCCCGTGATACGGAGGAAGTGACTCGGACACGGTCATGCTGCATGAGCTTGAGCATGCTTGCTGGAGGAGAGAGGAGGACAGGGCTTTTTTGTGGCTCTTGCAGGCAGACGCAGGGACCCCACGGGTGCCTTGGGGGATCAAGCGGATGGTTTCCTGATCAAGAGCCCACGGGTCTGACTCTGGCATGTTGGGTTCTTTGTTTCTGAGGCTGCTGACCCCTGGCCCCAGCCCCGGCCCTCCTTGCCGCTCTTCGGGGTCAACCCTGCTCTTCTCTCATTCTCTCAGGCCCTGGGAGGGAACGGCCTTGTGCCCTCCAGGCCTCTGCTCTTCCCCTGCCCCTGCATGGTGGCTCTGGGCAGGAGGCTGCTGGCTCCGCCCTTCCCCAGGAGCCACCGCCTCTGGCTCCGAGGCCCACACCAGCCAAGTTTCCCTGGGGCTGCCTTATAAGGCGGCACTGGCCGCTCACTGTGGTCTGGTTCTCTGCCATCTCCGGATCTCACTAGAGGCCATGGGGAGGCTAAGGCTGGCTGGGCAGGGTGGTGAATGGGGAGCCCTGGGCTGGCACTCACCTAAGTTCTTGGGGGTGTTCCTGTTCCATCCATGGTAGGACCCAAAACTAGGGTCTACTGTGGGCCTGACCTGGGCTGTGAACTCCCCAAGGTCAGGTTCTGCACCTTGTCCACCATGTCATCACAGCACCTGGCATACAGTAGGAGCTTGATAAATGCTGAGGGACTCATTTGCATCTGACAAAGCCAGCAGAGGAGTGAGCTCTCATGTGGCTTGTTGCATGTGGTGTGTTGCATGTTGCATGTTGCCATGCCTTGGGCCTTAGCCTGTAGTTTCTTCTGTGTGGGGCCGTTCTGGCGGGACAGCAGAGGTGTTCCCACCGGGCTGCCGCTTCTGGGAGAGCGCCCTGCTTCAGCTCCTCCTGTGTTCCCGACCTGGGCCCAGAGGACGTCCACACACCCTCTTACCTCTGGGGGTTGGGTCTCTTTCTCTTTCCTGCTTTTGAGAACAGGCACACTGCTTCTCTGAGCTGTCCCTGTGAATGACACCCAGGTCTGAAGCAGGAAGTACCTGTGCATGGAGGGACAGGAGGACAGTGGCCAGGCCGAGGTGTGTCCCTTAAGGGGGCGCAGAGTAGGGGGCATGAGGACAGAGCTGGGCTCCAGGGCCCAGGAGAAAGAACGCGTCTCCCTCGGTGGCCCGCCCAGCTGTCTGCCCAGCCGTCTGCCCAGCCTAGCCCAGTGGTAGCAGGAGCCTGGGCCTGGCTACAGAATGCCAGCCAGCAGCTGTGGATCCTTAAATAGAGCCGGGTGCAGCTGCTGGGAGGGCCGGGCAGGGAGGCAGGCGCTGGAGGCGGCTCTCCGCTCTGCCCCCTGCAGCATTAGAGGCCGTGGCCCTGACCACCCAGCCTGGTCCCCAGACACATGGCGCTGGGCGAGGCTTCAGGGTGCTGATCCCAGGGAGCTGGGGCCGCTGCCAGCAGAGGAGCCGAGTCCGCATGCTCAGCCTCGCAGGCCCAGGACAGCTGCTGCGAGCCAGGGTCTGCACGGTGAGGCCGCTGTCGGGGGCATGTGCCTGGGCCAGACAGCCACGCTCTGCGGCCTGGACAGAGGGCACACTCAGCCCTGGAGGAGCAGCACAGACCCCCACCCACTGCCCTGAAGTTAGGGCAGCCCTGCCCAGACCCCAGGTTCTGGCAGCCAGCCTGGAGGATGCCACGTGGTTCACACTGGCCTGATGTGGCCGAATGTGGACCTGTGGCCCTGAATTGGAGAGCTGTGTGTTGGGGGGTGGGCAGGATATACTTCTTCTCTTGTGTCTTCTCTGATTTGGCTTTCTCCAACACTCCAAGCTTTCTGTGGGTGTCACTAGTGCCCCCATGGGGTCCCAGGGACACCCGGACCTGTGGGTTGAAGCTGTCATGAGCAAAGGCAGCTGGTTCCTGGGCCCGAGTTCCAGTTCTCTGGGGGGTTGGGAGCTGCGCAAGAATGAACATGCTCTGATTGGAGGGGGGCTGGACGTCAGCCCCCCCTCCCCCTCCCCACTGCTGCCATCTCCCTCCTTCCAAAATGATGCACAGAGGTCACAACCTTGAAGCACAGACTCTCAGCGCCAGGAGCCTCCGGGATGGCCTTGCCCTGCGGGGGGAGATGGCCAAGCAGCATGGGCCTCCCCCTCAGACCTGCTTGGCTCTTGTTTCTGCCCTGCACAGGCCTTGTGATCTCTGCTGAGTCCGTTTTCTCGTCGTGTTGGGCATAATCCCTCAGGCACAGTGTCATTAGAAGGAAGTGGTAGTGTGAAGGCTGCCAGCGTGGGCCGGGCACCCAGGAGTTTTTGATCAACAAGTACATCCCCTTGTTTAATGACGGGAGGGCTTGCTCAGGGCACTGTCCTCCACAAGCTTGTGTTTAAATGCTCCTTTTTCTCTTCTACTTTTAAAGAGCAGTGCATGGTCAGTGTTAGAAGAGAAGAAATAAAGGTCATGTGAAACTTGAAAAGGAAGTGTGGGTCCCCCGACCCCCTGCCCTTTCCCCAGGGCAGCCTGTGTCAACAGCTGGGCGCCTTTGTGTGCTTCGGATTTTGCCTGTGGGACAGTCATTCAGGGCATGTGTGAAGAAGGCTGTGTGTAAATATCATAGAGGCTTTTTGAGAACACAAATGAGATCAGACGTCTGCAACTACTTACTTTTCCTGTTTAATGACACCGGACGGTGTCTTTGTGTCGGCATTGTGGCTTTGGTGATGCCCTTTGATGGCTGAGCTGATACCGTTACATGGTCCTACTATTCTTGTCCAGCTTTTCACTGATAAACGCTGAGCATCCTTACATTTACGTTTGTGCACACGTGACAGTCGGGTAGACTTTTTGGAATGGGGTTTGTGCATTTAAACTTTGGGTCCATGTTGCCAAATTGGCCTCTAAAATGGTTTCACCGATTTCTAACCCTAATGGCAGAGAGGTCTCAGGGCGTTCGTTCGCCCTGGACTGGGAGGTTGGTGTTTTAGTTTGTACAGTCTTTCATTATGTGAGGGGGGTTATCTTCTCCTATATTCATAGGCCAGCGGCCCTGGGTTTCCTGTGAACTGCCCATTCCTGTCCCTGGTTCATTTTTTTCCAGTTGGGCTGTTACTCCTTTTCTTGTTCAATTTTTTTTAATTTCTAAAGAGTTCTTTGTCCACGTCTGTTGTAGCTGGCACAAGGGCTTTTCCCCAGTTGCTTACTTTCAATTCTGTTTTGAGTGTGTTCTTCCAAACTAAAGGGTTAAAGATTTTGAACCCTTTGGTTGCCAAGTGCCTTCTCTTGCCTTCCTCTTCTGGGGCTCACGTCTTGTTCAGAAGCCTTCTGTATCCCAACAAAGGGAAAAATTCACACGTTTTCTTTTAGTATTTTCATGGTTCCATTTTTATGATCTGAAATCATTAATCCATTGCAGTTTGGGTTTAAACAGTGAGGTAGGGGAAAACGTTTTTTGCACAGATGTGCACAGTGAGCTCGGTCTGTAGCATGTGGGGCATGTGTGTGTCATTTTTATTGGTTTGGGTGTCAGTGTCGTGCTGGCTTGGCAAAAATAATTTGGATGCGTTTCTTTTTTCCTCTGTATTTTGGAACTGTTTAAACAGCAGTACAGTCATCTCTATGTTCAAACTTTTAAAGAATTCACCATCTGACCCGAGTACTTGCGTGGGCGCCTAGTACTTTAAAGACTTAAAAAAACCTTTCTTTTCCTATGTTTCTTTAAGCTTTTGTTTTTTCCGTCTTTTATTTTACACCTTTTTTTCTAGAAAATAATCCTTTAAGCTATTTAAAATCCCTTAGGTAATCCAGAAATGGGAGTGTGTAGAGAGGATAGTGGGGGTCCCCGCCCCCCATGATTAGCACTGTCTATCTGGGCACCCCAGTGGGTGCCCATGGCTGGGTGTGTCCGCAGAGGAGATCGTGCAGGGACAGACTGCCTGAGGCTGATGTCCTGGTGATGCTCCCTCTGAAAGACACATGTGTGGTGACGTGTTCCAGGAGGGATGTGTCCAGACAGCCCAGCACCCCAAGGAGAGAGCCCCCCAACCCTGCTGGTGGGGCCCTCTTGGAGGCAGTGTGGGGACCTGGGTCTTGAAGGGGGCAGAGTGCTGGTGGGTTTTGGGTCTCGTGGGCTTGGTGTTACCCAGAGAGCAGCTTTCAAACTGATTTTGGAGTGCAGCCCTGGTAAGAAATACATTCTACACCACAGGTCAGGACACATGTACCTGTAGGTGGGGGTGTGTGTGCACAAGTGAACCTCTCTCTGGAGTCATTCTTACTGTTGCTCTGCCTGCTGCCCACTGGTGTTCTCCACTCTTTTCTGTTTGGGATAGAGAGCTTTTCTCCTTTTTTAGAAAAGAGCTTTTTTGAGACACAGTTCGCAAACGGCGCGTTCATTGACGTGTGTAGTCAGTAGTTTTAGTTCCTTCGCAGGCAGTACAATGGAGAGCACATCTGATGTCAGACCCCTTGCATTCCCTCTGGAAGCATCCCCCTCTCTTCAGCAGTCACCCCCCTGTTACCCGTTTCCCTCAGCCCTAAGCAGTGGTAGGCTTTCTGTCTGTAGATTTGCCGGCTATGAACATTTCTTAGAAATGGGATCATACAACATGTGGTCTTCCATGAGTGGCTTCTTTCACATTGTGTAATGTTTTCAAGGCCTGTCCCTGCTGTTGCATGTCTCAGCCCTTCATTCCTATTTCCAGCCAAGTTATATGGCATGTATGGATGGAGCACATTTTACCAGCCGATGGACATTTAGGTTGTTTTCAACTTTTTTCTATTATGAATGTATTCTTCTAAGTGTAAAAAATAAAAAATGCTGGTTGTGACCCACTAAATAGTTTTCAGGACCCATTAATGAGTCAGGACCCATAGTTTGGGACATGCTGGCCTGGACAATGGGATGGGGGCGGGCCATGCCAGAGGTGGCTTGAGCATGCTGTGTTACAGGGCTGACCCACCAGTGGTGTTCCAGCAGGGCTTGATCAGATTTGCATGCCAGGCATGTTTGTTTATTCAAGAAATATGAAGAGCTGCTGTGTGCCAGGCACTGAGGAATCTGCCGTGATGTACATACAAACAGACGGGAATCCTGTCTTCCTGGGTGTATGTGCTGATGGGAGGGGACAAAGGATAAACATATCAGTCAGTAAAACAAAGCATGACAGATGAGGTGACAACTAAAGAGAATATTCAAGCCGGAGAGGTGGCTGGGAAATGACTGGTGGCATTGGGTAGAAGTGGAGATTAGGACAAGCCAAGTGGGGCACTCACAAAATATAAGGTGTGGGGGGCTGTGCATTCAAAAGCTCAGGGATCAAAATACATAGTGTTGTAATGCAGTACTTCAAAAAAATCAAAATTATGCAGAGAAGTTCATGATGAACAAATACCTATATATTGAATGAAGAACACGGGCCTGGCCTCAACCTCCTCACCCTAATCCCCACCCTGTTGGATTTTGCTCATTGTGGAATTTTTTGCAAAATTCTGAATTTTAGAAAATATTGCACTGAAATACCATTTATCTTGGTCGCTGAGTTTTTTGGCACCCCTTGCAGTTTTGCACCTGGGCGATGCCTCACTTATCTCTGCCCAGACTCGGCAGTGACACGGTTGAGGTCTGAGGGGTGCATGAGTTTGGCTTTTAACTTGGAGACAGCAGCAGCACCTGGCTGGTTGGTTGGGGAGGTGAGAACGCAGCTGGAGCACCATGGGGAGGGCCTGCGGGGGAGGGAGCGGCAGGTGGCGCAGGGACAGGCTGGAGCAGCCCAGTGGCCCTCCCAGCCTGGCATTTTGCTGCTGGATGTTTGGCATCTATGTTGAGGCATCTGCCCCCCTTAATGGAGGTGGCGGGAGAGAAACGCCCCTGCACACCCAGACATCCAGGCGGAGCAGGAAGAGTAGTAGGGTCCTTAGGCCCCTCCTGAAGCAGTGACAGGGACCACGGCTAGGATGAAGGACAGTTACACGTACCAAGGGTGCTGTCCGGAGCCAGCTGCCCTGCCCAGGAACCGGGTGAGCCCAGGGTCTCCTTGGCCATGGTGGGGGCTGGGAGGAGCCAGGGAGACCCCTCCAGTCCTGAGTGAAGCATAATTGAGTGTCCTTGAGGCTGTGGCCCAAGGGCAGTCCTGTCCCTGCTCCTGTGGCTTTGAAGAGCTCCCAGGTTGGGGACTGCAGCCCTGAGGGCACCCTCCGCCCACTGGGCGACCACCCCTCCACTCTACCCTGGCTTCTGGGGCTCCTGTGCTTCACATGGCAACCACAAGCAGAACACCCAGATTTGGAGCCCGGAAGTCACTTGGCACCGCTGACAACCCTTGTCACCTCATTTGTAAGGCCAGGATAAGATGGGGGGCCCCACCCTTGAGCTGTCTTCCGTGTACTCTGATAACCACCAGATTCCTGTTCTGGCTCTGGGCCTGACTGACCACTTGGTGCCTCTGCCACTTACAGGACTGACTCAGTCGGGAGCTGCTGGGAGGGTGAAGTCAGGCCTGCCTGGAGCGTCGTGACCATCCACGAATGTTGTCTCACCGTTATTGAGCTGGGCACACAGTAAATGCTGAATAGATGCTAGGTGGTGGTGTTATTAATGATTTCTGTGCAGCCCCAGCAACCGTGCTGTCCGGGTAGAAAAGCCCTTGAGGGTTTGCAGGAGATAATTAGGAGGAGGGGTGTGGAGCTTGAGCACTGAGCAGGAGGAGGGGAGGCAGGGAGGCTCCCAGAACTGGACCCCCTGGGACAGGGCAGAACGTCCTCGACAAATCAGTTTCCTCCGAGTTCTGGGACGGCGGCGGCAGGGGTCTGCGGGTTAAATCATGACGTTAGGAAGGCATTGAACATTGGTACAGGACCTGATACAGAAACGTACTGTATCTCAGCGTGTATAGAACTCTCCACAGAGCCAGACAAGTGTGCGCAGTTCTCACTGAAGCTCTCGGGAGATCCCGGACTGTCTGTCAGACAAGGGGCGGTATAAATGGAAGTTAATTGTACAGAAGCCGTTATTTTAATTTGCAAATGTTTACTATCTTAAAAAAAGGTGCATATATACATACATATATGCACGCACACACAGAACTTGGGCCTGTGGGCCCCGCTCCTGCTGATGGTGGGAAGGCAGCCCTGCCCATGGAGCCGCCTGCTGGCTTCCTTTGCCCACTGGCTTCCCGCTCTGCTTGCTCTGTGCCCCCAGCGAGGTCTCTAGATGCTCCGCCGAAAGCACAGCCCTTCCGGGGACTCCCTGGGCTGGCAGAGGAGCACGTCCTCTTCCCAGGTCTTAGCTCCCAGCTGGGCCGAAGCGGGGCCCGTGGGAACCTCCGAGGGGCACGCGGAGGCTGCTGTTGGAACACAGGGGCTTGGTGTCTCCCTGCCCCTCCCCCCTGGGGGGGTCACACTTGTAGATGCAGCCTCCTGGTCTGGAGACCCTGGGGTGTCAGCGACCTCCTGTGCACAGGGATGGGAGCAGAGGGGGAGCACACTATGGACCAGGAGCTAAGCTAGAGGGGAGGTCACACCCAAGGGCGTCGTTACTCACTGGGACCCCAGAGCACGCCCGAGTCTGCCTGCTCCCTTGGGGACAGTGTCTGCCTCCCTACACAGTCCGGCAGCAGCTCACCCAGCAGGGAGAAGAGGGCTCTGTTTCCACCCGCAGAATGATCACCCCTTATTTCTGGTCTAAGTCGGGCCTTCCTTCACCGGCCGCTGACTAATGCGTATCTGGTGCCTGATAGGGAGAGCAGGCAGGATGAGGTGGCAACCCCTGCCACACAGGGCTCAGGTTACAGAGGGTTGAGGCACTCCTGAAACAAGGCTGGCAGCCACTGACCCTCCCTGCCCGCCTGGATTTCAGGCCCTTGGCCCCCAGGTAGGTGTGGGCTGGGCGTGCCGCATCAAGGGTGCAGGGGCTTCGGGGTCGGGGCGTGGCTGTGGTGGACGAGCCAGGCCTGCGGTTGGGGGAGGAGGCCGGACCCAGCCTGTCCCTGTCTGTCCCCCGGGCAGGAGCCTAGCCCCACACCTAGGCCAGTACCTGGGCCACCAAGGAGTGTCACAGCCCCACCTTCTTGCAGCAGCCGGTTGCAGGGTGGGGGCGGGGCTTGGCCATTCCCGTGTCTCTAGGGAGGGTGACCGGCAGTTTGCACAGGGCAGCCGTGAGCTAAGCTGGTGCATGAACAGCGGGAGACCTCGAACCAAACCCTGGCTTTGTTGATGGTTTCCGGGCTGCGCTGTAAAAGGACATGCTGTTCAGGCGGGATAGCCCAGCTAAGCCCTTGGAAGCCGAGTCCCTGACATTTCCCGTGGCAGCAAGTTGGTGCCGGGTCTCACTGATCACTCATGCTTGTTCTTGGTGGGTATGTGCGATGTGCGCTGTGCCCTCTGTGGGCAGCATGGGGTCCTGGCCACCCTGGCCTTGGTGCCTTCCCCATCCTGAACAAAGCCTGGGTGCTCCCCCGCGCCTTCAAGCCCATGAGATGTGTGGCTCCAGCTGGGTGATCCTGTTTGGACCCCAAAGGTTGGGGCATGTTGAGCCTCAGTGTCCATAGGCGGCTCTGCAGGGGTGGGGCGCATTCTGAGAGGTTTCCTGTGGCTTGGCCGCTGAGCTGTGGATGGGCCCCCCCATGGGCTGGTCCTCCCCCCTCCCGCACATTATGGCTCCTCGCTTGAGGAGTCATCCCCTTCCAGATGGGATTCAGAATTGGGAGACTTTCCTGGGCCTTCCAGTCCAGATCCCCGTGGCACCAGTTACAGAAGTCTTTGTGTCAGCTGGTGGAGAGGGCTGAGCAGTTGGTACCAACGACCAGCCTAACAACTCTGGCAGGATAAGGTTGGCCACTGGGAGCAATAGTTACTCTCATTGTCCCATTTTCCAGATTAGGAAATCAAGGCCCAGAGAGCTCCAGCATCTTGCCCAAAGGCCCCCAGCTGTTAACAGTCTGGATTTGAGCCTTGGGGGAGCCTGTGCTGAGCTGGTGGCAGTGGGGGAGGCGGTCTCTGCCTTTGCAGCCATCCAGGGACAGAGCCAGTGCACGGCGGGCCCTGCCCTGGGCTTTGGATGGGACGCACTGCTGCCAGGCTGGCACCCTCCTTCTGCTGCTTTCTCTTGCAAGGCACCGTGAGATGATGGAGTGAGGAGGGACTCTGGTATTCCCCATCTTCCTCTAGGCCCTCAGCTGCCCTGGATTTTGAAATAAGGTACTGCTTGTCAAGGGGGTGAGTGGGAACAGATTGGAAGTCCCATTTCTCTCCCCTGAATCACAGCTGCAGGGACCCCAGCCAGCCCCCGCCCTGCTGGGCTCGACCTTCTCTTCCTCCTCAACAACCCCCGCATCCCCCCCAACCAAGCCCAGCCTGAGTGTCTGTGAGAACCAGCAGGAGATGTTTGGGTGGGGGTAGGGGGCCTGGGGGGTGCCTTCTTGGTTGCAAAGGGGGCTGAATTCAAACCTCCTGCATCATGGGCTGCAGGCTGGCCCTGGGAACAGTGGGAGACCCTGGGCTGGCACAGCATCCTAGCCTGCTGGTGTTTGCTCCCCTGGCTCAGGAGCAGGTCCCTACAGGTCCTGGAGCAGTTCGCCCCTGTGTACAGTGAGGGCTTTGCAGGCACACCTGTGTTATCGATCTTCCTGGAACTTGGAGTGGTTCCTTCACTCTCCTGATTGGGCTGAGCTAGGCTCTGAGGTGGGTGAGGAAGGGGGTGGGGTCTGCAGGCTTCTCTCCCTAGGAACTTCTCACCCCACTGGGGTGAAGGTCAGAAGAGCAGAGGGCCTGGTGGGCCCTAGGGTTTTTCTTCTGATGCTTCCTGGGTGCTTCCTGCATACTGGGCCCCGGGCTCTTACAGCCCAGGGCCAGGTCCATGCTTCCACGGCCAGGCCCCCTGGTGCATCAGACTGTCAGGAGAGAGACAGTGGGAAACACAGTTCTCTATTGTTGTCAACGCCCTGCTTTGGGGCCAGGCAGTGGGGAGGTGAGCCCGCTAGCATGGCCTAGGGAGCAGGCGGGGAGTTTCCATTGTAGGGTCCCCTATTTCTGGCCAAGGGGTGTGAGGTGGGGGGAAGCTGGAATGAGAGCAGGGGACCGGGGGTGCAGGGTACCCGGGGTGCAGGGGACCCGGGAAGCCCGTCTGTCCTCACCCTCAGGGCCCTTCCCTCCCCGGGGAGTGCTCCGCGGGGCCACAGGGAGGCAGAAGGCACTCACCCACAGAGCGCCGCACTCCTCCCTGCCCTTGGCCATGGTTAGAGTTGTACCTTCCGGGCTCGTGTTTCTACTGGGCAGTTCCAGATAGTTCTGGATCTGAGATGCAGCTTCCCGGGCCTGAGCCCAGCCCTTCAGAACCAGGGTCGGGTGGTGGGGTGGGTGGAACTTTGCAAAAGGAAGTTCCCCAAACACTGCGCTACACTCCTCCCTAGGCCTTCCACCTCCTGTCCTTGTCCTCTGGTCTGACTCCACTCTGGGGTTGGCACCAGGTGAGAATGTCTGGGCTCTGAGGTCACAGCAGCAGCATGACCAGGCGACTGCATGTGGGGTGTGTCACTGTGTGACTGTGTGTGTGTGTGTGTGTGTGTGTGTGTGTGTGTGTGTGTGTAAAGTCTTGCCCGAGAAACTTCAGGGATGTGGCCCCAGGCTGGATCCTAATTGGGGTGGAGGCCGGGCTGCCCCTGCTCGCTGCCCGCTGACCCAGTCTCAGCACCCCCTTCACTGTGTCCTGCAATGGTGGCTCCATGGTGAGCAAACCTGTGTAGTGCCGCTGCCCCTGCTGTGTGACCACCACATGTTCCTGCTGCAGAGAAGCTTTTCCAGAGAGCCAGCTGACACATTTGGCCTGGGTTATTTGTTTTTGAACAGGAATGAAAGGAGAGAGTGAGTAAGAAGGGATGGGGGGGTGCCAGTAACCGAGCAGGGGAAGGTCAGAGAGAGGGGAGGAAAGATCTGGAAAGTCCAACCATGTGCTTTGGAAGCAGGTGCCAGCTATGAGATAATCCAGAGGGTGGCGGCCTGCCCTGCGCCCTGCCTGTGGAGGCCAGGAGGGAATGTTCTGCGAGGGAATGGCCCTGCACGCTGGAAGCAAGACCTGGGAGCCTGCCCTTGGCTTGCTTTCTGTGGCTTTGAGTGCTGTGCAGATTTGTTTCCATTTTAGGGACACCGTGGGGAGGCTGTCATTCCCTCCTAGTCTTTATTAATATTTCATTAATCACAGTGACCACTCACTGCTCACTCACAGGTTTCAAGGGCTGGGCTCCAGGCAATGTGTGCTTTATGCGCTTTATGCGCACTGTGAGACAGTTACTGTTACTGCTTCAGAGAAGGGATGGAGGCACAGAGAGGTTGAGTAACCTGCCCCAAGCCACACAGTTGGAAATGGTCAACCTGTGCTTGAACAGGAGCTGTTTGACTTCAGAGCCCCAGCTGGTTTATAAATTAGGTGCATGGTTTCTCTGCCACTGTGACAGCCTTTGGTCTGCCAGCTTGGCTGGGGTTCCCTCCATATATGGGTAGCCCCAAAGCAGCATCCCCACAGCTAAAACGGGGCCAGGACAGGCAGGGGGCACAGCCAGAGTCGCCCTCGGGGTGGGCAGCCAGCCTGGGGATAAGGCCACATCCCCCTTCTTGGACCTATGGAGCCCATAGGTGGGGGTCAGAGGCTCTTGGCAACAGGCAGGAGAGGGCCCCACAGCAAGAGACACTGGGAGCCTGGCCTGCAAAGCCTGGAGGCTTCCGGAGACTGCTGGCCCGGCTTCCTGTGCAGCTGGGTTCTCCTGCACACGCAGTCCCCAGTCCGCACAACCTCCCACAACTGGGTCCATCTTCCCAGGCCCAGGTCACGTGGTGTAGGTCAGTGCCGCTCTGGGAGAGGGCAGGGTGCCAAGAACAGCCTGGGGGAGGTCACACTCCCCGGGAGTGGAGTGAGAGCTCCTTGGCTGAGTGCCCACTCTGCACAGGGGTGGGCTGGACCTCCACATGTGGTCATTCAGCCTCACCCACTCTGCACAGGCCCTACGAGTTACCCACCCACCTGGCTGGCTGGCCGTCCACCCACTCACCTCCTTACCTGCCCAGCCGATAGACATTCACACATGTGCTTAGGGTCTGTGTTGGAGCAAAGCTGATGTCTGGCTTGGAGCCAGCAGTCTCAGGGTTAGCCCAGCTCTGCCCCACACCGGCCATACGATCCTGGACAGACGTGCCTTCCTGTGTGCTGGTCCTAATCTGTAGAAGGAGGCATGTCATGAGGGTCACTTGGGGCTCTGTGTGATGTGCTGAGGAGGTGCGCACCTCTGTGAGCAGGTGAGGTACGTGCACTCAGGTGTGTGTGGGGCCCAGGACAGGTGATCAGGAGGAGCAGCGGGTTCTGAGGGGGGAGTGACTTCCAAGTCCCCTTCTCCCGCCCAGCCCTCCCCGGAGCTATACTGGGTGCCTCCTGCCCTGCCCAGCCCAGCCCAGCCCAGCCCAGCTCAGGTTTCTTCCCGAGTCCATGCCCCGGGCCTCTTTCGCCAGGAAACAGTGCCCTCCACCCACCCTCTTGCCTGGGCCTGAGGAACTGGGGCATCATTTGCCCCACACAGCTGCCGCCAGAGCATCCTGGATCTGAGCGCTCCTGCCCGCCCCAGGCTGCCCCCAACAGTCCACCCCACAAGGCCCCTGCACCCTCCCCGGGGCACCCGCATGTGTAATGTGTGTGAAGGGCGCCCCCTGGAGGTGTGTGGTGGCTGGACGCCAAGAGCCTGGCGTTGTGATTTCCTGAGAATGGGCTCCAGTCTGCATCTTAAACCTCCCCGTGGGTGCCCCCGTGCTGGGAGTCCAGCCCCCGGGCCTGGCTGCTCCTGGGGCGCACGGGCTCGTTCCCACTGAGGGCCCTCAGTCTGCCTCTTCCTTCCTAGGACGTGTCCTCCTGGATTCTTCTGCCGCCTCATTTGGGTCCCTGCCTAAATGCCACCACTTGGAGAAGCTCCCCCATAAACCCAGGTAAAGCAGCCCTCCTGCACCTGTGGGTTGCTTTCTGTGAGGCGTGGATGGGTCTGTAAGAGCCTTACCACCCGCTTGTTCACATGGAGTGCAAGCTCCGCGAGGGCAGGGGGAGCTGGCCTGGTGTCCCCAGGATTTGGCATGTCGTAGGTGCTCAGTCAATGCCTGTTGAATACTGAGCACAGGAAGAAGCTTCCTCTAGCTGGAGCAACCAGGGAAGGCTTCCCGGAGGAAGTGGCATCTAGTGGGCCATGGAAAGTGAGATGTTTGTCTGGTGCAAAGATTAGGAGAGAGTGTAAAGGGGCATTGTCATACCACAACAGAGCAGCGAAACCAGTGCTAGTAAGTGGATTGCTGATGGCTGGTGCCAAGCAGGAGTCAGAAATACCTCTGCACTGGAGCCCCCAGGGAGGCTGCGCTCCTGGCCTGAGCGAGGGCCTGAATCTGAGCATTCCCAGAGCAGGGAGCAATACCCAGTGGGTGCAGCTTAGCACGTCGGGGGCTGTCTGGCTGGGCTGCTGGAGCCAAATCAGATACTGGGAAGCCCTGAGCCCACCAACAGGCTTTGGTGCCCTGGGCATGGTGAGGGAGCAGGAGGACCAGTCCAGAGCGGGTGGCCGGGTGGAGTGGAAGGGAGGGCACAGAGCGGGCCTTCAAGCCTGCCCAGCCTGAGGCTCCAGGAGGCCGAGTTAGGGCAGTGCCATGGCAGCATGAGTTGAAGCCCCAGATGAAGAAACGGCCGGGGCCAGGTGTCCCATTCTTGGTAGGGGGTACCCCACCTTGCCCCCAGCCTGGCCTGGCTTGCGCTCTGCGAATGTGTTGGAGGTGCAGGGCGGACTCCAGTCCCTTGGTTGTGGCAGCCGGAGGCACTGGGTTGCGCTGGAAGCCTCTGAGCACAGGGTGGGAGGGCCGTGGGAGTCAGTGGGGGGAGGGAGTGCTCCCCAGCTGGTGGGGTGCAGGCGGGAAAGAGTATTTAATAAGCACGTACTCTGTGCCCACACCTGGTTTGCACAAGGAAGACAGGGAGGTGGGAGCTGGGCCTGGGTTCAAAGTCTGGTCCTGCCGCTTACTCTTCTAGGCAGGTTTACTCTGAATTTGTCTCATCATTCACAAGCTGGGGACAAACGTGGGGATTCAGTGAGATGCTGTAAGAAACGGACAGGCGCAGCCCTGGACATATAGTGTGTTTGATAAATGCTAAGTGCTGCTTCTATGACAGCAGCAACCATGCTTCACGGACCAGGTGGCTCGGCAGCCCCCTGTCGTGGTTCCTGAGGACAAGCGTGTGGGTGGTGGCAGGTTCCTGTGCCCACCTTGCGCGTGTGGCTGGGAGCCCTGGTGTGGGCGGGCCCTGTCCAGTCCTCCCGCCGGTCGTCCGGCTGGCGCCTGCAGCCAGCCTGGCGGAGCGCTGGCACCCAGCACAGGCAGAGGGATGTGGGAGTCTCTGTGGCCTGGGCTGCAGTTGCTACACTGGTGGGAGGCGCTGGTCTCCTGGTGGGGAGGTGGCAGAGAATCTGAGGGGACTGAGAAAAGCCTGTGGCTTTGCAGACAGGCCCTGCTGGGTGTCGGCACCCAGCTGACTTCTGTCCTCACAGCAGAGGAGACCGGAAGCTGTGCTTCAGTTTTCTGTGATCAGAACAGGGTGTGTGCTTAGGGGACACGTTTGGGGACAGTCTACTTCCTGGAGGAGATGGAGCTAGAAGATGCCAGCGTGGAGGAGGAGGAGGCAGGAGTAAAGGGCTGAAAACGTGCTGGAGTAGCTGTTGGGTCCCAGGCAGCCTCCTTCTGTGGCCAGAGGAAGGGTTGTGGCCTCCACCCTGGGCCACCACCTCTTTTGGAGACAGGAGCTGGAGTGGCAGAGAGGCTGCCCCCCTTCCCGTGTACCCCAGCTCCACTCCTGGCGTCGGTGGTGCCTGCCGCCCCCCAGCCTTGGCCCCGCGGGGGCCTCGGCCCGTCTTCCTCTCTGGGCTGCTGGGCAGTAGGGGGCGCTGGAGTTCCCAAGTCCTCGCAGAGGACTGGCTGCAGCAGTTTTTACACATCTGTCCCAGGGAAGTCTCTGCTATCACACCCCAGCGGCCTTCTCCCTGCTAACCTGTTTCCTGGGGTCGTCATGCCGGGCAGGGTGAGGGGCCACCACCAGGCTGCGTGTGAAGCAGAGCTGTGTTGACACAAACTCTGGTTAAACCCACATCCTCCCGGCCACCCCACGGGAAGTGACTTCATGGCGGAGCTCGTGGAGCGCCCAACGCACGTCCCGTCGGTGGGCCCTGGCCTGGCTCTGCACATGGAGGAGAAGGGGCCTGGCCCCTCAGAGCTGCCGGAGACTGTGCCTGACGGCTCATGCGGTCGGTCTGTTTGGCCAGGCGTTGCCAGTGCCTGGAGGTTAAGCTAAGAAGCAATTGTTTGTCTTCCTGATTGAAAACAAGTGATTTTAAAAATAATGCCTACTCATGACAAATTTTTTTTTAATTGGAAAACTAAAGAAAATGGTCAGAAATGCATCCGATGGAAACAAGCAGTTAACATTTTGGGTGTTTTTCCCTGCACATATGCTTAATACAGATGATTTTTTTTAAAAACATAAATGCAATCTGTTCCTTCTCCCTGCTGCACAAGGGGCAGGGAAGGGGTGTAGGGGGGTGTCCTTACTCTTTGCCTGAGTCTCGCCTTATAAAAGGATTGGGCCAAATTGCCCTAGGAGGGTACAGGAAGCTGCAGACCCACACCATGGCCCAGGGGACCTGGAAACAGGCTGGGGCATTTTCAGTAGTGAGTGGACCCTGGCTGGGGGCAGGGAGTGGACACCTTGGTCCACTTTTTATTCCATGAGCCAGAGGGAGGCCACAGTGCCTGGCCTCCACCCTTGGCCACAGCCTTTCCTGGCAATAAGACCTTGGCCAGTGTACTTTGTTCCTGTCTATGAAGTAGGCTAATAGAAACACCCACTCAAAACCATGGTGAGGGTTAGCCAGAGACGGGTAAGATTCCTCAAGGGAGGAACAACCTAAGACAGGCACAGTCACAGGGGGGCCATCAGGTGAGAAATTGGGGATCAACAGCGGTGAGGCTTAGAACCTCACCCCCCCCCCCCCGTTTTGAGAGAAATCTTCTGCATCCGTGGATATTTTGTTGCCCTTGTCTAGCTTGGATTAATACTTAGTCTATAGGCACACACCTGATCATCTACATTTGCCCTCTTACAGCACTAAACAGTGTTTTCTACCTTTGTCTTGCATCTACCTACCACTTCAGCATTTTATTAAAAATAATAATAATAAAGAGAGAAATGTGGTATCCACATATAAATCAAGTATAAAAATCAAATGAATAATCGTATCTGACTTGATTGTTTATAGTTCATGATGCGTGATCAAAACCGAAAGTTTCTGTGATGACTGCCCTTGCACTGTTCACCATGTCAGAACTTACTCACTATGTAAGACCTTGTTCACCATGTAAAAACTTGTTCGTTATGCTTCAGAAGATTGGAGACTTGAGAATTAGGCTTGGGATTGATTAATGACTGTGCATTGAGTCCCCTATACAGAATTTTATTGTTAACAACCATTTGATCAATAAATATGAGAGATGCCCTCTCAAAAAAAAAAACAAAAAACCACCACGGTGAGGAATGCGTTCATGCAAGCAGAGGGCCTAGGGCAGGCCTGCGGTCCCCACCTCCACCACCACTCTTGTCGTGGCCAATGTGCTTTCATTGTGTCCTGCTGTCACGCCTGTGGCAGCCTCTCGTTCATTCATTCACCTGTAGAGGCCTCCTGCGCGTCAGGCCTGGTGCCGAGGACAACACCCTCCTCCCTGACCCCTGGGTTTCCAAGTAGAACAAGAGTTTCTTGGAGACTGGCCCACTGGGCCGCCCTGCCTCTCCTCGGGGGGACACAAGGAGGCCCTGGAGGGAGCCAGCTCCTGCCCCTTCTCTCTGTGTGACCTGGAGCAAGTTGCTTAGCCTCTCTGTGTCCTGTTTCTTTGAGAGCGGCAGAAAGGCTCAGATGGGGTTGCTGCGTGGACTGCGTGTGAAGCCCTGGGAGCAGTGCCTGCACTGAGGAAGCACCCAGTGTCAGCTTTCCCTGGAGTTGCTGGTCTGAGAACATTTTTGGATCTCAGGACACTGATGACTGTAGATGGAATGCTTTTTCTGGAAGCATCAAGAGGGGACTGCAGCGTCTGTGGGAAGGGCTCCTGGCTGGTGAGCCGGTGCGCAGAGCACAGTCACTGTTCCCAAGGGGGGGCGGGCTCCCTAGTCCCCTCTCCAGAAGCTCCTGTCCCCCTTGGCTCTGAGCAGGGGACAGTGGGGACTGGTGGGAGTGTCTCTGGACGGGCCTTTGCAGGGGTCAGAGTCTTCACATATAGGTCATCTCTGGCTCCAGTGTGGAGGTCCTTCCTCGTCCCCTGTGGTCTGGCCCGCTGTTCTCTCTGCTGCTCTAAAAGGACACTTTTTCAGTAACAGAAACCCCGACGCAGAAGGGCCCAAGCTCCAAGGACAGTCTCCTGTCGCACCAAGTGCAGCTCAGGGATGCTGTGGTCCACTCTCTGTTCGGCTGTCCTCGGGAGCGGCTTTGGTCCGCGCTAGTCCCCATGGTCTCAGATGCTGCAGCATTCACCGAAACAGCCACATTCAGAGGCAGGGGAGTGCCCTTGCCGGGAGCCTCCTCTGTGAGCCGGGAGCCTTTTCCTGCAAGCCCCTCGGTGCCCTCCCATGGGCTCAGTTCACCCAGCAGCCCCTGGCCATCGCCTGAACCCTGACCTGGCGCCTCCTGCCTTGAAGCACAAGGTGGTGCTGGGCCAAGCAGGGAGGAGAATGCCTGAGCCAATTCGGGTTGGCTGGGGAAGGTGGGGCTGGCGGGGGGAAGCCATTACCGGTCTGGCCGCCCTCCTTTGGGAGGGGAAGCAGGGAGGAGGTCCCCCTGACTCAGGTTGGTGTCTGAGCAGAGACAGGGCCAACCCAGGGCCAGTTCTTCCAACAGGGAGTGCCAGGTGGCCACTGTGAGTCCAGGAGACAAACCCGCGTCTGCCATCCAGGCTGAAACTGCTGCGGGGCCCGACCATCCCCGCGGGAAACAGCAGCTGTGTCCCACGGCACTGACCGGGCTGGCTTTCTAGGGGCGGAGGGGCTCGGCTGCAGTGGAGCCTGACCTCCGAGTGGAATCCGGCTGTCCCAGGGGCAGGCTGTGGGTAACCAGTGCTGGGATAAATCTGCAGAGGAAGTGGGGGCTGGGCCGCCCCTCTGCACCCCCTTCCCTGCAGCGTTGGTCAGGAGTGCACCCCGCTCTTTTCCTGGTCCGCCTCCTGCCCTCCCCCAGCCCTTCATGCTCTGTGTCGGTTTCCTTTCCTGCCTCCCCCCTCAGGCGCAGCTCTCGGCACTGCGGCGTATGGTACTAATTAAGGCCTTCCGCCTGCTGCTCAGTGGATGGCTGAGAGCAGAGCGTGCTCGGGGCCTCCTCTGATTGGGGGGCTCTCCAGCACAGAGCCCTCATCTTCTAGCCTTCAAGCCCCAGTCATTTTGTGTGTTTGTGATGCAGTAGAAACACCAAGCTGGGGCCGATTTGCATGTGTTGAAGTTTCTCTTCCCGCCTGTGCGAGGCCCTTGGCTTGGTGTTTGCAGGATGTGCTCCTGAGACCCCCTGAGAGAGGAGGGCCTCTGCCCCCTCCGTCCAGGCAGGCAGCCCCTCTTTGGCCTGCGTTCTGTGGAAGGTTCCCTAGAACCAGGGCCACACGGTGAGGTGGCAAGACTGGCCTGGGCTCTGGATGTCAGGCCTGCCCGGCTCCAGCCTGTTGGCTGTGTGGTCGGGCCCTGCACTGCACCGTCCTGGCCCCAGTCACTCTGTGCTCCTGGCAGGGCCACCGGGAGCATTGCTGGACGGAGGGCCAGGAAAGGAACAGGAGCACATGATACGGTGGGGACAGTGTGAGGGGCGGCCTGCAGGCAGCCCTGTGCAGCCCCAGGGACATGACCTCCTGGTTCCATCAGGCCTCAAGTCCCAGGCATCCCCTAAGCATGGACTTGAGGGTTGATACTTGCTGTTGTAGATGAAGCAAAGACCTATTTCGAGGTGAGAATGGAAAGCATGGGTTTGATGTAGATGAGGAGACGGTTTGCCCTTGTGTGGACCCAGGGTGGTGGTCCGGGGCCTCTGATCACTAATTCAGGAGGGCGGCTGGGCACTGAGAACGCTGGCTGGGCTCCGCTGTGGCCACTATCTCCACTGGGGAAAGAGGAAAGGAGAGCGGGTGCCCCTGGCTGCCAGGGCTGGACAGGGTCCCCGATACCTGGTGCTGCTTGGTGTCTGGTCATGGTAACTGGGCTTGCTGTCGGCCCCGCATGGTTGTAGGGCTTTTTACCTGGAGCACCTCCTTTAAAGTCCCCAACAACTCTGTGAGTCGATTCTGTTATTCCCATTTCACAGATGAGGAACCTGGGGCACAGAGAGGTTCAGGCCAAGGCCACACAGCAGGTGCGCAGAGGGAGGGTTGGAATTCCGGAGGCCTGACTCCAGAGCCCCCGTCATTAACCACTGACTGACTTGGTGGCACCTCTGAGCCCCCTCTTGTTGTGGCAGAGAACCAGCAGCCCAGCATGGGGCAGGGCCTCGGCCAGGGTCAGTGCGTTTGCGGCAGAGCTGGGGTCACGGCTCCCGGGCCCGGGTTCTGTGGCCTGTCTTTGAGCGGGTGTGTGTTTGGAGGCAGATGGCCCAGCGTGGTCAGCACAGCTCGATCTCCCACACCTCATTCCGGAAAGATGTCCACACAGGGTGGGCGGCTGGGAAGACAGGCGCCCGTTATGCTCATGACCAGATGGGACCTTTACAGTTTTGTGGGTGCCTTGCGGTCTCCCTGCTCTCTTGCCTCTTACCTGGCATCTTACATGCCCGCAGTGGGCAGCCTCCACCGCAGGCACGCCGTGTGTGTCAAGAGCTGTACGAGTTCTCCAGAGCAGCCCGTGGGTCCGTCCCCTGAGCACGCCTGCTTCTGAGCCCTGCGTCTGTGTCCTCGGTGCGGTGCAGATGCGCGGGCTTTCCTCCTGCAGGAGCCGGATACCGTTCACCTCATGCAAGGCTAGAGCTTGGAAGCACCGCTAAGAAACGCATGTTACCACCTGCGTGTGTGTGCGTGTGCTCTCCCAGCCTTGGCTGTGTGTTTATGCGTGAGGGCTCAGTGGCTGGCCTCTGCCATCCACGCTCACTTCCTCAGCTTGGCGGGAGGGAGTCAGTGAAGGGTGCCCAACCCCCCTGCCTTTCTCACCCTGCAGGCCTGGAGGGTGAGGTGCCTGCAGGAAGCTGACAGGCGTGGAAGGGTTAATGGTGGGTCCTGTTTTCCTGGCTCCTTCTCCAGCTTTCCCAGGGAAGGGCGGGTGGAGAGGCCTCCTCTTCAGAGGAAGGGGTGGGCGGGGATGAGCCAGAGCCGGCTCTTCTGCACGGGCACCTCCAGCCACTCTGCTTGGTTAGTTCTGCGACTTCTGCAGGCCAGCTGTTCAGAGGGAACCCGGAAGGTGGAGGGAGGGTTTCCAATAAGCAAAGAAGTTGGAATGTATGTGGGATTCATTACTGGAATTTGGCAACGCAAAGAGCCTCACTTTCTCCCCCGGGATGGGACGGGGGTGGGGTCCTTCTGGAGTTGGTCTGGAGGCCCTGGGCTGGAGCCATGGGTGGGGGTGTCAGCAAGAACCCCTTCCCATCCCCCATGGCCGAGCTCCTGGGGCCCTGCTTCCCTTGCTTGCAGCCCGTCCTTCCCCTGAGAACTGCAGGCGGGAATCACGTGCCTGGCCTTCCTCTGCCCCCTCACTCCCCTGCTGGGGAGAGTGACCTGGCCTCTTTGGCCCCTGCCACCTACGGCCTCCTGTTTTGCTGCAGTGGCCTCGAAGTGGCAGCTGGGGCGTGAACGAAAGCCGCTTTCCTGCAAGCCGCCTGGTCCTGGCAGTGACTGAAAGGTGCCCATGTCCCTGCAGGGTGGGCCGACTGTCCCTGCTTTGGGAGGAAACCAGAGAGAAGGCCAGGGTGCCACTACATGGTACAGAGCATAGGGAACCTGGGTTCCAGAACCTTTGTCTCCAGCCCTTCTCTGTGGGTGCAGGAGGCAGTGGGCCCTGCTGTGATTCACGGAGTCCCCTGGTGCCTCAGTTTACAGAGGAGGAAAGAAGGGGCCCCGAGAGGCAGAGTGTTGGACCGCCCTCCAGAACTACAAGGTGACACATTTGTGTTGTTTTAAGTCACCGAGTTTGTGGTAATTTGTTATAGCAGCAACAGGAGGCTGATACAGTTAGGAAGTGGTGATCTTGTTCTTGAAGAGTTCAGGAGGAATTCTGCATCCTGAGCCCCAGAAGATTCTGGGCTCCCCTAGACTCTCCCAGCTCAGAGTCCATAGGAAGGCTCCCCCAGGCAGGGTATGGAAGAAACCAGTCCTGAAAGTCGTCCCCTTTTCCCACGTGAAGGCAAGGGTGCGGGCTGGTGTACATATCCCCTTTTTGTGGCTTTTTAACTTTCACATTAGAATTCTGCAGCTGAAAGAGGCTCTAGGATTCATCTGCTTGATGTGCAAGTGAGGATACTGAGGCCCAGGGAGGGTGAGGGACCAGCCCAGGGAGTTCCAGCCAGAGTACCAGCCCCGTCTCTGGAGCCTGTTCTTCCCTGGTGGTGGAGGAAGGCTAGCGGGTGTGGACTTCTAGAGAGCAAACTGGATTGGCTGGGGGAGCTGGAAGAGCCTCTGGTCACACCTCCTACCACTCCTGGGTGACCCCAGGCCTGCACAGGCTGCTGGCCTCTACTTGCAGCCCTGGGAGTCCCAGGAACCAGATGTTACCCTGGCTTGAGGGCTGGGGCCTGAGATAGGAGGTGGGGAAATGGCTGCCCTGGGCACGGGGCCTCCTGTGGGTGCCTGCAGGCTGCCTAGGGCCCCTTTCCCCAGGGCACCCTGCCCTTGCCTAAGGCCATAAAACAGTCATTTTCTGAGCTTGAGTCTGGATAGGTGAGCAAGTCCCTGCCCCCCTAACCCCTGCGATCATCTCATCTCTTCCTGGGGTCCGGAAGAACAACCTAGAGTGCCGCTTTGTGATATTTCGGACCTCCAGTCCCATCACGTAGCCCCCCACCTCTGCTGCTGTCCTGAGCTGCCTCTAGACCTTTGCCTGCAGGCCCTCTGCCTGGAACGCCTGATGCCTGCAGGAGCCGGGATTCCTGAAGCAAGCCTCAGTGGGCTGTTCTCAGGTGCCACGCCCTTGCTAAATGTAGCCAAATTGGCGTGGGTTCCACTCACACCACATTCAAACCTTGTGTCTCCTTTCCAACTCAGAGCCGAGCAGGCAGGGCCTACATCTGCGAGGCTCAGCCTGGCCTGAGCCTGACACGGTGGCCACAGGCAGGGGACCACCGCACGCATGGGTTGGATGTACAGACAAGTTGTGAAATCAGCCAGTTTCCACATCTGACTTGTATATTGTCTTAAAATATTCATGGCATTTGACATTTTTAACGTACTTCTAAGAAACTTTTTATTTTGAAATCATCTCAGACTCACAGGAAATTGCAAAAGTAATAGTATAGGGTCCCCGTGTGCCCTTGAGTCTGGATAGGGGAACAAGTCCCCGCTCCCCTGACCTCTTCGTCCCGTGGATGTGGTGTAGAACCTGTAGCCTGTTATCAAATCCAGGAAATTGACGGTGGTACGATAATATTGATGTAGCTACAGACCTCGCTCGGCTTTCACCTGTTTTACAGGCGCTTGGCTCCCTGTTTTTTCGATGCAGTTCTGTGGAATTTTATCATGCCCATGGATTTATGTAGTCACCACCTCGATGGGGATTCAGAAATGTCCCTTCACCACAAAGAGTTCTGCCTGGTTTTGAACTTTATCTAAATGGTACCATACCATATACTTTGATTTTTTTACTTCTTTCCCTGAATAGTATATATTTATTACTTTTTTTAAGATGTACTTTTAAAAGAGAAATTTCCCAGAAAATCTCCAGGGCCGCATTCAGGTTTTAAAGCACAGATGCATGGAACTCATCAGTGATCGGAACTCTTCGCATCCCACCAACAGCCCCTGCTCACTCCTTTCACTTCCCCCTCGGAGCATCCCCACAGCTTGAAGCTGGCAGACGCTTCCTCCTCCGCTGTCCCCCCTGTCTCCCCACGTGCATGCAAGTCCTGGGAAGACTCCGGAAGGTGACATGGTGGAGCATCTGCCTGGGTGCCAGGCGTAGCGCCCATCTGCACATATGCCGTCTCTCTCCTTTCCGTTCTCGAATTCCGGTGATGGAAGACTTCCTTTCCCCTTTTGGCAGATGAGAAAATTGCTTCCAAGAGGTTTAGAAATTTGCCCAAAGTCGCTCAGCTGATAAGTGGTGGAGTGTGAAATGGAAAGCCAGGGGGTGTGGCTGAGACCCAAGGCCTCTGGAGAGGCTCACGAATGGGGTCTGTGGCCCCTGGGCAGGGCAAGCCTGCACAGGGGACGCTCAAGCTTGTGGAGTGAGCCAGGAAGGGTCAGGGTCCTGTCCGGATGAAACAGCCAGAAGCGATGTTCCAGAATCTCGACTTGGTGGAGGTCTTGGTTCTAGGAGGAGAGGAAGAAGAGGAAAATGCTGGGCTGGGCTGGGCTGGGTCTAGTTTGCACAAGCTTCTTAGTTCCCCATGAGTGGTGTCTTTGCTAAAGGGATGAGGGGTTTCAGGCACCCCCAAAAGGCAGGGCTGGGGCTGACAAAGCCTCACATCAGATATCCTGAGCAGCTGCAAAAGCTGTCAGGCTTCAGGCCCGACAGCGAGGCCGCCGCCCTGGGGGAAAACACAGGGCTTCCTTTGCGCGGGCGTTTTCTGCCAGGTCATGAAAACAGCACTGCTGTTGCTGGCTGCCCTTCCTTAGGCACTTCATGTGGTTTTCAAGGCACCTTGGCATCGCTAGCTTCTCGGCCGCCTCCTCGCAAGCAGACACATAGCGGGTGGGCTCGCCTCCCCTCACAGGTGTGCACCCTGAGCTCACAGAGGTTTTGGCTTGTCCCCTGGGTCACCTAGCCAGCGAGCCACAGGAAAGCTCTTGGCTTGTTTTTCTCCAGGGCCTCTGAAGATTAATTTGTTTTTAAAAACTCATGCACCGTCTCAGAGCATGGACGCCTCGGTGCTCCTGTCTGGCTTGAGCAGCAGACCCTCGTCAGTGCCACCTCCTTCCCCCACCAGAGGGGGCCGGAACCTACGTTCGTATTTACCGTTCTCATGCCTGCCTTCAAACTTCTGCTACAGTGCTGTGTTTCTCTCAGTAACGTTACAGTATTGTCTTGCATGTTGCAAAACTACATAACTAGGAACATATTATGTGTTAGCATCCTTTGCAGTTTGCTTTTTATGTTTGTGAATGGAGGTCATGCACACCTGTAGTTCTGGTCTGTATGTTTTCCTTGCCAAATGGTATTCAGCGGGCGGATAAACCACAGCTTTCTGTTCTCTCCTTGATGGTAATATAGGTAATTTGGATTTAAAAATAATATACCAAGTCCCTGTGCTGCCCAAGTAAACCATCCTACCTGGGGGCCCTTACTTTCGCCTCCCGTCATACCCTGTGTCCAGAGAGGCTGGATTGATGTCTGGCCTAGAGCACGGGCAGAGAGCTGATGGGCTGATAAGTCTAAACCAGTGTTTCCCAAACTAGCTTCTCTGTGGGACCATTAATAGGCATTATAGAGGCAGAGGGGTTCTGTGTTAATTTTGGAAAATAGTTAAAGAATTTAAACTTAAAAAAAGAAATCACACCTCACATTGTAGAATTTAATGAATCTAGTAGATTGATATGTATTTCTAAATATCCAAAAGAGGCACTGTTGAGGGTAGCAGTTGCCAAATTTAGTTGATTGTGGAAACTTTTGGGATGGGAACGTCCTGTAGGGCAGGTTGTCCTGCTTTAATAGACTTTGAGAAACGGGAATCTAAATTGATGGCCAAAGATGGGAGAGGTGCAGATCTGCAATGAAGAGAAGGATTTCTTTTTGTAGGTGCTGGGGAGGAAAAACTTCTGCTCTACCCTCATAGAGTAGAAGTTGGGGGCCTGCAAATTAAACTGACAAGCACCACATCAGCAAGAGGAGAAGACAGATTTAATCACATATGCATGGGAGTTCACAGAAAAATATGACTCAAAGGGCAGTGAGAATTTGGGGCTTGTATGCCATCCTAGTAGGGGAAGGGGAAGAAGGGAAGAGCACCTACTGGGAAAACAAATGACTTTGGAAAGATGAACGGGCCCCTGGGAGAACAGGCGGGAGCCGCCCTACTTTTGTGATGGTGTCTGTGGAGGTGTGGCCTAGAGACCTCACCTCTTCTGTGACAAGAGTCAGTCTTCCCATCGTTCAGAGTTGGGGGTCAGTGACGACGGAGTTCTTTTGGGAGGCTCTGCTTTTAGGCAGATGAGATTCCAGGAACTCCAGTGCCTTCTGCTCAAAATACTGTTTATGCCACCGTGGCGTGTTTTGGACCCCTCTTGGGGTCCTTTTCCTTGTTTTCTCCCAAGTCCTAGACAGGCGGAGGGCAGTGTGGAGACCCTTAGTAAGCCCGAGCTTGGCCCAGTGAATTGCCAGGGCCCCTCTGCTGTTCAGGGAGTGAGACCTGCACGGACCTCCTGCCTGTAAGTCATACCCAGTTCTCCACTGGAGGCGAGGATTGATTCTGTGCTGGGTTCCCGCCTATGCCTGGATGAAACCCGGGTTCAGACAGTGGAGGGAGTGCTTGCCTCCCAGCCCCACTGACCCCAAGTGTGTCTTGGGCACATGCAGCTCTAAAATGTTACCAAGGGGTGTGTGTCTACCTGGCATAGTTCTCAATCCTGACTGCACATTAGCGTCTCCCGAGAGATTTAAAAAAAATACCAGGCCTTAAGATTAGTTCATGGGAATGCCGGGTGGGGCCCAGGCTCCCCTCAGAGTGGTCAGCGTGCTGCTGAGATGGACAGTCTCTCGCTAGAAGCAAACAGAAAACCTGCCCTTTCTGCATTAACCTCCGCCACCCCCGGGTCTCAGAGTCTCAGGCCCCTTCTAAATACCACACCGGTCACTGTTTGACTCAGAATCCAACCACATTAGCCGATGAACTTTGTTTTGGTCCCTGTTTCAAGGAAGGGCGGGAGGGTGGAGCCTCGTACATAAAGCCAACCTGGAGCGCCCCCACCTGGCAGTCCTCCCTTCCATCCCGGGGGCCTGGCTCAGGGCCAACCCCTCCCAGCGCAGCGCTGTGTGCTGGCGGAAAGCGAAGGTGGGGGCTCCTTGTGTTGCTTACGTTTAGGGTTCTCAGTGTGTACTGCTTCCGGGCACCCCGGCTACAGAGGAGGGGTGAGGTGGGCGGGATTAAAGGTGCCAGGAGGGGGAGATGCGACCTGATGGGGATGGGAGGCGGCTTCTTAGAAAGGAGGAAATGGGCCTTCCTGCCTTCAGGTCCACACGCAGTATGGGGCCTGCTACCTAGGCGACCGGCAGGGAGGTGAGTAGGGCACCCAGCAAGTGCTCAGATCAGGGTGTGACTCAGGAAACAGGAAAGGAGGAGGTGGGGGTCATGTCTGGAGGGCTTCCTGGAGGTGGTGACTTTTAACGGGATTTCAGGTGGGGTTTGGGAGACTATAGGGCCTGGAGGAAGGGCAGAGGGTCCTTAAAGCAGCCTACTGTAGAGCTGTGGCTGAGCTGGGAAGGCGGTCAGGACCTGAGGCGTCAGTCTGGGGGTGCTGGCTGAGTCTAGGGACAGAGGTGAAGCTCCTCTCTTCTCCCTGCTGGAGACCGAGATGAGGGGAGAGGTCTGAACCCCTACCTTGGGGGATGAGGAGCAGAAAGCAGCCGGGAGAAGCCTTCCCAGAGGGAGGGGTGGTTAGTGCACATGCTGCCCCCCGAGGTCAGGTGGGACGGAACTGGGTGTTGGCCCTGAGGATTTTTTTCAGGAGGTTGGTTTTAATGGTGAGACGGTAGTAGACAGACAGCAAAGGTTAAGAGGTGGGTGGTTGGTAGGCAGATAGAAGCCACAGTGTAGACCAACTGTTAAGATGCTGGGTTGTTGAGAGGCGGAGAAAGTCAGAGTCAACAGTCGGAGGAGGTAGCTGGGCCAGAGGAAGGGGCTTTGCTTGTCTTGAGATCTGGGGCAGCCAGATCGCTCTCCTCTGTCAGTCTGAAAAAGAACCAGCAGAAAGATGTCTACCGAATGTGACAGCACAGCCAGCTCACTGCCGGCGTTAGAGAGACTCCGCAGGGCCCTCCCTCCCCCCTGCCTGCCCCGGGCCTCCACTCTGGGGCTGCTGGGGCCCCCTCCGGGCACGGGGCTTGTGCGCGCTCCAGCACCTTTCTGCCTGCCTGGAGGCAAGGGGGCTCCCTTCCCCTGGGGGTGTGCAGCTCATATGCTCACCGCCCACAATAGCTGGCAGACCCGCACCTCTGATCCGCCCGGCCCTTCCCTGTTCTCCTGTGTGGGGAGCCCAGTGTGGCCCACAAAGGAGAGGGAAGGATGTTTTTCTTGGCATTTGATGGGAAGCATCTGCTGCATCCCATGGGGGTTTGCCCAGGGTGGGTTGGAAGAGAGTCGGCTGAAGGGCCGAGCTTTATGCTCATAGTCAGGCTTTGGGCTTGGCAGGAGAAAATTGTGGGGACTGGGGAGTGTGTGTGGGCGTGTGTGCGTGTGTGCGTGTGTGAGAGAGACGGAGGGAGGAAGGATGCCGTGTGACCACTTCTCTTCTCTCCAGCTGACGGTGCTGTGTGCAGCGCACGGTGTCCCTGCACTGCGGGGCATGAGACCTTGCTGTGCTCTTGGCCTGGTTGGAGGTGGCACTGTCCCCCTGTGGCTTCCAGAGTAGGACCCTGCTGCAGGACAGCCAACCAGTGCTGTCACCACCCCCTGGTGATCGTTCTGTTGGGGGTTCTGAGGAAGGACTGTGGGGGCTGCTCATGGGTAGTGCAAATGGCCTGCGGCATCCTTTTCAGGACACTGTGGGATGCGCCCCCCCCCCCCCCAACTTTCCACTGCGCGTCAACCTGGTGCCCATCGAGGGGCACTTCCTCAGCTGTGGAAGATTTGACTCACACCCCTGTCAGGGCTGGAGGGGCTCACCTTCTATCCTGGCTCCCAGACCACATGACCCGCAGCAAGCGTCCTTCCAGCTCTGGGTGTTGTTTCTTCATCTGTACAATGAGGCTTTGGAAAGACACACCTTACTGTGTGTCAGGGCTGGGATCGGGGGGGCTTCAGGAGAGTCCTGTGGCTGTTGTGACAAATCACCACAGACACCGTGGCTTAAAACAACAGAAACTTTTTCTCTTAATGGTCCTGGAGGTCAGAAGTCTGAGATCAGGGTTACTGGGCTAAGTCAGGGTGTCAGTGGGGCTGGCCTTCCGGAAGCTCCAGGGGAGGATCCAGCCAGGCCTCCTCCAGCCTCCGGTGGCTGCTGGCAGTCCTTGGCTTGCGGCCACGTCGCTCCAGTCTCTGTCTTCATCACGCTGTGGCCATCTTCTCTCTCTTCTTCAATCTCCCTCTGCAGCCCTCTCGTAGGACATGTGTGAATACATCTGGGACCCACCCGGATAAGCCAGGGGCTCTGCATCTACAATCCTTAATCACTGCTGCCGAGTCCCTCCTGCCATAGAAGGTGATGTGCACAGGTTCTAGGAAGGGACAGGCATGATTCAGTCTCCCCCACGACTCCTAATTTGTCTTAGGGCCCTTCTGGTTTTATGGTGTAAAACAAACAAGCTCAAGGGAAAAAGGGATACAGTGAATTATTTTTTCTTCGAGTGTATTTGTTTATATTTTATAAAACACACGAAACATAAAACTTACCAGTAGTGACATTAAGCACATTCACATTGTTGTGCAACCGTCACCATTGCTAGTTCCAGAACGATTTCTTCACCTCCAAAGGACACCCCATATCCATTAGGCTGCCACTCCCCATTCCTCCCCACCCACCTTTGGCAGTCACCAATCTGCTTTCTGTCTCTGTAGATCCTTCTTAACCAGTGAGATTCTGTGTGACTTTGAAGTAAATAAACAAAGGCACGGTGAGTTAGTTACTAAAGGACACAGGCGCAGGGCAGCCAGTGTGCAAATACCCGGGCTTAGAAAGGGCAGGGGTCATGGTAGCTTGGCCACCCCTGTCTTTCTTTCTCCTTTCTTGGAGTCTCTGCCTCTGCTTCCCCCCATTCTTTCCTCTCTCCCTTTGCAAATATCCCCAAATAGCTTTTGAGCCCCCAGTCTGCATGACTTCTAAGCTTCTGGGCCCTCCACAGAAAGGTTCGTGGCTCCACGCTGCTGGGGTAAACGGCAGTGGCACAGCCCATCACTCTCGAGCCCGGTCTCACAAGGCAGGTGGCTGTTCAGCCTGTGGCCGGCTGGCTCGGAGTCAGGGCTTCGTCCTGGCAGGTAGGACAGGGAACCCCAGAAAGGGGTGGGTTGGCAGTTGTAATAACTGACATCCTGGGAGCGGCCTGATGTGGACGGAGCACAAGTCTAACAGATGAATTTCTTAAGAGGAGCTCTGTTCTTTCTGGTAGGGGAATCTGAGCAAGATCCCCAAAAAGAGGACATTGGGATGTAGGGATCAATGGCCTCAACAGTAGATGCTCCTTTGGGTTCCGCTGAACTGTCCTGTGCCACCACTAAATGGCTGCACACGCGGTGCTGAAATTGATGTGTGTGGCTAAAGTAATGTGGTCCAAAAGACGCTCTCTAAGGATATGGGGTAATCCCAGCATAAAATCAAGAATGTCAAGAGATACACTGTCCTGTACAGTAGCCACTGGTCACATGTGGCGACCAACCACTTGAAATGTGGCCAGACCAGATCAAGAAGATGCTGTAAGAATAAATGCACACTGCATTTCAAAGAGTTGGCATGGAAGGAAACAAGAATGTAAACTACTCTCTCAAAAATTTTTATATTATTACACGTTGCATTGATAATATTACGGCTCTCTCAGGTTAAGTAGAATACCTTGAAATTAACATTACCTGTATTTTCTTAGATTTTTAAATGTGGCTACTAGAAACTTTAAGGTTACACCCGTGTCTTGCATAGGTGTGCCTCGCCCTCTGTTTGTGCTGGAGGATTGCTGGGCACCTGCACAGGCTTCAGGCCAGTCCCTGCAGATGTCCAGGGTGTGCTGAGTGGTGGGGAACCCTGGGCAGTACTGGGGCGCGGTGCACTCCCTGGCTGCATCCCTGGACTGGTGAGGATTCGCTCTCCTGTGCTTTTGAGCCCCATCGGGTGACAGGGAACACAGCCAGAGGAGCCTGTCCCAGGCGTAGAGCACCCAGGGGGCCCCGGGAGAGGTCTGGAAGGGAAGAGGGGCAGGGCAGGGGGTGGGCTTGGAAAGCCGGCAGTTTGCTGCACGGGCCCCAGGAAGGGGTGGTGGACCCTGGCGGTGATTTGTGGGGCCAGAAAGCTGGGGGACAAAGCGAGGCCAGAGGCAGAGGAGAATGTGCCGAGGGGAGTGCTGTGCTAGGAAGGAAGGCCTCTGCAGGGAGGCAGGGATGCTGTGGCTGGACGTGGAGTGGCGCCCAGGTGCCTGAGGCTTCTGTTAACCCAGCCCCGGGCCTGATGGGAGTCCTTTCGTGGAGGGCCGTCGGGGGTGGGGTGGGGGCAGGGTGGCCCTCCCTGTTCTTGGCCCCAGGAAATCACCTCTTGGAGGAGAGGGGGGCCTGCGTCTTGAGGGACTACTCTTCTTGGTTCTGGACCTACATGACTCGGCGCCGGTATTGCCTGTGCCCATTTCACAGATGGGGAAGGTCAGACCCCACCGCACAGGTGTTGAGTAATGGGCCAAAGCTCCCCAGAGGGAAGGGGCCTCAGTTCCAGCGCTTGACTCTGAAACCCACATCCCAGATCCACCCCAGCCTCCCCTCCCTCTCAGATGGGAAGGAGATCTCTGGATTCGCAGTCCCTCCCCTGGATGCTCCCTAACTTTGGCCGGGTGCCCCAGGACCTAGTGGCAGCAGCTGTACACAGCCTCTTTGCATGGGGGTGTGGAGGGACCTGGGCCTGCAGTCCCCTAAATCCTTTTGGTAAACCCTTAGACCTCGGAGGCCACTGGGGGGACGTGGGCTGTCAGGAGTGGGGAGCGACGGGGTTGGGCCGGCCGGTGGCCACTGCTGGGGAGGGGTCACTTCTGAGGGTCGGCCAGATATGGCCAGCCTGCCCATGTGGCCAGTGGGGCGGGTGCCCGGAGCTTCACCCACCAGCCACGTGGGGTATCGGCATGGGCAAGCAAGATGAGAGCGCGAGCCTGGGGAGGGCACCTGGGGAGTCCGCAAGGGGCGTGGTGTGGCCGGGGTGGGGGGCGGGGCCGGGCCTGGGTTACCACTCCTGGAGGTGGGAGGGCGGAGCTGAGTTACTTCCAGAAACCGGCCCTAAAACGGCTTTCCTAGGTGTCACTCGGAGCTGCTTTGCACTTGAACTAACGGCTCCTTGCCCCAGGCAAACCCCCGAGGCAGCCCCCGGGAACTCTCTCCTAGTGCTGGAGCTGGCCCCCCGGCGCCTTGGCCACGCCTGTACTTGGGAGTGACTCACTGGCTTGGGGTCAGAGGTCGGGGCATGGGATGGGTCTGGCCGATCCCAGCGCCCAGGCCCGCCCCGGCCGCTGCAGAAGGCTCTCCCAAGCTCCCTCCTCTGGGGACCACCTAGCCCTTCCCCAGAGGGGTCTCCGTGCATCACGGGCCTGCGGGGAGGGGAGAGGAGGAGACTCCGTGACTCACTGCCCAGACCCTTGGGGGCGGGAGAAGCGGGAGCCAGATCCCAGTCGGCGTCGGGAGGCTCCTGGAAGAAGCGAGAGCTCAGGGTGAGCCTGCCCGGCGCCCCCCGCCCCGGTTCCTTGCCTGCTGCTTCCCGTCCGCGGCCATTTCCACCCCCCCACACTTAGGCAGTAAGGGGCGAACAGGCTGGCTGACTCTGACCCCTGGCTGCCAGGAAGTCCGGAACAACCTGGGGCTTTGGGTCTGGCCTGCATGCCTGGGGAGGCCCACCTGATGGCCTAGGTTCGTCCCCTGAGCTGGTAGGGGTCCAGCACCTGGCGAAGGGGCAGCGCGGGGCGGGGCACAGGCAGAGAGAGAGGGCACCCGCGGGCAGCGTCAGATTCCTGGCACCACCTTGTACTCCGTCCCGCCTCAGCCGGGCAGGAGGGCGTCTGGGAGGAGGGGAACTGTGGCTCTGCGAGGCTTCTGGCCAGGGCAGCCTGGCTGGACGTCCAGGTGAGCCACCCGCCCTCCCTGCTTCCCCAACCCTTCCTCAGAGCCCGTGTCCTTGCTTTTGGGTGACGGGCTCGGCTCCTCGGTGTTTCTCATGCACAGAGCACACTGCGCCCTGGTCAGCTGCTGGGCCACAGCGGGTGCCCTGCTCCCCACCGGCCCCCGCCTCGCTCCCCCTGCCCGGCCCCTCGGAAGCGGTCCCCCGCCGAGCTTCCCCTCGCTGGCAGCCGAAGCCCCTCCCCACCTCTGCCCGCGCTCTGGGAGGCCCCTTGTTCCGCGACCACAAAGCCGCTTTGATCCTCTGCTCGGCGCCGAGCCACGTGACCCGGGGGGCGGGCCGCGCGCTCCGGCGGCCAGCGCAGCCCTTCGCCGCTGCTGGGGTGAGTGCTCCGCGCCCTTTGTTCCCCCCAGCCTCGCACCGGTGGCAGGGGGGCCCCTCAGGTGGCGCGGCCGCCCGGCAGCCCCCAGTGGCCCGGAGGCAGGGCCGGGAGCAGCAGCTCCCTGGCGCCCCTGGGCCCAGCGCCCCGGCCGGCGGGACAGCGCCCAGTCCCCGGGAGAGGGGCGGCAGGAGCTTGGTCTCCACGCGGGGCCCAGATTTTCGGCTGCGGAGTAGAAGAAAAGGGCTTTGTGCGGCCACAGCTATCTCTTTGTAAATATTTGGCTAGCAAGCCGAGTGGTGAGGTCCTCCCCAGGCAGGGAGTTTCTCGAGACTGTTTCCCTTTCGCAAGGGGCTTCCCTCACTTCCAGGAGGGCCCGGAGGACCACCGCTGCCTCTTAAAATCAGTCCGCACCGATTGCCAGCCATTAGGGCAGGCGGCTCGAAGGAGCGGTGGGAGAGCAGTTTCAACAGATGCTAGAAATGCGGGGACCAGAGACCCTGGTGGCCGGCACTGCTGTCGGGGGCGGACTGCTGCAGCCTGGTTGTGGACTCCCGGGAGGTGTTTGGGGTGCAGCTGTGGCTGGGATCGTGGTGGGGGTCTGTGGCGGGGCTGGAATCCAGGTGCTGCGCTAGGGCTGGCCGGTGGAGTGGGAGGGTGTCTGCCGCTCTGTGTCCGGAGAGGGGCGAGGAGGCAGCTCCTTGGGGACCTGCCTTCCAAGGGGCCATCCGGCCGAGCCGCGACATTGCGAGAGCCCCCAGACTCGGGTCCCACAGTCAGCCCCGCGCATCACCCAGAGCACCAAAGCTGGAGGGCCAACGTGCTGCAGAGGCCATGCCGTCTGCTGAAACTGCACCCTCGTGTCCCCCGGGGGTCAGCTCAGCTTCCAGGCTGCTGTGCTTCCTCCCCGGCAGATCTGCCTGCATGGTTCTCAGGTTTGAGGGAGCATCTCTGCTCACCAAAGGGAAGTTTGAAATTCCTTTCCTGGAGAAAAATGTGCCACCCAGCAGCAGGCCTCTCTGGCCACAGGGACAGAACTTGGTTGGAATTCAGGTTGGATCCCACATAGAAAATCCTTTTTGAGGAGGAGGCAGAAAAAGCCCCATTCAGTTCATCCCCGTGCAGTTGTGTGCGTGCAGTTTCCCCCTTCCCTCGATGTTGCTCCGTGGGGCCTCTGTGGGTGTTTACATCAGTGCCATTTCTCTGTGGTCTGTTCCCCTCCCGTGGCAGTCCAGGGGGCTCCTTTTCAGGAAACAGGAAAGGGAACGAGTCTGTTTAACCATTTGGGGGTGTGGAACCCGTGTCCATGTGAGTCCTCTTTGGAAAGGTGGGCTTCTCGCTTCTCTCCCCTTGGGCCCCTTAGGCTTGAGGGTAGCCACGGAGGGAGCCACGTGGCTGCCTCTCAGGACCTACGTTGTCACTGGCCCCGCCTTGCCCACCCCTCCTGGATGTCCCCACTACCCCGATCATTTTCATGTTGCGGCATCTACAACACCGCTGCGTCTGCAGGTTTGTGTTTTATGTTTCCACCAGCCTCTGCTCCTTGTGGCTGACACTACAGTGGGCGTGGCGGCCAGTTCAGCTGGAGCATGGGGGTGCTGGTGTGTGCAGGGTCACTGGGCATCCCAGATGGAGGAGATGGACTGGGTCCTGATGGGAAGGGGGCAGTCACAAGGCAGAACGTGGCCAACGCTGTTGTCGGCCTCACCAGCCCCAAGCAGAGATGGCTCTTGTTGGGGCCCATGAGGTCACTCCCCTGCTGCCCGGTCTGCTGCCCCAGCCTCGAGGACGGGTTCACAAGGGCTTTCAAGCCAGAAGCCCTATACCCATTTGGGCACCCTGAGACTCCAGGCTGATTTGCCTCCCCTCCCCCTCCCTGCCACCATACCCTCCCTACTTCCTGTTGCGTCACCACAGGCCTGAACTGCCCTTGTCAGATAGGGTGGCTTTGCAGGAGCCAGGCGCGTTCCCTGTGGGCTGGGAGGCCTACTACCGAAGGAAAGACCCTGTTGTCCTCAGGAGAGCCCCTGCCCATCTGGAGCTGCACCCGGCAACCTGCAGTGTCAAAGTTCTCTAAGCGTTTTTAGGAAGCGCACACCACTTTCACCCCTCTGGCTGAGCTTCTCCTAGCCTATTCTCCCTTAACACTGAAATCTTGGGCCACCTTGCCCATACCATCCAACGTTTCTGAGCCCCCTCCTTGCACCGGCTGCACGTGTGCAGGAAGAGTGGCTATTTTAGTGCATGAGGGTCAGGACAAATGTTTGCTGTCCAACCCCACGTCCCAGGCTGGGGTCATCTGCAGCGGCAGTCAGTTTTCCACACCTGTTGCTCCCACCGCCCTCCCATACCCCCCACTGCTGACGCCACTACTGAGACATGGGGTTTGCATATGCCCAGGGTTGGGTATGCTCAGGACTAAAGCGGGGGGCCTTGGAGAAGGTTCTTCCAGCAGAAATCATAGCCCTTGGCTGGGACTCCATTCCCAGAATTCCCTGCCTTCCAGCACCAAGCTCTGGTTTGTTTATTTGCACGCCAGCCTGGTTCCTCGTGCAGGTAGGGACCTGTTCTCGGACTCAGCGGAGCCTCACGGGGCCTTCCCAGGAAGGCTCCCAGGGGCGGCGGGCTGTGCAGTCAGCTCTGCAGTCAGCTCTGCGGGCAAGCCGGTTCTGTGAAGAGCAGTCTGGGAACCCCTAATTACAGGCCTGCGAGGTGCTTGCCACACCTGGGAAGACCTCCAGTCGGCCTGCCTCCCAGCCTGCTCCCAGGAGCCTGGTTTGGGGGCTGGCAGAACGGTGGGTGGGAACTACTGCCTTGGCCCGTCCCTGGTCTGTGGGTGGGTGGGTGGAGTTCAAACCCGCCACTGATTCTTTCTCTTCCCTTCTTTCACCACTGGGGCATGCCGGGCTTGTTAAGGCCCTTGTTAAGGCCCGGGGAGTTCGGCCTCTGATTCTGTAGGGCCTGAGCTGCCGCGTTTGCGCCTTCAGAGGAGAGCTAATGATCCACCCGTGGCTGGGGGTTTGGGGGCTGGGCCTTGGCTCGGTGGGGGGGCAGCTCAGTGCAGGGGGCCTGAAAGATGATGTTCAGCCTAAATACCATTGGTAAACACTAACTGGGGTTCAGTAGCTGGATCATGCCTGAAGTGCCCCCACATTTCTTGTCTCTCCTGGAGCTGGGGTTGGGGGGACACCCTCTGAGACGTGGGCTTCCACCCAAGGCTGCACTTGGAACTGGTTGGGGTTGAGTCACCAACAGTGACCCTACGTGGCTCTTGGGAAGGAGGTGCGCCAGCTGCCGCAGTCCCCTTCTGGGACCCCCAGATGGCCTGCCAGCCCTTGCCCTGCACTGCGTGTGCCAGGCACTGGGTGCCCAGTGAGTCGGCTGTCCGAGCAGGCATTGACGGGGCTCCCTTGATGGTGTGGAATGAGCCCAGACCTCCCCCTCCCTCCCAGATCCTTATCTCTTATCTTCAGGCCTCCTTCCAGGTGCCTGTCACCAGGCCTCTGACAGGACAGCAGATAAGGTTTTCCTCACCCTGGAGCTGGAAAGTGGATTCAGCTTCCCGTAGGAGCACATCCCCACCGGGTGGGCATGCCTGTGTCCTGTGTAGTCCTGTCCGTCTTTCACTGGACTCTGGACCTGTGGATGGACTGTGATGAACTGATCTCTGTTTCTGCGTCCTGGACACCCCCGAGTGCTTGCCCAGCATGTTTGAATGAGTGCAGGGTCAGCATCGCCTGACTGCAACTTTTCATCTTCTATCCAAATACTTTGTGGTGTCTCTCTTTGAAGATCTTTTTAAGAAGGACCAGGGAGCAGCATTTCTTGGTGATTTGAATATGCTCTCCCCAGGGCAGGGGACTGGACCAGATGACACAGGTCCGTGACCATGGCCGCATGCCCTGTGGGGATGTGTAGAGGAACGAAGATAGAAGGAAAAGCTGCCCATGCCGGTGTCAGTTGTGGCCCCAAAGCCTGACAGGGTGGACAGTGGCCCCATTGAAATGGGGGGAGAATCACCATTGCTGTAGTGGGAGGGGGGGTACCAGGCAGGCAGAGAGTGGTGGTGGGGGTCTCACATTTGTACCTGGGGGAACCAGGCGGGCAGAGCAATACGGAGCGGTGGAGGGGGTCTCCCATCCACCCACCTGCAGGGGCAGGTGGGGGCCTGTGCATCCTCCCAGGACCCTTGCCTCCGGCCCTGTGGTGAGAGGGCCCAGCAGGGGAGGTGCTGCGGGCAGCATGCAGAACACACAGGCCTTATGCGTTGCCCTTCGCATGGTGCCTTTGAGGCCAGACTGCCAGGGCCAGGCCCCCATGATCAACCACGGGGTACTCAGCCTGATGCCAGGGAGCTTCAAGGCTTCATCTTGGGGAATTTCATTTAAGTGACCTTCGGCTGACCACATGGCCCCGCCCAGGTCCCTGCCCACCTCTGTTGATTTGGTGTATGTCCATGAAATGAACCAGCTCTCTATGGGCCTCAGTTTCCATATCCGACTTAGCAGCCCACACCGTCTGCTGCCAGTTCCGAGGTGGTGGAGATGTGTGAGTTGGGGATGCAGGTTGGGCCTGAGGGCCCTGGACATTTTGGGGGCTGAGGGAAGCCCCTCTGTGTACTGCCCCATTCAGTGTGGGACTTCCAAGGATGGCTGGGGAGTGAAGAGCTAATCGGCACCCAAGTGCTAATTATATTAACCCAGAGGCCCCTTGCCCTCTGGGCCTGTGCCACCCTGTGAGAGTGCGCTTACCTGAATTCCTTCCTGCGTGGCTTGTTGTCATGGAGGCTGCACCCACCTGGCATCCTCAGGGTTTGGGATGGGGTGAGGGAGAGGACATGGGCCAGTAACAGATTAGGGGTGGGTCCTGCTAGAGATGGCCTGGGAGGTTGGGCAGCCGCCCCCTGGCACCTGCCAGCACCCTGTCTTTAAAGAGGGCCTGCCCCTGGGTTGCTGCGACTTCGGTTCCAGCCTGTGGCGCCGAGGCTCCTTGTTTAAGGTAAGTGGTGAGTCCGCATCACCCTCTTCCCCACTGGGCTGCAGAACTGAGCGGAGCACAGGACGACAGATGCTGGACAGGCGCTGGGGGCCAGCTGCGCATGAGGAGGGCACGGTGCCCGCGATCGTTCACCAGGGAGCACTCCCAGATCCCGGCATTTGTGCTGTTTGGTTAATAACAGCTTTATTGAGCTATTATTCATGTACCCTAGAATTCACTCTTAGAGTGTACTGTTTGGTGGTTTTCAGTATATTCACAAAGTCCTGCAGCTGTCGCTACTGACCCCAGAATGTTTTCATTGAGAGACCCTGGACCCATAGGCAGCCCCTCTCCATCCCCAGCGCCTGCAGACGTGAAGTTGCTCTCTGTCCCTATGAATTTGCCTGTCTTAGATACTTTATACAGGTGGAGTCATGCAGTAGGTGGCCTTTGTGACTGGCTTCTTTCACTTAGCGTGGTGTTTTCAAGGTTCAGCCACACACCATTCCTTTTTACGGCTGAGTAGTATTCCATTTCATAGCTCTATCCTATTTTGTTTATCCTTTCATTGGTTGACGGGCATTTGGGCCGTTCCCACTTTGTAACTAATGTGAGGTGTGCCGCAGTGGGCACTGTCCAGGTTTGGCATGGACATATGTGTTCATTTCTCTCGAGGAGTTGGCCAGGTCATGGGGGTCGAGCTTGACTCTTGGGCATCAGGTGGGGATTCGTTGCTGGTCCACGCCGGGCCCCCCCCAGCCCCCCGTGGTGGCTGTGAGCCCCTTGCGTCTTCCTCCAGAGCACGTCTCAAACTGTGTCTCTGCAATTTGCAGGGGTCCTTCTGTTTCACTGTGAGCCCGGGGCCAAGCTCCGTGGAGTGGATGAATCAATGTGGATCAGTCAGTTTGGGGTGAGAAGTAGTCATTTTGGTCTGCAGCAGGGTCCTGGCTGACTGGGACCCAGAGCAAGGCGGGGGGGGGAAACGGAAGGTTATGTGTCCTCTGGGAGATGGGGAAGCAGCAGAGCTGGTTGCCCCGGGAGAGAGGAGGTCGTTGGGCTGGTGTGCCCCACCCCAGGAGGAAGGCTGGAGAGAGGCTGGGAGTGTGGGGAGCTGCTTTTCTTTTTCTGAGGAGGCACCCCCTTACCCACCAGCCTTGGCCCCAGGGGAGATGTTTGCCTCTGGGATCCAGGGAGGGGCACAGGCCGCCAAGGGTCTCCCCTGTACACCGTGTCTAGGCTGTTTGGTGCATAGCACGTGGAAAAGTCAAACTAAAATAAGTGCATGTCTGTTGTCATTGCAAACACCACCCAGGCTTATGAAGCCGGCCCCTCCCTGCCCACGTCTGGGCTCCCGGCCCCCCAGCCCCGTGTCTGGCCTCATGGACTCTCTCCATGTCACTCTACGGTGTCCCAGCCCAAGAGCCCACCGGAAGGGCCCACTTGGCGCAGTCTTGGGAAGGCGCCCAGCGGTCAGGCCCTGGCCAGGCCCCATCCCTCCCCTGCCCTCTCCAGTTCCAGTTGGGGCAGAAATTACCATATGAATGTGGCTTCTTCCCGGAGCCGGGCCGGAGGGGCCGGGGAGGGGACCGGCTCTCACCCGCAGGGGCCTCCAGGTTCCCAGCTGGCCGCAGCGAGGCAACTGAGAGGGAGTCATTCCCAGTACCGCGGTAGGTCACTGGAGGTGGGTAGGGGTCTGCCCGTGGGCAGGGGAGGGCATGCTGGGTCCCAGCAAGTGTGGGAGGCCCCAAGGACTGGCATGCGCCCTCAACTCAGTTTCTCTCGTTGGCAGCTTGTGTAAGAACTTGTAACTGTAGTTATGTTGGTCTGATTTCAAAAGTCGCAGCTCATTACCGCAGGAAGCGTGGATTCTAAGGAAGGACACGAAGATGAGGATCATATGCAATAAAGCAAATCTGAGCTCTTTGTAAACTGTTGAGGGCCTGAGTGCAGGCCAGCCCGGGGTCAGCACCCCTCCGGTGGCCCCGCCTGAGGCTTTGTGTCCTTAGTTCCTGGCGGCGATCCTGGGACCAGGACGAGGCACTTTCTGGGCCCTAACCAGAGCCCTTAGTTCTGTCTCAGTAGATTCTCTTGGTCAGTTGCCCGAATCACTCTGAAGTTAGGGCTGGTGCTCCGCCACATGAATGTCCAGGTAGCAAATTGACAGATGCCAGGAAAGTCACTCCTGGACTGTGAAACTCTCACTCACTCCTGGTGGCATTTCCTCCAGGGGAGTGCCTCGTGACCAGTGGCCTGGTCCCTATGTGGAGGGCCCACTTGTCTCTGAAGCCCTGGCCAGGCCAGCTGCAGCGTCGGAGCGCCTTGGCAGAAGTTGCAGAGGTGGGACAGAGCCTGGGGTCGGCCCAGCTGCTCTGATACGAGCCCCTGCCCACTGGCCCTGCATGCCCTGCCTGCCCCAGACTTGACAATGTGCTGTGATCCTGGGAGAGACCCAAGGGCCCTGAGCCAGGTGCAGGGAGGTGGGTCTCGGAGGCCCGCCTCCCCACCCCCCAGGCCCTTTTCTGAGCATCCTTTCCTGTATGGGCAGGAGCTGTCCCAGGAAGTCCATCCAGCCTTCCTCCTCTGGCCTGGTGGCTCCTGAAGGACGCTGGAGACTGGACACTGTTAACACCCCATTCACATGCTGCCACTCTCCGAATGCCCCTGGGAGCCCCGTGGGAAAGGATGCAGGCCAGCACAACAGGAAGTGTGCCGAGCACCAGGGCCACCTGGGTTGACTAGGGAGCAGTGGCCGGCCCCCCACGATGCTCTGGAAGGAGAGGAAGGTGGGAGGAAAGGGCAGGGAGCTTTTCATTCATTGTATTCAACCAAGTAGGAGCTACTGGGTACTCAGATGTGTGGGGTTTTGTGAGCAGTGAATGAGACAGACCCCGGGAGCTTGCCCACCCGATGGTGCTGTGTTGACAAGTTGTGGGCAGGGCTGTGTGGGAACGAACAGAAACTTGGTGCAGAGTGTAGCCCTGGGAAGAGGGGGCAGTACCCCCGGAGCAGCACCCAGAGAGCCTCGATGAGGAGCCTTGTGCGGAGAGCATGCACCCAGCAGGGGAGCTGGGCCTGGGCCTGTATCGTAGTAACTCAGAGCATTTTCTGTCCAGGCTCTATTCTGCGTGCTGTATAAATACCTCGTTCGATCCTAATGGCTCTCTTACAAGGCAAACATTTTCACATTTTACATACAAGAAAATTGAGGCACAGAGAGGTTAAGTTACTTGCTGAGGGTCGTAGGCCTTGTGTGTTGTCTCAGGTTCAGTGGCCTCGGCACCCCTGGGCGGTGTTTCAGGGGTGATGGAAGTATCTGCCTTGAGGGGCGACCAGGCAGCTGCCTGTGCCCACTGCTTTGCCTGGGGATCGCCTTGGGCAGAGGGTTTGCGTGTGTTTTGAGGCCCCTTGGGAAGGCGGGCTGCCCATCCCATGCTCGACTCAGAGCATTTGAGTTCTGGCTCGTGCACTTGGAAGGGGCCTCAGGTGTGCCGTAAGGGCCTGTCTGGCGCATGCACTCAGTCGAGTGGCTGCCGTGAGAGAGTAGGGGTGGACCTGCAGGGTTCTGAGCAGCCGGGGAGGCCGGCAGGCTCGTTCACACAGTCCAGGCGGGCTGCCCATAAAGCCACATTGAGAGCTGAGTCAGGGGCATGTGGGTCCCGGGGCCATGAGCCTCATGAGCCTACTGCTTCCAGACCCCTGCCCTCCTGAGCAGGAAGGGCCTGGAGGTGAAGAGAGAAAACGACTTAGGCTTTTCCAGCTTAAACGTCTGCAGTGGATGGGTGGCCTCACTCGGATGGCCTAGAGCCGTCGAGCCCCCTCCCCTCCTTTCCCTGCAGCCCTTGCGAGTCAGTTGTGGGAAGTGGCCTTCTGTCTCTGGTCAGGCTTCTGCTTCTGACCCAGGAGCAGGCCCTCCTGCTTGGCCCTCTCCCAGGCCCTGCCTCCCTCTCTACCTTTCTGAAGCGACTTGGGCACAAGGGAGCCTAAGCCATCCTGGGGCCTGAGTGGGTTTGTGCCGAAGGAGGGAATGGCTTGATACTGCTGGAGGAAAGGCCGTTTGCACCCGGCCCTGGGACGGTGAAGGCCCTGCTGCACCTCAGAGACCCCGTCTCCTTTTTGTTTTTTCAGATGATTTTATCTCCTGGGAGAGGCAGAGCCCCCAGCCTCCGTCCGTGTCTCCACAAGCTCTGGTGTGCATCTGCTGACAGTCCTGCTGATAGGAGATGGGCAGGGGAGGGGAGGCCTTACCCTGCCCGACTTAGGGGGACATCCCCGATAAGAGGAAATTCCACCCTGTGACAAATGGCCAGTTCCTACCCATCCATGAGGGAGGATCTTTTCTTTTCTCTTTTTAACTTTGCAAATATTTGCCAGGAACTAACGGAATCTCTGTGGTCGGCTGGCCAGTTCAGACGCCGTGGAAGGGCTGGCGGGGGCTAGATGCCGGTTTGCTCTGGGGCAGGAGCCATCATGCTGGAAGGTTCCTTGGGGAGGGAGGAGGCTCTGGGGGCACGTCCTTGATCCTGTGGGGCAAGTGGATGGTGGAAAATGAAATAAAGCTTTGACAAGGGAAGCCATAGGGCCTTCGCTGTGGCATGAATTCTGCAAGAAGGCGGCTTGCAGGTCGGAGCCTGCTCTGACCAAAGACGGGTGTCTCAACAGGGCCGCCTAGCTGGGCAGGAACTTAGCCGGAGGAGGAGGTGGCTACGAATGAAAGAACCGAGGGGCCCCTTCCAGAAATGGGGGGGGGGTGTGATGGGGTGTTGGACGGTGTCCAAATTGGACCTTCCTGATGGGGGCCAGTGAAACCGTGTTGGCAGAAATGAAGAGCTTCTTGAGATTCTGTTTCTGTCTTGGACAGTAGGGGAGAGGTTTGCTTTAATAGGTTTGGCAGGCAGTGAATGTGGGGAATCCCCCCTCCTTTGGGGCACCAAGGCCCCTGCATGAGTGGGGGGGGTCGGGTGGGCACCGTTCCTGCTGGGTCCCCTCCTGGGTCCTGCAGAGGCCACAGTGTCGTGGGAGATCCTCATTCGGGTGTCCTTCCGCCAAGCCTCCTCCTGCACTGAAACCAGAGAACTGCAGAGTCCCTGGGGTTCCCATGTGCACGGGGAGGAGCTCCAGGGGAGACCGCGCAGCCCTGTGCTGGTGCGCACCCCCCTCCCTCCCGAGGGCTGCCTTTGTGCTCGTTTCCAAGCTAAGTTTCAGGCCAGAGGGCAAAGGCTCCCATTTCTGGCTTCCTGGTCCCTGCCCCGTGCAAAGTGTGAAGTGTAATTCGGTTTGGAATTACTTAGTGGTAGATGAGCTGTGAGGGCTTTTAAAATTCAGCCCTTGATCTCCTCCTGCACAAATTTGCAAAATGCCGTCATTAATATTCAGTGTTTCCGTCTTTAGAAGGGCCAGGAAGTTTCCCGCGGCATTCATGGCGGTTTGCGGTGGCTTGGGCAGGTCGGGGGGGTCCAGGGGAAAGCGCAGTTGAGTAAGTGGGAAAAAACCTGTTTCTGAAGCCCCCTGCACCCGCGCCCGCCCACAGCCTGCTCCCTGGGGTCGCTCCCCCAAGTGGCCCGGGCTGCTCTCTCCTTGGGTGCAGGGAGGGGCACCGCTGGCCGGAACCTCTGCTCTTTTCTTCTTTTCCCCTTTGCCTCTTGGCTGTATTTTTTTTTTTTTTTACTTTCCCTCGCCTGTTCCTGGCCATCCAGGACTTCTTTCTTTGTATTGTGGATCAAAAGTTCAGTTCAGAGAGAATGCAATTAGAGGCAGAGTTCCCATCAGGCCAAGTTAGTTTCTGAATTAAGACCCAAGTCCTAGAGGTTTCTTGCTGAACCCCCAGAATTGTCCATTATTTGTGTGTGTCTGTCTTCATGTGCTTTTTTCTTTTCAAGAGGAACATTCTTACCTTATATTAGCTTATAAAACAGGTTTGTGATACACACACACAAATCCTGGACTCCTGTGCCAGATTGGGTTCCTTACATGTAAGGGACACTAAGGGGCTGTCTGGAAGTTATGGCTAATAAACATTTGAATAAATGAACTTCATGTTCCTATGTACCGTCACTGTTTCATTCAGACTGATCTCAAACCTGTAGAGTCTTCTTTTTGTTTATTACTATATAGTAGGTATTAAATAAATATTTGTTGAATGAATTGATGTTGTGGTCCTGGTCCACTAAGACATGGGATCTTCTTCTACAAATACTGTTTATAGCCATTTCTTTAACATCATCTTCAAGGGCCATTCCTTCTCCCAGGTCTACTCACATCTGTGTGTGTGTGACTGGTTTCCAGCCCCATTGCCTACCCGTTCTCTTGCCTTCACCTGCATTTCCCAAGTTGGTTGACGACAGCTTCTCTCTCCATGCAGTCACTTACACCAGCAGTGGGGTGTCCTTCCTGGGGCCCCTGTGGGTTCTGTCAGCTCAGCCTGGGGCGGTCTCCTGGAGGTGGAGCTGCATGATGAGGATGGGCATCTTGATAACCTGCTCGGGGTGGATCCGCCTGGGAGCTTTGCTGGGATGTTAGGGGTGTGGGGCCTCTGGTGCTCAGGGCTTACACAGAGTATCCTGGGGGAGCTGGAGTCACCCCTGAGACGGTGCCTGGAATCTGGGACCCCCACACTGGGCTCTCCTGCTGGTATCGAAGAGCTTGGCCAGCCAGGCCTTCGGGTGCTTTTTCTCCCAAGTTTTAAATGCTGATGCCCCCTGCTAGGCCATAACCGTCACTGACCTGAAGCCGGGCGGGACCTCCTGGTGGCAACTAGGGAGGGAAGGGCTGGGGCCTGGGGCCTCGGATTCCTGTCCCAGCATCAGGCACCTTCACTTTCCTCAGCCCTTCCTTGGTGGTCAAGGACCTGCCTGTGGAGTCACCCTGCCTGGGTTTGAATCCTGGCTCTGCTCTTCACCAGCTCTGTGACTGTAATAAGCAACAGAAGGACCAGAGCCTCTGTTTCCCCATTGGTGAAATGGGGGTAACAGTGTCTAATTGAACTGGGTTGTGACATTCCTCCATGAGATTGTGCATGTACAGTGTTTAGAAATGTAACCGGGGGCAACACTGGCTTTTGTGATTGGCATCATTTCTTCATTCATTCATTCAGCAAACAGTCATGGACTTGCCATGTGCCAGGCACTGCCCCAAACGGGACAGCAGAGGAGTGATCGTGATGGGTGGAGGGTCTGGTTTTGTGAATCTTACGTGGTGGAGACAAATAGTAAGAAAAACCAGACACGGCACTTTTCAGCTATCACCGTGAACTCTGTCCGAAGTCTCCGGGCTGTGAGGGCCAGCTGACTGGGCTGCCGGGCCAGGCCTGCAGTGTTGTGCAGACCTCCAGGGGGGTAGGAGTGAGGGAGGGGGCAGCCGCGGTCACTCTGTCTCCTGGCACTCCCTGCAGCCGGGACCTGCCCACCTCCAAGAAGCCCCTTTACAGGGACAGAGAGCATCCGCTGTCTGTCCTGGCTGTGGGGTCTGCAGGTGCCCCCTCAGCCTGCAGCTCAACCTTCCCCGTGGTCCCGGGCAGTGGGCTTCCGGCCTCCGTCCTGTGTGCACTGCTGCACAGTGAAGTCAGTTCTCTGACCACTGGGACCACCCGGGCTGGGGGGGACACGGGGAGAGGGAAGCCTTCACCGAGGGGGAGGACGCTGGCTGGAGGTGCAGGGTTCTCCAGGAGAGACGCCTGGAGGCCGCGGCAGGTGGCGGGTGCCTGGGGCAGCCCACAGCTGGCCACCAAGTGGGTCCACCCGGATCTGCTTGGTGACCCCGGCTCCCATGAGGGGCCTTACAGGTGCTCATGGACAGGTTAGCCTTGCTTTCTGCCTGGCCACTGTGGGTGGTGAGTGAACAAGGCGTGTGTGGACAGTGACATCAGTGTCCCAAGGCTTTATGAGCTGGGCAAGAGGAGTGAGGGGAGGTAAGGGGAATGGCACTGATTTTACCCCAAGAGCTTTGTCCCAGGGTGTGGCCTGGCAGCAGATCCCGTGCCACGTGGCCTCCATGGCTTCCCCTTGGGGAGTGAGTCAGGATTGCCCCCCGGGGCCGTTGCCCCGCCAGAGCTGCCTCTGCATTCAGGCTGGTGCTCAAGGAGAGTGGACCTTGGGGGGCATTTCTGGGATACAGGACAGCTAGCAAGACAAACAGGGAGAGGCAGGGAGCGGAGCCCTGGGGTGGCTCCGAGTCGCACCGTGCCCGCCTGCTGGGCGAGCCCCTCCCATGCTGTCCCGCGCCTAGAATGAAGTGTGAGTGCCCTGGGAGGCGTCCAACCCGTTAGCTGGCGCCTCCCTGGGGCTGCCTTCAGTCTGATGGGCACCCCACGGCCCTGGTGCCCAGAGCTAGGGGCAGTTACCCGATCCCGTCCTCCTTGGCCGGCCAGAGGGTGCTGTCTGGGTGCAGGGAAGTGCAGCCCCCTCTGCAGGCACCCAGAAAGAGCGAGGTCCTGGTTGGTATGGGTGGGACTCTGCCCTTCCCTCCTTGCTTGAGGGCCTCCCCACCCCGCTGCCCCCCATAAGCTCTTGAGAAAAGGCCAGACCTGCACCTGCAGGTGCTTGTGGGGAAGAGGGGGCAGCCCTCCTAGACGGGCACGGATAGGGCAGCCCCCATCACAAGCCAGGCCAGCTATACCACCAGCCTGCAAGGGGTGAGAGCTGTCCCACAGGGCAGTGCCAAATGGGCCACTCAAACAGGGACAAAACGGGCTCAAAGCGGGAACCTGCAGAGAGAAATTGTCCAGGTCTCCTCCAGCTGGCATGCCGTCCTCAGAGCCACCCCTGCCGGGGGTTGTGCAGGCCACAGCACTGCCTGGCATACTGGGGCCTCAGCTGTCCTCTGAGCTGTAAAGCCAGCTGGTGGGCACTTGTGGGCACAGTGGGGCTCTTTTCAATCCAAGCTCACTGGCAGTATCTTCCTTTTTTCTTAATATAACAGCTTTATTGAAACATAATTGCCACACTATGCAGTTCACCCATTTAGGGCGTACAGTTCAGTACCGTACAGCCGTCATCTCTGTAGTTCCAGAACATTGTATCTCCCCAGGAGACCCTTGTGCATTAAGCAGCCCCTTGCCCTCTGCCAGCCCCTGGCAACTGCTGCTCCACTTTCTGTGGCTGTGGATCTGCCAGTTCTGGAAATTTCGTTTAAATGGAATCATAGACTGTGTGGCCTTTGTGTCTGACAGCTTTCACTTAGCATTGTGTTCTCAAGGTTCACCTATGTTATAAAATGTGTCAGAGCTTTACGGTTGTTCATGGCTGAGTAATGTTCCATCATGTGGAGGCTCCACGTGTTGTTCATCCACCTGCTGGTGGAGGTTTTAGGTGTTTCTTGGAGCTGCCGTGCCCCTCTCTGGGCTAGGAGGCAGGGGTGTACCGAGCAAACCAGTCTCGAGTCCAAGGGGCTTGCAGAGCAGGGGCGCAGGGCACGAGTTGGGTCGCTGTTTTTCCAGGTGGGCTGTGTAGGCGTGGCAGGGGGGAGGGACCTGCCAAGAGCCACGTGGAGCCACAGCAAGAACCCAAGGCCCCTTGTTCCCAGCCCCAGGTTGGCCAAGGAAGTACCACATCTTGCTTTGACTGTAGGGTGTTCATGTCAGTTACTGTCCAAACCACAGCCTTCTGAGGGTCAGCTGGGTTATATTAATGATTAGTCTGGATACCCAGAAGAGTTGAAAGCAGGGACTCAAACAGATACTTGTACACCCATGTTCATGGCTGTGTTAGTCACAGTGGCCAAACAGGTGCAAACAACTCGTGTCCTTTGATGGGTGAGTGGGTAAATCCTGGGATATTGTTCAGCCATGAGAAGGAAGGAGATTCCGACACCTGCTGCAACATGATGAGCCTTGGGGACATGGTGCTGAGGGAAAGGAGCCCCCCTACGAAATGGTGACACTGTACTCTTCCCCTCGATGAGGCTCCCGGAGTGGCCTGCGTCCGAGCCGGAGGGTAGGGCTTGCCGGCGGCTGGGGGCGCGTCCATGTGCGCAGTCTCTGTCAGGGGCCATGAAAAAGTTCCGGAGCTGGTGGTGGGGATGGTCGCAGTAATGCTGTGAATGTACCTAATGCCTCTGAATCAAGCAGTTAAACATAGTTTAAATGGTCAAAATATTATGTTATGTACGTGCTACCACAATAAAGAAAACAATTAGGCTGGAAGGTTGTGGCAGGTGCAGGAAGCAGTGTGGATCCTTGGGGACCTCTAGTTTTTATATGCATTATGTTTGCTCATGCCCCAGTTCAGGAAGGCATAAAGCAGCAGGTAAGGTGCCCCCAAGCCTGGGCGGTCATGCAGGCCGGCCTTCCGTGGAAGAGGGTGGAGGCGTGGTGGGCAGTGATGCTGCCCCGGGGCCACACCCCCAGGGCAAACCTGTCACCCCCTCCAGGAGGGGGACTGAGGGGGCACGGCAGGTCGCCCCCTCTCCAGATGGTGTTTCCCATGGGCATTCCCACAGGATTCATGGCAGCCAGGAGTGGGGCAAAAAGGTGGGCAGTAACACGTGATCTTAGATGAGTCACTTAACTTCTCTGAGCATGAATTTCCTACTTCTGAGAAAACAGAGCTCCGTCTTGCTTTATCTGCCTGACCAAGGTGTAGTAAGAGTCATTTTGGACATAAATGTGACACCTCATGTTTGTCTTTTAAGAACTTCCCTTTCCTATTAATAGCATTTGATGAAGTTTGGGTGTGAAACAAAAACTCAGGTGACAGGGCCATAGAAAAGACTAGAGTGAGGCCCTGGCCGCAGGCAGAGGTCACTGGCCGAGGCGGACTGGACACAGTCCTGGTGGGCCTTCAGGAGGAAGCAGCTGTGGACGTGGGTCTGATCACGACCGCGGAGGGGCTGTGCACCCAGGAGACTCCCGTGACCCCATTCGTTCATGAGTATTGACTGCGTGACCCCTCCCTGTCCAGATCTACGGGTACAGGGGGAGCACCAGGTCAGTTGCTGTCCTCACTGGAGCCCATGGTCTGTGGGGGGGACACAGACATTTACCAAAATCACAGAAGTGAATGTGAAGTTACAGGGTTGATTAATTTTAGTGACGGTCTCATGTTGGCCTGACTCCAATGGCATTCCAGAAAAAATCACTCTGGGGACCTCAGCTTCCCCATTGGTTGGCCTAGAATCTTGTGTTGTCTGGTCTAGGTGCCGTTCACCACAGGCAGTGATTTAAATTTAAATCAATTAAAATCAAGTACAAAATTCATTTCCGTAATTGGACTAGCTGCTCAAAGTCGCATGTGAAAACAGCTGGCGGTTCCTCAAAAAAAGTAAAATGACTACTGTACCTAAGACCTAGCAATCCCATTTCAGGCCATGTACCCAAAAGAAGTGAAAGCAGGGTCTTGCTGCTGTATTTGTGGCAGCATTATTCACAAGATCTAAAATGCAGAAGCAGACCGGGTGCCCAGTGACAGATGATTGGGTGAGCAAAAATATGGTCCACGTACACAATGGACCGTTACTCAGCCTTCAAAAGGAAGGCAGTTGTGACACCTGCCACGGCATGGTGAGCCAGAGGGCAGCACACTGAGTGAAATGGGCAGCCATGAAAGGGCACGGATTCTTATCTGAGGCACCTGAGCCCCAAGTGCACCCAGGTGGAAGTGCGAGGGGCCGCCGGAGGGGGAGCGGGTGTTCACTGCAGACAGAGTTTCAGTTTTGTAAGGATGAAAAAGTTCTGGAGAGGTTGCACAACAGTGTGAATATATTTAACACTACTGAACCATCTACTTGAAAATGGTTAAGATAGTAAATTTTGCATTATGTGTATTTTACAAAAAAAAAAAAAAATATGTAGCTGCCATATTGAACAGGACAGGATAGAACTTTCCATCGGAGAAGAAATCCTATTGGGTGGTGTGGGTGGGAGTACATGGTCCCTACCGTCCCTTCCTGCAAGCAAGCCCCTGGTGGCTCTGGGGAAACTAAGGGTCCCAAGGCAGTGTCTCTGGGTGGGTTGGCCTCACAGGGCCTCTGCTTTTCCCACGTAGGGCCCAGAAAGCAGACCTCAAGGCTTACTACCCCCTGGCTGGGTAGAGGGAGGGCCTGTGCCTGCAGCTGGCCAGGTGGGCAGAGTCGGGGTGGCCTACAAGCGGCCTCCCAGAGGAGGGGCTGCAGGAACGGACCCTCACCTGCGCAGAAGGCCGCCCCAGCGCTCCCTCATTCCGTGGGAAATGTGGGGCGTGTCGTGTCTCACTGTTATTTCTCAAGCAGTCCTGGTGGCAGGATGTTTGCTTGGGCCCGAGTTTTTGTTGTGGGGGCCAGCGGGAGCCCCCCCGCTCAGGATGGGATGAGGGGTGGCGAGTGGGTGTGGTGACAGGATAGGGCCCCCGTCCTGGGCATTTTGGCTCCCCGACCTGCAGACAGATGGAAGCAGTTTTTGGTCACGTGGGACAGGGCTGAGCTGCTGCCCCGGAAGACAAGGCCCCATGTCTGTCTCCAGGAAGTGGCCCCAAAGCCACATGTTCAGGGCCAGATGCAGCGCCTGTCTTTGTTTATTTAAAGATGCTGGCGCCCAGGGAGAGTATTTCTGCAGAGGGGGCAGAGCCAGACACCTCCTGGGTCCTCTGCCTTCCCTGGCCTGAGGTGGGGGTAGGCAGCGTGGACCCCGTGGTCTCAAGTACCTGCCTTTTGTTGTCTGAGAAGCAGTGTGGACCCTTGGGGATCCCTGGTTTTTATGTGCTTTATGTTTGCTGGTGCCCCCAATTCCATGAAGTAGGAATTCCTGTGCTTTGTCAAGGCCAAGGAATCGGAGAAGTTAGTGACTGATGTGTGAGGATAGGCTGCCCGCACCCCAGTTTCTGGAATTTGTAAACCAGTCATCCTTGTCGTGGGGGGAAATGGCGCTGGCCCTCTGGTGAAAGCTGGCTGGAGCCCTGGGGGCTGGGGGGCAGCCAGGAAGGGGAAATGTAGTTCATCTGAAACCTTCGCGGTGACCTTCCAGTGGGGGTCCATGTCCTGTGTTTCCTCGGCAGGGTCCGGAGGGCATGTTTGGGGAGGCTACTTGCCCACCCTGGTGCACCCCCTGCCTCCCAGGCCACATCTGGGAGCCTGGGGCCCAGGCAGCCAGCCAGTCCCCCTGTCCGGGGGATGATGAGGGGTCCACGGGACCAGGGGCTGCATCAGGACGCACTGTGCGGTCCTTCCCATGAGACCAGGACACCAGCAGAAACTGGTGCTCCTCCCCGAGGGGCAGAAGGGAGCTGAAGCCCTTAGTGGTCAGAATGGTGGGAAGAGGCCGGGCCCCTGGGGCAGGACGAGGCAACCCAGAGCAGCCGCCGGGGTGACCATGCCGAGGAGAGGTGGCCAGGGTGAGTGTGCTGTGTCTGGGGCATGCTGGGACCTGGTTGATTTGCTGACCAGACCTGGTGGGGAACCCGCACAGGGCGAGCACACCTCAGGTCCCTGCTGGGTGCATTCCGGATGCCCCCGCCTAGGCCTCTGACCTGGGCGTGTGGACTCCTGTGGGCAGCCACGGGAAGAAAGAAGAAAGAAGGGGGGTTCCAACCCGCAAGCCACAGCTCAGCCCATCGGTGCATCTGCAGACACGGAAGCCAAACCGCACCCTGGGCAGAGAGGGTGGGTGGGAGGCAGGGAGGGTCCCCAGAGCTGCGCACAGGCCTGGGAACAGCTGGGCCCCGAGGAGCCCTGAGCACTGCCACTGCCCCAGGGCTGTTGGTGGGTCCTGGCATTGAACCCACCAGGCCCAGGAGTGGCAGGTGTCTCCATTCTTCACGAGCATGTCCTCTCCATCCTGGCTCCTGGGGTTGGCCCAGACATTCGGCTGGTGGGTCCCAAGGGCCACAAGGCCTTCAGGCTGCAGCAGGTGTTGGGGCCCATTTGAGTCAGGCGAAGGAGATGGGGCGGACCCACCTGGGTGCCCTGGGGCAAGGTGGAGGCTGGCACAAAGAGGCTGGCGCTTCTCTGGGAAGAGGGGCGGTCAAGTGTGAGCCCTGCCCTGGAACCAAGGGAGGGGCACCGGCCAGGGGAGGTTGGCGGAGCGGGAGATTAAAAAGCAGAAAAGATTTGAGTCTGGGGTGCGGGTGGGGTCCAGCTGCACGGCAGCAGGACAGCGCCTTACACATGACTCCTTGGCCGGGGCTTCAGCTCCGGGACATTCCACAGGGTCCTCTTAGGCAACCAAGTCTCTATTTCCCCATCTGAGAAATGGGGGTGGTGGTCCCCCGAGGAGGTAGGTGCTGGGAAGATGCCTGCCCATGACGTCTCTCACCGCTAAAGCCCTGCTCTTTCCGCAGCTACTGAGGCAGCTCCTGGCTGTGCTGGTGACATGGCCGACACCCCCAGAGATGTCGGGCTCAAGCAGGCGCCCTTGCCTCGGAACGAGAAGGCCCCTGTCGACTTCGGCTACGTGGGGATCGACTCCATCCTGGAGCAGATGCGCAGGAAGGCCATGAAGCAGGGCTTCGAGTTCAACATCATGGTGGTCGGTGAGTCCCCACCCCCCGCTGCCACCCAGAGCCCCTGCAGGGAACCTGCCCTGTGCGCCAGCCCCTCAAGCTCTGGGGCTCAGTCTCCTCTTCTGTAAAATGGGGGTGACAGCCTGCTCTGCAGGATGGATTGCTAGTGGCATTGTGTGTGCATACTTGTGCCTGCCAGGAGGGCCCCAGCTTCTAGCGCCCCTGTGGCAGGAGCCCCTGAGATGACTCAGGCAAGCCTGGTGCTGGCTGGACATGTGCTCAGTACGTGGCAGTCACTGACCAGGGGCCTCCACCGTCTGCTCTTAGCTTCTGTGGAAGCGTCCCCCTCACTGTGGCTTGAGCCCTGGACCTCTAGCCCTGGGTGGAGCTGAGCCCGTGCCCAGCAGGCCTGGTGGAGGCTTCCTGGTAGCCCCACGGGAGCTGGGTGATCACCAGGGGGAGGTCATTGATCAGCCTACCATTCAGTCCTCACAGTAACCCTGTGAAAGGTCGCCCCACTTTACAGGTGGAAAGAAGGCCCTGAAGGGGTGTGACAAGGCCCCTGGGCTCACAAGGGCAGAGGGAACCCGAGCCTGTGCCCTCCCTGCCTCCTGCACATCGGCCCCAGTGCAGACACGCGGCTGGGCAGAATCCCAACTCTGCCCCCACTGAGCCTCAGGGTTCTACTAGCCGCAGTTTCCTCATCCACGAATGGGGTAATCCTGACCCCACAGGGCCAGGAGGGGCAAGTGGGACGTGTTCAGCCCCTGGCGTGGTCACGGGCATTAGTGATAATGGTGGTGATGTGATGATAATACAAATTAAAATAGTAATAATGGGATGAACTTTAATAATACCCATTGGCATCTCCCAGAGGTAAGGAGAGGTGGTGGGAACGTTAGACAGCTCCTGGCCTGAGCTTGGGCAGGACACAGGCGTGGCGCTGGGGAGATGCACAGGGGGCCAGTCCCCCGGCCGCTGAGCAGCTGGAGCCGGGGATTCCTGTCGCCGGCCCCTGACGCCAGGGGCCCATGCTTTTCCCTGAAAGGTTATCCGAGTTGGGACATCAGTACAGTTTAATTTTTGAAAGTTATGTTGGTTAGCATAGCTTAAGGCTCAGTGCAGGGGCGGGGTGACCGGGCCCGAGCCTGGAGTCGTGCGTGTGGGAGTGAAGAGCACACGAGCAGGTGCGCATCTGCCTAGTGCTTAGGTGAGCCTGGTGCACAGAGGCACCCCGTACGCATCGTTCCCACTGCTAACCCCGAGGCAGAGGTCATGGAGCTGGGCCGCTGGGCTCCAGCCCCTCTGTCTGGGCTCCATGCCTCAGTTTCCTCGCCTGTCAAATGGGCTGATGGCAGCCCCTAGTTTGGGGGGTTAAGTGCTGCCCATGGGATGGTGCCTGGCAGGAGCAGAACCTATGGGTGGAGGCAGCAGCAGGGCAGACCCTGTACCCGCGGCCGTTCCGAGCGGCTAGGGCCTGAGTCCACATCCCCTCCCCGGCTGTAGGAGGGAACTTGGGGTGAGAGGAGTTTTGGGTGCACAGCCGGGCCAGGAGCACTTCTGGGGCTCAGGGTGCCTGGCAGTCAAGTAGGACCGGGAGTCCAGCCCTCTGATGACATGATTGTTCCTGCTGGCGACACCCCCCGCCCCTGAGTGGGCCCAGAAGCCACCTTCATTAATACCAGGACTCCCTTTCATCTTTCTGGCTCAAGCATTTTAAAGAGCCGTGGATGAAGATCAAATATATCTGAGAAATATATTTTGGTCATCTGAACGAATCATACTGTACCCCAAGAGACTGGGAGCCTGGCCCCCAGGCCTTTGGACTGGAGCCCTGCGAGTCTGGGTGGCCTGCCCTGGTTAGACCAACGCAGTCTGCAGACCTTCCCTTCTGGCGCCCCAGGTTGGGGGGGGGCCTCTGTAGGGCGCTTTCTTCAAACCTCATGTGGACCCCAGTGTGTCCAACAGCTGAGACCTGCACTGGAGGGGCCAACCCCCCAGCCCGCTGCCCCCATGCTGTTCTGGATCTGGGCTCCTCCCAGGGCCCTGCACGGGGTGGTCGGAAGGCGTGGGGCCTGGGGTCTGCTCTGCCACTATGCTCCCCGAGAGCTGGGCCACTGCCTGGCATCCTGACCTCCCTCTGACCCGGAGCCCCGCCTACTGAGTGCCAGGGGTCGCAGGGCCCATGAACCACCCTCTCTGGTCAGCCCTACCAACCAGCCCCTGTGCTGCCCCCAGGGCAGAGCGGCTTGGGGAAGTCCACCTTGATCAACACCCTCTTCAAATCCAAAATCAGCCGAAAGTCGGTGCAGCCCACCTCAGAGGAGCGCATCCCCAAGACGATTGAGATCAAGTCCATCACGCATGGTGAGCGTGGGGGCGGGCCAGGGTGTGGACGCTGCCTGAAGCTGGGTGTGGGGGTGCTGAGTCGGATACCACAGGTCCCTGACTTGGGGACTCATCACACCTCTGAGTACATTGAAACTCTGGGTCAGCGATGGGGGGGTCAGGGATGCTCCCAGGACCCCTGCAGGCCGTGGGACTGAGTGCCCCATAGATAACTGAGTTTTCCATCAAACACCCAGGGTAGGGTTTTTGGAGTAATCGTCACCAGCCCCTGCTGGACTTCCCTGCCAGAGGCTGTCATCTCCCATGTGTCACCTGGGGGGGCCATCTCTGGTGACCCCTGAGTGGGTGGGGGAGAGGTTGGTCAGGCAGCCTGGGTGTGCATCCCACCAGGTGGGTCCAACCCTCCGTGGGTGTGTGTCTTGGGCCTCACCTGAGTTAGGCTGCTGTGATTCTGTGCAGATATCGAGGAGAAAGGTGTCCGCATGAAGCTGACGGTCATCGACACGCCAGGGTTTGGTGACCACATCAACAATGAGAACTGGTGAGGCTCTGGGGGCTCCTTCTCCAGATGGAAGGTCACCGGCCGGGCTGCTGGGGCCTGTCTCCTGGCCTCAGCCTCTTGGGAGGCCACAGATAAGGCTCAGCTGAGAAAGCCATACATCCCCAGCACACAGCCTGGGAGATGGGGAGTCAGGCTGGGGCTGGGGGCGGGCTGTGGGCAGCTGCCCGTGAGCCGGGGGTGGCAGCAGGGCCGTGCGGGCTGACGGGGCCTCTCCCACAGCTGGCAGCCCATTATGAAGTTCATCAATGACCAATACGAGAAGTACCTACAGGAGGAGGTCAACATCAACCGGAAGAAGCGCATCCCGGACACGCGCGTCCACTGCTGCTTGTACTTCATTCCTGCCACTGGCCACTCGTATGTGCCCGCGCGGCTTGTCCCAGGCTGGGCTGCTGAGGGCTTGGAGCCGTCCTTGTCTCTGCCCCTGCTGCCGGCTCGGTGGCACTTGTATCTGGGGAATGTCCTTTGCCTTGTCCTGGTCCCCTACTCATGGCTTGGCTGGCACTCAGCCCCTAGCCTTGGCCTCGCCAGCACGGGCACCACCAGGGACTCCCGGACACCCAGGGGCCCTCCCTCATTCCCATCTTGCCCCATCCCCCGGCCACACTCTTGTCCTGGCCATTCTGTTCTAGCCTCAGGCCCCTGGACATCGAGTTCATGAAACGCCTGAGCAAAGTGGTTAACATTGTTCCGGTCATTGCCAAGGCTGACACGCTGACCCTGGAGGAGAGGGTCTACTTCAAGCAGCGGGTATGGCTCTCACCTCTGCTGTTCCCCTGCCCACTCAGTCCCCCACCCCGGAGGGAGTGAGGCCAGTGGGGGGCTGTTGGACACAACGTGCCAGGTTTTTATTTGATGGAAGAGAATGTCTGAAAGGGGCAGTCTCTACCAAGGGACAGGTAGCCACGCCTTCCTTTTCTGCCGCAGCCCCACCTTGAGCTGCTCTCCCAGGAGAGCGAGCCTTGGGGTGCTTCCTTCTACCAGAGCCGCATGGTAGAGCCACCTGGGGAACCTGAAACACCGAGGTGCCCAGGCCCCAGCAGGCACGAGCAAGGAGGCCCTTCATTTTAAACTCAAAGCCCTCCTGTACCACCTGGGCCTCCACCCGTGGGCCCAGATGCTGGGGATTTTCCCAGCATGCTTAGGGGAGGGCAGTCCCCTTGCACCGGCTGTCTTCCAGAGGCAAGGGGAACAAGAAGGCCCCTGGAGCTGCATGTGGATATGTCACCTGTGTTGGGTAGCTGTCACTGCAAAAGATGGTGACGGTTTTGGTGTAAGTGGGCGCACGCCAGCAGCAGGGGGCACCTGTGCAGGCATACAGGGCCTGCAACGAATCATATCCTCAACCAGAGGAAGATTCTAGGCAGAGCTCAGGAAGAGGGAGGACTCAGCCACCCAGAGTCATTTTCTTGGGAGTATGATGAGCTGGGAGATCGAGGAGACACTTGGGACCGTGACCCTTGGCTCTCCGGCACCTGCAGGTCTCTACTGGCAGTGGGGCCACCGCCACCCCTCTACACAGTGGCACGAGAGCTGGAGGGTATCAGGGTCACAGTTCCCCCAGAGTGGACCTTGGCCCCAAGGCCATTGTGGGCGGGGACTGGCAGGCGGGTCTGGCTTGCTCTGTGGGCCATGCGGGCATCTCCCCCTCTGGGTCCCCAGATCACTGCGGACCTGCTGTCCAACGGCATCGATGTGTACCCCCAGAAGGAGTTTGACGAGGACTTGGAGGACAGGCTGGTGAACGAGAAATTCCGGGTGAGTGTGCTGGCCAGGATTTGGTTCCCAGGAGCCCCTCAGTTCCTGCTAGAGGACATGGGTAGGTCTTCCTGCCCCATCCAGAGGGCCTCAGTGTTCCTCAGCCATGACAATGTATTCTCTGGGCTGGGAGGGGTCAGAGCCCCAGTGCCCACACGTGCCCTCTCCAGCTAAAGGTCTCAGTTCTGGGGGGCCCTGGGCTCAGGGCAGTTCTTCCCAGGGGCCTGGGGAGCTGACTAGCCTTTCCACATGTGTGACCAACATCACCTCCCCACTGCCCCCACTGCCTCCAGGAGATGATCCCTTTCGCGGTGGTGGGCAGTGATCACGAGTACCAAGTGAATGGGAAGAGGATCCTTGGGAGGAAAACCAAATGGGGTACCATTGAAGGTAACCACCGAGCATGCTGGGGGCCTCCACCCCGATCTCCCCTGGGCAGGGAAATACCCTGGGAGGGAGGGCCCTGCCAAGCTCTTCTGGGTCCCCGTGTCCCACAGGCATGCATGCAGCTCATTTCTCTGGGTCTAGGAAAGGGCTGGGCTGTAGCTGTTCAGCCGAGAACCAGACTCCCCCCATGCCCCACATCTTACTGTCCTGGGGCTGCCCTAAAAAACCAGCACAGGCTGAGGGCTTAAAACAGAAATTGATGCTCTCACGGCTCTGGAGGCCAGGAGTCCAAAATAAAAGTGCCAGCAGGGCTGTTTCCTTCCAGAGCCCTGGGGGAGCACCTATCCCGGGCTCTCCTGGGGGCTGCCAGCAGTTCTTGTGTCCTGGCTTGCAGACACATCACTCCAGTCTCTGCTCTGCCTTTAGCCTTCTGTGTGTCCGTCATCCCCTCTTATAAGGACATTTGTCATTGGCTTTGGGCCACCCTGAGTCCAGAATGATCCCCTCTGGGGTTCCATTACCTTAGAACAGAGGAGAGAAACGGGGCACTTTGTTCCTTGTTCACTTGGCAGAAGGGCCCAGTGCAGAGAAGGAAGCAGGACATATTCGACACCAGCTGCAGCCCCCAGCGCCCACCCCCCTGTGGAACTGGGCAAGTCCCTCAATGCCTCAGAGCTTCCATTTTCACCATCCGTGAAGTGGGTACTAGGTGCCAAGATTTGAGTAAAGGGAGAGAAGCTATCAAAGATGGTGGAGACTTGGGGGCAGCCAGTGCTCCAGGGAACTGGTGGTGATGGGGGCTGCCTGGCTCTGAGCATGGCATGTAGCATGGAGCCCTCAGAGCTGCCTGTAGCTGGATACCCCCTTGCAGAGAGGCCCAGCTGTGGATCTGTGGGTCCACCCCGACACTGGACTCAGGCCTGGTGGAGGGGTAGAGAGGCTCTTTGACCTTGCTGGGGTGCCCCACCGGTGCTGGTGGGCTGTGTGCCAGGCAGGTGTTTTCTAAACCGGCCTCTGTCTGGGTGTTGTCCAGTGTCTGGTACAGGCTGGGTCACCCTGGCCAGCGGTGTTGACCCGAGGTGTCCCTTTGGGGTTTACCCACCTCCCTGTCCACCTAGGCTGTCTCAGCCAGGCCTTACCTGGGATCGCCAACCGTGGCCCTCTTCTGAAAGCTTGCTGTAAACTGTTCATGGAAAGCATGATTTGTGGGGTGGAGAGGGGTTAGGGATAAGACGGGGCTGGTGGAGACGTGGGAGGGGCCGCCTTGTGCTTGACATGCCGCTGCTGCCCCCTGGTGGCCGCGGCCCGCGGGCCCCTGATGCGGGGATGAGCAATCTCGTTTTCTGGAGCAGCAGCCCTGTGGAATTTGTAAGGACAGTTGTCTTCATGAGGACCCTGGAGGAACTTCCCACCCGATAGTATGAATAGTCGAACTAACGCTGGCGACCTGGTGAGCTGACAGCTGACCCCAGAGCGGCCGCCGTGTTTCCTCCCTGGCAGGCGCCGCAGTGACTAAGAGCTTTCGTCTTGTTCTTGCCCACCCACCCCCTAGGCCTGATTCTTTGTTCTCTCCTCCCACTTGGCTTAACCCATCCTTGGAAATCTGAAGTGTTCTTGAGAGGAAGGTGGGGTGTAAAAGCACACAGTTAACCCATTCGCTCCTCTCATGTCCCTGAGGTGGGTGGCATTATTGTCTGTTTCACAGCTGAGGGAACAGAGGGTCAGAGAGGCTGGAGTGATGGCTCAAGCTGGGGAGCCAGCCTCTCGCCTGCTGCGCCGGTGCTTCCCACCAGCTCTCACGGCCTCTCCAAGTTAGATGAAGCGCTGTGTGAGGGTCAGCTGGCAGAAGGTTCCAGTTGAGCACTGCCGTGTGGGTTGGGGAACAGGGCGAGGGCTGAGCCATCCCTAGTCAATGTAGGGTCCTCCCTAGGCAGTGTAGGGTTCCTTAGCTTGAGGTAAATGGTAAGCCCTGCGCATGGTCTCGGTACACGTGTCCTGTGCCCCAGTGGGATTTGCTTTAAAATCCAGCTCTGCTTCCTGCTTTGTTCCATTCCCAGCCCTGCGTCTTCCGTCTCCCCAGCAGACTTCCTGGGTCCCCCAGTGGCATAGTGGCCCACCATCCCGCCCTCCTCACTGTGCACACTCTGCCCTGCTGCTGTCTTGGCCGGGTTACTGTGACCTCCCCACTAGGCCAGAGTCCTCAGCAGCAGCCAAGCCAGTCCTGTCACCGTGCGTCCGTAGCCCCAGGTGCCTGTGAGGTGCCCAGTGCTCCCCTAGGGAGTGGTGACTCCCAGCTTCCCCTCCTGCCCAGGGCTCCTCTTAGTGCCAGGACTACTGGGGGAGGGGAGAGGCAGGCCAGGGAGGGGCTCTGAGTGACATTAAAGCCCTCTGTCTCCTCAGTTGAGAATACCACACACTGTGAGTTTGCCTACCTGCGGGACCTGCTCATCAGGTGAGATGCCATTGTGGGGCTGATGGCCTTGGCCCAAGAGGTCCTGGGTGGTGGGTGAGTGGGCGGGGGTCCCAGACGACATCTGGCCTGGCCTGCCCATTGCCTGCCTCTCCTGGAGGACACGGGAAGCCCATTCTCTAAGACACTTGCTTGGAAACGAAGCAAGAAGTGAAAACCCTTAACATGGGTCACCTGCATGGGAAGGACCATGTTCTGATCACTGTGGCTTGAGACTGTTAGATTCAGAGCCCCAGGGGGTCTCCCGTGTAAGGCATGGGGGCAGTGTCCCCAGCTTCCATCCCGGTGTCCTCTGACCCCACCCCTTTGACCTGGCTGCAGCATCTCCTTGATTTCCCTGAGTCCAGGCAATGAGTGGGCCATCCTCAACCCATTAGAGAGGGCGCTGGGAAGGTGGGGCTAGGTCTGGGTAGGTGGAGAGGGTGGGGGAGCATCAGGGCTCCCAGCTTCTCAGCCAATAGGCAGATAGATGTTGGGATAAAGTCAAGAGGAGGCACAGGGCCATCTCTTGGGCCTTCCAGGTTGGGTGGGGGATGTGGCTTCCAGATGACCCCCACTATATTGGAGAGCTGGATTGCAGACGCACCATAGGCCTTTCTGGCCCCACTTGCAAATCTCCTGTTGAGCTGCAGAGGGAGAACTGGAACCCTGGACTAGCAGGGTCAACCGGCACTGCAGCCCTGCCCACCTGCCCACCCCTGCAGGCCACAGCCCCGGGGCCGTGGTCATCCACCCTGACTCGCCGGCAGCCCTGGCTGCTGGCCTGTACTCTGGATCACAGCAAGGCCTCTCCAGCCCTGTCCCTTCTGAGCCTGCACCTAGCTCTTGTCCCTGGACAGGCCTTAAGCTTGGCCCAGAGAAAAGGGGACACACGCTTTAGAATACCGGTTCTGAGAGGGGCTGGGGTTGTCACAGAAACTGACAACTCCCCTCCCCCCATGCCCAGGCTTGGTCAGACTTGGGCCTAAAGAGCCCCAGTGGGGGGACCCCTCACAGGGGAGGTCAAGCAGTTGGTCCTGGGGGTGGGAGGCCTGGGCCAGGCTGAGCACTCAGCGCCAGGCCCCATGGCCCGCCTGGACCCCGTGTCCCACAGGACGCACATGCAGAACATCAAGGACATCACCAGTAGCATCCACTTCGAGGCCTACCGGGTGAAGCGCCTGAACGAGGGCAACAGCGCCATGTCCAACGGGGTCGAGGAGAAGGAGCCAGAAGCCCAGGAGATGTAGGCTCTGCCCTGCCCCTAGGACCCTGCACCCGGTCTTTTCCGTCCCCCCAGGCCTGCCCACTTCCCCTTTTTATTTTATATAATTTCCTCCATTTGTCCTCGTGACCTGCCCCTACACGCTGCCCTTAACAAGATAATGTGTACCCTCCTGAGTATGTTCGGCATTAGCCCTCTGATGGGGCCTGGACTGGGGGTGGCTTGGAGTAGAGGCAGCTCTGGCCATCCCTGAGGTCTGGGGGAGGCCAGAGCATGGCTAGGAGCAGTGGGGGAGGGCCTGCCAACCCCCAGCCCCAGGCCTGGCTCCTGGGGCCCAGAAGGCAGTCTTGCTCCCCCTCCACCACAGCCTCTCGTGCATGTTGTGGTTGTGCCCGGGAGCCAGCCTGGTGGACCTGAAGCCCTCCCCCACCCCCACCTCCCTACATGGCGTGGGCCATAACTCAAACCGTGAAACTCAGAGCCCCCTGCTCTTGGCCCACCCCTGAGGGGAGAGTAATAAGTCCCATGAATGCAAGTTGCCGATTGCTTAGACACAGCAAAGCCCATTGGCTGCTGCCCACCTGCCCCCCTGCAAGCCCATCCTGGGGCAGAAAGTGCCTTTATCTCAGTTGTCCATGCAAGCCAGCAGACTCTCCCCAGATGTCCCCGCAGATGGAAAATCAGGACAGTCGGAGAGGGGGAGGTGTGTCTCATCTCTCCATTGTGTCCCTGCAACCACCCCCCAGCCTCGTGATTTTGGAAAGTCAAGCAAGTGAATCTGGTGGAGGAGCTGTGGGAGGAGGTGATGGATGGCAGGTGCTGGAAGGAAGGGGGCTTGGGATGCTCAGAGCGGCCTTGGGGACCTTGATGCCTGCTGCCCCACACTGCCCTGTGTGGCCGGGTGGGGGGTGTACCTCTTCGTGTGTTTGGACATCCCTTTGGCCCAAGATGCTCTGGTTAAATTAATGTTCAGTCGACCACCCAGGTACACATTGAGCCCTCCTGGCCCAGACCTTGCTGACACTGTGACCCTGGGATGTGGGAGACCAGGCTGACTTTTTGTTCCATAATTGTTCCTGGGCTCCTGCAACTCAGAGCCCATTGTAAAGACCCTCAAAGGAAGATACTGGGAATCGTGGTGGCCCTCCGCCGACTGCAGAGTGGGCGTTCATGTCAGCATGGCCTGGCTGGTCTCTCTGCTCCCACACCTCTGTGTTGGCATCAGCAGGGACCATCCGAGCTGTGCAGAGTAGACTGACTGCAGGTGCTTCTTCCTGCCTCTTTACAAGAGTGAGGGGACTGGTGCCTGGCTCAGGCCAAGATGAAACACAGGTGGGGTGACATCTGTCCACAGGCCCCAGGCTGGCTGCTTGTAGCTGATGAGAAGAGTGGAGGCAGCATGGGGCATGGGTAGACCTGGGGGCGGGGGGGGGGGCTGCACACGTGTGCATGCAGGTGTGGGTGTCCTTTCTCTGTTGAGCCCCGCCCACCCAGAGAGGAAGGGCCCTTCAGTGAAACAGTTTACTTGCCGACTTGCCATGTTTTTGCCAAAACCAAGATCCTGAAGGAAATGTCCATCTCCAGCAGGGTCCAGGATGCGGGCAGACTGGAGGTGGAGTTCTGCCCTGGGAGGGCTTCACTTTCCTCTGTAGCCAAATTTTGAAAGAATTGTTCGTTTCGCTGGGATGTGTTCCACAGTGGCCTTTAGCTATGTGCCTCCTGAGAAATTTTTTTTTGTATAAATAACAAAGCGTTGAAAAGGTATTTCCTGAAATAAATGTTCCAAATGCAAACCTGGAAGCCTCCGGAGTGGGGATTTCTCTTTCCGGACCCAGGTGGGTCTCCTTGGATGAGAGTAAAGACAGCATCAGAGATCGTTTGCTGGGAAGTTGTTTAATCTCCTTTGGGGAGAAACAGGCCTGGGGACTTCGGAAGCCCTCATTTAGGGGGACGATTGAAAAGCAGATGGCATTTTACTCATTGAAAGAGGCTCTGAACAGAGGTGCTGTAAGTGGTTTCTATTAGCTTATACTTGGAAGTAAGTTTTTCTTCTTAGAACCGTTCTATTAGATTGAACGTTACGAACTGGTCAGTATTTGACAATAACTTCAACACCACTTAAGCTTATTCCAAGAGAACTTGGCCCCAGGTGGACTAGAATTGAGGCTGTCGGGGGTCCCGGTCTGCACGCCCTTCGCTAGCCTTACCAGTCAGGAGCCGGGCAGCCCCCAGAACCCCAAGTTCAAAGTGAGCAGGCTGCAGTGGCCCTGGCAGTGCTGGCAGGGACCCCTTATGCCTCTTCTCCATCTCCTTTTTGTCCTCATCTGTCCGTAGGATTCCAGGCCCACCCTAATCCAGGGTGATTTCATCTCAAGCCTGACCTTAATTAGGAATTAAGACCCTATTTCCAAATAAGGTCACATTCTGAGGTTATGGTAGGGGGCACTGTTCAACCCATGGGCCCAACCCCTGTGTCCAGACCTCAGGGACAAGGCAGCAGCCAAGGTGGTGAGCAGACAAGCCCTGAACTGGGACTCAAATGATCACTAGGTTCACGGCTTGCTCTGCCAACAAGCCCTGTGGTCTCAGGATTGTCTCCACCCTGTGAGCCTCCAGAACTTTCTGTGGGGCAGGTTAGAACATTTTGCCAAAGGCAAATGGATTTGACCCCAGGTGAAACTGTGAGCAGTGGCCACATGGACCACTTCAGGATTCCGAGGTGCAGCTGTGAGGGTCTGCTGTGGGCCTGGGAGGAGGGAGGTTGGCCCATGTGCAGGCTGCTAGCGCTAGGGCCACTCTTCTTGAGGCCCGCCGGCTCTGACAGCCTTGCTATGGGCTCTGGGCAGATCCTCCGCCTTCAAGCCCTGCTCCCTCTTCCAGACTAAATTTCCGCATTTTCTGCCTTGCCAGCCATCCCTGCCCACAACTGCTTTCCCTGGGCCTGACCCTCCTCTCCTGGGCCCACCACCCTCTCCAGGATGGGTCTCAGCTTAGAAAGGTGGCTCTTAACACCCCTCAGGGTCCACTCACCATGCCCAGCTGGCCCCGGGGCCTTTAAGCTGCTGTCACCTCGCTAGCCGCCCTGACGCCAGGACTGGGGAGAGTTCCCCAGCCCACCTGCCTCTCTCCAAGAGCAGCTTATGAATGCCAGGGACAGGGGCTCCTTGCCCACACAGACCCCACAACAAAGCAAATGCACTGCTGTAGAATCAAGTGACCAAGTGTCCCAGTGAGGATAAAATGAAAGTTCCTGTGGCCAGGGTTCTCACCTGGCCCGGAGTGGCTAGCTCACTACATAAGTGTGAGAAATACGATGCTGTTGACTCTATATAATAAAGCTCTTCCCAGGGCTCTAGGTGACATGGCGGCACAGCTGCAAGGCTGCACGAGAGCACAGGCTGGACGGGTGACAGCACCGAGGACAGAGGCCCAGAGGACAGCTGTGCGGGCAGAGACCGGCTTGCTGCAGGCAGACTTGCTCTGAGTGGATGGAATTTTAGTGACTGACCTGCCACTGTGGAAATAAAGTTGGGTATAACCCTTTCAACCCAAGAAGGTTCTTGTGTCATTTTTTGGTCACACTGAATCCATACTTAACTTTCCTGGGACTGAAACCCAACAGCAAGACACCCAGTTTCCCTAGAAATGTGAGGATTCCAGGGACCCAAGACTTCAGTTCTAAAACCAGGAGGTCCTGGGCGAACTGGGTGTGTTCGTTACCCTAGTAGACCCTGAAGCACGCTGCGACCTGTCCTGCCCCTTGGAGTCCGGTCCCCAGACACGCTAGGCCAAGGGGCACTAGAGGAGCTAAGGTGCAGCAGGGAGGTGAGAAGGATGACCGGAGATGAGAGGGAGGCCCTGAGGGTCAGCCGTATGAGGACTGACCACATGCACACGGGCAAGATGAGCACAGGAACCGCAGAGATAAGGCACCCTGTGCTTACTCCTTCCCTGCTCTGTGCTGCAGCGTTTAAGCCAGAAACAATCAACAGGCAGTCTTGGGGTCCTTCCAGAGTAGCTCCTGGATTGTAGACAATGTAAAATACCAGAATAAAACCACATTGGAAATATCTGAAAACGACACAGGAGTAGAGTCCTGAAGCTACCTGTACTCAGACAGCTCTAACAACAGAACAGAGGCCCAGGGCCCTGTGGGGGCTTCCTAGTTTAGGCCTCGGGGCTTACCGTGATCTGAGGCGATCCCAAGGACACGGAGACAGTGGAACGAGAAGCGGGCAGAAGATCTCTGTGGGGGCCCGAAGGAGGCTCATCCGAAAACGGAAGCTGGGAGAGAGAAAACGTTGGGCAGCCAAAAAAATCCTACCCGAGACGCGGCCAGGGGTCGGACGTGGGTGTGATCTACGGTACGCCTACTCGTGCAGATGTTGTCTTGTGGGTGGCGGGGAGGCCTAGCTAGTGCTTCTGTCCCCGATCTGCAACCACTCTATCCTGTCATGGGAGTCTAGTAGCGGCGGCCTGCCCTAGCGGCATTTTAGTGTGGCCGGCCCGTGCCCGCTTCGGCCAGGGTGGCTGGCTGCGCAACGCGACAGGAAAGTAAGAGTAACCTACCACCACGCTACGTGAGTCGCGGCTCCAAGATATGTTGGGAAGGCAGGAACTCGGCTCCGTGTGGCAAAGGACTCGGAGCGACAGGTGGAAGCAAAGGCAAGAAGGAGGGCAAAGTAAGTAGGAGTACACTCTGTAAAGAGAGCCTGAACACACGGGATCTCGGCCCACTTACTCGGCTGTCTGCAGAAGAGGTGAAGCCGCACGCGTGAGGGTGTCGGGGTGCAGAGTTCCATCAAGCGGCCACTGCTCCCGGTCCCCTCGTTGGCATGGGGGCCGAGACGTGTTGCAGAAGAATCAGTATTTTCTTGTGGGGTGTCTCCGGATCTACCTAGGACCAATGAGAGAGGATACAGCCCCAAGGCATGGTAGCTGGAACAGACTGCTTGTGGCCCCTGTGGGAAGAAACGAATGGGTTAGGGAGCCTAGCATCTAGCATCCCAGGGTCCATCCCAGAGGTCCGAGTGTCCCAAGACCTGGAAATCGACTCCTGTTTCTGGACATCTCTGATAACAGGACACAGGACTAGAGTCCTGAGGCTCCCTGTCCTCGCACGGCGCTGACAACAGGACAGAGGCCCAGGGCCCTGTGGCCGCTTCCTAGTTCAGGCCTCAGGGGGCTTACCGTGATCTGAGGCGATCCCAAGGACACGGAGACAGTGGAACGAGAAGCGGGCAGAAGATCTCTGTGGGGGCCCGAAGGAGGCTCATCCGAAAACGGAAGCTGGGAGAGGGAAAACGTTGGGCAGCCAAAAAAGTCCTACCCGAGACGCGGCCAGGGGTCGGACGTGGGTGTGATCTACGGTACGCCTACTCGTGCAGATGTTGTCTTGTGGGTGGCGGGGAGGCCTAGCTAGTGCTTCTGTCCCCGATCTGCAACCACTCTATCCTGTCATGGGAGTCTAGTAGCGGCGGCCTGCCCTAGCGGCATTTTAGTGTGGCCGGCCCGTGCCCGCTTCGGCCAGGGTGGCTGGCTGCGCAACGCGACAGGAAAGTAAGAGTAACCTACCACCACGCTACGTGAGTCGCGGCTCCAAGATATGTTGGGAAGGCAGGAACTCGGCTCCGTGTGGCAAAGGACTCGGAGCGACAGGTGGAAGCAAAGGCAAGAAGGAGGGCAAAGTAAGTAGGAGTACACTCTGTAAAGAGAGCCTCAACACACGGGATCTCGGCCCACTTACTCGGCTGTCTGCAGAAGAGGTGAAGCCGCACGCGTGAGGGTGTCAGGGTGCAGAGTTCCATCAAGCGGCCACTGCTCCCGGTCCCCTCGTTGGCATGGGGGCCGAGACGTGTTGCAGAAGAATCAGTATTTTCTTGTGGGGTGTCTCCGGATCTACCTAGGACCGATGAGAGAGGATACAGCCCCAAGGCATGGTAGCTGGAACAGACTGCTGGTGGCCCCTGTGGGAAGAAACGAATGGGTTAGGGAGCCTAGCATCTAGCATCCCAGGGTCCATCCCAGAGGTCCGAGTGTCCCAAGACCTGGAAATCGACTCCTGTTTCTGGACATCTCTGATAACAGGACACAGGACTAGAGTCCTGAGGCTCCCTGTCCTCGCACGGCGCTGACAACAGGACAGAGGCCCAGGGCCCTGTGGCCGCTTCCTAGTTCAGGCCTCAGGGGGCTTACCGTGATCTGAGGCGATCCCAAGGACACGGAGACAGTGGAACGAGAAGCGGGCAGAAGATCTCTGTGGGGGCCCGAAGGAGGCTCATCCGAAAACGGAAGCTGGGAGAGGGAAAACGTTGGGCAGCCAAAAAAGTCCTACCCGAGACGCGGCCAGGGGTCGGACGTGGGTGTGATCTACGGTACGCCTACTCGTGCAGATGTTGTCTTGTGGGTGGCGGGGAGGCCTAGCTAGTGCTTCTGTCCCCGATCTGCAACCACTCTATCCTGTCATGGGAGTCTAGTAGCGGCGGCCTGCCCTAGCGGCATTTTAGTGTGGCCGGCCCGTGCCCGCTTCGGCCAGGGTGGCTGGCTGCGCAACGCGACAGGAAAGTAAGAGTAACCTACCACCACGCTACGTGAGTCGCGGCTCCAAGATATGTTGGGAAGGCAGGAACTCGGCTCCGTGTGGCAAAGGACTCGGAGCGACAGGTGGAAGCAAAGGCAAGAAGGAGGGCAAAGTAAGTAGGAGTACACTCTGTAAAGAGAGCCTGAACACACGGGATCTCGGCCCACTTACTCGGCTGTCTGCAGAAGAGGTGAAGCCGCACGCGTGAGGGTGTCAGGGTGCAGAGTTCCATCAAGCGGCCACTGCTCCCGGTCCCCTCGTTGGCATGGGGGCCGAGACGTGTTGCAGAAGAATCAGTATTTTCTTGTGGGGTGTCTCCGGATCTACCTAGGACCGATGAGAGAGGATACAGCCCCAAGGCATGGTAGCTGGAACAGACTGCTGGTGGCCCCTGTGGGAAGAAACGAATGGGTTAGGGAGCCTAGCATCTAGCATCCCAGGGTCCATCCCAGAGGTCCGAGTGTCCCAAGACCTGGAAATCGACTCCTGTTTCTGGACATCTCTGATAACAGGACACAGGACTAGAGTCCTGAGGCTCCCTGTCCTCGCACGGCGCTGACAACAGGACAGAGGCCCAGGGCCCTGTGGCCGCTTCCTAGTTCAGGCCTCAGGGGGCTTACCGTGATCTGAGGCGATCCCAAGGACACGGAGACAGTGGAACGAGAAGCGGGCAGAAGATCTCTGTGGGGGCCCGAAGGAGGCTCATCCGAAAACGGAAGCTGGGAGAGGGAAAACGTTGGGCAGCCAAAAAAGTCCTACCCGAGACGCGGCCAGGGGTCGGACGTGGGTGTGATCTACGGTACGCCTACTCGTGCAGATGTTGTCTTGTGGGTGGCGGGGAGGCCTAGCTAGTGCTTCTGTCCCCGATCTGCAACCACTCTATCCTGTCATGGGAGTCTAGTAGCGGCGGCCTGCCCTAGCGGCATTTTAGTGTGGCCGGCCCGTGCCCGCTTCGGCCAGGGTGGCTGGCTGCGCAACGCGACAGGAAAGTAAGAGTAACCTACCACCACGCTACGTGAGTCGCGGCTCCAAGATATGTTGGGAAGGCAGGAACTCGGCTCCGTGTGGCAAAGGACTCGGAGCGACAGGTGGAAGCAAAGGCAAGAAGGAGGGCAAAGTAAGTAGGAGTACACTCTGTAAAGAGAGCCTGAACACACGGGATCTCGGCCCACTTACTCGGCTGTCTGCAGAAGAGGTGAAGCCGCACGCGTGAGGGTGTCAGGGTGCAGAGTTCCATCAAGCGGCCACTGCTCCCGGTCCCCTCGTTGGCATGGGGGCCGAGACGTGTTGCAGAAGAATCAGTATTTTCTTGTGGGGTGTCTCCGGATCTACCTAGGACCGATGAGAGAGGATACAGCCCCAAGGCATGGTAGCTGGAACAGACTGCTGGTGGCCCCTGTGGGAAGAAACGAATGGGTTAGGGAGCCTAGCATCTAGCATCCCAGGGTCCATCCCAGAGGTCCGAGTGTCCCAAGACCTGGAAATCGACTCCTGTTTCTGGACATCTCTGATAACAGGACACAGGACTAGAGTCCTGAGGCTCCCTGTCCTCGCACGGCGCTGACAACAGGACAGAGGCCCAGGGCCCTGTGGCCGCTTCCTAGTTCAGGCCTCAGGGGGCTTACCGTGATCTGAGGCGATCCCAAGGACACGGAGACAGTGGAACGAGAAGCGGGCAGAAGATCTCTGTGGGGGCCCGAAGGAGGCTCATCCGAAAACGGAAGCTGGGAGAGGGAAAACGTTGGGCAGCCAAAAAAGTCCTACCCGAGACGCGGCCAGGGGTCGGACGTGGGTGTGATCTACGGTACGCCTACTCGTGCAGATGTTGTCTTGTGGGTGGCGGGGAGGCCTAGCTAGTGCTTCTGTCCCCGATCTGCAACCACTCTATCCTGTCATGGGAGTCTAGTAGCGGCGGCCTGCCCTAGCGGCATTTTAGTGTGGCCGGCCCGTGCCCGCTTCGGCCAGGGTGGCTGGCTGCGCAACGCGACAGGAAAGTAAGAGTAACCTACCACCACGCTACGTGAGTCGCGGCTCCAAGATATGTTGGGAAGGCAGGAACTCGGCTCCGTGTGGCAAAGGACTCGGAGCGACAGGTGGAAGCAAAGGCAAGAAGGAGGGCAAAGTAAGTAGGAGTACACTCTGTAAAGAGAGCCTGAACACACGGGATCTCGGCCCACTTACTCGGCTGTCTGCAGAAGAGGTGAAGCCGCACGCGTGAGGGTGTCAGGGTGCAGAGTTCCATCAAGCGGCCACTGCTCCCGGTCCCCTCGTTGGCATGGGGGCCGAGACGTGTTGCAGAAGAATCAGTATTTTCTTGTGGGGTGTCTCCGGATCTACCTAGGACCGATGAGAGAGGATACAGCCCCAAGGCATGGTAGCTGGAACAGACTGCTGGTGGCCCCTGTGGGAAGAAACGAATGGGTTAGGGAGCCTAGCATCTAGCATCCCAGGGTCCATCCCAGAGGTCCGAGTGTCCCAAGACCTGGAAATCGACTCCTGTTTCTGGACATCTCTGATAACAGGACACAGGACTAGAGTCCTGAGGCTCCCTGTCCTCGCACGGCGCTGACAACAGGACAGAGGCCCAGGGCCCTGTGGCCGCTTCCTAGTTCAGGCCTCAGGGGGCTTACCGTGATCTGAGGCGATCCCAAGGACACGGAGACAGTGGAACGAGAAGCGGGCAGAAGATCTCTGTGGGGGCCCGAAGGAGGCTCATCCGAAAACGGAAGCTGGGAGAGGGAAAACGTTGGGCAGCCAAAAAAGTCCTACCCGAGACGCGGCCAGGGGTCGGACGTGGGTGTGATCTACGGTACGCCTACTCGTGCAGATGTTGTCTTGTGGGTGGCGGGGAGGCCTAGCTAGTGCTTCTGTCCCCGATCTGCAACCACTCTATCCTGTCATGGGAGTCTAGTAGCGGCGGCCTGCCCTAGCGGCATTTTAGTGTGGCCGGCCCGTGCCCGCTTCGGCCAGGGTGGCTGGCTGCGCAACGCGACAGGAAAGTAAGAGTAACCTACCACCACGCTACGTGAGTCGCAGCTCCAAGATATGTTGGGAAGGCAGGAACTCGGCTCCGTGTGGCAAAGGACTCGGAGCGACAGGTGGAAGCAAAGGCAAGAAGGAGGGCAACGTAAGTAGGAGTACACTCTGTAAAGAGAGCCTGAACACACGGGATCTCGGCCCACTTACTCGGCTGTCTGCAGAAGAGGTGAAGCCGCACGCGTGAGGGTGTCAGGGTGCAGAGTTCCATCAAGCGGCCACTGCTCCCGGTCCCCTCGTTGGCATGGGGGCCGAGACGTGTTGCAGAAGAATCAGTATTTTCTTGTGGGGTGTCTCCGGATCTACCTAGGACCGATGAGAGAGGATACAGCCCCAAGGCATGGTAGCTGGAACAGACTGCTGGTGGCCCCTGTGGGAAGAAACGAATGGGTTAGGGAGCCTAGCATCTAGCATCCCAGGGTCCATCCCAGAGGTCCGAGTGTCCCAAGACCTGGAAATCGACTCCTGTTTCTGGACATCTCTGATAACAGGACACAGGACTAGAGTCCTGAGGCTCCCTGTCCTCGCACGGCGCTGACAACAGGACAGAGGCCCAGGGCCCTGTGGCCGCTTCCTAGTTCAGGCCTCAGGGGGCTTACCGTGATCTGAGGCGATCCCAAGGACACGGAGACAGTGGAACGAGAAGCGGGCAGAAGATCTCTGTGGGGGCCCGAAGGAGGCTCATCCGAAAACGGAAGCTGGGAGAGGGAAAACGTTGGGCAGCCAAAAAAGTCCTACCCGAGACGCGGCCAGGGGTCGGACGTGGGTGTGATCTACGGTACGCCTACTCGTGCAGATGTTGTCTTGTGGGTGGCGGGGAGGCCTAGCTAGTGCTTCTGTCCCCGATCTGCAACCACTCTATCCTGTCATGGGAGTCTAGTAGCGGCGGCCTGCCCTAGCGGCATTTTAGTGTGGCCGGCCCGTGCCCGCTTCGGCCAGGGTGGCTGGCTGCGCAACGCGACAGGAAAGTAAGAGTAACCTACCACCACGCTACGTGAGTCGCGGCTCCAAGATATGTTGGGAAGGCAGGAACTCGGCTCCGTGTGGCAAAGGACTCGGAGCGACAGGTGGAAGCAAAGGCAAGAAGGAGGGCAAAGTAAGTAGGAGTACACTCTGTAAAGAGAGCCTGAACACACGGGATCTCGGCCCACTTACTCGGCTGTCTGCAGAAGAGGTGAAGCCGCACGCGTGAGGGTGTCAGGGTGCAGAGTTCCATCAAGCGGCCACTGCTCCCGGTCCCCTCGTTGGCATGGGGGCCGAGACGTGTTGCAGAAGAATCAGTATTTTCTTGTGGGGTGTCTCCGGATCTACCTAGGACCGATGAGAGAGGATACAGCCCCAAGGCATGGTAGCTGGAACAGACTGCTGGTGGCCCCTGTGGGAAGAAACGAATGGGTTAGGGAGCCTAGCATCTAGCATCCCAGGGTCCATCCCAGAGGTCCGAGTGTCCCAAGACCTGGAAATCGACTCCTGTTTCTGGACATCTCTGATAACAGGACACAGGACTAGAGTCCTGAGGCTCCCTGTCCTCGCACGGCGCTGACAACAGGACAGAGGCCCAGGGCCCTGTGGCCGCTTCCTAGTTCAGGCCTCAGGGGGCTTACCGTGATCTGAGGCGATCCCAAGGACACGGAGACAGTGGAACGAGAAGCGGGCAGAAGATCTCTGTGGGGGCCCGAAGGAGGCTCATCCGAAAACGGAAGCTGGGAGAGGGAAAACGTTGGGCAGCCAAAAAAGTCCTACCCGAGACGCGGCCAGGGGTCGGACATGGGTGTGATCTACGGTACGCCTACTCGTGCAGATGTTGTCTTGTGGGTGGCGGGGAGGCCTAGCTAGTGCTTCTGTCCCCGATCTGCAACCACTCTATCCTGTCATGGGAGTCTAGTAGCGGCGGCCTGCCCTAGCGGCATTTTAGTGTGGCCGGCCCGTGCCCGCTTCGGCCAGGGTGGCTGGCTGCGCAACGCGACAGGAAAGTAAGAGTAACCTACCACCACGCTACGTGAGTCGCGGCTCCAAGATATGTTGGGAAGGCAGGAACTCGGCTCCGTGTGGCAAAGGACTCGGAGCGACAGGTGGAAGCAAAGGCAAGAAGGAGGGCAAAGTAAGTAGGAGTACACTCTGTAAAGAGAGCCTGAACACACGGGATCTCGGCCCACTTACTCGGCTGTCTGCAGAAGAGGTGAAGCCGCACGCGTGAGGGTGTCAGGGTGCAGAGTTCCATCAAGCGGCCACTGCTCCCGGTCCCCTCGTTGGCATGGGGGCCGAGACGTGTTGCAGAAGAATCAGTATTTTCTTGTGGGGTGTCTCCGGATCTACCTAGGACCGATGAGAGAGGATACAGCCCCAAGGCATGGTAGCTGGAACAGACTGCTGGTGGCCCCTGTGGGAAGAAACGAATGGGTTAGGGAGCCTAGCATCTAGCATCCCAGGGTCCATCCCAGAGGTCCGAGTGTCCCAAGACCTGGAAATCGACTCCTGTTTCTGGACATCTCTGATAACAGGACACAGGACTAGAGTCCTGAGGCTCCCTGTCCTCGCACGGCGCTGACAACAGGACAGAGGCCCAGGGCCCTGTGGCCGCTTCCTAGTTCAGGCCTCAGGGGGCTTACCGTGATCTGAGGCGATCCCAAGGACACGGAGACAGTGGAACGAGAAGCGGGCAGAAGATCTCTGTGGGGGCCCGAAGGAGGCTCATCCGAAAACGGAAGCTGGGAGAGGGAAAACGTTGGGCAGCCAAAAAAGTCCTACCCGAGACGCGGCCAGGGGTCGGACGTGGGTGTGATCTACGGTACGCCTACTCGTGCAGATGTTGTCTTGTGGGTGGCGGGGAGGCCTAGCTAGTGCTTCTGTCCCCGATCTGCAACCACTCTATCCTGTCATGGGAGTCTAGTAGCGGCGGCCTGCCCTAGCGGCATTTTAGTGTGGCCGGCCCGTGCCCGCTTCGGCCAGGGTGGCTGGCTGCGCAACGCGACAGGAAAGTAAGAGTAACCTACCACCACGCTACGTGAGTCGCGGCTCCAAGATATGTTGGGAAGGCAGGAACTCGGCTCCGTGTGGCAAAGGACTTGGAGCGACAGGTGGAAGCAAAGGCAAGAAGGAGGGCAAAGTAAGTAGGAGTACACTCTGTAAAGAGAGCCTGAACACACGGGATCTCGGCCCACTTACTCGGCTGTCTGCAGAAGAGGTGAAGCCGCACGCGTGAGGGTGTCAGGGTGCAGAGTTCCATCAAGCGGCCACTGCTCCCGGTCCCCTCGTTGGCATGGGGGCCGAGACGTGTTGCAGAAGAATCAGTATTTTCTTGTGGGGTGTCTCCGGATCTACCTAGGACCGATGAGAGAGGATACAGCCCCAAGGCATGGTAGCTGGAACAGACTGCTGGTGGCCCCTGTGGGAAGAAACGAATGGGTTAGGGAGCCTAGCATCTAGCATCCCAGGGTCCATCCCAGAGGTCCGAGTGTCCCAAGACCTGGAAATCGACTCCTGTTTCTGGACATCTCTGATAACAGGACACAGGACTAGAGTCCTGAGGCTCCCTGTCCTCGCACGGCGCTGACAACAGGACAGAGGCCCAGGGCCCTGTGGCCGCTTCCTAGTTCAGGCCTCAGGGGGCTTACCGTGATCTGAGGCGATCCCAAGGACACGGAGACAGTGGAACGAGAAGCGGGCAGAAGATCTCTGTGGGGGCCCGAAGAAGGCTCATCCGAATACGGAAGCTGGAAGAGGGAAAACGTTGGGCAGCCAAAAAAGTCCTACCCGAGACGCGGCCAGGGGTCGGACGTGGGTGTGATCTACGGTACGCCTACTCGTGCAGATGTTGTCTTGTGGGTGGCGGGGAGGCCTAGCTAGTGCTTCTGTCCCCGATCTGCAACCACTCTATCCTGTCATGGGAGTCTAGTAGCGGCGGCCTGCCCTAGCGGCATTTTAGTGTGGCCGGCCCGTGCCCGCTTCGGCCAGGGTGGCTGGCTGCGCAACGCGACAGGAAAGTAAGTGTAACCTACCACCACGCTACGTGAGTCGCGGCTCCAAGATATGTTGGGAAGGCAGGAACTCGGCTCCGTGTGGCAAAGGACTCGGAGCGACAGGTGGAAGCAAAGGCAAGAAGGAGGGCAAAGTAAGTAGGAGTACACTCTGTAAAGAGAGCCTGAACACACGGGATCTCGGCCCACTTACTCGGCTGTCTGCAGAAGAGGTGAAGCCGCACGCGTGAGGGTGTCGGGGTGCAGAGTTCCATCAAGCGGCCACTGCTCCCGGTCCCCTCGTTGGCATGGGGGCCGAGACGTGTTGCAGAAGAATCAGTATTTTCTTGTGGGGTGTCTCCGGATCTACCTAGGACCAATGAGAGAGGATACAGCCCCAAGGCATGGTAGCTGGAACAGACTGCTTGTGGCCCCTGTGGGAAGAAACGAATGGGTTAGGGAGCCTAGCATCTAGCATCCCAGGGTCCATCCCAGAGGTCCGAGTGTCCCAAGACCTGGAAATCGACTCCTGTTTCTGGACATCTCTGATAACAGGACACAGGACTAGAGTCCTGAGGCTCCCTGTCCTCGCACGGCGCTGACAACAGGACAGAGGCCCAGGGCCCTGTGGCCGCTTCCTAGTTCAGGCCTCAGGGGGCTTACCGTGATCTGAGGCGATCCCAAGGACACGGAGACAGTGGAACGAGAAGCGGGCAGAAGATCTCTGTGGGGGCCCGAAGGAGGCTCATCCGAAAACGGAAGCTGGGAGAGGGAAAACGTTGGGCAGCCAAAAAAGTCCTACCCGAGACGCGGCCAGGGGTCGGACGTGGGTGTGATCTACGGTACGCCTACTCGTGCAGATGTTGTCTTGTGGGTGGCGGGGAGGCCTAGCTAGTGCTTCTGTCCCCGATCTGCAACCACTCTATCCTGTCATGGGAGTCTAGTAGCGGCGGCCTGCCCTAGCGGCATTTTAGTGTGGCCGGCCCGTGCCCGCTTCGGCCAGGGTGGCTGGCTGCGCAACGCGACAGGAAAGTAAGAGTAACCTACCACCACGCTACGTGAGTCGCGGCTCCAAGATATGTTGGGAAGGCAGGAACTCGGCTCCGTGTGGCAAAGGACTCGGAGCGACAGGTGGAAGCAAAGGCAAGAAGGAGGGCAAAGTAAGTAGGAGTACACTCTGTAAAGAGAGCCTGAACACACGGGATCTCGGCCCACTTACTCGGCTGTCTGCAGAAGAGGTGAAGCCGCACGCGTGAGGGTGTCAGGGTGCAGAGTTCCATCAAGCGGCCACTGCTCCCGGTCCCCTCGTTGGCATGGGGGCCGAGACGTGTTGCAGAAGAATCAGTATTTTCTTGTGGGGTGTCTCCGGATCTACCTAGGACCGATGAGAGAGGATACAGCCCCAAGGCATGGTAGCTGGAACAGACTGCTGGTGGCCCCTGTGGGAAGAAACGAATGGGTTAGGGAGCCTAGCATCTAGCATCCCAGGGTCCATCCCAGAGGTCCGAGTGTCCCAAGACCTGGAAATCGACTCCTGTTTCTGGACATCTCTGATAACAGGACACAGGACTAGAGTCCTGAGGCTCCCTGTCCTCGCACGGCGCTGACAACAGGACAGAGGCCCAGGGCCCTGTGGCCGCTTCCTAGTTCAGGCCTCAGGGGGCTTACCGTGATCTGAGGCGATCCCAAGGACACGGAGACAGTGGAACGAGAAGCGGGCAGAAGATCTCTGTGGGGGCCCGAAGGAGGCTCATCCGAAAACGGAAGCTGGGAGAGGGAAAACGTTGGGCAGCCAAAAAAGTCCTACCCGAGACGCGGCCAGGGGTCGGACGTGGGTGTGATCTACGGTACGCCTACTCGTGCAGATGTTGTCTTGTGGGTGGCGGGGAGGCCTAGCTAGTGCTTCTGTCCCCGATCTGCAACCACTCTATCCTGTCATGGGAGTCTAGTAGCGGCGGCCTGCCCTAGCGGCATTTTAGTGTGGCCGGCCCGTGCCCGCTTCGGCCAGGGTGGCTGGCTGCGCAACGCGACAGGAAAGTAAGAGTAACCTACCACCACGCTACGTGAGTCGCGGCTCCAAGATATGTTGGGAAGGCAGGAACTCGGCTCCGTGTGGCAAAGGACTCGGAGCGACAGGTGGAAGCAAAGGCAAGAAGGAGGGCAAAGTAAGTAGGAGTACACTCTGTAAAGAGAGCCTGAACACACGGGATCTCGGCCCACTTACTCGGCTGTCTGCAGAAGAGGTGAAGCCGCACGCGTGAGGGTGTCAGGGTGCAGAGTTCCATCAAGCGGCCACTGCTCCCGGTCCCCTCGTTGGCATGGGGGCCGAGACGTGTTGCAGAAGAATCAGTATTTTCTTGTGGGGTGTCTCCGGATCTACCTAGGACCGATGAGAGAGGATACAGCCCCAAGGCATGGTAGCTGGAACAGACTGCTGGTGGCCCCTGTGGGAAGAAACGAATGGGTTAGGGAGCCTAGCATCTAGCATCCCAGGGTCCATCCCAGAGGTCCGAGTGTCCCAAGACCTGGAAATCGACTCCTGTTTCTGGACATCTCTGATAACAGGACACAGGACTAGAGTCCTGAGGCTCCCTGTCCTCGCACGGCGCTGACAACAGGACAGAGGCCCAGGGCCCTGTGGCCGCTTCCTAGTTCAGGCCTCAGGGGGCTTACCGTGATCTGAGGCGATCCCAAGGACACGGAGACAGTGGAACGAGAAGCGGGCAGAAGATCTCTGTGGGGGCCCGAAGGAGGCTCATCCGAAAACGGAAGCTGGGAGAGGGAAAACGTTGGGCAGCCAAAAAAGTCCTACCCGAGACGCGGCCAGGGGTCGGACGTGGGTGTGATCTACGGTACGCCTACTCGTGCAGATGTTGTCTTGTGGGTGGCGGGGAGGCCTAGCTAGTGCTTCTGTCCCCGATCTGCAACCACTCTATCCTGTCATGGGAGTCTAGTAGCGGCGGCCTGCCCTAGCGGCATTTTAGTGTGGCCGGCCCGTGCCCGCTTCGGCCAGGGTGGCTGGCTGCGCAACGCGACAGGAAAGTAAGAGTAACCTACCACCACGCTACGTGAGTCGCAGCTCCAAGATATGTTGGGAAGGCAGGAACTCGGCTCCGTGTGGCAAAGGACTCGGAGCGACAGGTGGAAGCAAAGGCAAGAAGGAGGGCAACGTAAGTAGGAGTACACTCTGTAAAGAGAGCCTGAACACACGGGATCTCGGCCCACTTACTCGGCTGTCTGCAGAAGAGGTGAAGCCGCACGCGTGAGGGTGTCAGGGTGCAGAGTTCCATCAAGCGGCCACTGCTCCCGGTCCCCTCGTTGGCATGGGGGCCGAGACGTGTTGCAGAAGAATCAGTATTTTCTTGTGGGGTGTCTCCGGATCTACCTAGGACCGATGAGAGAGGATACAGCCCCAAGGCATGGTAGCTGGAACAGACTGCTGGTGGCCCCTGTGGGAAGAAACGAATGGGTTAGGGAGCCTAGCATCTAGCATCCCAGGGTCCATCCCAGAGGTCCGAGTGTCCCAAGACCTGGAAATCGACTCCTGTTTCTGGACATCTCTGATAACAGGACACAGGACTAGAGTCCTGAGGCTCCCTGTCCTCGCACGGCGCTGACAACAGGACAGAGGCCCAGGGCCCTGTGGCCGCTTCCTAGTTCAGGCCTCAGGGGGCTTACCGTGATCTGAGGCGATCCCAAGGACACGGAGACAGTGGAACGAGAAGCGGGCAGAAGATCTCTGTGGGGGCCCGAAGGAGGCTCATCCGAAAACGGAAGCTGGGAGAGGGAAAACGTTGGGCAGCCAAAAAAGTCCTACCCGAGACGCGGCCAGGGGTCGGACGTGGGTGTGATCTACGGTACGCCTACTCGTGCAGATGTTGTCTTGTGGGTGGCGGGGAGGCCTAGCTAGTGCTTCTGTCCCCGATCTGCAACCACTCTATCCTGTCATGGGAGTCTAGTAGCGGCGGCCTGCCCTAGCGGCATTTTAGTGTGGCCGGCCCGTGCCCGCTTCGGCCAGGGTGGCTGGCTGCGCAACGCGACAGGAAAGTAAGAGTAACCTACCACCACGCTACGTGAGTCGCGGCTCCAAGATATGTTGGGAAGGCAGGAACTCGGCTCCGTGTGGCAAAGGACTCGGAGCGACAGGTGGAAGCAAAGGCAAGAAGGAGGGCAAAGTAAGTAGGAGTACACTCTGTAAAGAGAGCCTGAACACACGGGATCTCGGCCCACTTACTCGGCTGTCTGCAGAAGAGGTGAAGCCGCACGCGTGAGGGTGTCAGGGTGCAGAGTTCCATCAAGCGGCCACTGCTCCCGGTCCCCTCGTTGGCATGGGGGCCGAGACGTGTTGCAGAAGAATCAGTATTTTCTTGTGGGGTGTCTCCGGATCTACCTAGGACCGATGAGAGAGGATACAGCCCCAAGGCATGGTAGCTGGAACAGACTGCTGGTGGCCCCTGTGGGAAGAAACGAATGGGTTAGGGAGCCTAGCATCTAGCATCCCAGGGTCCATCCCAGAGGTCCGAGTGTCCCAAGACCTGGAAATCGACTCCTGTTTCTGGACATCTCTGATAACAGGACACAGGACTAGAGTCCTGAGGCTCCCTGTCCTCGCACGGCGCTGACAACAGGACAGAGGCCCAGGGCCCTGTGGCCGCTTCCTAGTTCAGGCCTCAGGGGGCTTACCGTGATCTGAGGCGATCCCAAGGACACGGAGACAGTGGAACGAGAAGCGGGCAGAAGATCTCTGTGGGGGCCCGAAGGAGGCTCATCCGAAAACGGAAGCTGGGAGAGGGAAAACGTTGGGCAGCCAAAAAAGTCCTACCCGAGACGCGGCCAGGGGTCGGACATGGGTGTGATCTACGGTACGCCTACTCGTGCAGATGTTGTCTTGTGGGTGGCGGGGAGGCCTAGCTAGTGCTTCTGTCCCCGATCTGCAACCACTCTATCCTGTCATGGGAGTCTAGTAGCGGCGGCCTGCCCTAGCGGCATTTTAGTGTGGCCGGCCCGTGCCCGCTTCGGCCAGGGTGGCTGGCTGCGCAACGCGACAGGAAAGTAAGAGTAACCTACCACCACGCTACGTGAGTCGCGGCTCCAAGATATGTTGGGAAGGCAGGAACTCGGCTCCGTGTGGCAAAGGACTCGGAGCGACAGGTGGAAGCAAAGGCAAGAAGGAGGGCAAAGTAAGTAGGAGTACACTCTGTAAAGAGAGCCTGAACACACGGGATCTCGGCCCACTTACTCGGCTGTCTGCAGAAGAGGTGAAGCCGCACGCGTGAGGGTGTCAGGGTGCAGAGTTCCATCAAGCGGCCACTGCTCCCGGTCCCCTCGTTGGCATGGGGGCCGAGACGTGTTGCAGAAGAATCAGTATTTTCTTGTGGGGTGTCTCCGGATCTACCTAGGACCGATGAGAGAGGATACAGCCCCAAGGCATGGTAGCTGGAACAGACTGCTGGTGGCCCCTGTGGGAAGAAACGAATGGGTTAGGGAGCCTAGCATCTAGCATCCCAGGGTCCATCCCAGAGGTCCGAGTGTCCCAAGACCTGGAAATCGACTCCTGTTTCTGGACATCTCTGATAACAGGACACAGGACTAGAGTCCTGAGGCTCCCTGTCCTCGCACGGCGCTGACAACAGGACAGAGGCCCAGGGCCCTGTGGCCGCTTCCTAGTTCAGGCCTCAGGGGGCTTACCGTGATCTGAGGCGATCCCAAGGACACGGAGACAGTGGAACGAGAAGCGGGCAGAAGATCTCTGTGGGGGCCCGAAGGAGGCTCATCCGAAAACGGAAGCTGGGAGAGGGAAAACGTTGGGCAGCCAAAAAAGTCCTACCCGAGACGCGGCCAGGGGTCGGACGTGGGTGTGATCTACGGTACGCCTACTCGTGCAGATGTTGTCTTGTGGGTGGCGGGGAGGCCTAGCTAGTGCTTCTGTCCCCGATCTGCAACCACTCTATCCTGTCATGGGAGTCTAGTAGCGGCGGCCTGCCCTAGCGGCATTTTAGTGTGGCCGGCCCGTGCCCGCTTCGGCCAGGGTGGCTGGCTGCGCAACGCGACAGGAAAGTAAGAGTAACCTACCACCACGCTACGTGAGTCGCGGCTCCAAGATATGTTGGGAAGGCAGGAACTCGGCTCCGTGTGGCAAAGGACTTGGAGCGACAGGTGGAAGCAAAGGCAAGAAGGAGGGCAAAGTAAGTAGGAGTACACTCTGTAAAGAGAGCCTGAACACACGGGATCTCGGCCCACTTACTCGGCTGTCTGCAGAAGAGGTGAAGCCGCACGCGTGAGGGTGTCAGGGTGCAGAGTTCCATCAAGCGGCCACTGCTCCCGGTCCCCTCGTTGGCATGGGGGCCGAGACGTGTTGCAGAAGAATCAGTATTTTCTTGTGGGGTGTCTCCGGATCTACCTAGGACCGATGAGAGAGGATACAGCCCCAAGGCATGGTAGCTGGAACAGACTGCTGGTGGCCCCTGTGGGAAGAAACGAATGGGTTAGGGAGCCTAGCATCTAGCATCCCAGGGTCCATCCCAGAGGTCCGAGTGTCCCAAGACCTGGAAATCGACTCCTGTTTCTGGACATCTCTGATAACAGGACACAGGACTAGAGTCCTGAGGCTCCCTGTCCTCGCACGGCGCTGACAACAGGACAGAGGCCCAGGGCCCTGTGGCCGCTTCCTAGTTCAGGCCTCAGGGGGCTTACCGTGATCTGAGGCGATCCCAAGGACACGGAGACAGTGGAACGAGAAGCGGGCAGAAGATCTCTGTGGGGGCCCGAAGAAGGCTCATCCGAATACGGAAGCTGGAAGAGGGAAAACGTTGGGCAGCCAAAAAAGTCCTACCCGAGACGCGGCCAGGGGTCGGACGTGGGTGTGATCTACGGTACGCCTACTCGTGCAGATGTTGTCTTGTGGGTGGCGGGGAGGCCTAGCTAGTGCTTCTGTCCCCGATCTGCAACCACTCTATCCTGTCATGGGAGTCTAGTAGCGGCGGCCTGCCCTAGCGGCATTTTAGTGTGGCCGGCCCGTGCCCGCTTCGGCCAGGGTGGCTGGCTGCGCAACGCGACAGGAAAGTAAGTGTAACCTACCACCACGCTACGTGAGTCGCGGCTCCAAGATATGTTGGGAAGGCAGGAACTCGGCTCCGTGTGGCAAAGGACTCGGAGCGACAGGTGGAAGCAAAGGCAAGAAGGAGGGCAAAGTAAGTAGGAGTACACTCTGTAAAGAGAGCCTGAACACACGGGATCTCGGCCCACTTACTCGGCTGTCTGCAGAAGAGGTGAAGCCGCACGCGTGAGGGTGTCGGGGTGCAGAGTTCCATCAAGCGGCCACTGCTCCCGGTCCCCTCGTTGGCATGGGGGCCGAGACGTGTTGCAGAAGAATCAGTATTTTCTTGTGGGGTGTCTCCGGATCTACCTAGGACCAATGAGAGAGGATACAGCCCCAAGGCATGGTAGCTGGAACAGACTGCTTGTGGCCCCTGTGGGAAGAAACGAATGGGTTAGGGAGCCTAGCATCTAGCATCCCAGGGTCCATCCCAGAGGTCCGAGTGTCCCAAGACCTGGAAATCGACTCCTGTTTCTGGACATCTCTGATAACAGGACACAGGACTAGAGTCCTGAGGCTCCCTGTCCTCGCACGGCGCTGACAACAGGACAGAGGCCCAGGGCCCTGTGGCCGCTTCCTAGTTCAGGCCTCAGGGGGCTTACCGTGATCTGAGGCGATCCCAAGGACACGGAGACAGTGGAACGAGAAGCGGGCAGAAGATCTCTGTGGGGGCCCGAAGGAGGCTCATCCGAAAACGGAAGCTGGGAGAGGGAAAACGTTGGGCAGCCAAAAAAGTCCTACCCGAGACGCGGCCAGGGGTCGGACGTGGGTGTGATCTACGGTACGCCTACTCGTGCAGATGTTGTCTTGTGGGTGGCGGGGAGGCCTAGCTAGTGCTTCTGTCCCCGATCTGCAACCACTCTATCCTGTCATGGGAGTCTAGTAGCGGCGGCCTGCCCTAGCGGCATTTTAGTGTGGCCGGCCCGTGCCCGCTTCGGCCAGGGTGGCTGGCTGCGCAACGCGACAGGAAAGTAAGAGTAACCTACCACCACGCTACGTGAGTCGCGGCTCCAAGATATGTTGGGAAGGCAGGAACTCGGCTCCGTGTGGCAAAGGACTCGGAGCGACAGGTGGAAGCAAAGGCAAGAAGGAGGGCAAAGTAAGTAGGAGTACACTCTGTAAAGAGAGCCTGAACACACGGGATCTCGGCCCACTTACTCGGCTGTCTGCAGAAGAGGTGAAGCCGCACGCGTGAGGGTGTCAGGGTGCAGAGTTCCATCAAGCGGCCACTGCTCCCGGTCCCCTCGTTGGCATGGGGGCCGAGACGTGTTGCAGAAGAATCAGTATTTTCTTGTGGGGTGTCTCCGGATCTACCTAGGACCGATGAGAGAGGATACAGCCCCAAGGCATGGTAGCTGGAACAGACTGCTGGTGGCCCCTGTGGGAAGAAACGAATGGGTTAGGGAGCCTAGCATCTAGCATCCCAGGGTCCATCCCAGAGGTCCGAGTGTCCCAAGACCTGGAAATCGACTCCTGTTTCTGGACATCTCTGATAACAGGACACAGGACTAGAGTCCTGAGGCTCCCTGTCCTCGCACGGCGCTGACAACAGGACAGAGGCCCAGGGCCCTGTGGCCGCTTCCTAGTTCAGGCCTCAGGGGGCTTACCGTGATCTGAGGCGATCCCAAGGACACGGAGACAGTGGAACGAGAAGCGGGCAGAAGATCTCTGTGGGGGCCCGAAGGAGGCTCATCCGAAAACGGAAGCTGGGAGAGGGAAAACGTTGGGCAGCCAAAAAAGTCCTACCCGAGACGCGGCCAGGGGTCGGACGTGGGTGTGATCTACGGTACGCCTACTCGTGCAGATGTTGTCTTGTGGGTGGCGGGGAGGCCTAGCTAGTGCTTCTGTCCCCGATCTGCAACCACTCTATCCTGTCATGGGAGTCTAGTAGCGGCGGCCTGCCCTAGCGGCATTTTAGTGTGGCCGGCCCGTGCCCGCTTCGGCCAGGGTGGCTGGCTGCGCAACGCGACAGGAAAGTAAGAGTAACCTACCACCACGCTACGTGAGTCGCGGCTCCAAGATATGTTGGGAAGGCAGGAACTCGGCTCCGTGTGGCAAAGGACTCGGAGCGACAGGTGGAAGCAAAGGCAAGAAGGAGGGCAAAGTAAGTAGGAGTACACTCTGTAAAGAGAGCCTGAACACACGGGATCTCGGCCCACTTACTCGGCTGTCTGCAGAAGAGGTGAAGCCGCACGCGTGAGGGTGTCAGGGTGCAGAGTTCCATCAAGCGGCCACTGCTCCCGGTCCCCTCGTTGGCATGGGGGCCGAGACGTGTTGCAGAAGAATCAGTATTTTCTTGTGGGGTGTCTCCGGATCTACCTAGGACCGATGAGAGAGGATACAGCCCCAAGGCATGGTAGCTGGAACAGACTGCTGGTGGCCCCTGTGGGAAGAAACGAATGGGTTAGGGAGCCTAGCATCTAGCATCCCAGGGTCCATCCCAGAGGTCCGAGTGTCCCAAGACCTGGAAATCGACTCCTGTTTCTGGACATCTCTGATAACAGGACACAGGACTAGAGTCCTGAGGCTCCCTGTCCTCGCACGGCGCTGACAACAGGACAGAGGCCCAGGGCCCTGTGGCCGCTTCCTAGTTCAGGCCTCAGGGGGCTTACCGTGATCTGAGGCGATCCCAAGGACACGGAGACAGTGGAACGAGAAGCGGGCAGAAGATCTCTGTGGGGGCCCGAAGGAGGCTCATCCGAAAACGGAAGCTGGGAGAGGGAAAACGTTGGGCAGCCAAAAAAGTCCTACCCGAGACGCGGCCAGGGGTCGGACGTGGGTGTGATCTACGGTACGCCTACTCGTGCAGATGTTGTCTTGTGGGTGGCGGGGAGGCCTAGCTAGTGCTTCTGTCCCCGATCTGCAACCACTCTATCCTGTCATGGGAGTCTAGTAGCGGCGGCCTGCCCTAGCGGCATTTTAGTGTGGCCGGCCCGTGCCCGCTTCGGCCAGGGTGGCTGGCTGCGCAACGCGACAGGAAAGTAAGAGTAACCTACCACCACGCTACGTGAGTCGCGGCTCCAAGATATGTTGGGAAGGCAGGAACTCGGCTCCGTGTGGCAAAGGACTCGGAGCGACAGGTGGAAGCAAAGGCAAGAAGGAGGGCAAAGTAAGTAGGAGTACACTCTGTAAAGAGAGCCTGAACACACGGGATCTCGGCCCACTTACTCGGCTGTCTGCAGAAGAGGTGAAGCCGCACGCGTGAGGGTGTCAGGGTGCAGAGTTCCATCAAGCGGCCACTGCTCCCGGTCCCCTCGTTGGCATGGGGGCCGAGACGTGTTGCAGAAGAATCAGTATTTTCTTGTGGGGTGTCTCCGGATCTACCTAGGACCGATGAGAGAGGATACAGCCCCAAGGCATGGTAGCTGGAACAGACTGCTGGTGGCCCCTGTGGGAAGAAACGAATGGGTTAGGGAGCCTAGCATCTAGCATCCCAGGGTCCATCCCAGAGGTCCGAGTGTCCCAAGACCTGGAAATCGACTCCTGTTTCTGGACATCTCTGATAACAGGACACAGGACTAGAGTCCTGAGGCTCCCTGTCCTCGCACGGCGCTGACAACAGGACAGAGGCCCAGGGCCCTGTGGCCGCTTCCTAGTTCAGGCCTCAGGGGGCTTACCGTGATCTGAGGCGATCCCAAGGACACGGAGACAGTGGAACGAGAAGCGGGCAGAAGATCTCTGTGGGGGCCCGAAGGAGGCTCATCCGAAAACGGAAGCTGGGAGAGGGAAAACGTTGGGCAGCCAAAAAAGTCCTACCCGAGACGCGGCCAGGGGTCGGACGTGGGTGTGATCTACGGTACGCCTACTCGTGCAGATGTTGTCTTGTGGGTGGCGGGGAGGCCTAGCTAGTGCTTCTGTCCCCGATCTGCAACCACTCTATCCTGTCATGGGAGTCTAGTAGCGGCGGCCTGCCCTAGCGGCATTTTAGTGTGGCCGGCCCGTGCCCGCTTCGGCCAGGGTGGCTGGCTGCGCAACGCGACAGGAAAGTAAGAGTAACCTACCACCACGCTACGTGAGTCGCAGCTCCAAGATATGTTGGGAAGGCAGGAACTCGGCTCCGTGTGGCAAAGGACTCGGAGCGACAGGTGGAAGCAAAGGCAAGAAGGAGGGCAACGTAAGTAGGAGTACACTCTGTAAAGAGAGCCTGAACACACGGGATCTCGGCCCACTTACTCGGCTGTCTGCAGAAGAGGTGAAGCCGCACGCGTGAGGGTGTCAGGGTGCAGAGTTCCATCAAGCGGCCACTGCTCCCGGTCCCCTCGTTGGCATGGGGGCCGAGACGTGTTGCAGAAGAATCAGTATTTTCTTGTGGGGTGTCTCCGGATCTACCTAGGACCGATGAGAGAGGATACAGCCCCAAGGCATGGTAGCTGGAACAGACTGCTGGTGGCCCCTGTGGGAAGAAACGAATGGGTTAGGGAGCCTAGCATCTAGCATCCCAGGGTCCATCCCAGAGGTCCGAGTGTCCCAAGACCTGGAAATCGACTCCTGTTTCTGGACATCTCTGATAACAGGACACAGGACTAGAGTCCTGAGGCTCCCTGTCCTCGCACGGCGCTGACAACAGGACAGAGGCCCAGGGCCCTGTGGCCGCTTCCTAGTTCAGGCCTCAGGGGGCTTACCGTGATCTGAGGCGATCCCAAGGACACGGAGACAGTGGAACGAGAAGCGGGCAGAAGATCTCTGTGGGGGCCCGAAGGAGGCTCATCCGAAAACGGAAGCTGGGAGAGGGAAAACGTTGGGCAGCCAAAAAAGTCCTACCCGAGACGCGGCCAGGGGTCGGACGTGGGTGTGATCTACGGTACGCCTACTCGTGCAGATGTTGTCTTGTGGGTGGCGGGGAGGCCTAGCTAGTGCTTCTGTCCCCGATCTGCAACCACTCTATCCTGTCATGGGAGTCTAGTAGCGGCGGCCTGCCCTAGCGGCATTTTAGTGTGGCCGGCCCGTGCCCGCTTCGGCCAGGGTGGCTGGCTGCGCAACGCGACAGGAAAGTAAGAGTAACCTACCACCACGCTACGTGAGTCGCGGCTCCAAGATATGTTGGGAAGGCAGGAACTCGGCTCCGTGTGGCAAAGGACTCGGAGCGACAGGTGGAAGCAAAGGCAAGAAGGAGGGCAAAGTAAGTAGGAGTACACTCTGTAAAGAGAGCCTGAACACACGGGATCTCGGCCCACTTACTCGGCTGTCTGCAGAAGAGGTGAAGCCGCACGCGTGAGGGTGTCAGGGTGCAGAGTTCCATCAAGCGGCCACTGCTCCCGGTCCCCTCGTTGGCATGGGGGCCGAGACGTGTTGCAGAAGAATCAGTATTTTCTTGTGGGGTGTCTCCGGATCTACCTAGGACCGATGAGAGAGGATACAGCCCCAAGGCATGGTAGCTGGAACAGACTGCTGGTGGCCCCTGTGGGAAGAAACGAATGGGTTAGGGAGCCTAGCATCTAGCATCCCAGGGTCCATCCCAGAGGTCCGAGTGTCCCAAGACCTGGAAATCGACTCCTGTTTCTGGACATCTCTGATAACAGGACACAGGACTAGAGTCCTGAGGCTCCCTGTCCTCGCACGGCGCTGACAACAGGACAGAGGCCCAGGGCCCTGTGGCCGCTTCCTAGTTCAGGCCTCAGGGGGCTTACCGTGATCTGAGGCGATCCCAAGGACACGGAGACAGTGGAACGAGAAGCGGGCAGAAGATCTCTGTGGGGGCCCGAAGGAGGCTCATCCGAAAACGGAAGCTGGGAGAGGGAAAACGTTGGGCAGCCAAAAAAGTCCTACCCGAGACGCGGCCAGGGGTCGGACATGGGTGTGATCTACGGTACGCCTACTCGTGCAGATGTTGTCTTGTGGGTGGCGGGGAGGCCTAGCTAGTGCTTCTGTCCCCGATCTGCAACCACTCTATCCTGTCATGGGAGTCTAGTAGCGGCGGCCTGCCCTAGCGGCATTTTAGTGTGGCCGGCCCGTGCCCGCTTCGGCCAGGGTGGCTGGCTGCGCAACGCGACAGGAAAGTAAGAGTAACCTACCACCACGCTACGTGAGTCGCGGCTCCAAGATATGTTGGGAAGGCAGGAACTCGGCTCCGTGTGGCAAAGGACTCGGAGCGACAGGTGGAAGCAAAGGCAAGAAGGAGGGCAAAGTAAGTAGGAGTACACTCTGTAAAGAGAGCCTGAACACACGGGATCTCGGCCCACTTACTCGGCTGTCTGCAGAAGAGGTGAAGCCGCACGCGTGAGGGTGTCAGGGTGCAGAGTTCCATCAAGCGGCCACTGCTCCCGGTCCCCTCGTTGGCATGGGGGCCGAGACGTGTTGCAGAAGAATCAGTATTTTCTTGTGGGGTGTCTCCGGATCTACCTAGGACCGATGAGAGAGGATACAGCCCCAAGGCATGGTAGCTGGAACAGACTGCTGGTGGCCCCTGTGGGAAGAAACGAATGGGTTAGGGAGCCTAGCATCTAGCATCCCAGGGTCCATCCCAGAGGTCCGAGTGTCCCAAGACCTGGAAATCGACTCCTGTTTCTGGACATCTCTGATAACAGGACACAGGACTAGAGTCCTGAGGCTCCCTGTCCTCGCACGGCGCTGACAACAGGACAGAGGCCCAGGGCCCTGTGGCCGCTTCCTAGTTCAGGCCTCAGGGGGCTTACCGTGATCTGAGGCGATCCCAAGGACACGGAGACAGTGGAACGAGAAGCGGGCAGAAGATCTCTGTGGGGGCCCGAAGGAGGCTCATCCGAAAACGGAAGCTGGGAGAGGGAAAACGTTGGGCAGCCAAAAAAGTCCTACCCGAGACGCGGCCAGGGGTCGGACGTGGGTGTGATCTACGGTACGCCTACTCGTGCAGATGTTGTCTTGTGGGTGGCGGGGAGGCCTAGCTAGTGCTTCTGTCCCCGATCTGCAACCACTCTATCCTGTCATGGGAGTCTAGTAGCGGCGGCCTGCCCTAGCGGCATTTTAGTGTGGCCGGCCCGTGCCCGCTTCGGCCAGGGTGGCTGGCTGCGCAACGCGACAGGAAAGTAAGAGTAACCTACCACCACGCTACGTGAGTCGCGGCTCCAAGATATGTTGGGAAGGCAGGAACTCGGCTCCGTGTGGCAAAGGACTTGGAGCGACAGGTGGAAGCAAAGGCAAGAAGGAGGGCAAAGTAAGTAGGAGTACACTCTGTAAAGAGAGCCTGAACACACGGGATCTCGGCCCACTTACTCGGCTGTCTGCAGAAGAGGTGAAGCCGCACGCGTGAGGGTGTCAGGGTGCAGAGTTCCATCAAGCGGCCACTGCTCCCGGTCCCCTCGTTGGCATGGGGGCCGAGACGTGTTGCAGAAGAATCAGTATTTTCTTGTGGGGTGTCTCCGGATCTACCTAGGACCGATGAGAGAGGATACAGCCCCAAGGCATGGTAGCTGGAACAGACTGCTGGTGGCCCCTGTGGGAAGAAACGAATGGGTTAGGGAGCCTAGCATCTAGCATCCCAGGGTCCATCCCAGAGGTCCGAGTGTCCCAAGACCTGGAAATCGACTCCTGTTTCTGGACATCTCTGATAACAGGACACAGGACTAGAGTCCTGAGGCTCCCTGTCCTCGCACGGCGCTGACAACAGGACAGAGGCCCAGGGCCCTGTGGCCGCTTCCTAGTTCAGGCCTCAGGGGGCTTACCGTGATCTGAGGCGATCCCAAGGACACGGAGACAGTGGAACGAGAAGCGGGCAGAAGATCTCTGTGGGGGCCCGAAGAAGGCTCATCCGAATACGGAAGCTGGAAGAGGGAAAACGTTGGGCAGCCAAAAAAGTCCTACCCGAGACGCGGCCAGGGGTCGGACGTGGGTGTGATCTACGGTACGCCTACTCGTGCAGATGTTGTCTTGTGGGTGGCGGGGAGGCCTAGCTAGTGCTTCTGTCCCCGATCTGCAACCACTCTATCCTGTCATGGGAGTCTAGTAGCGGCGGCCTGCCCTAGCGGCATTTTAGTGTGGCCGGCCCGTGCCCGCTTCGGCCAGGGTGGCTGGCTGCGCAACGCGACAGGAAAGTAAGTGTAACCTACCACCACGCTACGTGAGTCGCGGCTCCAAGATATGTTGGGAAGGCAGGAACTCGGCTCCGTGTGGCAAAGGACTCGGAGCGACAGGTGGAAGCAAAGGCAAGAAGGAGGGCAAAGTAAGTAGGAGTACACTCTGTAAAGAGAGCCTGAACACACGGGATCTCGGCCCACTTACTCGGCTGTCTGCAGAAGAGGTGAAGCCGCACGCGTGAGGGTGTCAGGGTGCAGAGTTCCATCAAGCGGCCACTGCTCCCGGTCCCCTCGTTGGCATGGGGGCCGAGACGTGTTGCAGAAGAATCAGTATTTTCTTGTGGGGTGTCTCCGGATCTACCTAGGACCGATGAGAGAGGATACAGCCCCAAGGCATGGTAGCTGGAACAGACTGCTGGTGGCCCCTGTGGGAAGAAACGAATGGGTTAGGGAGCCTAGCATCTAGCATCCCAGGGTCCATCCCAGAGGTCCGAGTGTCCCAAGACCTGGAAATCGACTCCTGTTTCTGGACATCTCTGATAACAGGACACAGGACTAGAGTCCTGAGGCTCCCTGTCCTCGCACGGCGCTGACAACAGGACAGAGGCCCAGGGCCCTGTGGCCGCTTCCTAGTTCAGGCCTCAGGGGGCTTACCGTGATCTGAGGCGATCCCAAGGACACGGAGACAGTGGAACGAGAAGCGGGCAGAAGATCTCTGTGGGGGCCCGAAGGAGGCTCATCCGAAAACGGAAGCTGGGAGAGGGAAAACGTTGGGCAGCCAAAAAAGTCCTACCCGAGACGCGGCCAGGGGTCGGACGTGGGTGTGATCTACGGTACGCCTACTCGTGCAGATGTTGTCTTGTGGGTGGCGGGGAGGCCTAGCTAGTGCTTCGGTCCCCGATCTGCAACCACTCTATCCTGTCATGGGAGTCTAGTAGCGGCGGCCTGCCCTAGCGGCATTTTAGTGTGGCCGGCCCGTGCCCACTTCGGCCAGGGTGGCTGGCTGCGCAACGCGACAGGAAAGTAAGTGTAACCTATCACCACGCTACGTGAGTCGCGGCTCCAAGATATGTTGGGAAGGCAGGAACTCGGCTCCGTGTGGCAAAGGACTCGGAGCGACAGGTGGAAGCAAAGGCAAGAAGGAGGGCAAAGTAAGTAGGAGTACACTCTGTAAAGAGAGCCTGAACACACGGGATCTCGGCCCACTTACTCGGCTGTCTGCAGAAGAGGTGAAGCCGCACGCGTGAGGGTGTCAGGGTGCAGAGTTCCATCAAGCGGCCACTGCTCCCGGTCCCCTCGTTGGCATGGGGGCCGAGACGTGTTGCAGAAGAATCAGTATTTTCTTGTGGGGTGTCTCCGGATCTACCTAGGACCAATGAGAGAGGATACAGCCCCAAGGCATGGTAGCTGGAACAGACTGCTGGTGGCCCCTGTGGGAAGAAACGAATGGGTTAGGGAGCCTAGCATCTAGCATCCCAGGGTCCATCCCAGAGGTCCGAGTGTCCCAAGACCTGGAAATCGACTCCTGTTTCTGGACATCTCTGATAACAGGACACAGGACTAGAGTCCTGAGGCTCCCTGTCCTCGCACGGCGCTGACAACAGGACAGAGGCCCAGGGCCCTGTGGCCGCTTCCTAGTTCAGGCCTCAGGGGGCTTACCGTGATCTGAGGCGATCCCAAGGACACGGAGACAGTGGAACGAGAAGCGGGCAGAAGATCTCTGTGGGGGCCCGAAGGAGGCTCATCCGAAAACGGAAGCTGGGAGAGGGAAAACGTTGGGCAGCCAAAAAAGTCCTACCCGAGACGCGGCCAGGGGTCGGACGTGGGTGTGATCTACGGTACGCCTACTCGTGCAGATGTTGTCTTGTGGGTGGCGGGGAGGCCTAGCTAGTGCTTCTGTCCCCGATCTGCAACCACTCTATCCTGTCATGGGAGTCTAGTAGCGGCGGCCTGCCCTAGCGGCATTTTAGTGTGGCCGGCCCGTGCCCGCTTCGGCCAGGGTGGCTGGCTGCGCAACGCGACAGGAAAGTAAGAGTAACCTACCACCACGCTACGTGAGTCGCGGCTCCAAGATATGTTGGGAAGGCAGGAACTCGGCTCCGTGTGGCAAAGGACTCGGAGCGACAGGTGGAAGCAAAGGCAAGAAGGAGGGCAAAGTAAGTAGGAGTACACTCTGTAAAGAGAGCCTGAACACACGGGATCTCGGCCCACTTACTCGGCTGTCTGCAGAAGAGGTGAAGCCGCACGCGTGAGGGTGTCAGGGTGCAGAGTTCCATCAAGCGGCCACTGCTCCCGGTCCCCTCGTTGGCATGGGGGCCGAGACGTGTTGCAGAAGAATCAGTATTTTCTTGTGGGGTGTCTCCGGATCTACCTAGGACCGATGAGAGAGGATACAGCCCCAAGGCATGGTAGCTGGAACAGACTGCTGGTGGCCCCTGTGGGAAGAAACGAATGGGTTAGGGAGCCTAGCATCTAGCATCCCAGGGTCCATCCCAGAGGTCCGAGTGTCCCAAGACCTGGAAATCGACTCCTGTTTCTGGACATCTCTGATAACAGGACACAGGACTAGAGTCCTGAGGCTCCCTGTCCTCGCACGGCGCTGACAACAGGACAGAGGCCCAGGGCCCTGTGGCCGCTTCCTAGTTCAGGCCTCAGGGGGCTTACCGTGATCTGAGGCGATCCCAAGGACACGGAGACAGTGGAACGAGAAGCGGGCAGAAGATCTCTGTGGGGGCCCGAAGGAGGCTCATCCGAAAACGGAAGCTGGGAGAGGGAAAACGTTGGGCAGCCAAAAAAGTCCTACCCGAGACGCGGCCAGGGGTCAGACGTGGGTGTGATCTACGGTACGCCTACTCGTGCAGATGTTGTCTTGTGGGTGGCGGGGAGGCCTAGCTAGTGCTTCTGTCCCCGATCTGCAACCACTCTATCCTGTCATGGGAGTCTAGTAGCGGCGGCCTGCCCTAGCGGCATTTTAGTGTGGCCGGCCCGTGCCCGCTTCGGCCAGGGTGGCTGGCTGCGCAACGCGACAGGAAAGTAAGAGTAACCTACCACCACGCTACGTGAGTCGCGGCTCCAAGATATGTTGGGAAGGCAGGAACTCGGCTCCGTGTGGCAAAGGACTCGGAGCGACAGGTGGAAGCAAAGGCAAGAAGGAGGGCAAAGTAAGTAGGAGTACACTCTGTAAAGAGAGCCTGAACACACGGGATCTCGGCCCACTTACTCGGCTGTCTGCAGAAGAGGTGAAGCCGCACGCGTGAGGGTGTCAGGGTGCAGAGTTCCATCAAGCGGCCACTGCTCCCGGTCCCCTCGTTGGCATGGGGGCCGAGACGTGTTGCAGAAGAATCAGTATTTTCTTGTGGGGTGTCTCCGGATCTACCTAGGACCGATGAGAGAGGATACAGCCCCAAGGCATGGTAGCTGGAACAGACTGCTGGTGGCCCCTGTGGGAAGAAACGAATGGGTTAGGGAGCCTAGCATCTAGCATCCCAGGGTCCATCCCAGAGGTCCGAGTGTCCCAAGACCTGGAAATCGACTCCTGTTTCTGGACATCTCTGATAACAGGACACAGGACTAGAGTCCTGAGGCTCCCTGTCCTCGCACGGCGCTGACAACAGGACAGAGGCCCAGGGCCCTGTGGCCGCTTCCTAGTTCAGGCCTCAGGGGGCTTACCGTGATCTGAGGCGATCCCAAGGACACGGAGACAGTGGAACGAGAAGCGGGCAGAAGATCTCTGTGGGGGCCCGAAGGAGGCTCATCCGAAAACGGAAGCTGGGAGAGGGAAAACGTTGGGCAGCCAAAAAAGTCCTACCCGAGACGCGGCCAGGGGTCGGACGTGGGTGTGATCTACGGTACGCCTACTCGTGCAGATGTTGTCTTGTGGGTGGCGGGGAGGCCTAGCTAGTGCTTCTGTCCCCGATCTGCAACCACTCTATCCTGTCATGGGAGTCTAGTAGCGGCGGCCTGCCCTAGCGGCATTTTAGTGTGGCCGGCCCGTGCCCGCTTCGGCCAGGGTGGCTGGCTGCGCAACGCGACAGGAAAGTAAGAGTAACCTACCACCACGCTACGTGAGTCGCGGCTCCAAGATATGTTGGGAAGGCAGGAACTCGGCTCCGTGTGGCAAAGGACTCGGAGCGACAGGTGGAAGCAAAGGCAAGAAGGAGGGCAAAGTAAGTAGGAGTACACTCTGTAAAGAGAGCCTGAACACACGGGATCTCGGCCCACTTACTCGGCTGTCTGCAGAAGAGGTGAAGCCGCACGCGTGAGGGTGTCAGGGTGCAGAGTTCCATCAAGCGGCCACTGCTCCCGGTCCCCTCGTTGGCATGGGGGCCGAGACGTGTTGCAGAAGAATCAGTATTTTCTTGTGGGGTGTCTCCGGATCTACCTAGGACCGATGAGAGAGGATACAGCCCCAAGGCATGGTAGCTGGAACAGACTGCTGGTGGCCCCTGTGGGAAGAAACGAATGGGTTAGGGAGCCTAGCATCTAGCATCCCAGGGTCCATCCCAGAGGTCCGAGTGTCCCAAGACCTGGAAATCGACTCCTGTTTCTGGACATCTCTGATAACAGGACACAGGACTAGAGTCCTGAGGCTCCCTGTCCTCGCACGGCGCTGACAACAGGACAGAGGCCCAGGGCCCTGTGGCCGCTTCCTAGTTCAGGCCTCAGGGGGCTTACCGTGATCTGAGGCGATCCCAAGGACACGGAGACAGTGGAACGAGAAGCGGGCAGAAGATCTCTGTGGGGGCCCGAAGGAGGCTCATCCGAAAACGGAAGCTGGGAGAGGGAAAACGTTGGGCAGCCAAAAAAGTCCTACCCGAGACGCGGCCAGGGGTCGGACGTGGGTGTGATCTACGGTACGCCTACTCGTGCAGATGTTGTCTTGTGGGTGGCGGGGAGGCCTAGCTAGTGCTTCTGTCCCCGATCTGCAACCACTCTATCCTGTCATGGGAGTCTAGTAGCGGCGGCCTGCCCTAGCGGCATTTTAGTGTGGCCGGCCCGTGCCCGCTTCGGCCAGGGTGGCTGGCTGCGCAACGCGACAGGAAAGTAAGAGTAACCTACCACCACGCTACGTGAGTCGCGGCTCCAAGATATGTTGGGAAGGCAGGAACTCGGCTCCGTGTGGCAAAGGACTCGGAGCGACAGGTGGAAGCAAAGGCAAGAAGGAGGGCAAAGTAAGTAGGAGTACACTCTGTAAAGAGAGCCTGAACACACGGGATCTCGGCCCACTTACTCGGCTGTCTGCAGAAGAGGTGAAGCCGCACGCGTGAGGGTGTCAGGGTGCAGAGTTCCATCAAGCGGCCACTGCTCCCGGTCCCCTCGTTGGCATGGGGGCCGAGACGTGTTGCAGAAGAATCAGTATTTTCTTGTGGGGTGTCTCCGGATCTACCTAGGACCGATGAGAGAGGATACAGCCCCAAGGCATGGTAGCTGGAACAGACTGCTGGTGGCCCCTGTGGGAAGAAACGAATGGGTTAGGGAGCCTAGCATCTAGCATCCCAGGGTCCATCCCAGAGGTCCGAGTGTCCCAAGACCTGGAAATCGACTCCTGTTTCTGGACATCTCTGATAACAGGACACAGGACTAGAGTCCTGAGGCTCCCTGTCCTCGCATGGCGCTGACAACAGGACAGAGGCCCAGGGCCCTGTGGCCGCTTCCTAGTTCAGGCCTCAGGGGGCTTACCGTGATCTGAGGCGATCCCAAGGACACGGAGACAGTGGAACGAGAAGCGGGCAGAAGATCTCTGTGGGGGCCCGAAGGAGGCTCATCCGAAAACGGAAGCTGGGAGAGGGAAAACGTTGGGCAGCCAAAAAAGTCCTACCCGAGACGCGGCCAGGGGTCGGACGTGGGTGTGATCTACGGTACGCCTACTCGTGCAGATGTTGTCTTGTGGGTGGCGGGGAGGCCTAGCTAGTGCTTCTGTCCCCGATCTGCAACCACTCTATCCTGTCATGGGAGTCTAGTAGCGGCGGCCTGCCCTAGCGGCATTTTAGTGTGGCCGGCCCGTGCCCGCTTCGGCCAGGGTGGCTGGCTGCGCAACGCGACAGGAAAGTAAGAGTAACCTACCACCACGCTACGTGAGTCGCGGCTCCAAGATATGTTGGGAAGGCAGGAACTCGGCTCCGTGTGGCAAAGGACTCGGAGCGACAGGTGGAAGCAAAGGCAAGAAGGAGGGCAAAGTAAGTAGGAGTACACTCTGTAAAGAGAGCCTGAACACACGGGATCTCGGCCCACTTACTCGGCTGTCTGCAGAAGAGGTGAAGCCGCACGCGTGAGGGTGTCAGGGTGCAGAGTTCCATCAAGCGGCCACTGCTCCCGGTCCCCTCGTTGGCATGGGGGCCGAGACGTGTTGCAGAAGAATCAGTATTTTCTTGTGGGGTGTCTCCGGATCTACCTAGGACCGATGAGAGAGGATACAGCCCCAAGGCATGGTAGCTGGAACAGACTGCTGGTGGCCCCTGTGGGAAGAAACGAATGGGTTAGGGAGCCTAGCATCTAGCATCCCAGGGTCCATCCCAGAGGTCCGAGTGTCCCAAGACCTGGAAATCGACTCCTGTTTCTGGACATCTCTGATAACAGGACACAGGACTAGAGTCCTGAGGCTCCCTGTCCTCGCACGGCGCTGACAACAGGACAGAGGCCCAGGGCCCTGTGGCCGCTTCCTAGTTCAGGCCTCAGGGGGCTTACCGTGATCTGAGGCGATCCCAAGGACACGGAGACAGTGGAACGAGAAGCGGGCAGAAGATCTCTGTGGGGGCCCGAAGGAGGCTCATCCGAAAACGGAAGCTGGGAGAGGGAAAACGTTGGGCAGCCAAAAAAGTCCTACCCGAGACGCGGCCAGGGGTCGGACGTGGGTGTGATCTACGGTACGCCTACTCGTGCAGATGTTGTCTTGTGGGTGGCGGGGAGGCCTAGCTAGTGCTTCTGTCCCCGATCTGCAACCACTCTATCCTGTCATGGGAGTCTAGTAGCGGCGGCCTGCCCTAGCGGCATTTTAGTGTGGCCGGCCCGTGCCCGCTTCGGCCAGGGTGGCTGGCTGCGCAACGCGACAGGAAAGTAAGAGTAACCTACCACCACGCTACGTGAGTCGCGGCTCCAAGATATGTTGGGAAGGCAGGAACTCGGCTCCGTGTGGCAAAGGACTCGGAGCGACAGGTGGAAGCAAAGGCAAGAAGGAGGGCAAAGTAAGTAGGAGTACACTCTGTAAAGAGAGCCTGAACACACGGGATCTCGGCCCACTTACTCGGCTGTCTGCAGAAGAGGTGAAGCCGCACGCGTGAGGGTGTCAGGGTGCAGAGTTCCATCAAGCGGCCACTGCTCCCGGTCCCCTCGTTGGCATGGGGGCCGAGACGTGTTGCAGAAGAATCAGTATTTTCTTGTGGGGTGTCTCCGGATCTACCTAGGACCGATGAGAGAGGATACAGCCCCAAGGCATGGTAGCTGGAACAGACTGCTGGTGGCCCCTGTGGGAAGAAACGAATGGGTTAGGGAGCCTAGCATCTAGCATCCCAGGGTCCATCCCAGAGGTCCGAGTGTCCCAAGACCTGGAAATCGACTCCTGTTTCTGGACATCTCTGATAACAGGACACAGGACTAGAGTCCTGAGGCTCCCTGTCCTCGCACGGCGCTGACAACAGGACAGAGGCCCAGGGCCCTGTGGCCGCTTCCTAGTTCAGGCCTCAGGGGGCTTACCGTGATCTGAGGCGATCCCAAGGACACGGAGACAGTGGAACGAGAAGCGGGCAGAAGATCTCTGTGGGGGCCCGAAGGAGGCTCATCCGAAAACGGAAGCTGGGAGAGGGAAAACGTTGGGCAGCCAAAAAAGTCCTACCCGAGACGCGGCCAGGGGTCGGACGTGGGTGTGATCTACGGTACGCCTACTCGTGCAGATGTTGTCTTGTGGGTGGCGGGGAGGCCTAGCTAGTGCTTCTGTCCCCGATCTGCAACCACTCTATCCTGTCATGGGAGTCTAGTAGCGGCGGCCTGCCCTAGCGGCATTTTAGTGTGGCCGGCCCGTGCCCGCTTCGGCCAGGGTGGCTGGCTGCGCAACGCGACAGGAAAGTAAGAGTAACCTACCACCACGCTACGTGAGTCGCAGCTCCAAGATATGTTGGGAAGGCAGGAACTCGGCTCCGTGTGGCAAAGGACTCGGAGCGACAGGTGGAAGCAAAGGCAAGAAGGAGGGCAACGTAAGTAGGAGTACACTCTGTAAAGAGAGCCTGAACACACGGGATCTCGGCCCACTTACTCGGCTGTCTGCAGAAGAGGTGAAGCCGCACGCGTGAGGGTGTCAGGGTGCAGAGTTCCATCAAGCGGCCACTGCTCCCGGTCCCCTCGTTGGCATGGGGGCCGAGACGTGTTGCAGAAGAATCAGTATTTTCTTGTGGGGTGTCTCCGGATCTACCTAGGACCGATGAGAGAGGATACAGCCCCAAGGCATGGTAGCTGGAACAGACTGCTGGTGGCCCCTGTGGGAAGAAACGAATGGGTTAGGGAGCCTAGCATCTAGCATCCCAGGGTCCATCCCAGAGGTCCGAGTGTCCCAAGACCTGGAAATCGACTCCTGTTTCTGGACATCTCTGATAACAGGACACAGGACTAGAGTCCTGAGGCTCCCTGTCCTCGCACGGCGCTGACAACAGGACAGAGGCCCAGGGCCCTGTGGCCGCTTCCTAGTTCAGGCCTCAGGGGGCTTACCGTGATCTGAGGCGATCCCAAGGACACGGAGACAGTGGAACGAGAAGCGGGCAGAAGATCTCTGTGGGGGCCCGAAGGAGGCTCATCCGAAAACGGAAGCTGGGAGAGGGAAAACGTTGGGCAGCCAAAAAAGTCCTACCCGAGACGCGGCCAGGGGTCGGACGTGGGTGTGATCTACGGTACGCCTACTCGTGCAGATGTTGTCTTGTGGGTGGCGGGGAGGCCTAGCTAGTGCTTCTGTCCCCGATCTGCAACCACTCTATCCTGTCATGGGAGTCTAGTAGCGGCGGCCTGCCCTAGCGGCATTTTAGTGTGGCCGGCCCGTGCCCGCTTCGGCCAGGGTGGCTGGCTGCGCAACGCGACAGGAAAGTAAGAGTAACCTACCACCACGCTACGTGAGTCGCGGCTCCAAGATATGTTGGGAAGGCAGGAACTCGGCTCCGTGTGGCAAAGGACTCGGAGCGACAGGTGGAAGCAAAGGCAAGAAGGAGGGCAAAGTAAGTAGGAGTACACTCTGTAAAGAGAGCCTGAACACACGGGATCTCGGCCCACTTACTCGGCTGTCTGCAGAAGAGGTGAAGCCGCACGCGTGAGGGTGTCAGGGTGCAGAGTTCCATCAAGCGGCCACTGCTCCCGGTCCCCTCGTTGGCATGGGGGCCGAGACGTGTTGCAGAAGAATCAGTATTTTCTTGTGGGGTGTCTCCGGATCTACCTAGGACCGATGAGAGAGGATACAGCCCCAAGGCATGGTAGCTGGAACAGACTGCTGGTGGCCCCTGTGGGAAGAAACGAATGGGTTAGGGAGCCTAGCATCTAGCATCCCAGGGTCCATCCCAGAGGTCCGAGTGTCCCAAGACCTGGAAATCGACTCCTGTTTCTGGACATCTCTGATAACAGGACACAGGACTAGAGTCCTGAGGCTCCCTGTCCTCGCACGGCGCTGACAACAGGACAGAGGCCCAGGGCCCTGTGGCCGCTTCCTAGTTCAGGCCTCAGGGGGCTTACCGTGATCTGAGGCGATCCCAAGGACACGGAGACAGTGGAACGAGAAGCGGGCAGAAGATCTCTGTGGGGGCCCGAAGGAGGCTCATCCGAAAACGGAAGCTGGGAGAGGGAAAACGTTGGGCAGCCAAAAAAGTCCTACCCGAGACGCGGCCAGGGGTCGGACATGGGTGTGATCTACGGTACGCCTACTCGTGCAGATGTTGTCTTGTGGGTGGCGGGGAGGCCTAGCTAGTGCTTCTGTCCCCGATCTGCAACCACTCTATCCTGTCATGGGAGTCTAGTAGCGGCGGCCTGCCCTAGCGGCATTTTAGTGTGGCCGGCCCGTGCCCGCTTCGGCCAGGGTGGCTGGCTGCGCAACGCGACAGGAAAGTAAGAGTAACCTACCACCACGCTACGTGAGTCGCGGCTCCAAGATATGTTGGGAAGGCAGGAACTCGGCTCCGTGTGGCAAAGGACTCGGAGCGACAGGTGGAAGCAAAGGCAAGAAGGAGGGCAACGTAAGTAGGAGTACACTCTGTAAAGAGAGCCTGAACACACGGGATCTCGGCCCACTTACTCGGCTGTCTGCAGAAGAGGTGAAGCCGCACGCGTGAGGGTGTCAGGGTGCAGAGTTCCATCAAGCGGCCACTGCTCCCGGTCCCCTCGTTGGCATGGGGGCCGAGACGTGTTGCAGAAGAATCAGTATTTTCTTGTGGGGTGTCTCCGGATCTACCTAGGACCGATGAGAGAGGATACAGCCCCAAGGCATGGTAGCTGGAACAGACTGCTGGTGGCCCCTGTGGGAAGAAACGAATGGGTTAGGGAGCCTAGCATCTAGCATCCCAGGGTCCATCCCAGAGGTCCGAGTGTCCCAAGACCTGGAAATCGACTCCTGTTTCTGGACATCTCTGATAACAGGACACAGGACTAGAGTCCTGAGGCTCCCTGTCCTCGCACGGCGCTGACAACAGGACAGAGGCCCAGGGCCCTGTGGCCGCTTCCTAGTTCAGGCCTCAGGGGGCTTACCGTGATCTGAGGCGATCCCAAGGACACGGAGACAGTGGAACGAGAAGCGGGCAGAAGATCTCTGTGGGGGCCCGAAGGAGGCTCATCCGAAAACGGAAGCTGGGAGAGGGAAAACGTTGGGCAGCCAAAAAAGTCCTACCCGAGACGCGGCCAGGGGTCGGACGTGGGTGTGATCTACGGTACGCCTACTCGTGCAGATGTTGTCTTGTGGGTGGCGGGGAGGCCTAGCTAGTGCTTCTGTCCCCGATCTGCAACCACTCTATCCTGTCATGGGAGTCTAGTAGCGGCGGCCTGCCCTAGCGGCATTTTAGTGTGGCCGGCCCGTGCCCGCTTCGGCCAGGGTGGCTGGCTGCGCAACGCGACAGGAAAGTAAGAGTAACCTACCACCACGCTACGTGAGTCGCGGCTCCAAGATATGTTGGGAAGGCAGGAACTCGGCTCCGTGTGGCAAAGGACTCGGAGCGACAGGTGGAAGCAAAGGCAAGAAGGAGGGCAAAGTAAGTAGGAGTACACTCTGTAAAGAGAGCCTGAACACACGGGATCTCGGCCCACTTACTCGGCTGTCTGCAGAAGAGGTGAAGCCGCACGCGTGAGGGTGTCAGGGTGCAGAGTTCCATCAAGCGGCCACTGCTCCCGGTCCCCTCGTTGGCATGGGGGCCGAGACGTGTTGCAGAAGAATCAGTATTTTCTTGTGGGGTGTCTCCGGATCTACCTAGGACCGATGAGAGAGGATACAGCCCCAAGGCATGGTAGCTGGAACAGACTGCTGGTGGCCCCTGTGGGAAGAAACGAATGGGTTAGGGAGCCTAGCATCTAGCATCCCAGGGTCCATCCCAGAGGTCCGAGTGTCCCAAGACCTGGAAATCGACTCCTGTTTCTGGACATCTCTGATAACAGGACACAGGACTAGAGTCCTGAGGCTCCCTGTCCTCGCACGGCGCTGACAACAGGACAGAGGCCCAGGGCCCTGTGGCCGCTTCCTAGTTCAGGCCTCAGGGGGCTTACCGTGATCTGAGGCGATCCCAAGGACACGGAGACAGTGGAACGAGAAGCGGGCAGAAGATCTCTGTGGGGGCCCGAAGGAGGCTCATCCGAAAACGGAAGCTGGGAGAGGGAAAACGTTGGGCAGCCAAAAAAGTCCTACCCGAGACGCGGCCAGGGGTCGGACGTGGGTGTGATCTACGGTACGCCTACTCGTGCAGATGTTGTCTTGTGGGTGGCGGGGAGGCCTAGCTAGTGCTTCTGTCCCCGATCTGCAACCACTCTATCCTGTCATGGGAGTCTAGTAGCGGCGGCCTGCCCTAGCGGCATTTTAGTGTGGCCGGCCCGTGCCCGCTTCGGCCAGGGTGGCTGGCTGCGCAACGCGACAGGAAAGTAAGAGTAACCTACCACCACGCTACGTGAGTCGCGGCTCCAAGATATGTTGGGAAGGCAGGAACTCGGCTCCGTGTGGCAAAGGACTCGGAGCGACAGGTGGAAGCAAAGGCAAGAAGGAGGGCAAAGTAAGTAGGAGTACACTCTGTAAAGAGAGCCTGAACACACGGGATCTCGGCCCACTTACTCGGCTGTCTGCAGAAGAGGTGAAGCCGCACGCGTGAGGGTGTCAGGGTGCAGAGTTCCATCAAGCGGCCACTGCTCCCGGTCCCCTCGTTGGCATGGGGGCCGAGACGTGTTGCAGAAGAATCAGTATTTTCTTGTGGGGTGTCTCCGGATCTACCTAGGACCGATGAGAGAGGATACAGCCCCAAGGCATGGTAGCTGGAACAGACTGCTGGTGGCCCCTGTGGGAAGAAACGAATGGGTTAGGGAGCCTAGCATCTAGCATCCCAGGGTCCATCCCAGAGGTCCGAGTGTCCCAAGACCTGGAAATCGACTCCTGTTTCTGGACATCTCTGATAACAGGACACAGGACTAGAGTCCTGAGGCTCCCTGTCCTCGCACGGCGCTGACAACAGGACAGAGGCCCAGGGCCCTGTGGCCGCTTCCTAGTTCAGGCCTCAGGGGGCTTACCGTGATCTGAGGCGATCCCAAGGACACGGAGACAGTGGAACGAGAAGCGGGCAGAAGATCTCTGTGGGGGCCCGAAGGAGGCTCATCCGAAAACGGAAGCTGGGAGAGGGAAAACGTTGGGCAGCCAAAAAAGTCCTACCCGAGACGCGGCCAGGGGTCGGACGTGGGTGTGATCTACGGTACGCCTACTCGTGCAGATGTTGTCTTGTGGGTGGCGGGGAGGCCTAGCTAGTGCTTCTGTCCCCGATCTGCAACCACTCTATCCTGTCATGGGAGTCTAGTAGCGGCGGCCTGCCCTAGCGGCATTTTAGTGTGGCCGGCCCGTGCCCGCTTCGGCCAGGGTGGCTGGCTGCGCAACGCGACAGGAAAGTAAGAGTAACCTACCACCACGCTACGTGAGTCGCGGCTCCAAGATATGTTGGGAAGGCAGGAACTCGGCTCCGTGTGGCAAAGGACTTGGAGCGACAGGTGGAAGCAAAGGCAAGAAGGAGGGCAAAGTAAGTAGGAGTACACTCTGTAAAGAGAGCCTGAACACACGGGATCTCGGCCCACTTACTCGGCTGTCTGCAGAAGAGGTGAAGCCGCACGCGTGAGGGTGTCAGGGTGCAGAGTTCCATCAAGCGGCCACTGCTCCCGGTCCCCTCGTTGGCATGGGGGCCGAGACGTGTTGCAGAAGAATCAGTATTTTCTTGTGGGGTGTCTCCGGATCTACCTAGGACCGATGAGAGAGGATACAGCCCCAAGGCATGGTAGCTGGAACAGACTGCTGGTGGCCCCTGTGGGAAGAAACGAATGGGTTAGGGAGCCTAGCATCTAGCATCCCAGGGTCCATCCCAGAGGTCCGAGTGTCCCAAGACCTGGAAATCGACTCCTGTTTCTGGACATCTCTGATAACAGGACACAGGACTAGAGTCCTGAGGCTCCCTGTCCTCGCACGGCGCTGACAACAGGACAGAGGCCCAGGGCCCTGTGGCCGCTTCCTAGTTCAGGCCTCAGGGGGCTTACCGTGATCTGAGGCGATCCCAAGGACACGGAGACAGTGGAACGAGAAGCGGGCAGAAGATCTCTGTGGGGGCCCGAAGAAGGCTCATCCGAATACGGAAGCTGGAAGAGGGAAAACGTTGGGCAGCCAAAAAAGTCCTACCCGAGACGCGGCCAGGGGTCGGACGTGGGTGTGATCTACGGTACGCCTACTCGTGCAGATGTTGTCTTGTGGGTGGCGGGGAGGCCTAGCTAGTGCTTCTGTCCCCGATCTGCAACCACTCTATCCTGTCATGGGAGTCTAGTAGCGGCGGCCTGCCCTAGCGGCATTTTAGTGTGGCCGGCCCGTGCCCGCTTCGGCCAGGGTGGCTGGCTGCGCAACGCGACAGGAAAGTAAGTGTAACCTACCACCACGCTACGTGAGTCGCGGCTCCAAGATATGTTGGGAAGGCAGGAACTCGGCTCCGTGTGGCAAAGGACTCGGAGCGACAGGTGGAAGCAAAGGCAAGAAGGAGGGCAAAGTAAGTAGGAGTACACTCTGTAAAGAGAGCCTGAACACACGGGATCTCGGCCCACTTACTCGGCTGTCTGCAGAAGAGGTGAAGCCGCACGCGTGAGGGTGTCAGGGTGCAGAGTTCCATCAAGCGGCCACTGCTCCCGGTCCCCTCGTTGGCATGGGGGCCGAGACGTGTTGCAGAAGAATCAGTATTTTCTTGTGGGGTGTCTCCGGATCTACCTAGGACCGATGAGAGAGGATACAGCCCCAAGGCATGGTAGCTGGAACAGACTGCTGGTGGCCCCTGTGGGAAGAAACGAATGGGTTAGGGAGCCTAGCATCTAGCATCCCAGGGTCCATCCCAGAGGTCCGAGTGTCCCAAGACCTGGAAATCGACTCCTGTTTCTGGACATCTCTGATAACAGGACACAGGACTAGAGTCCTGAGGCTCCCTGTCCTCGCACGGCGCTGACAACAGGACAGAGGCCCAGGGCCCTGTGGCCGCTTCCTAGTTCAGGCCTCAGGGGGCTTACCGTGATCTGAGGCGATCCCAAGGACACGGAGACAGTGGAACGAGAAGCGGGCAGAAGATCTCTGTGGGGGCCCGAAGGAGGCTCATCCGAAAACGGAAGCTGGGAGAGGGAAAACGTTGGGCAGCCAAAAAAGTCCTACCCGAGACGCGGCCAGGGGTCGGACGTGGGTGTGATCTACGGTACGCCTACTCGTGCAGATGTTGTCTTGTGGGTGGCGGGGAGGCCTAGCTAGTGCTTCTGTCCCCGATCTGCAACCACTCTATCCTGTCATGGGAGTCTAGTAGCGGCGGCCTGCCCTAGCGGCATTTTAGTGTGGCCGGCCCGTGCCCACTTCGGCCAGGGTGGCTGGCTGCGCAACGCGACAGGAAAGTAAGTGTAACCTATCACCACGCTACGTGAGTCGCGGCTCCAAGATATGTTGGGAAGGCAGGAACTCGGCTCCGTGTGGCAAAGGACTCGGAGCGACAGGTGGAAGCAAAGGCAAGAAGGAGGGCAAAGTAAGTAGGAGTACACTCTGTAAAGAGAGCCTGAACACACGGGATCTCGGCCCACTTACTCGGCTGTCTGCAGAAGAGGTGAAGCCGCACGCGTGAGGGTGTCAGGGTGCAGAGTTCCATCAAGCGGCCACTGCTCCCGGTCCCCTCGTTGGCATGGGGGCCGAGACGTGTTGCAGAAGAATCAGTATTTTCTTGTGGGGTGTCTCCGGATCTACCTAGGACCAATGAGAGAGGATACAGCCCCAAGGCATGGTAGCTGGAACAGACTGCTGGTGGCCCCTGTGGGAAGAAACGAATGGGTTAGGGAGCCTAGCATCTAGCATCCCAGGGTCCATCCCAGAGGTCCGAGTGTCCCAAGACCTGGAAATCGACTCCTGTTTCTGGACATCTCTGATAACAGGACACAGGACTAGAGTCCTGAGGCTCCCTGTCCTCGCACGGCGCTGACAACAGGACAGAGGCCCAGGGCCCTGTGGCCGCTTCCTAGTTCAGGCCTCAGGGGGCTTACCGTGATCTGAGGCGATCCCAAGGACACGGAGACAGTGGAACGAGAAGCGGGCAGAAGATCTCTGTGGGGGCCCGAAGGAGGCTCATCCGAAAACGGAAGCTGGGAGAGGGAAAACGTTGGGCAGCCAAAAAAGTCCTACCCGAGACGCGGCCAGGGGTCGGACGTGGGTGTGATCTACGGTACGCCTACTCGTGCAGATGTTGTCTTGTGGGTGGCGGGGAGGCCTAGCTAGTGCTTCTGTCCCCGATCTGCAACCACTCTATCCTGTCATGGGAGTCTAGTAGCGGCGGCCTGCCCTAGCGGCATTTTAGTGTGGCCGGCCCGTGCCCGCTTCGGCCAGGGTGGCTGGCTGCGCAACGCGACAGGAAAGTAAGAGTAACCTACCACCACGCTACGTGAGTCGCGGCTCCAAGATATGTTGGGAAGGCAGGAACTCGGCTCCGTGTGGCAAAGGACTCGGAGCGACAGGTGGAAGCAAAGGCAAGAAGGAGGGCAAAGTAAGTAGGAGTACACTCTGTAAAGAGAGCCTGAACACACGGGATCTCGGCCCACTTACTCGGCTGTCTGCAGAAGAGGTGAAGCCGCACGCGTGAGGGTGTCAGGGTGCAGAGTTCCATCAAGCGGCCACTGCTCCCGGTCCCCTCGTTGGCATGGGGGCCGAGACGTGTTGCAGAAGAATCAGTATTTTCTTGTGGGGTGTCTCCGGATCTACCTAGGACCGATGAGAGAGGATACAGCCCCAAGGCATGGTAGCTGGAACAGACTGCTGGTGGCCCCTGTGGGAAGAAACGAATGGGTTAGGGAGCCTAGCATCTAGCATCCCAGGGTCCATCCCAGAGGTCCGAGTGTCCCAAGACCTGGAAATCGACTCCTGTTTCTGGACATCTCTGATAACAGGACACAGGACTAGAGTCCTGAGGCTCCCTGTCCTCGCACGGCGCTGACAACAGGACAGAGGCCCAGGGCCCTGTGGCCGCTTCCTAGTTCAGGCCTCAGGGGGCTTACCGTGATCTGAGGCGATCCCAAGGACACGGAGACAGTGGAACGAGAAGCGGGCAGAAGATCTCTGTGGGGGCCCGAAGGAGGCTCATCCGAAAACGGAAGCTGGGAGAGGGAAAACGTTGGGCAGCCAAAAAAGTCCTACCCGAGACGCGGCCAGGGGTCAGACGTGGGTGTGATCTACGGTACGCCTACTCGTGCAGATGTTGTCTTGTGGGTGGCGGGGAGGCCTAGCTAGTGCTTCTGTCCCCGATCTGCAACCACTCTATCCTGTCATGGGAGTCTAGTAGCGGCGGCCTGCCCTAGCGGCATTTTAGTGTGGCCGGCCCGTGCCCGCTTCGGCCAGGGTGGCTGGCTGCGCAACGCGACAGGAAAGTAAGAGTAACCTACCACCACGCTACGTGAGTCGCGGCTCCAAGATATGTTGGGAAGGCAGGAACTCGGCTCCGTGTGGCAAAGGACTCGGAGCGACAGGTGGAAGCAAAGGCAAGAAGGAGGGCAAAGTAAGTAGGAGTACACTCTGTAAAGAGAGCCTGAACACACGGGATCTCGGCCCACTTACTCGGCTGTCTGCAGAAGAGGTGAAGCCGCACGCGTGAGGGTGTCAGGGTGCAGAGTTCCATCAAGCGGCCACTGCTCCCGGTCCCCTCGTTGGCATGGGGGCCGAGACGTGTTGCAGAAGAATCAGTATTTTCTTGTGGGGTGTCTCCGGATCTACCTAGGACCGATGAGAGAGGATACAGCCCCAAGGCATGGTAGCTGGAACAGACTGCTGGTGGCCCCTGTGGGAAGAAACGAATGGGTTAGGGAGCCTAGCATCTAGCATCCCAGGGTCCATCCCAGAGGTCCGAGTGTCCCAAGACCTGGAAATCGACTCCTGTTTCTGGACATCTCTGATAACAGGACACAGGACTAGAGTCCTGAGGCTCCCTGTCCTCGCACGGCGCTGACAACAGGACAGAGGCCCAGGGCCCTGTGGCCGCTTCCTAGTTCAGGCCTCAGGGGGCTTACCGTGATCTGAGGCGATCCCAAGGACACGGAGACAGTGGAACGAGAAGCGGGCAGAAGATCTCTGTGGGGGCCCGAAGGAGGCTCATCCGAAAACGGAAGCTGGGAGAGGGAAAACGTTGGGCAGCCAAAAAAGTCCTACCCGAGACGCGGCCAGGGGTCGGACGTGGGTGTGATCTACGGTACGCCTACTCGTGCAGATGTTGTCTTGTGGGTGGCGGGGAGGCCTAGCTAGTGCTTCTGTCCCCGATCTGCAACCACTCTATCCTGTCATGGGAGTCTAGTAGCGGCGGCCTGCCCTAGCGGCATTTTAGTGTGGCCGGCCCGTGCCCGCTTCGGCCAGGGTGGCTGGCTGCGCAACGCGACAGGAAAGTAAGAGTAACCTACCACCACGCTACGTGAGTCGCGGCTCCAAGATATGTTGGGAAGGCAGGAACTCGGCTCCGTGTGGCAAAGGACTCGGAGCGACAGGTGGAAGCAAAGGCAAGAAGGAGGGCAAAGTAAGTAGGAGTACACTCTGTAAAGAGAGCCTGAACACACGGGATCTCGGCCCACTTACTCGGCTGTCTGCAGAAGAGGTGAAGCCGCACGCGTGAGGGTGTCAGGGTGCAGAGTTCCATCAAGCGGCCACTGCTCCCGGTCCCCTCGTTGGCATGGGGGCCGAGACGTGTTGCAGAAGAATCAGTATTTTCTTGTGGGGTGTCTCCGGATCTACCTAGGACCGATGAGAGAGGATACAGCCCCAAGGCATGGTAGCTGGAACAGACTGCTGGTGGCCCCTGTGGGAAGAAACGAATGGGTTAGGGAGCCTAGCATCTAGCATCCCAGGGTCCATCCCAGAGGTCCGAGTGTCCCAAGACCTGGAAATCGACTCCTGTTTCTGGACATCTCTGATAACAGGACACAGGACTAGAGTCCTGAGGCTCCCTGTCCTCGCACGGCGCTGACAACAGGACAGAGGCCCAGGGCCCTGTGGCCGCTTCCTAGTTCAGGCCTCAGGGGGCTTACCGTGATCTGAGGCGATCCCAAGGACACGGAGACAGTGGAACGAGAAGCGGGCAGAAGATCTCTGTGGGGGCCCGAAGGAGGCTCATCCGAAAACGGAAGCTGGGAGAGGGAAAACGTTGGGCAGCCAAAAAAGTCCTACCCGAGACGCGGCCAGGGGTCGGACGTGGGTGTGATCTACGGTACGCCTACTCGTGCAGATGTTGTCTTGTGGGTGGCGGGGAGGCCTAGCTAGTGCTTCTGTCCCCGATCTGCAACCACTCTATCCTGTCATGGGAGTCTAGTAGCGGCGGCCTGCCCTAGCGGCATTTTAGTGTGGCCGGCCCGTGCCCGCTTCGGCCAGGGTGGCTGGCTGCGCAACGCGACAGGAAAGTAAGAGTAACCTACCACCACGCTACGTGAGTCGCGGCTCCAAGATATGTTGGGAAGGCAGGAACTCGGCTCCGTGTGGCAAAGGACTCGGAGCGACAGGTGGAAGCAAAGGCAAGAAGGAGGGCAAAGTAAGTAGGAGTACACTCTGTAAAGAGAGCCTGAACACACGGGATCTCGGCCCACTTACTCGGCTGTCTGCAGAAGAGGTGAAGCCGCACGCGTGAGGGTGTCAGGGTGCAGAGTTCCATCAAGCGGCCACTGCTCCCGGTCCCCTCGTTGGCATGGGGGCCGAGACGTGTTGCAGAAGAATCAGTATTTTCTTGTGGGGTGTCTCCGGATCTACCTAGGACCGATGAGAGAGGATACAGCCCCAAGGCATGGTAGCTGGAACAGACTGCTGGTGGCCCCTGTGGGAAGAAACGAATGGGTTAGGGAGCCTAGCATCTAGCATCCCAGGGTCCATCCCAGAGGTCCGAGTGTCCCAAGACCTGGAAATCGACTCCTGTTTCTGGACATCTCTGATAACAGGACACAGGACTAGAGTCCTGAGGCTCCCTGTCCTCGCACGGCGCTGACAACAGGACAGAGGCCCAGGGCCCTGTGGCCGCTTCCTAGTTCAGGCCTCAGGGGGCTTACCGTGATCTGAGGCGATCCCAAGGACACGGAGACAGTGGAACGAGAAGCGGGCAGAAGATCTCTGTGGGGGCCCGAAGGAGGCTCATCCGAAAACGGAAGCTGGGAGAGGGAAAACGTTGGGCAGCCAAAAAAGTCCTACCCGAGACGCGGCCAGGGGTCGGACGTGGGTGTGATCTACGGTACGCCTACTCGTGCAGATGTTGTCTTGTGGGTGGCGGGGAGGCCTAGCTAGTGCTTCTGTCCCCGATCTGCAACCACTCTATCCTGTCATGGGAGTCTAGTAGCGGCGGCCTGCCCTAGCGGCATTTTAGTGTGGCCGGCCCGTGCCCGCTTCGGCCAGGGTGGCTGGCTGCGCAACGCGACAGGAAAGTAAGAGTAACCTACCACCACGCTACGTGAGTCGCGGCTCCAAGATATGTTGGGAAGGCAGGAACTCGGCTCCGTGTGGCAAAGGACTCGGAGCGACAGGTGGAAGCAAAGGCAAGAAGGAGGGCAAAGTAAGTAGGAGTACACTCTGTAAAGAGAGCCTGAACACACGGGATCTCGGCCCACTTACTCGGCTGTCTGCAGAAGAGGTGAAGCCGCACGCGTGAGGGTGTCAGGGTGCAGAGTTCCATCAAGCGGCCACTGCTCCCGGTCCCCTCGTTGGCATGGGGGCCGAGACGTGTTGCAGAAGAATCAGTATTTTCTTGTGGGGTGTCTCCGGATCTACCTAGGACCGATGAGAGAGGATACAGCCCCAAGGCATGGTAGCTGGAACAGACTGCTGGTGGCCCCTGTGGGAAGAAACGAATGGGTTAGGGAGCCTAGCATCTAGCATCCCAGGGTCCATCCCAGAGGTCCGAGTGTCCCAAGACCTGGAAATCGACTCCTGTTTCTGGACATCTCTGATAACAGGACACAGGACTAGAGTCCTGAGGCTCCCTGTCCTCGCACGGCGCTGACAACAGGACAGAGGCCCAGGGCCCTGTGGCCGCTTCCTAGTTCAGGCCTCAGGGGGCTTACCGTGATCTGAGGCGATCCCAAGGACACGGAGACAGTGGAACGAGAAGCGGGCAGAAGATCTCTGTGGGGGCCCGAAGGAGGCTCATCCGAAAACGGAAGCTGGGAGAGGGAAAACGTTGGGCAGCCAAAAAAGTCCTACCCGAGACGCGGCCAGGGGTCGGACGTGGGTGTGATCTACGGTACGCCTACTCGTGCAGATGTTGTCTTGTGGGTGGCGGGGAGGCCTAGCTAGTGCTTCTGTCCCCGATCTGCAACCACTCTATCCTGTCATGGGAGTCTAGTAGCGGCGGCCTGCCCTAGCGGCATTTTAGTGTGGCCGGCCCGTGCCCGCTTCGGCCAGGGTGGCTGGCTGCGCAACGCGACAGGAAAGTAAGAGTAACCTACCACCACGCTACGTGAGTCGCGGCTCCAAGATATGTTGGGAAGGCAGGAACTCGGCTCCGTGTGGCAAAGGACTCGGAGCGACAGGTGGAAGCAAAGGCAAGAAGGAGGGCAACGTAAGTAGGAGTACACTCTGTAAAGAGAGCCTGAACACACGGGATCTCGGCCCACTTACTCGGCTGTCTGCAGAAGAGGTGAAGCCGCACGCGTGAGGGTGTCAGGGTGCAGAGTTCCATCAAGCGGCCACTGCTCCCGGTCCCCTCGTTGGCATGGGGGCCGAGACGTGTTGCAGAAGAATCAGTATTTTCTTGTGGGGTGTCTCCGGATCTACCTAGGACCGATGAGAGAGGATACAGCCCCAAGGCATGGTAGCTGGAACAGACTGCTGGTGGCCCCTGTGGGAAGAAACGAATGGGTTAGGGAGCCTAGCATCTAGCATCCCAGGGTCCATCCCAGAGGTCCGAGTGTCCCAAGACCTGGAAATCGACTCCTGTTTCTGGACATCTCTGATAACAGGACACAGGACTAGAGTCCTGAGGCTCCCTGTCCTCGCACGGCGCTGACAACAGGACAGAGGCCCAGGGCCCTGTGGCCGCTTCCTAGTTCAGGCCTCAGGGGGCTTACCGTGATCTGAGGCGATCCCAAGGACACGGAGACAGTGGAACGAGAAGCGGGCAGAAGATCTCTGTGGGGGCCCGAAGGAGGCTCATCCGAAAACGGAAGCTGGGAGAGGGAAAACGTTGGGCAGCCAAAAAAGTCCTACCCGAGACGCGGCCAGGGGTCGGACGTGGGTGTGATCTACGGTACGCCTACTCGTGCAGATGTTGTCTTGTGGGTGGCGGGGAGGCCTAGCTAGTGCTTCTGTCCCCGATCTGCAACCACTCTATCCTGTCATGGGAGTCTAGTAGCGGCGGCCTGCCCTAGCGGCATTTTAGTGTGGCCGGCCCGTGCCCGCTTCGGCCAGGGTGGCTGGCTGCGCAACGCGACAGGAAAGTAAGAGTAACCTACCACCACGCTACGTGAGTCGCGGCTCCAAGATATGTTGGGAAGGCAGGAACTCGGCTCCGTGTGGCAAAGGACTCGGAGCGACAGGTGGAAGCAAAGGCAAGAAGGAGGGCAAAGTAAGTAGGAGTACACTCTGTAAAGAGAGCCTCAACACACGGGATCTCGGCCCACTTACTCGGCTGTCTGCAGAAGAGGTGAAGCCGCACGCGTGAGGGTGTCAGGGTGCAGAGTTCCATCAAGCGGCCACTGCTCCCGGTCCCCTCGTTGGCATGGGGGCCAAGACGTGTTGCAGAAGAATCAGTATTTTCTTGTGGGGTGTCTCCGGATCTACCTAGGACCGATGAGAGAGGATACAGCCCCAAGGCATGGTAGCTGGAACAGACTGCTGGTGGCCCCTGTGGGAAGAAACGAATGGGTTAGGGAGCCTAGCATCTAGCATCCCAGGGTCCATCCCAGAGGTCCGAGTGTCCCAAGACCTGGAAATCGACTCCTGTTTCTGGACATCTCTGATAACAGGACACAGGACTAGAGTCCTGAGGCTCCCTGTCCTCGCACGGCGCTGACAACAGGACAGAGGCCCAGGGCCCTGTGGCCGCTTCCTAGTTCAGGCCTCAGGGGGCTTACCGTGATCTGAGGCGATCCCAAGGACACGGAGACAGTGGAACGAGAAGCGGGCAGAAGATCTCTGTGGGGGCCCGAAGGAGGCTCATCCGAAAACGGAAGCTGGGAGAGGGAAAACGTTGGGCAGCCAAAAAAGTCCTACCCGAGACGCGGCCAGGGGTCGGACGTGGGTGTGATCTACGGTACGCCTACTCGTGCAGATGTTGTCTTGTGGGTGGCGGGGAGGCCTAGCTAGTGCTTCTGTCCCCGATCTGCAACCACTCTATCCTGTCATGGGAGTCTAGTAGCGGCGGCCTGCCCTAGCGGCATTTTAGTGTGGCCGGCCCGTGCCCGCTTCGGCCAGGGTGGCTGGCTGCGCAACGCGACAGGAAAGTAAGAGTAACCTACCACCACGCTACGTGAGTCGCGGCTCCAAGATATGTTGGGAAGGCAGGAACTCGGCTCCGTGTGGCAAAGGACTCGGAGCGACAGGTGGAAGCAAAGGCAAGAAGGAGGGCAACGTAAGTAGGAGTACACTCTGTAAAGAGAGCCTGAACACACGGGATCTCGGCCCACTTACTCGGCTGTCTGCAGAAGAGGTGAAGCCGCACGCGTGAGGGTGTCAGGGTGCAGAGTTCCATCAAGCGGCCACTGCTCCCGGTCCCCTCGTTGGCATGGGGGCCGAGACGTGTTGCAGAAGAATCAGTATTTTCTTGTGGGGTGTCTCCGGATCTACCTAGGACCGATGAGAGAGGATACAGCCCCAAGGCATGGTAGCTGGAACAGACTGCTGGTGGCCCCTGTGGGAAGAAACGAATGGGTTAGGGAGCCTAGCATCTAGCATCCCAGGGTCCATCCCAGAGGTCCGAGTGTCCCAAGACCTGGAAATCGACTCCTGTTTCTGGACATCTCTGATAACAGGACACAGGACTAGAGTCCTGAGGCTCCCTGTCCTCGCACGGCGCTGACAACAGGACAGAGGCCCAGGGCCCTGTGGCCGCTTCCTAGTTCAGGCCTCAGGGGGCTTACCGTGATCTGAGGCGATCCCAAGGACACGGAGACAGTGGAACGAGAAGCGGGCAGAAGATCTCTGTGGGGGCCCGAAGGAGGCTCATCCGAAAACGGAAGCTGGGAGAGGGAAAACGTTGGGCAGCCAAAAAAGTCCTACCCGAGACGCGGCCAGGGGTCGGACGTGGGTGTGATCTACGGTACGCCTACTCGTGCAGATGTTGTCTTGTGGGTGGCGGGGAGGCCTAGCTAGTGCTTCTGTCCCCGATCTGCAACCACTCTATCCTGTCATGGGAGTCTAGTAGCGGCGGCCTGCCCTAGCGGCATTTTAGTGTGGCCGGCCCGTGCCCGCTTCGGCCAGGGTGGCTGGCTGCGCAACGCGACAGGAAAGTAAGAGTAACCTACCACCACGCTACGTGAGTCGCGGCTCCAAGATATGTTGGGAAGGCAGGAACTCGGCTCCGTGTGGCAAAGGACTCGGAGCGACAGGTGGAAGCAAAGGCAAGAAGGAGGGCAACGTAAGTAGGAGTACACTCTGTAAAGAGAGCCTGAACACACGGGATCTCGGCCCACTTACTCGGCTGTCTGCAGAAGAGGTGAAGCCGCACGCGTGAGGGTGTCAGGGTGCAGAGTTCCATCAAGCGGCCACTGCTCCCGGTCCCCTCGTTGGCATGGGGGCCGAGACGTGTTGCAGAAGAATCAGTATTTTCTTGTGGGGTGTCTCCGGATCTACCTAGGACCGATGAGAGAGGATACAGCCCCAAGGCATGGTAGCTGGAACAGACTGCTGGTGGCCCCTGTGGGAAGAAACGAATGGGTTAGGGAGCCTAGCATCTAGCATCCCAGGGTCCATCCCAGAGGTCCGAGTGTCCCAAGACCTGGAAATCGACTCCTGTTTCTGGACATCTCTGATAACAGGACACAGGACTAGAGTCCTGAGGCTCCCTGTCCTCGCACGGCGCTGACAACAGGACAGAGGCCCAGGGCCCTGTGGCCGCTTCCTAGTTCAGGCCTCAGGGGGCTTACCGTGATCTGAGGCGATCCCAAGGACACGGAGACAGTGGAACGAGAAGCGGGCAGAAGATCTCTGTGGGGGCCCGAAGGAGGCTCATCCGAAAACGGAAGCTGGGAGAGGGAAAACGTTGGGCAGCCAAAAAAGTCCTACCCGAGACGCGGCCAGGGGTCGGACGTGGGTGTGATCTACGGTACGCCTACTCGTGCAGATGTTGTCTTGTGGGTGGCGGGGAGGCCTAGCTAGTGCTTCTGTCCCCGATCTGCAACCACTCTATCCTGTCATGGGAGTCTAGTAGCGGCGGCCTGCCCTAGCGGCATTTTAGTGTGGCCGGCCCGTGCCCGCTTCGGCCAGGGTGGCTGGCTGCGCAACGCGACAGGAAAGTAAGAGTAACCTACCACCACGCTACGTGAGTCGCGGCTCCAAGATATGTTGGGAAGGCAGGAACTCGGCTCCGTGTGGCAAAGGACTCGGAGCGACAGGTGGAAGCAAAGGCAAGAAGGAGGGCAAAGTAAGTAGGAGTACACTCTGTAAAGAGAGCCTGAACACACGGGATCTCGGCCCACTTACTCGGCTGTCTGCAGAAGAGGTGAAGCCGCACGCGTGAGGGTGTCAGGGTGCAGAGTTCCATCAAGCGGCCACTGCTCCCGGTCCCCTCGTTGGCATGGGGGCCGAGACGTGTTGCAGAAGAATCAGTATTTTCTTGTGGGGTGTCTCCGGATCTACCTAGGACCGATGAGAGAGGATACAGCCCCAAGGCATGGTAGCTGGAACAGACTGCTGGTGGCCCCTGTGGGAAGAAACGAATGGGTTAGGGAGCCTAGCATCTAGCATCCCAGGGTCCATCCCAGAGGTCCGAGTGTCCCAAGACCTGGAAATCGACTCCTGTTTCTGGACATCTCTGATAACAGGACACAGGACTAGAGTCCTGAGGCTCCCTGTCCTCGCACGGCGCTGACAACAGGACAGAGGCCCAGGGCCCTGTGGCCGCTTCCTAGTTCAGGCCTCAGGGGGCTTACCGTGATCTGAGGCGATCCCAAGGACACGGAGACAGTGGAACGAGAAGCGGGCAGAAGATCTCTGTGGGGGCCCGAAGGAGGCTCATCCGAAAACGGAAGCTGGGAGAGGGAAAACGTTGGGCAGCCAAAAAAGTCCTACCCGAGACGCGGCCAGGGGTCGGACGTGGGTGTGATCTACGGTACGCCTACTCGTGCAGATGTTGTCTTGTGGGTGGCGGGGAGGCCTAGCTAGTGCTTCTGTCCCCGATCTGCAACCACTCTATCCTGTCATGGGAGTCTAGTAGCGGCGGCCTGCCCTAGCGGCATTTTAGTGTGGCCGGCCCGTGCCCGCTTCGGCCAGGGTGGCTGGCTGCGCAACGCGACAGGAAAGTAAGAGTAACCTACCACCACGCTACGTGAGTCGCGGCTCCAAGATATGTTGGGAAGGCAGGAACTCGGCTCCGTGTGGCAAAGGACTCGGAGCGACAGGTGGAAGCAAAGGCAAGAAGGAGGGCAAAGTAAGTAGGAGTACACTCTGTAAAGAGAGCCTGAACACACGGGATCTCGGCCCACTTACTCGGCTGTCTGCAGAAGAGGTGAAGCCGCACGCGTGAGGGTGTCAGGGTGCAGAGTTCCATCAAGCGGCCACTGCTCCCGGTCCCCTCGTTGGCATGGGGGCCGAGACGTGTTGCAGAAGAATCAGTATTTTCTTGTGGGGTGTCTCCGGATCTACCTAGGACCGATGAGAGAGGATACAGCCCCAAGGCATGGTAGCTGGAACAGACTGCTGGTGGCCCCTGTGGGAAGAAACGAATGGGTTAGGGAGCCTAGCATCTAGCATCCCAGGGTCCATCCCAGAGGTCCGAGTGTCCCAAGACCTGGAAATCGACTCCTGTTTCTGGACATCTCTGATAACAGGACACAGGACTAGAGTCCTGAGGCTCCCTGTCCTCGCACGGCGCTGACAACAGGACAGAGGCCCAGGGCCCTGTGGCCGCTTCCTAGTTCAGGCCTCAGGGGGCTTACCGTGATCTGAGGCGATCCCAAGGACACGGAGACAGTGGAACGAGAAGCGGGCAGAAGATCTCTGTGGGGGCCCGAAGGAGGCTCATCCGAAAACGGAAGCTGGGAGAGGGAAAACGTTGGGCAGCCAAAAAAGTCCTACCCGAGACGCGGCCAGGGGTCGGACGTGGGTGTGATCTACGGTACGCCTACTCGTGCAGATGTTGTCTTGTGGGTGGCGGGGAGGCCTAGCTAGTGCTTCGGTCCCCGATCTGCAACCACTCTATCCTGTCATGGGAGTCTAGTAGCGGCGGCCTGCCCTAGCGGCATTTTAGTGTGGCCGGCCCGTGCCCGCTTCGGCCAGGGTGGCTGGCTGCGCAACGCGACAGGAAAGTAAGAGTAACCTACCACCACGCTACGTGAGTCGCGGCTCCAAGATATGTTGGGAAGGCAGGAACTCGGCTCCGTGTGGCAAAGGACTCGGAGCGACAGGTGGAAGCAAAGGCAAGAAGGAGGGCAAAGTAAGTAGGAGTACACTCTGTAAAGAGAGCCTGAACACACGGGATCTCGGCCCACTTACTCGGCTGTCTGCAGAAGAGGTGAAGCCGCACGCGTGAGGGTGTCAGGGTGCAGAGTTCCATCAAGCGGCCACTGCTCCCGGTCCCCTCGTTGGCATGGGGGCCGAGACGTGTTGCAGAAGAATCAGTATTTTCTTGTGGGGTGTCTCCGGATCTACCTAGGACCGATGAGAGAGGATACAGCCCCAAGGCATGGTAGCTGGAACAGACTGCTGGTGGCCCCTGTGGGAAGAAACGAATGGGTTAGGGAGCCTAGCATCTAGCATCCCAGGGTCCATCCCAGAGGTCCGAGTGTCCCAAGACCTGGAAATCGACTCCTGTTTCTGGACATCTCTGATAACAGGACACAGGACTAGAGTCCTGAGGCTCCCTGTCCTCGCACGGCGCTGACAACAGGACAGAGGCCCAGGGCCCTGTGGCCGCTTCCTAGTTCAGGCCTCAGGGGGCTTACCGTGATCTGAGGCGATCCCAAGGACACGGAGACAGTGGAACGAGAAGCGGGCAGAAGATCTCTGTGGGGGCCCGAAGGAGGCTCATCCGAAAACGGAAGCTGGGAGAGGGAAAACGTTGGGCAGCCAAAAAAGTCCTACCCGAGACGCGGCCAGGGGTCGGACGTGGGTGTGATCTACGGTACGCCTACTCGTGCAGATGTTGTCTTGTGGGTGGCGGGGAGGCCTAGCTAGTGCTTCGGTCCCCCGATCTGCAACCACTCTATCCTGTCATGGGAGTCTAGTAGCGGCGGCCTGCCCTAGCGGCATTTTAGTGTGGCCGGCCCGTGCCCGCTTCGGCCAGGGTGGCTGGCTGCGCAACGCGACAGGAAAGTAAGAGTAACCTACCACCACGCTACGTGAGTCGCGGCTCCAAGATATGTTGGGAAGGCAGGAACTCGGCTCCGTGTGGCAAAGGACTCGGAGCGACAGGTGGAAGCAAAGGCAAGAAGGAGGGCAAAGTAAGTAGGAGTACACTCTGTAAAGAGAGCCTGAACACACGGGATCTCGGCCCACTTACTCGGCTGTCTGCAGAAGAGGTGAAGCCGCACGCGTGAGGGTGTCAGGGTGCAGAGTTCCATCAAGCGGCCACTGCTCCCGGTCCCCTCGTTGGCATGGGGGCCGAGACGTGTTGCAGAAGAATCAGTATTTTCTTGTGGGGTGTCTCCGGATCTACCTAGGACCGATGAGAGAGGATACAGCCCCAAGGCATGGTAGCTGGAACAGACTGCTGGTGGCCCCTGTGGGAAGAAACGAATGGGTTAGGGAGCCTAGCATCTAGCATCCCAGGGTCCATCCCAGAGGTCCGAGTGTCCCAAGACCTGGAAATCGACTCCTGTTTCTGGACATCTCTGATAACAGGACACAGGACTAGAGTCCTGAGGCTCCCTGTCCTCGCACGGCGCTGACAACAGGACAGAGGCCCAGGGCCCTGTGGCCGCTTCCTAGTTCAGGCCTCAGGGGGCTTACCGTGATCTGAGGCGATCCCAAGGACACGGAGACAGTGGAACGAGAAGCGGGCAGAAGATCTCTGTGGGGGCCCGAAGGAGGCTCATCCGAAAACGGAAGCTGGGAGAGGGAAAACGTTGGGCAGCCAAAAAAGTCCTACCCGAGACGCGGCCAGGGGTCGGACGTGGGTGTGATCTACGGTACGCCTACTCGTGCAGATGTTGTCTTGTGGGTGGCGGGGAGGCCTAGCTAGTGCTTCTGTCCCCGATCTGCAACCACTCTATCCTGTCATGGGAGTCTAGTAGCGGCGGCCTGCCCTAGCGGCATTTTAGTGTGGCCGGCCCGTGCCCGCTTCGGCCAGGGTGGCTGGCTGCGCAACGCGACAGGAAAGTAAGAGTAACCTACCACCACGCTACGTGAGTCGCGGCTCCAAGATATGTTGGGAAGGCAGGAACTCGGCTCCGTGTGGCAAAGGACTCGGAGCGACAGGTGGAAGCAAAGGCAAGAAGGAGGGCAAAGTAAGTAGGAGTACACTCTGTAAAGAGAGCCTGAACACACGGGATCTCGGCCCACTTACTCGGCTGTCTGCAGAAGAGGTGAAGCCGCACGCGTGAGGGTGTCAGGGTGCAGAGTTCCATCAAGCGGCCACTGCTCCCGGTCCCCTCGTTGGCATGGGGGCCGAGACGTGTTGCAGAAGAATCAGTATTTTCTTGTGGGGTGTCTCCGGATCTACCTAGGACCGATGAGAGAGGATACAGCCCCAAGGCATGGTAGCTGGAACAGACTGCTGGTGGCCCCTGTGGGAAGAAACGAATGGGTTAGGGAGCCTAGCATCTAGCATCCCAGGGTCCATCCCAGAGGTCCGAGTGTCCCAAGACCTGGAAATCGACTCCTGTTTCTGGACATCTCTGATAACAGGACACAGGACTAGAGTCCTGAGGCTCCCTGTCCTCGCACGGCGCTGACAACAGGACAGAGGCCCAGGGCCCTGTGGCCGCTTCCTAGTTCAGGCCTCAGGGGGCTTACCGTGATCTGAGGCGATCCCAAGGACACGGAGACAGTGGAACGAGAAGCGGGCAGAAGATCTCTGTGGGGGCCCGAAGGAGGCTCATCCGAAAACGGAAGCTGGGAGAGGGAAAACGTTGGGCAGCCAAAAAAGTCCTACCCGAGACGCGGCCAGGGGTCGGACGTGGGTGTGATCTACGGTACGCCTACTCGTGCAGATGTTGTCTTGTGGGTGGCGGGGAGGCCTAGCTAGTGCTTCTGTCCCCGATCTGCAACCACTCTATCCTGTCATGGGAGTCTAGTAGCGGCGGCCTGCCCTAGCGGCATTTTAGTGTGGCCGGCCCGTGCCCGCTTCGGCCAGGGTGGCTGGCTGCGCAACGCGACAGGAAAGTAAGAGTAACCTACCACCACGCTACGTGAGTCGCGGCTCCAAGATATGTTGGGAAGGCAGGAACTCGGCTCCGTGTGGCAAAGGACTCGGAGCGACAGGTGGAAGCAAAGGCAAGAAGGAGGGCAACGTAAGTAGGAGTACACTCTGTAAAGAGAGCCTGAACACACGGGATCTCGGCCCACTTACTCGGCTGTCTGCAGAAGAGGTGAAGCCGCACGCGTGAGGGTGTCAGGGTGCAGAGTTCCATCAAGCGGCCACTGCTCCCGGTCCCCTCGTTGGCATGGGGGCCGAGACGTGTTGCAGAAGAATCAGTATTTTCTTGTGGGGTGTCTCCGGATCTACCTAGGACCGATGAGAGAGGATACAGCCCCAAGGCATGGTAGCTGGAACAGACTGCTGGTGGCCCCTGTGGGAAGAAACGAATGGGTTAGGGAGCCTAGCATCTAGCATCCCAGGGTCCATCCCAGAGGTCCGAGTGTCCCAAGACCTGGAAATCGACTCCTGTTTCTGGACATCTCTGATAACAGGACACAGGACTAGAGTCCTGAGGCTCCCTGTCCTCGCACGGCGCTGACAACAGGACAGAGGCCCAGGGCCCTGTGGCCGCTTCCTAGTTCAGGCCTCAGGGGGCTTACCGTGATCTGAGGCGATCCCAAGGACACGGAGACAGTGGAACGAGAAGCGGGCAGAAGATCTCTGTGGGGGCCCGAAGGAGGCTCATCCGAAAACGGAAGCTGGGAGAGGGAAAACGTTGGGCAGCCAAAAAAGTCCTACCCGAGACGCGGCCAGGGGTCGGACGTGGGTGTGATCTACGGTACGCCTACTCGTGCAGATGTTGTCTTGTGGGTGGCGGGGAGGCCTAGCTAGTGCTTCTGTCCCCGATCTGCAACCACTCTATCCTGTCATGGGAGTCTAGTAGCGGCGGCCTGCCCTAGCGGCATTTTAGTGTGGCCGGCCCGTGCCCGCTTCGGCCAGGGTGGCTGGCTGCGCAACGCGACAGGAAAGTAAGAGTAACCTACCACCACGCTACGTGAGTCGCGGCTCCAAGATATGTTGGGAAGGCAGGAACTCGGCTCCGTGTGGCAAAGGACTCGGAGCGACAGGTGGAAGCAAAGGCAAGAAGGAGGGCAAAGTAAGTAGGAGTACACTCTGTAAAGAGAGCCTGAACACACGGGATCTCGGCCCACTTACTCGGCTGTCTGCAGAAGAGGTGAAGCCGCACGCGTGAGGGTGTCAGGGTGCAGAGTTCCATCAAGCGGCCACTGCTCCCGGTCCCCTCGTTGGCATGGGGGCCGAGACGTGTTGCAGAAGAATCAGTATTTTCTTGTGGGGTGTCTCCGGATCTACCTAGGACCGATGAGAGAGGATACAGCCCCAAGGCATGGTAGCTGGAACAGACTGCTGGTGGCCCCTGTGGGAAGAAACGAATGGGTTAGGGAGCCTAGCATCTAGCATCCCAGGGTCCATCCCAGAGGTCCGAGTGTCCCAAGACCTGGAAATCGACTCCTGTTTCTGGACATCTCTGATAACAGGACACAGGACTAGAGTCCTGAGGCTCCCTGTCCTCGCACGGCGCTGACAACAGGACAGAGGCCCAGGGCCCTGTGGCCGCTTCCTAGTTCAGGCCTCAGGGGGCTTACCGTGATCTGAGGCGATCCCAAGGACACGGAGACAGTGGAACGAGAAGCGGGCAGAAGATCTCTGTGGGGGCCCGAAGGAGGCTCATCCGAAAACGGAAGCTGGGAGAGGGAAAACGTTGGGCAGCCAAAAAAGTCCTACCCGAGACGCGGCCAGGGGTCGGACGTGGGTGTGATCTACGGTACGCCTACTCGTGCAGATGTTGTCTTGTGGGTGGCGGGGAGGCCTAGCTAGTGCTTCTGTCCCCGATCTGCAACCACTCTATCCTGTCATGGGAGTCTAGTAGCGGCGGCCTGCCCTAGCGGCATTTTAGTGTGGCCGGCCCGTGCCCGCTTCGGCCAGGGTGGCTGGCTGCGCAACGCGACAGGAAAGTAAGAGTAACCTACCACCACGCTACGTGAGTCGCGGCTCCAAGATATGTTGGGAAGGCAGGAACTCGGCTCCGTGTGGCAAAGGACTCGGAGCGACAGGTGGAAGCAAAGGCAAGAAGGAGGGCAACGTAAGTAGGAGTACACTCTGTAAAGAGAGCCTGAACACACGGGATCTCGGCCCACTTACTCGGCTGTCTGCAGAAGAGGTGAAGCCGCACGCGTGAGGGTGTCAGGGTGCAGAGTTCCATCAAGCGGCCACTGCTCCCGGTCCCCTCGTTGGCATGGGGGCCGAGACGTGTTGCAGAAGAATCAGTATTTTCTTGTGGGGTGTCTCCGGATCTACCTAGGACCGATGAGAGAGGATACAGCCCCAAGGCATGGTAGCTGGAACAGACTGCTGGTGGCCCCTGTGGGAAGAAACGAATGGGTTAGGGAGCCTAGCATCTAGCATCCCAGGGTCCATCCCAGAGGTCCGAGTGTCCCAAGACCTGGAAATCGACTCCTGTTTCTGGACATCTCTGATAACAGGACACAGGACTAGAGTCCTGAGGCTCCCTGTCCTCGCACGGCGCTGACAACAGGACAGAGGCCCAGGGCCCTGTGGCCGCTTCCTAGTTCAGGCCTCAGGGGGCTTACCGTGATCTGAGGCGATCCCAAGGACACGGAGACAGTGGAACGAGAAGCGGGCAGAAGATCTCTGTGGGGGCCCGAAGGAGGCTCATCCGAAAACGGAAGCTGGGAGAGGGAAAACGTTGGGCAGCCAAAAAAGTCCTACCCGAGACGCGGCCAGGGGTCGGACGTGGGTGTGATCTACGGTACGCCTACTCGTGCAGATGTTGTCTTGTGGGTGGCGGGGAGGCCTAGCTAGTGCTTCTGTCCCCGATCTGCAACCACTCTATCCTGTCATGGGAGTCTAGTAGCGGCGGCCTGCCCTAGCGGCATTTTAGTGTGGCCGGCCCGTGCCCGCTTCGGCCAGGGTGGCTGGCTGCGCAACGCGACAGGAAAGTAAGAGTAACCTACCACCACGCTACGTGAGTCGCGGCTCCAAGATATGTTGGGAAGGCAGGAACTCGGCTCCGTGTGGCAAAGGACTCGGAGCGACAGGTGGAAGCAAAGGCAAGAAGGAGGGCAACGTAAGTAGGAGTACACTCTGTAAAGAGAGCCTGAACACACGGGATCTCGGCCCACTTACTCGGCTGTCTGCAGAAGAGGTGAAGCCGCACGCGTGAGGGTGTCAGGGTGCAGAGTTCCATCAAGCGGCCACTGCTCCCGGTCCCCTCGTTGGCATGGGGGCCGAGACGTGTTGCAGAAGAATCAGTATTTTCTTGTGGGGTGTCTCCGGATCTACCTAGGACCGATGAGAGAGGATACAGCCCCAAGGCATGGTAGCTGGAACAGACTGCTGGTGGCCCCTGTGGGAAGAAACGAATGGGTTAGGGAGCCTAGCATCTAGCATCCCAGGGTCCATCCCAGAGGTCCGAGTGTCCCAAGACCTGGAAATCGACTCCTGTTTCTGGACATCTCTGATAACAGGACACAGGACTAGAGTCCTGAGGCTCCCTGTCCTCGCACGGCGCTGACAACAGGACAGAGGCCCAGGGCCCTGTGGCCGCTTCCTAGTTCAGGCCTCAGGGGGCTTACCGTGATCTGAGGCGATCCCAAGGACACGGAGACAGTGGAACGAGAAGCGGGCAGAAGATCTCTGTGGGGGCCCGAAGGAGGCTCATCCGAAAACGGAAGCTGGGAGAGGGAAAACGTTGGGCAGCCAAAAAAGTCCTACCCGAGACGCGGCCAGGGGTCGGACGTGGGTGTGATCTACGGTACGCCTACTCGTGCAGATGTTGTCTTGTGGGTGGCGGGGAGGCCTAGCTAGTGCTTCTGTCCCCGATCTGCAACCACTCTATCCTGTCATGGGAGTCTAGTAGCGGCGGCCTGCCCTAGCGGCATTTTAGTGTGGCCGGCCCGTGCCCGCTTCGGCCAGGGTGGCTGGCTGCGCAACGCGACAGGAAAGTAAGAGTAACCTACCACCACGCTACGTGAGTCGCGGCTCCAAGATATGTTGGGAAGGCAGGAACTCGGCTCCGTGTGGCAAAGGACTCGGAGCGACAGGTGGAAGCAAAGGCAAGAAGGAGGGCAAAGTAAGTAGGAGTACACTCTGTAAAGAGAGCCTGAACACACGGGATCTCGGCCCACTTACTCGGCTGTCTGCAGAAGAGGTGAAGCCGCACGCGTGAGGGTGTCAGGGTGCAGAGTTCCATCAAGCGGCCACTGCTCCCGGTCCCCTCGTTGGCATGGGGGCCGAGACGTGTTGCAGAAGAATCAGTATTTTCTTGTGGGGTGTCTCCGGATCTACCTAGGACCGATGAGAGAGGATACAGCCCCAAGGCATGGTAGCTGGAACAGACTGCTGGTGGCCCCTGTGGGAAGAAACGAATGGGTTAGGGAGCCTAGCATCTAGCATCCCAGGGTCCATCCCAGAGGTCCGAGTGTCCCAAGACCTGGAAATCGACTCCTGTTTCTGGACATCTCTGATAACAGGACACAGGACTAGAGTCCTGAGGCTCCCTGTCCTCGCACGGCGCTGACAACAGGACAGAGGCCCAGGGCCCTGTGGCCGCTTCCTAGTTCAGGCCTCAGGGGGCTTACCGTGATCTGAGGCGATCCCAAGGACACGGAGACAGTGGAACGAGAAGCGGGCAGAAGATCTCTGTGGGGGCCCGAAGGAGGCTCATCCGAAAACGGAAGCTGGGAGAGGGAAAACGTTGGGCAGCCAAAAAAGTCCTACCCGAGACGCGGCCAGGGGTCGGACGTGGGTGTGATCTACGGTACGCCTACTCGTGCAGATGTTGTCTTGTGGGTGGCGGGGAGGCCTAGCTAGTGCTTCGGTCCCCGATCTGCAACCACTCTATCCTGTCATGGGAGTCTAGTAGCGGCGGCCTGCCCTAGCGGCATTTTAGTGTGGCCGGCCCGTGCCCGCTTCGGCCAGGGTGGCTGGCTGCGCAACGCGACAGGAAAGTAAGTGTAACCTACCACCACGCTACGTGAGTCGCGGCTCCAAGATATGTTGGGAAGGCAGGAACTCGGCTCCGTGTGGCAAAGGACTCGGAGCGACAGGTGGAAGCAAAGGCAAGAAGGAGGGCAAAGTAAGTAGGAGTACACTCTGTAAAGAGAGCCTGAACACACGGGATCTCGGCCCACTTACTCGGCTGTCTGCAGAAGAGGTGAAGCCGCACGCGTGAGGGTGTCAGGGTGCAGAGTTCCATCAAGCGGCCACTGCTCCCGGTCCCCTCGTTGGCATGGGGGCCGAGACGTGTTGCAGAAGAATCAGTATTTTCTTGTGGGGTGTCTCCGGATCTACCTAGGACCGATGAGAGAGGATACAGCCCCAAGGCATGGTAGCTGGAACAGACTGCTGGTGGCCCCTGTGGGAAGAAACGAATGGGTTAGGGAGCCTAGCATCTAGCATCCCAGGGTCCATCCCAGAGGTCCGAGTGTCCCAAGACCTGGAAATCGACTCCTGTTTCTGGACATCTCTGATAACAGGACACAGGACTAGAGTCCTGAGGCTCCCTGTCCTCGCACGGCGCTGACAACAGGACAGAGGCCCAGGGCCCTGTGGCCGCTTCCTAGTTCAGGCCTCAGGGGGCTTACCGTGATCTGAGGCGATCCCAAGGACACGGAGACAGTGGAACGAGAAGCGGGCAGAAGATCTCTGTGGGGGCCCGAAGGAGGCTCATCCGAAAACGGAAGCTGGGAGAGGGAAAACGTTGGGCAGCCAAAAAAGTCCTACCCGAGACGCGGCCAGGGGTCGGACGTGGGTGTGATCTACGGTACGCCTACTCGTGCAGATGTTGTCTTGTGGGTGGCGGGGAGGCCTAGCTAGTGCTTCGGTCCCCGATCTGCAACCACTCTATCCTGTCATGGGAGTCTAGTAGCGGCGGCCTGCCCTAGCGGCATTTTAGTGTGGCCGGCCCGTGCCCGCTTCGGCCAGGGTGGCTGGCTGCGCAACGCGACAGGAAAGTAAGTGTAACCTATCACCACGCTACGTGAGTCGCGGCTCCAAGATATGTTGGGAAGGCAGGAACTCGGCTCCGTGTGGCAAAGGACTCGGAGCGACAGGTGGAAGCAAAGGCAAGAAGGAGGGCAAAGTAAGTAGGAGTACACTCTGTAAAGAGAGCCTGAACACACGGGATCTCGGCCCACTTACTCGGCTGTCTGCAGAAGAGGTGAAGCCGCACGCGTGAGGGTGTCAGGGTGCAGAGTTCCATCAAGCGGCCACTGCTCCCGGTCCCCTCGTTGGCATGGGGGCCGAGACGTGTTGCAGAAGAATCAGTATTTTCTTGTGGGGTGTCTCCGGATCTACCTAGGACCGATGAGAGAGGATACAGCCCCAAGGCATGGTAGCTGGAACAGACTGCTGGTGGCCCCTGTGGGAAGAAACGAATGGGTTAGGGAGCCTAGCATCTAGCATCCCAGGGTCCATCCCAGAGGTCCGAGTGTCCCAAGACCTGGAAATCGACTCCTGTTTCTGGACATCTCTGATAACAGGACACAGGACTAGAGTCCTGAGGCTCCCTGTCCTCGCACGGCGCTGACAACAGGACAGAGGCCCAGGGCCCTGTGGCCGCTTCCTAGTTCAGGCCTCAGGGGGCTTACCGTGATCTGAGGCGATCCCAAGGACACGGAGACAGTGGAACGAGAAGCGGGCAGAAGATCTCTGTGGGGGCCCGAAGGAGGCTCATCCGAAAACGGAAGCTGGGAGAGGGAAAACGTTGGGCAGCCAAAAAAGTCCTACCCGAGACGCGGCCAGGGGTCGGACGTGGGTGTGATCTACGGTACGCCTACTCGTGCAGATGTTGTCTTGTGGGTGGCGGGGAGGCCTAGCTAGTGCTTCGGTCCCCGATCTGCAACCACTCTATCCTGTCATGGGAGTCTAGTAGCGGCGGCCTGCCCTAGCGGCATTTTAGTGTGGCCGGCCCGTGCCCGCTTCGGCCAGGGTGGCTGGCTGCGCAACGCGACAGGAAAGTAAGAGTAACCTACCACCACGCTACGTGAGTCGCGGCTCCAAGATATGTTGGGAAGGCAGGAACTCGGCTCCGTGTGGCAAAGGACTCGGAGCGACAGGTGGAAGCAAAGGCAAGAAGGAGGGCAAAGTAAGTAGGAGTACACTCTGTAAAGAGAGCCTGAACACACGGGATCTCGGCCCACTTACTCGGCTGTCTGCAGAAGAGGTGAAGCCGCACGCGTGAGGGTGTCAGGGTGCAGAGTTCCATCAAGCGGCCACTGCTCCCGGTCCCCTCGTTGGCATGGGGGCCGAGACGTGTTGCAGAAGAATCAGTATTTTCTTGTGGGGTGTCTCCGGATCTACCTAGGACCGATGAGAGAGGATACAGCCCCAAGGCATGGTAGCTGGAACAGACTGCTGGTGGCCCCTGTGGGAAGAAACGAATGGGTTAGGGAGCCTAGCATCTAGCATCCCAGGGTCCATCCCAGAGGTCCGAGTGTCCCAAGACCTGGAAATCGACTCCTGTTTCTGGACATCTCTGATAACAGGACACAGGACTAGAGTCCTGAGGCTCCCTGTCCTCGCACGGCGCTGACAACAGGACAGAGGCCCAGGGCCCTGTGGCCGCTTCCTAGTTCAGGCCTCAGGGGGCTTACCGTGATCTGAGGCGATCCCAAGGACACGGAGACAGTGGAACGAGAAGCGGGCAGAAGATCTCTGTGGGGGCCCGAAGGAGGCTCATCCGAAAACGGAAGCTGGGAGAGGGAAAACGTTGGGCAGCCAAAAAAGTCCTACCCGAGACGCGGCCAGGGGTCGGACGTGGGTGTGATCTACGGTACGCCTACTCGTGCAGATGTTGTCTTGTGGGTGGCGGGGAGGCCTAGCTAGTGCTTCTGTCCCCGATCTGCAACCACTCTATCCTGTCATGGGAGTCTAGTAGCGGCGGCCTGCCCTAGCGGCATTTTAGTGTGGCCGGCCCGTGCCCGCTTCGGCCAGGGTGGCTGGCTGCGCAACGCGACAGGAAAGTAAGAGTAACCTACCACCACGCTACGTGAGTCGCGGCTCCAAGATATGTTGGGAAGGCAGGAACTCGGCTCCGTGTGGCAAAGGACTCGGAGCGACAGGTGGAAGCAAAGGCAAGAAGGAGGGCAAAGTAAGTAGGAGTACACTCTGTAAAGAGAGCCTGAACACACGGGATCTCGGCCCACTTACTCGGCTGTCTGCAGAAGAGGTGAAGCCGCACGCGTGAGGGTGTCAGGGTGCAGAGTTCCATCAAGCGGCCACTGCTCCCGGTCCCCTCGTTGGCATGGGGGCCGAGACGTGTTGCAGAAGAATCAGTATTTTCTTGTGGGGTGTCTCCGGATCTACCTAGGACCGATGAGAGAGGATACAGCCCCAAGGCATGGTAGCTGGAACAGACTGCTGGTGGCCCCTGTGGGAAGAAACGAATGGGTTAGGGAGCCTAGCATCTAGCATCCCAGGGTCCATCCCAGAGGTCCGAGTGTCCCAAGACCTGGAAATCGACTCCTGTTTCTGGACATCTCTGATAACAGGACACAGGACTAGAGTCCTGAGGCTCCCTGTCCTCGCACGGCGCTGACAACAGGACAGAGGCCCAGGGCCCTGTGGCCGCTTCCTAGTTCAGGCCTCAGGGGGCTTACCGTGATCTGAGGCGATCCCAAGGACACGGAGACAGTGGAACGAGAAGCGGGCAGAAGATCTCTGTGGGGGCCCGAAGGAGGCTCATCCGAAAACGGAAGCTGGGAGAGGGAAAACGTTGGGCAGCCAAAAAAGTCCTACCCGAGACGCGGCCAGGGGTCGGACGTGGGTGTGATCTACGGTACGCCTACTCGTGCAGATGTTGTCTTGTGGGTGGCGGGGAGGCCTAGCTAGTGCTTCGGTCCCCGATCTGCAACCACTCTATCCTGTCATGGGAGTCTAGTAGCGGCGGCCTGCCCTAGCGGCATTTTAGTGTGGCCGGCCCGTGCCCGCTTCGGCCAGGGTGGCTGGCTGCGCAACGCGACAGGAAAGTAAGTGTAACCTACCACCACGCTACGTGAGTCGCGGCTCCAAGATATGTTGGGAAGGCAGGAACTCGGCTCCGTGTGGCAAAGGACTCGGAGCGACAGGTGGAAGCAAAGGCAAGAAGGAGGGCAAAGTAAGTAGGAGTACACTCTGTAAAGAGAGCCTGAACACACGGGATCTCGGCCCACTTACTCGGCTGTCTGCAGAAGAGGTGAAGCCGCACGCGTGAGGGTGTCAGGGTGCAGAGTTCCATCAAGCGGCCACTGCTCCCGGTCCCCTCGTTGGCATGGGGGCCGAGACGTGTTGCAGAAGAATCAGTATTTTCTTGTGGGGTGTCTCCGGATCTACCTAGGACCGATGAGAGAGGATACAGCCCCAAGGCATGGTAGCTGGAACAGACTGCTGGTGGCCCCTGTGGGAAGAAACGAATGGGTTAGGGAGCCTAGCATCTAGCATCCCAGGGTCCATCCCAGAGGTCCGAGTGTCCCAAGACCTGGAAATCGACTCCTGTTTCTGGACATCTCTGATAACAGGACACAGGACTAGAGTCCTGAGGCTCCCTGTCCTCGCACGGCGCTGACAACAGGACAGAGGCCCAGGGCCCTGTGGCCGCTTCCTAGTTCAGGCCTCAGGGGGCTTACCGTGATCTGAGGCGATCCCAAGGACACGGAGACAGTGGAACGAGAAGCGGGCAGAAGATCTCTGTGGGGGCCCGAAGGAGGCTCATCCGAAAACGGAAGCTGGGAGAGGGAAAACGTTGGGCAGCCAAAAAAGTCCTACCCGAGACGCGGCCAGGGGTCGGACGTGGGTGTGATCTACGGTACGCCTACTCGTGCAGATGTTGTCTTGTGGGTGGCGGGGAGGCCTAGCTAGTGCTTCGGTCCCCGATCTGCAACCACTCTATCCTGTCATGGGAGTCTAGTAGCGGCGGCCTGCCCTAGCGGCATTTTAGTGTGGCCGGCCCGTGCCCGCTTCGGCCAGGGTGGCTGGCTGCGCAACGCGACAGGAAAGTAAGTGTAACCTATCACCACGCTACGTGAGTCGCGGCTCCAAGATATGTTGGGAAGGCAGGAACTCGGCTCCGTGTGGCAAAGGACTCGGAGCGACAGGTGGAAGCAAAGGCAAGAAGGAGGGCAAAGTAAGTAGGAGTACACTCTGTAAAGAGAGCCTGAACACACGGGATCTCGGCCCACTTACTCGGCTGTCTGCAGAAGAGGTGAAGCCGCACGCGTGAGGGTGTCAGGGTGCAGAGTTCCATCAAGCGGCCACTGCTCCCGGTCCCCTCGTTGGCATGGGGGCCGAGACGTGTTGCAGAAGAATCAGTATTTTCTTGTGGGGTGTCTCCGGATCTACCTAGGACCGATGAGAGAGGATACAGCCCCAAGGCATGGTAGCTGGAACAGACTGCTGGTGGCCCCTGTGGGAAGAAACGAATGGGTTAGGGAGCCTAGCATCTAGCATCCCAGGGTCCATCCCAGAGGTCCGAGTGTCCCAAGACCTGGAAATCGACTCCTGTTTCTGGACATCTCTGATAACAGGACACAGGACTAGAGTCCTGAGGCTCCCTGTCCTCGCACGGCGCTGACAACAGGACAGAGGCCCAGGGCCCTGTGGCCGCTTCCTAGTTCAGGCCTCAGGGGGCTTACCGTGATCTGAGGCGATCCCAAGGACACGGAGACAGTGGAACGAGAAGCGGGCAGAAGATCTCTGTGGGGGCCCGAAGGAGGCTCATCCGAAAACGGAAGCTGGGAGAGGGAAAACGTTGGGCAGCCAAAAAAGTCCTACCCGAGACGCGGCCAGGGGTCGGACGTGGGTGTGATCTACGGTACGCCTACTCGTGCAGATGTTGTCTTGTGGGTGGCGGGGAGGCCTAGCTAGTGCTTCGGTCCCCGATCTGCAACCACTCTATCCTGTCATGGGAGTCTAGTAGCGGCGGCCTGCCCTAGCGGCATTTTAGTGTGGCCGGCCCGTGCCCGCTTCGGCCAGGGTGGCTGGCTGCGCAACGCGACAGGAAAGTAAGAGTAACCTACCACCACGCTACGTGAGTCGCGGCTCCAAGATATGTTGGGAAGGCAGGAACTCGGCTCCGTGTGGCAAAGGACTCGGAGCGACAGGTGGAAGCAAAGGCAAGAAGGAGGGCAAAGTAAGTAGGAGTACACTCTGTAAAGAGAGCCTGAACACACGGGATCTCGGCCCACTTACTCGGCTGTCTGCAGAAGAGGTGAAGCCGCACGCGTGAGGGTGTCAGGGTGCAGAGTTCCATCAAGCGGCCACTGCTCCCGGTCCCCTCGTTGGCATGGGGGCCGAGACGTGTTGCAGAAGAATCAGTATTTTCTTGTGGGGTGTCTCCGGATCTACCTAGGACCGATGAGAGAGGATACAGCCCCAAGGCATGGTAGCTGGAACAGACTGCTGGTGGCCCCTGTGGGAAGAAACGAATGGGTTAGGGAGCCTAGCATCTAGCATCCCAGGGTCCATCCCAGAGGTCCGAGTGTCCCAAGACCTGGAAATCGACTCCTGTTTCTGGACATCTCTGATAACAGGACACAGGACTAGAGTCCTGAGGCTCCCTGTCCTCGCACGGCGCTGACAACAGGACAGAGGCCCAGGGCCCTGTGGCCGCTTCCTAGTTCAGGCCTCAGGGGGCTTACCGTGATCTGAGGCGATCCCAAGGACACGGAGACAGTGGAACGAGAAGCGGGCAGAAGATCTCTGTGGGGGCCCGAAGGAGGCTCATCCGAAAACGGAAGCTGGGAGAGGGAAAACGTTGGGCAGCCAAAAAAGTCCTACCCGAGACGCGGCCAGGGGTCGGACGTGGGTGTGATCTACGGTACGCCTACTCGTGCAGATGTTGTCTTGTGGGTGGCGGGGAGGCCTAGCTAGTGCTTCTGTCCCCGATCTGCAACCACTCTATCCTGTCATGGGAGTCTAGTAGCGGCGGCCTGCCCTAGCGGCATTTTAGTGTGGCCGGCCCGTGCCCGCTTCGGCCAGGGTGGCTGGCTGCGCAACGCGACAGGAAAGTAAGAGTAACCTACCACCACGCTACGTGAGTCGCGGCTCCAAGATATGTTGGGAAGGCAGGAACTCGGCTCCGTGTGGCAAAGGACTCGGAGCGACAGGTGGAAGCAAAGGCAAGAAGGAGGGCAAAGTAAGTAGGAGTACACTCTGTAAAGAGAGCCTGAACACACGGGATCTCGGCCCACTTACTCGGCTGTCTGCAGAAGAGGTGAAGCCGCACGCGTGAGGGTGTCAGGGTGCAGAGTTCCATCAAGCGGCCACTGCTCCCGGTCCCCTCGTTGGCATGGGGGCCGAGACGTGTTGCAGAAGAATCAGTATTTTCTTGTGGGGTGTCTCCGGATCTACCTAGGACCGATGAGAGAGGATACAGCCCCAAGGCATGGTAGCTGGAACAGACTGCTGGTGGCCCCTGTGGGAAGAAACGAATGGGTTAGGGAGCCTAGCATCTAGCATCCCAGGGTCCATCCCAGAGGTCCGAGTGTCCCAAGACCTGGAAATCGACTCCTGTTTCTGGACATCTCTGATAACAGGACACAGGACTAGAGTCCTGAGGCTCCCTGTCCTCGCACGGCGCTGACAACAGGACAGAGGCCCAGGGCCCTGTGGCCGCTTCCTAGTTCAGGCCTCAGGGGGCTTACCGTGATCTGAGGCGATCCCAAGGACACGGAGACAGTGGAACGAGAAGCGGGCAGAAGATCTCTGTGGGGGCCCGAAGGAGGCTCATCCGAAAACGGAAGCTGGGAGAGGGAAAACGTTGGGCAGCCAAAAAAGTCCTACCCGAGACGCGGCCAGGGGTCGGACGTGGGTGTGATCTACGGTACGCCTACTCGTGCAGATGTTGTCTTGTGGGTGGCGGGGAGGCCTAGCTAGTGCTTCTGTCCCCGATCTGCAACCACTCTATCCTGTCATGGGAGTCTAGTAGCGGCGGCCTGCCCTAGCGGCATTTTAGTGTGGCCGGCCCGTGCCCGCTTCGGCCAGGGTGGCTGGCTGCGCAACGCGACAGGAAAGTAAGAGTAACCTACCACCACGCTACGTGAGTCGCGGCTCCAAGATATGTTGGGAAGGCAGGAACTCGGCTCCGTGTGGCAAAGGACTCGGAGCGACAGGTGGAAGCAAAGGCAAGAAGGAGGGCAAAGTAAGTAGGAGTACACTCTGTAAAGAGAGCCTGAACACACGGGATCTCGGCCCACTTACTCGGCTGTCTGCAGAAGAGGTGAAGCCGCACGCGTGAGGGTGTCAGGGTGCAGAGTTCCATCAAGCGGCCACTGCTCCCGGTCCCCTCGTTGGCATGGGGGCCGAGACGTGTTGCAGAAGAATCAGTATTTTCTTGTGGGGTGTCTCCGGATCTACCTAGGACCGATGAGAGAGGATACAGCCCCAAGGCATGGTAGCTGGAACAGACTGCTGGTGGCCCCTGTGGGAAGAAACGAATGGGTTAGGGAGCCTAGCATCTAGCATCCCAGGGTCCATCCCAGAGGTCCGAGTGTCCCAAGACCTGGAAATCGACTCCTGTTTCTGGACATCTCTGATAACAGGACACAGGACTAGAGTCCTGAGGCTCCCTGTCCTCGCACGGCGCTGACAACAGGACAGAGGCCCAGGGCCCTGTGGCCGCTTCCTAGTTCAGGCCTCAGGGGGCTTACCGTGATCTGAGGCGATCCCAAGGACACGGAGACAGTGGAACGAGAAGCGGGCAGAAGATCTCTGTGGGGGCCCGAAGGAGGCTCATCCGAAAACGGAAGCTGGGAGAGGGAAAACGTTGGGCAGCCAAAAAAGTCCTACCCGAGACGCGGCCAGGGGTCGGACGTGGGTGTGATCTACGGTACGCCTACTCGTGCAGATGTTGTCTTGTGGGTGGCGGGGAGGCCTAGCTAGTGCTTCTGTCCCCGATCTGCAACCACTCTATCCTGTCATGGGAGTCTAGTAGCGGCGGCCTGCCCTAGCGGCATTTTAGTGTGGCCGGCCCGTGCCCGCTTCGGCCAGGGTGGCTGGCTGCGCAACGCGACAGGAAAGTAAGAGTAACCTACCACCACGCTACGTGAGTCGCGGCTCCAAGATATGTTGGGAAGGCAGGAACTCGGCTCCGTGTGGCAAAGGACTCGGAGCGACAGGTGGAAGCAAAGGCAAGAAGGAGGGCAAAGTAAGTAGGAGTACACTCTGTAAAGAGAGCCTGAACACACGGGATCTCGGCCCACTTACTCGGCTGTCTGCAGAAGAGGTGAAGCCGCACGCGTGAGGGTGTCAGGGTGCAGAGTTCCATCAAGCGGCCACTGCTCCCGGTCCCCTCGTTGGCATGGGGGCCGAGACGTGTTGCAGAAGAATCAGTATTTTCTTGTGGGGTGTCTCCGGATCTACCTAGGACCGATGAGAGAGGATACAGCCCCAAGGCATGGTAGCTGGAACAGACTGCTGGTGGCCCCTGTGGGAAGAAACGAATGGGTTAGGGAGCCTAGCATCTAGCATCCCAGGGTCCATCCCAGAGGTCCGAGTGTCCCAAGACCTGGAAATCGACTCCTGTTTCTGGACATCTCTGATAACAGGACACAGGACTAGAGTCCTGAGGCTCCCTGTCCTCGCACGGCGCTGACAACAGGACAGAGGCCCAGGGCCCTGTGGCCGCTTCCTAGTTCAGGCCTCAGGGGGCTTACCGTGATCTGAGGCGATCCCAAGGACACGGAGACAGTGGAACGAGAAGCGGGCAGAAGATCTCTGTGGGGGCCCGAAGGAGGCTCATCCGAAAACGGAAGCTGGGAGAGGGAAAACGTTGGGCAGCCAAAAAAGTCCTACCCGAGACGCGGCCAGGGGTCGGACGTGGGTGTGATCTACGGTACGCCTACTCGTGCAGATGTTGTCTTGTGGGTGGCGGGGAGGCCTAGCTAGTGCTTCTGTCCCCGATCTGCAACCACTCTATCCTGTCATGGGAGTCTAGTAGCGGCGGCCTGCCCTAGCGGCATTTTAGTGTGGCCGGCCCGTGCCCGCTTCGGCCAGGGTGGCTGGCTGCGCAACGCGACAGGAAAGTAAGAGTAACCTACCACCACGCTACGTGAGTCGCGGCTCCAAGATATGTTGGGAAGGCAGGAACTCGGCTCCGTGTGGCAAAGGACTCGGAGCGACAGGTGGAAGCAAAGGCAAGAAGGAGGGCAACGTAAGTAGGAGTACACTCTGTAAAGAGAGCCTGAACACACGGGATCTCGGCCCACTTACTCGGCTGTCTGCAGAAGAGGTGAAGCCGCACGCGTGAGGGTGTCAGGGTGCAGAGTTCCATCAAGCGGCCACTGCTCCCGGTCCCCTCGTTGGCATGGGGGCCGAGACGTGTTGCAGAAGAATCAGTATTTTCTTGTGGGGTGTCTCCGGATCTACCTAGGACCGATGAGAGAGGATACAGCCCCAAGGCATGGTAGCTGGAACAGACTGCTGGTGGCCCCTGTGGGAAGAAACGAATGGGTTAGGGAGCCTAGCATCTAGCATCCCAGGGTCCATCCCAGAGGTCCGAGTGTCCCAAGACCTGGAAATCGACTCCTGTTTCTGGACATCTCTGATAACAGGACACAGGACTAGAGTCCTGAGGCTCCCTGTCCTCGCACGGCGCTGACAACAGGACAGAGGCCCAGGGCCCTGTGGCCGCTTCCTAGTTCAGGCCTCAGGGGGCTTACCGTGATCTGAGGCGATCCCAAGGACACGGAGACAGTGGAACGAGAAGCGGGCAGAAGATCTCTGTGGGGGCCCGAAGGAGGCTCATCCGAAAACGGAAGCTGGGAGAGGGAAAACGTTGGGCAGCCAAAAAAGTCCTACCCGAGACGCGGCCAGGGGTCGGACGTGGGTGTGATCTACGGTACGCCTACTCGTGCAGATGTTGTCTTGTGGGTGGCGGGGAGGCCTAGCTAGTGCTTCTGTCCCCGATCTGCAACCACTCTATCCTGTCATGGGAGTCTAGTAGCGGCGGCCTGCCCTAGCGGCATTTTAGTGTGGCCGGCCCGTGCCCGCTTCGGCCAGGGTGGCTGGCTGCGCAACGCGACAGGAAAGTAAGAGTAACCTACCACCACGCTACGTGAGTCGCGGCTCCAAGATATGTTGGGAAGGCAGGAACTCGGCTCCGTGTGGCAAAGGACTCGGAGCGACAGGTGGAAGCAAAGGCAAGAAGGAGGGCAAAGTAAGTAGGAGTACACTCTGTAAAGAGAGCCTGAACACACGGGATCTCGGCCCACTTACTCGGCTGTCTGCAGAAGAGGTGAAGCCGCACGTGTGAGGGTGTCAGGGTGCAGAGTTCCATCAAGCGGCCACTGCTCCCGGTCCCCTCGTTGGCATGGGGGCCGAGACGTGTTGCAGAAGAATCAGTATTTTCTTGTGGGGTGTCTCCGGATCTACCTAGGACCGATGAGAGAGGATACAGCCCCAAGGCATGGTAGCTGGAACAGACTGCTGGTGGCCCCTGTGGGAAGAAACGAATGGGTTAGGGAGCCTAGCATCTAGCATCCCAGGGTCCATCCCAGAGGTCCGAGTGTCCCAAGACCTGGAAATCGACTCCTGTTTCTGGACATCTCTGATAACAGGACACAGGACTAGAGTCCTGAGGCTCCCTGTCCTCGCACGGCGCTGACAACAGGACAGAGGCCCAGGGCCCTGTGGCCGCTTCCTAGTTCAGGCCTCAGGGGGCTTACCGTGATCTGAGGCGATCCCAAGGACACGGAGACAGTGGAACGAGAAGCGGGCAGAAGATCTCTGTGGGGGCCCGAAGGAGGCTCATCCGAAAACGGAAGCTGGGAGAGGGAAAACGTTGGGCAGCCAAAAAAGTCCTACCCGAGACGCGGCCAGGGGTCGGACGTGGGTGTGATCTACGGTACGCCTACTCGTGCAGATGTTGTCTTGTGGGTGGCGGGGAGGCCTAGCTAGTGCTTCTGTCCCCGATCTGCAACCACTCTATCCTGTCATGGGAGTCTAGTAGCGGCGGCCTGCCCTAGCGGCATTTTAGTGTGGCCGGCCCGTGCCCGCTTCGGCCAGGGTGGCTGGCTGCGCAACGCGACAGGAAAGTAAGAGTAACCTACCACCACGCTACGTGAGTCGCGGCTCCAAGATATGTTGGGAAGGCAGGAACTCGGCTCCGTGTGGCAAAGGACTCGGAGCGACAGGTGGAAGCAAAGGCAAGAAGGAGGGCAACGTAAGTAGGAGTACACTCTGTAAAGAGAGCCTGAACACACGGGATCTCGGCCCACTTACTCGGCTGTCTGCAGAAGAGGTGAAGCCGCACGCGTGAGGGTGTCAGGGTGCAGAGTTCCATCAAGCGGCCACTGCTCCCGGTCCCCTCGTTGGCATGGGGGCCGAGACGTGTTGCAGAAGAATCAGTATTTTCTTGTGGGGTGTCTCCGGATCTACCTAGGACCGATGAGAGAGGATACAGCCCCAAGGCATGGTAGCTGGAACAGACTGCTGGTGGCCCCTGTGGGAAGAAACGAATGGGTTAGGGAGCCTAGCATCTAGCATCCCAGGGTCCATCCCAGAGGTCCGAGTGTCCCAAGACCTGGAAATCGACTCCTGTTTCTGGACATCTCTGATAACAGGACACAGGACTAGAGTCCTGAGGCTCCCTGTCCTCGCACGGCGCTGACAACAGGACAGAGGCCCAGGGCCCTGTGGCCGCTTCCTAGTTCAGGCCTCAGGGGGCTTACCGTGATCTGAGGCGATCCCAAGGACACGGAGACAGTGGAACGAGAAGCGGGCAGAAGATCTCTGTGGGGGCCCGAAGGAGGCTCATCCGAAAACGGAAGCTGGGAGAGGGAAAACGTTGGGCAGCCAAAAAAGTCCTACCCGAGACGCGGCCAGGGGTCGGACGTGGGTGTGATCTACGGTACGCCTACTCGTGCAGATGTTGTCTTGTGGGTGGCGGGGAGGCCTAGCTAGTGCTTCTGTCCCCGATCTGCAACCACTCTATCCTGTCATGGGAGTCTAGTAGCGGCGGCCTGCCCTAGCGGCATTTTAGTGTGGCCGGCCCGTGCCCGCTTCGGCCAGGGTGGCTGGCTGCGCAACGCGACAGGAAAGTAAGAGTAACCTACCACCACGCTACGTGAGTCGCGGCTCCAAGATATGTTGGGAAGGCAGGAACTCGGCTCCGTGTGGCAAAGGACTCGGAGCGACAGGTGGAAGCAAAGGCAAGAAGGAGGGCAAAGTAAGTAGGAGTACACTCTGTAAAGAGAGCCTGAACACACGGGATCTCGGCCCACTTACTCGGCTGTCTGCAGAAGAGGTGAAGCCGCACGCGTGAGGGTGTCAGGGTGCAGAGTTCCATCAAGCGGCCACTGCTCCCGGTCCCCTCGTTGGCATGGGGGCCGAGACGTGTTGCAGAAGAATCAGTATTTTCTTGTGGGGTGTCTCCGGATCTACCTAGGACCGATGAGAGAGGATACAGCCCCAAGGCATGGTAGCTGGAACAGACTGCTGGTGGCCCCTGTGGGAAGAAACGAATGGGTTAGGGAGCCTAGCATCTAGCATCCCAGGGTCCATCCCAGAGGTCCGAGTGTCCCAAGACCTGGAAATCGACTCCTGTTTCTGGACATCTCTGATAACAGGACACAGGACTAGAGTCCTGAGGCTCCCTGTCCTCGCACGGCGCTGACAACAGGACAGAGGCCCAGGGCCCTGTGGCCGCTTCCTAGTTCAGGCCTCAGGGGGCTTACCGTGATCTGAGGCGATCCCAAGGACACGGAGACAGTGGAACGAGAAGCGGGCAGAAGATCTCTGTGGGGGCCCGAAGGAGGCTCATCCGAAAACGGAAGCTGGGAGAGGGAAAACGTTGGGCAGCCAAAAAAGTCCTACCCGAGACGCGGCCAGGGGTCGGACGTGGGTGTGATCTACGGTACGCCTACTCGTGCAGATGTTGTCTTGTGGGTGGCGGGGAGGCCTAGCTAGTGCTTCTGTCCCCGATCTGCAACCACTCTATCCTGTCATGGGAGTCTAGTAGCGGCGGCCTGCCCTAGCGGCATTTTAGTGTGGCCGGCCCGTGCCCGCTTCGGCCAGGGTGGCTGGCTGCGCAACGCGACAGGAAAGTAAGAGTAACCTACCACCACGCTACGTGAGTCGCGGCTCCAAGATATGTTGGGAAGGCAGGAACTCGGCTCCGTGTGGCAAAGGACTCGGAGCGACAGGTGGAAGCAAAGGCAAGAAGGAGGGCAAAGTAAGTAGGAGTACACTCTGTAAAGAGAGCCTGAACACACGGGATCTCGGCCCACTTACTCGGCTGTCTGCAGAAGAGGTGAAGCCGCACGCGTGAGGGTGTCAGGGTGCAGAGTTCCATCAAGCGGCCACTGCTCCCGGTCCCCTCGTTGGCATGGGGGCCGAGACGTGTTGCAGAAGAATCAGTATTTTCTTGTGGGGTGTCTCCGGATCTACCTAGGACCGATGAGAGAGGATACAGCCCCAAGGCATGGTAGCTGGAACAGACTGCTGGTGGCCCCTGTGGGAAGAAACGAATGGGTTAGGGAGCCTAGCATCTAGCATCCCAGGGTCCATCCCAGAGGTCCGAGTGTCCCAAGACCTGGAAATCGACTCCTGTTTCTGGACATCTCTGATAACAGGACACAGGACTAGAGTCCTGAGGCTCCCTGTCCTCGCACGGCGCTGACAACAGGACAGAGGCCCAGGGCCCTGTGGCCGCTTCCTAGTTCAGGCCTCAGGGGGCTTACCGTGATCTGAGGCGATCCCAAGGACACGGAGACAGTGGAACGAGAAGCGGGCAGAAGATCTCTGTGGGGGCCCGAAGGAGGCTCATCCGAAAACGGAAGCTGGGAGAGGGAAAACGTTGGGCAGCCAAAAAAGTCCTACCCGAGACGCGGCCAGGGGTCGGACGTGGGTGTGATCTACGGTACGCCTACTCGTGCAGATGTTGTCTTGTGGGTGGCGGGGAGGCCTAGCTAGTGCTTCTGTCCCCGATCTGCAACCACTCTATCCTGTCATGGGAGTCTAGTAGCGGCGGCCTGCCCTAGCGGCATTTTAGTGTGGCCGGCCCGTGCCCGCTTCGGCCAGGGTGGCTGGCTGCGCAACGCGACAGGAAAGTAAGAGTAACCTACCACCACGCTACGTGAGTCGCGGCTCCAAGATATGTTGGGAAGGCAGGAACTCGGCTCCGTGTGGCAAAGGACTCGGAGCGACAGGTGGAAGCAAAGGCAAGAAGGAGGGCAAAGTAAGTAGGAGTACACTCTGTAAAGAGAGCCTGAACACACGGGATCTCGGCCCACTTACTCGGCTGTCTGCAGAAGAGGTGAAGCCGCACGCGTGAGGGTGTCAGGGTGCAGAGTTCCATCAAGCGGCCACTGCTCCCGGTCCCCTCGTTGGCATGGGGGCCGAGACGTGTTGCAGAAGAATCAGTATTTTCTTGTGGGGTGTCTCCGGATCTACCTAGGACCGATGAGAGAGGATACAGCCCCAAGGCATGGTAGCTGGAACAGACTGCTGGTGGCCCCTGTGGGAAGAAACGAATGGGTTAGGGAGCCTAGCATCTAGCATCCCAGGGTCCATCCCAGAGGTCCGAGTGTCCCAAGACCTGGAAATCGACTCCTGTTTCTGGACATCTCTGATAACAGGACACAGGACTAGAGTCCTGAGGCTCCCTGTCCTCGCACGGCGCTGACAACAGGACAGAGGCCCAGGGCCCTGTGGCCGCTTCCTAGTTCAGGCCTCAGGGGGCTTACCGTGATCTGAGGCGATCCCAAGGACACGGAGACAGTGGAACGAGAAGCGGGCAGAAGATCTCTGTGGGGGCCCGAAGGAGGCTCATCCGAAAACGGAAGCTGGGAGAGGGAAAACGTTGGGCAGCCAAAAAAGTCCTACCCGAGACGCGGCCAGGGGTCGGACGTGGGTGTGATCTACGGTACGCCTACTCGTGCAGATGTTGTCTTGTGGGTGGCGGGGAGGCCTAGCTAGTGCTTCTGTCCCCGATCTGCAACCACTCTATCCTGTCATGGGAGTCTAGTAGCGGCGGCCTGCCCTAGCGGCATTTTAGTGTGGCCGGCCCGTGCCCGCTTCGGCCAGGGTGGCTGGCTGCGCAACGCGACAGGAAAGTAAGAGTAACCTACCACCACGCTACGTGAGTCGCGGCTCCAAGATATGTTGGGAAGGCAGGAACTCGGCTCCGTGTGGCAAAGGACTCGGAGCGACAGGTGGAAGCAAAGGCAAGAAGGAGGGCAAAGTAAGTAGGAGTACACTCTGTAAAGAGAGCCTGAACACACGGGATCTCGGCCCACTTACTCGGCTGTCTGCAGAAGAGGTGAAGCCGCACGCGTGAGGGTGTCAGGGTGCAGAGTTCCATCAAGCGGCCACTGCTCCCGGTCCCCTCGTTGGCATGGGGGCCGAGACGTGTTGCAGAAGAATCAGTATTTTCTTGTGGGGTGTCTCCGGATCTACCTAGGACCGATGAGAGAGGATACAGCCCCAAGGCATGGTAGCTGGAACAGACTGCTGGTGGCCCCTGTGGGAAGAAACGAATGGGTTAGGGAGCCTAGCATCTAGCATCCCAGGGTCCATCCCAGAGGTCCGAGTGTCCCAAGACCTGGAAATCGACTCCTGTTTCTGGACATCTCTGATAACAGGACACAGGACTAGAGTCCTGAGGCTCCCTGTCCTCGCACGGCGCTGACAACAGGACAGAGGCCCAGGGCCCTGTGGCCGCTTCCTAGTTCAGGCCTCAGGGGGCTTACCGTGATCTGAGGCGATCCCAAGGACACGGAGACAGTGGAACGAGAAGCGGGCAGAAGATCTCTGTGGGGGCCCGAAGGAGGCTCATCCGAAAACGGAAGCTGGGAGAGGGAAAACGTTGGGCAGCCAAAAAAGTCCTACCCGAGACGCGGCCAGGGGTCGGACGTGGGTGTGATCTACGGTACGCCTACTCGTGCAGATGTTGTCTTGTGGGTGGCGGGGAGGCCTAGCTAGTGCTTCTGTCCCCGATCTGCAACCACTCTATCCTGTCATGGGAGTCTAGTAGCGGCGGCCTGCCCTAGCGGCATTTTAGTGTGGCCGGCCCGTGCCCGCTTCGGCCAGGGTGGCTGGCTGCGCAACGCGACAGGAAAGTAAGAGTAACCTACCACCACGCTACGTGAGTCGCGGCTCCAAGATATGTTGGGAAGGCAGGAACTCGGCTCCGTGTGGCAAAGGACTCGGAGCGACAGGTGGAAGCAAAGGCAAGAAGGAGGGCAAAGTAAGTAGGAGTACACTCTGTAAAGAGAGCCTGAACACACGGGATCTCGGCCCACTTACTCGGCTGTCTGCAGAAGAGGTGAAGCCGCACGCGTGAGGGTGTCAGGGTGCAGAGTTCCATCAAGCGGCCACTGCTCCCGGTCCCCTCGTTGGCATGGGGGCCGAGACGTGTTGCAGAAGAATCAGTATTTTCTTGTGGGGTGTCTCCGGATCTACCTAGGACCGATGAGAGAGGATACAGCCCCAAGGCATGGTAGCTGGAACAGACTGCTGGTGGCCCCTGTGGGAAGAAACGAATGGGTTAGGGAGCCTAGCATCTAGCATCCCAGGGTCCATCCCAGAGGTCCGAGTGTCCCAAGACCTGGAAATCGACTCCTGTTTCTGGACATCTCTGATAACAGGACACAGGACTAGAGTCCTGAGGCTCCCTGTCCTCGCACGGCGCTGACAACAGGACAGAGGCCCAGGGCCCTGTGGCCGCTTCCTAGTTCAGGCCTCAGGGGGCTTACCGTGATCTGAGGCGATCCCAAGGACACGGAGACAGTGGAACGAGAAGCGGGCAGAAGATCTCTGTGGGGGCCCGAAGGAGGCTCATCCGAAAACGGAAGCTGGGAGAGGGAAAACGTTGGGCAGCCAAAAAAGTCCTACCCGAGACGCGGCCAGGGGTCGGACGTGGGTGTGATCTATGGTACGCCTACTCGTGCAGATGTTGTCTTGTGGGTGGCGGGGAGGCCTAGCTAGTGCTTCGGTCCCCGATCTGCAACCACTCTATCCTGTCATGGGAGTCTAGTAGCGGCGGCCTGCCCTAGCGGCATTTTAGTGTGGCCGGCCCGTGCCCGCTTCGGCCAGGGTGGCTGGCTGCGCAACGCGACAGGAAAGTAAGAGTAACCTACCACCACGCTACGTGAGTCGCGGCTCCAAGATATGTTGGGAAGGCAGGAACTCGGCTCCGTGTGGCAAAGGACTCGGAGCGACAGGTGGAAGCAAAGGCAAGAAGGAGGGCAAAGTAAGTAGGAGTACACTCTGTAAAGAGAGCCTGAACACACGGGATCTCGGCCCACTTACTCGGCTGTCTGCAGAAGAGGTGAAGCCGCACGCGTGAGGGTGTCAGGGTGCAGAGTTCCATCAAGCGGCCACTGCTCCCGGTCCCCTCGTTGGCATGGGGGCCGAGACGTGTTGCAGAAGAATCAGTATTTTCTTGTGGGGTGTCTCCGGATCTACCTAGGACCGATGAGAGAGGATACAGCCCCAAGGCATGGTAGCTGGAACAGACTGCTGGTGGCCCCTGTGGGAAGAAACGAATGGGTTAGGGAGCCTAGCATCTAGCATCCCAGGGTCCATCCCAGAGGTCCGAGTGTCCCAAGACCTGGAAATCGACTCCTGTTTCTGGACATCTCTGATAACAGGACACAGGACTAGAGTCCTGAGGCTCCCTGTCCTCGCACGGCGCTGACAACAGGACAGAGGCCCAGGGCCCTGTGGCCGCTTCCTAGTTCAGGCCTCAGGGGGCTTACCGTGATCTGAGGCGATCCCAAGGACACGGAGACAGTGGAACGAGAAGCGGGCAGAAGATCTCTGTGGGGGCCCGAAGGAGGCTCATCCGAAAACGGAAGCTGGGAGAGGGAAAACGTTGGGCAGCCAAAAAAGTCCTACCCGAGACGCGGCCAGGGGTCGGACGTGGGTGTGATCTACGGTACGCCTACTCGTGCAGATGTTGTCTTGTGGGTGGCGGGGAGGCCTAGCTAGTGCTTCTGTCCCCGATCTGCAACCACTCTATCCTGTCATGGGAGTCTAGTAGCGGCGGCCTGCCCTAGCGGCATTTTAGTGTGGCCGGCCCGTGCCCGCTTCGGCCAGGGTGGCTGGCTGCGCAACGCGACAGGAAAGTAAGAGTAACCTACCACCACGCTACGTGAGTCGCGGCTCCAAGATATGTTGGGAAGGCAGGAACTCGGCTCCGTGTGGCAAAGGACTCGGAGCGACAGGTGGAAGCAAAGGCAAGAAGGAGGGCAAAGTAAGTAGGAGTACACTCTGTAAAGAGAGCCTGAACACACGGGATCTCGGCCCACTTACTCGGCTGTCTGCAGAAGAGGTGAAGCCGCACGCGTGAGGGTGTCAGGGTGCAGAGTTCCATCAAGCGGCCACTGCTCCCGGTCCCCTCGTTGGCATGGGGGCCGAGACGTGTTGCAGAAGAATCAGTATTTTCTTGTGGGGTGTCTCCGGATCTACCTAGGACCGATGAGAGAGGATACAGCCCCAAGGCATGGTAGCTGGAACAGACTGCTGGTGGCCCCTGTGGGAAGAAACGAATGGGTTAGGGAGCCTAGCATCTAGCATCCCAGGGTCCATCCCAGAGGTCCGAGTGTCCCAAGACCTGGAAATCGACTCCTGTTTCTGGACATCTCTGATAACAGGACACAGGACTAGAGTCCTGAGGCTCCCTGTCCTCGCACGGCGCTGACAACAGGACAGAGGCCCAGGGCCCTGTGGCCGCTTCCTAGTTCAGGCCTCAGGGGGCTTACCGTGATCTGAGGCGATCCCAAGGACACGGAGACAGTGGAACGAGAAGCGGGCAGAAGATCTCTGTGGGGGCCCGAAGGAGGCTCATCCGAAAACGGAAGCTGGGAGAGGGAAAACGTTGGGCAGCCAAAAAAGTCCTACCCGAGACGCGGCCAGGGGTCGGACGTGGGTGTGATCTACGGTACGCCTACTCGTGCAGATGTTGTCTTGTGGGTGGCGGGGAGGCCTAGCTAGTGCTTCTGTCCCCGATCTGCAACCACTCTATCCTGTCATGGGAGTCTAGTAGCGGCAGCCTGCCCTAGCGGCATTTTAGTGTGGCCGGCCCGTGCCCGCTTCGGCCAGGGTGGCTGGCTGCGCAACGCGACAGGAAAGTAAGAGTAACCTACCACCACGCTACGTGAGTCGCGGCTCCAAGATATGTTGGGAAGGCAGGAACTCGGCTCCGTGTGGCAAAGGACTCGGAGCGACAGGTGGAAGCAAAGGCAAGAAGGAGGGCAAAGTAAGTAGGAGTACACTCTGTAAAGAGAGCCTGAACACACGGGATCTCGGCCCACTTACTCGGCTGTCTGCAGAAGAGGTGAAGCCGCACGCGTGAGGGTGTCAGGGTGCAGAGTTCCATCAAGCGGCCACTGCTCCCGGTCCCCTCGTTGGCATGGGGGCCGAGACGTGTTGCAGAAGAATCAGTATTTTCTTGTGGGGTGTCTCCGGATCTACCTAGGACCGATGAGAGAGGATACAGCCCCAAGGCATGGTAGCTGGAACAGACTGCTGGTGGCCCCTGTGGGAAGAAACGAATGGGTTAGGGAGCCTAGCATCTAGCATCCCAGGGTCCATCCCAGAGGTCCGAGTGTCCCAAGACCTGGAAATCGACTCCTGTTTCTGGACATCTCTGATAACAGGACACAGGACTAGAGTCCTGAGGCTCCCTGTCCTCGCACGGCGCTGACAACAGGACAGAGGCCCAGGGCCCTGTGGCCGCTTCCTAGTTCAGGCCTCAGGGGGCTTACCGTGATCTGAGGCGATCCCAAGGACACGGAGACAGTGGAACGAGAAGCGGGCAGAAGATCTCTGTGGGGGCCCGAAGGAGGCTCATCCGAAAACGGAAGCTGGGAGAGGGAAAACGTTGGGCAGCCAAAAAAGTCCTACCCGAGACGCGGCCAGGGGTCGGACGTGGGTGTGATCTACGGTACGCCTACTCGTGCAGATGTTGTCTTGTGGGTGGCGGGGAGGCCTAGCTAGTGCTTCTGTCCCCGATCTGCAACCACTCTATCCTGTCATGGGAGTCTAGTAGCGGCGGCCTGCCCTAGCGGCATTTTAGTGTGGCCGGCCCGTGCCCGCTTCGGCCAGGGTGGCTGGCTGCGCAACGCGACAGGAAAGTAAGAGTAACCTACCACCACGCTACGTGAGTCGCGGCTCCAAGATATGTTGGGAAGGCAGGAACTCGGCTCCGTGTGGCAAAGGACTCGGAGCGACAGGTGGAAGCAAAGGCAAGAAGGAGGGCAAAGTAAGTAGGAGTACACTCTGTAAAGAGAGCCTGAACACACGGGATCTCGGCCCACTTACTCGGCTGTCTGCAGAAGAGGTGAAGCCGCACGCGTGAGGGTGTCAGGGTGCAGAGTTCCATCAAGCGGCCACTGCTCCCGGTCCCCTCGTTGGCATGGGGGCCGAGACGTGTTGCAGAAGAATCAGTATTTTCTTGTGGGGTGTCTCCGGATCTACCTAGGACCGATGAGAGAGGATACAGCCCCAAGGCATGGTAGCTGGAACAGACTGCTGGTGGCCCCTGTGGGAAGAAACGAATGGGTTAGGGAGCCTAGCATCTAGCATCCCAGGGTCCATCCCAGAGGTCCGAGTGTCCCAAGACCTGGAAATCGACTCCTGTTTCTGGACATCTCTGATAACAGGACACAGGACTAGAGTCCTGAGGCTCCCTGTCCTCGCACGGCGCTGACAACAGGACAGAGGCCCAGGGCCCTGTGGCCGCTTCCTAGTTCAGGCCTCAGGGGGCTTACCGTGATCTGAGGCGATCCCAAGGACACGGAGACAGTGGAACGAGAAGCGGGCAGAAGATCTCTGTGGGGGCCCGAAGGAGGCTCATCCGAAAACGGAAGCTGGGAGAGGGAAAACGTTGGGCAGCCAAAAAAGTCCTACCCGAGACGCGGCCAGGGGTCGGACGTGGGTGTGATCTACGGTACGCCTACTCGTGCAGATGTTGTCTTGTGGGTGGCGGGGAGGCCTAGCTAGTGCTTCTGTCCCCGATCTGCAACCACTCTATCCTGTCATGGGAGTCTAGTAGCGGCGGCCTGCCCTAGCGGCATTTTAGTGTGGCCGGCCCGTGCCCGCTTCGGCCAGGGTGGCTGGCTGCGCAACGCGACAGGAAAGTAAGAGTAACCTACCACCACGCTACGTGAGTCGCGGCTCCAAGATATGTTGGGAAGGCAGGAACTCGGCTCCGTGTGGCAAAGGACTCGGAGCGACAGGTGGAAGCAAAGGCAAGAAGGAGGGCAAAGTAAGTAGGAGTACACTCTGTAAAGAGAGCCTGAACACACGGGATCTCGGCCCACTTACTCGGCTGTCTGCAGAAGAGGTGAAGCCGCACGCGTGAGGGTGTCAGGGTGCAGAGTTCCATCAAGCGGCCACTGCTCCCGGTCCCCTCGTTGGCATGGGGGCCGAGACGTGTTGCAGAAGAATCAGTATTTTCTTGTGGGGTGTCTCCGGATCTACCTAGGACCGATGAGAGAGGATACAGCCCCAAGGCATGGTAGCTGGAACAGACTGCTGGTGGCCCCTGTGGGAAGAAACGAATGGGTTAGGGAGCCTAGCATCTAGCATCCCAGGGTCCATCCCAGAGGTCCGAGTGTCCCAAGACCTGGAAATCGACTCCTGTTTCTGGACATCTCTGATAACAGGACACAGGACTAGAGTCCTGAGGCTCCCTGTCCTCGCACGGCGCTGACAACAGGACAGAGGCCCAGGGCCCTGTGGCCGCTTCCTAGTTCAGGCCTCAGGGGGCTTACCGTGATCTGAGGCGATCCCAAGGACACGGAGACAGTGGAACGAGAAGCGGGCAGAAGATCTCTGTGGGGGCCCGAAGGAGGCTCATCCGAAAACGGAAGCTGGGAGAGGGAAAACGTTGGGCAGCCAAAAAAGTCCTACCCGAGACGCGGCCAGGGGTCGGACGTGGGTGTGATCTACGGTACGCCTACTCGTGCAGATGTTGTCTTGTGGGTGGCGGGGAGGCCTAGCTAGTGCTTCTGTCCCCGATCTGCAACCACTCTATCCTGTCATGGGAGTCTAGTAGCGGCAGCCTGCCCTAGCGGCATTTTAGTGTGGCCGGCCCGTGCCCGCTTCGGCCAGGGTGGCTGGCTGCGCAACGCGACAGGAAAGTAAGAGTAACCTACCACCACGCTACGTGAGTCGCGGCTCCAAGATATGTTGGGAAGGCAGGAACTCGGCTCCGTGTGGCAAAGGACTCGGAGCGACAGGTGGAAGCAAAGGCAAGAAGGAGGGCAAAGTAAGTAGGAGTACACTCTGTAAAGAGAGCCTGAACACACGGGATCTCGGCCCACTTACTCGGCTGTCTGCAGAAGAGGTGAAGCCGCACGCGTGAGGGTGTCAGGGTGCAGAGTTCCATCAAGCGGCCACTGCTCCCGGTCCCCTCGTTGGCATGGGGGCCGAGACGTGTTGCAGAAGAATCAGTATTTTCTTGTGGGGTGTCTCCGGATCTACCTAGGACCGATGAGAGAGGATACAGCCCCAAGGCATGGTAGCTGGAACAGACTGCTGGTGGCCCCTGTGGGAAGAAACGAATGGGTTAGGGAGCCTAGCATCTAGCATCCCAGGGTCCATCCCAGAGGTCCGAGTGTCCCAAGACCTGGAAATCGACTCCTGTTTCTGGACATCTCTGATAACAGGACACAGGACTAGAGTCCTGAGGCTCCCTGTCCTCGCACGGCGCTGACAACAGGACAGAGGCCCAGGGCCCTGTGGCCGCTTCCTAGTTCAGGCCTCAGGGGGCTTACCGTGATCTGAGGCGATCCCAAGGACACGGAGACAGTGGAACGAGAAGCGGGCAGAAGATCTCTGTGGGGGCCCGAAGGAGGCTCATCCGAAAACGGAAGCTGGGAGAGGGAAAACGTTGGGCAGCCAAAAAAGTCCTACCCGAGACGCGGCCAGGGGTCGGACGTGGGTGTGATCTACGGTACGCCTACTCGTGCAGATGTTGTCTTGTGGGTGGCGGGGAGGCCTAGCTAGTGCTTCTGTCCCCGATCTGCAACCACTCTATCCTGTCATGGGAGTCTAGTAGCGGCGGCCTGCCCTAGCGGCATTTTAGTGTGGCCGGCCCGTGCCCGCTTCGGCCAGGGTGGCTGGCTGCGCAACGCGACAGGAAAGTAAGAGTAACCTACCACCACGCTACGTGAGTCGCGGCTCCAAGATATGTTGGGAAGGCAGGAACTCGGCTCCGTGTGGCAAAGGACTCGGAGCGACAGGTGGAAGCAAAGGCAAGAAGGAGGGCAAAGTAAGTAGGAGTACACTCTGTAAAGAGAGCCTCAACACACGGGATCTCGGCCCACTTACTCGGCTGTCTGCAGAAGAGGTGAAGCCGCACGCGTGAGGGTGTCAGGGTGCAGAGTTCCATCAAGCGGCCACTGCTCCCGGTCCCCTCGTTGGCATGGGGGCCGAGACGTGTTGCAGAAGAATCAGTATTTTCTTGTGGGGTGTCTCCGGATCTACCTAGGACCGATGAGAGAGGATACAGCCCCAAGGCATGGTAGCTGGAACAGACTGCTGGTGGCCCCTGTGGGAAGAAACGAATGGGTTAGGGAGCCTAGCATCTAGCATCCCAGGGTCCATCCCAGAGGTCCGAGTGTCCCAAGACCTGGAAATCGACTCCTGTTTCTGGACATCTCTGATAACAGGACACAGGACTAGAGTCCTGAGGCTCCCTGTCCTCGCACGGCGCTGACAACAGGACAGAGGCCCAGGGCCCTGTGGCCGCTTCCTAGTTCAGGCCTCAGGGGGCTTACCGTGATCTGAGGCGATCCCAAGGACACGGAGACAGTGGAACGAGAAGCGGGCAGAAGATCTCTGTGGGGGCCCGAAGGAGGCTCATCCGAAAACGGAAGCTGGGAGAGGGAAAACGTTGGGCAGCCAAAAAAGTCCTACCCGAGACGCGGCCAGGGGTCGGACGTGGGTGTGATCTACGGTACGCCTACTCGTGCAGATGTTGTCTTGTGGGTGGCGGGGAGGCCTAGCTAGTGCTTCTGTCCCCGATCTGCAACCACTCTATCCTGTCATGGGAGTCTAGTAGCGGCGGCCTGCCCTAGCGGCATTTTAGTGTGGCCGGCCCGTGCCCGCTTCGGCCAGGGTGGCTGGCTGCGCAACGCGACAGGAAAGTAAGAGTAACCTACCACCACGCTACGTGAGTCGCGGCTCCAAGATATGTTGGGAAGGCAGGAACTCGGCTCCGTGTGGCAAAGGACTCGGAGCGACAGGTGGAAGCAAAGGCAAGAAGGAGGGCAAAGTAAGTAGGAGTACACTCTGTAAAGAGAGCCTGAACACACGGGATCTCGGCCCACTTACTCGGCTGTCTGCAGAAGAGGTGAAGCCGCACGCGTGAGGGTGTCAGGGTGCAGAGTTCCATCAAGCGGCCACTGCTCCCGGTCCCCTCGTTGGCATGGGGGCCGAGACGTGTTGCAGAAGAATCAGTATTTTCTTGTGGGGTGTCTCCGGATCTACCTAGGACCGATGAGAGAGGATACAGCCCCAAGGCATGGTAGCTGGAACAGACTGCTGGTGGCCCCTGTGGGAAGAAACGAATGGGTTAGGGAGCCTAGCATCTAGCATCCCAGGGTCCATCCCAGAGGTCCGAGTGTCCCAAGACCTGGAAATCGACTCCTGTTTCTGGACATCTCTGATAACAGGACACAGGACTAGAGTCCTGAGGCTCCCTGTCCTCGCACGGCGCTGACAACAGGACAGAGGCCCAGGGCCCTGTGGCCGCTTCCTAGTTCAGGCCTCAGGGGGCTTACCGTGATCTGAGGCGATCCCAAGGACACGGAGACAGTGGAACGAGAAGCGGGCAGAAGATCTCTGTGGGGGCCCGAAGGAGGCTCATCCGAAAACGGAAGCTGGGAGAGGGAAAACGTTGGGCAGCCAAAAAAGTCCTACCCGAGACGCGGCCAGGGGTCGGACGTGGGTGTGATCTACGGTACGCCTACTCGTGCAGATGTTGTCTTGTGGGTGGCGGGGAGGCCTAGCTAGTGCTTCTGTCCCCGATCTGCAACCACTCTATCCTGTCATGGGAGTCTAGTAGCGGCGGCCTGCCCTAGCGGCATTTTAGTGTGGCCGGCCCGTGCCCGCTTCGGCCAGGGTGGCTGGCTGCGCAACGCGACAGGAAAGTAAGAGTAACCTACCACCACGCTACGTGAGTCGCGGCTCCAAGATATGTTGGGAAGGCAGGAACTCGGCTCCGTGTGGCAAAGGACTCGGAGCGACAGGTGGAAGCAAAGGCAAGAAGGAGGGCAAAGTAAGTAGGAGTACACTCTGTAAAGAGAGCCTGAACACACGGGATCTCGGCCCACTTACTCGGCTGTCTGCAGAAGAGGTGAAGCCGCACGCGTGAGGGTGTCAGGGTGCAGAGTTCCATCAAGCGGCCACTGCTCCCGGTCCCCTCGTTGGCATGGGGGCCGAGACGTGTTGCAGAAGAATCAGTATTTTCTTGTGGGGTGTCTCCGGATCTACCTAGGACCGATGAGAGAGGATACAGCCCCAAGGCATGGTAGCTGGAACAGACTGCTGGTGGCCCCTGTGGGAAGAAACGAATGGGTTAGGGAGCCTAGCATCTAGCATCCCAGGGTCCATCCCAGAGGTCCGAGTGTCCCAAGACCTGGAAATCGACTCCTGTTTCTGGACATCTCTGATAACAGGACACAGGACTAGAGTCCTGAGGCTCCCTGTCCTCGCACGGCGCTGACAACAGGACAGAGGCCCAGGGCCCTGTGGCCGCTTCCTAGTTCAGGCCTCAGGGGGCTTACCGTGATCTGAGGCGATCCCAAGGACACGGAGACAGTGGAACGAGAAGCGGGCAGAAGATCTCTGTGGGGGCCCGAAGGAGGCTCATCCGAAAACGGAAGCTGGGAGAGGGAAAACGTTGGGCAGCCAAAAAAGTCCTACCCGAGACGCGGCCAGGGGTCGGACGTGGGTGTGATCTACGGTACGCCTACTCGTGCAGATGTTGTCTTGTGGGTGGCGGGGAGGCCTAGCTAGTGCTTCTGTCTCCGATCTGCAACCACTCTATCCTGTCATGGGAGTCTAGTAGCGGCGGCCTGCCCTAGCGGCATTTTAGTGTGGCCGGCCCGTGCCCGCTTCGGCCAGGGTGGCTGGCTGCGCAACGCGACAGGAAAGTAAGAGTAACCTACCACCACGCTACGTGAGTCGCGGCTCCAAGATATGTTGGGAAGGCAGGAACTCGGCTCCGTGTGGCAAAGGACTCGGAGCGACAGGTGGAAGCAAAGGCAAGAAGGAGGGCAAAGTAAGTAGGAGTACACTCTGTAAAGAGAGCCTGAACACACGGGATCTCGGCCCACTTACTCGGCTGTCTGCAGAAGAGGTGAAGCCGCACGCGTGAGGGTGTCAGGGTGCAGAGTTCCATCAAGCGGCCACTGCTCCCGGTCCCCTCGTTGGCATGGGGGCCGAGACGTGTTGCAGAAGAATCAGTATTTTCTTGTGGGGTGTCTCCGGATCTACCTAGGACCGATGAGAGAGGATACAGCCCCAAGGCATGGTAGCTGGAACAGACTGCTGGTGGCCCCTGTGGGAAGAAACGAATGGGTTAGGGAGCCTAGCATCTAGCATCCCAGGGTCCATCCCAGAGGTCCGAGTGTCCCAAGACCTGGAAATCGACTCCTGTTTCTGGACATCTCTGATAACAGGACACAGGACTAGAGTCCTGAGGCTCCCTGTCCTCGCACGGCGCTGACAACAGGACAGAGGCCCAGGGCCCTGTGGCCGCTTCCTAGTTCAGGCCTCAGGGGGCTTACCGTGATCTGAGGCGATCCCAAGGACACGGAGACAGTGGAACGAGAAGCGGGTAGAAGATCTCTGTGGGGGCCCGAAGGAGGCTCATCCGAAAACGGAAGCTGGGAGAGGGAAAACGTTGGGCAGCCAAAAAAGTCCTACCCGAGACGCGGCCAGGGGTCGGACGTGGGTGTGATCTACGGTACGCCTACTCGTGCAGATGTTGTCTTGTGGGTGGCGGGGAGGCCTAGCTAGTGCTTCTGTCCCCGATCTGCAACCACTCTATCCTGTCATGGGAGTCTAGTAGCGGCGGCCTGCCCTAGCGGCATTTTAGTGTGGCCGGCCCGTGCCCGCTTCGGCCAGGGTGGCTGGCTGCGCAACGCGACAGGAAAGTAAGAGTAACCTACCACCACGCTACGTGAGTCGCGGCTCCAAGATATGTTGGGAAGGCAGGAACTCGGCTCCGTGTGGCAAAGGACTCGGAGCGACAGGTGGAAGCAAAGGCAAGAAGGAGGGCAAAGTAAGTAGGAGTACACTCTGTAAAGAGAGCCTGAACACACGGGATCTCGGCCCACTTACTCGGCTGTCTGCAGAAGAGGTGAAGCCGCACGCGTGAGGGTGTCAGGGTGCAGAGTTCCATCAAGCGGCCACTGCTCCCGGTCCCCTCGTTGGCATGGGGGCCGAGACGTGTTGCAGAAGAATCAGTATTTTCTTGTGGGGTGTCTCCGGATCTACCTAGGACCGATGAGAGAGGATACAGCCCCAAGGCATGGTAGCTGGAACAGACTGCTGGTGGCCCCTGTGGGAAGAAACGAATGGGTTAGGGAGCCTAGCATCTAGCATCCCAGGGTCCATCCCAGAGGTCCGAGTGTCCCAAGACCTGGAAATCGACTCCTGTTTCTGGACATCTCTGATAACAGGACACAGGACTAGAGTCCTGAGGCTCCCTGTCCTCGCACGGCGCTGACAACAGGACAGAGGCCCAGGGCCCTGTGGCCGCTTCCTAGTTCAGGCCTCAGGGGGCTTACCGTGATCTGAGGCGATCCCAAGGACACGGAGACAGTGGAACGAGAAGCGGGCAGAAGATCTCTGTGGGGGCCCGAAGGAGGCTCATCCGAAAACGGAAGCTGGGAGAGGGAAAACGTTGGGCAGCCAAAAAAGTCCTACCCGAGACGCGGCCAGGGGTCGGACGTGGGTGTGATCTACGGTACGCCTACTCGTGCAGATGTTGTCTTGTGGGTGGCGGGGAGGCCTAGCTAGTGCTTCGGTCCCCGATCTGCAACCACTCTATCCTGTCATGGGAGTCTAGTAGCGGCGGCCTGCCCTAGCGGCATTTTAGTGTGGCCGGCCCGTGCCCGCTTCGGCCAGGGTGGCTGGCTGCGCAACGCGACAGGAAAGTAAGAGTAACCTACCACCACGCTACGTGAGTCGCGGCTCCAAGATATGTTGGGAAGGCAGGAACTCGGCTCCGTGTGGCAAAGGACTCGGAGCGACAGGTGGAAGCAAAGGCAAGAAGGAGGGCAAAGTAAGTAGGAGTACACTCTGTAAAGAGAGCCTGAACACACGGGATCTCGGCCCACTTACTCGGCTGTCTGCAGAAGAGGTGAAGCCGCACGCGTGAGGGTGTCAGGGTGCAGAGTTCCATCAAGCGGCCACTGCTCCCGGTCCCCTCGTTGGCATGGGGGCCGAGACGTGTTGCAGAAGAATCAGTATTTTCTTGTGGGGTGTCTCCGGATCTACCTAGGACCGATGAGAGAGGATACAGCCCCAAGGCATGGTAGCTGGAACAGACTGCTGGTGGCCCCTGTGGGAAGAAACGAATGGGTTAGGGAGCCTAGCATCTAGCATCCCAGGGTCCATCCCAGAGGTCCGAGTGTCCCAAGACCTGGAAATCGACTCCTGTTTCTGGACATCTCTGATAACAGGACACAGGACTAGAGTCCTGAGGCTCCCTGTCCTCGCACGGCGCTGACAACAGGACAGAGGCCCAGGGCCCTGTGGCCGCTTCCTAGTTCAGGCCTCAGGGGGCTTACCGTGATCTGAGGCGATCCCAAGGACACGGAGACAGTGGAACGAGAAGCGGGCAGAAGATCTCTGTGGGGGCCCGAAGGAGGCTCATCCGAAAACGGAAGCTGGGAGAGGGAAAACGTTGGGCAGCCAAAAAAGTCCTACCCGAGACGCGGCCAGGGGTCGGACGTGGGTGTGATCTACGGTACGCCTACTCGTGCAGATGTTGTCTTGTGGGTGGCGGGGAGGCCTAGCTAGTGCTTCTGTCCCCGATCTGCAACCACTCTATCCTGTCATGGGAGTCTAGTAGCGGCGGCCTGCCCTAGCGGCATTTTAGTGTGGCCGGCCCGTGCCCGCTTCGGCCAGGGTGGCTGGCTGCGCAACGCGACAGGAAAGTAAGAGTAACCTACCACCACGCTACGTGAGTCGCGGCTCCAAGATATGTTGGGAAGGCAGGAACTCGGCTCCGTGTGGCAAAGGACTCGGAGCGACAGGTGGAAGCAAAGGCAAGAAGGAGGGCAAAGTAAGTAGGAGTACACTCTGTAAAGAGAGCCTGAACACACGGGATCTCGGCCCACTTACTCGGCTGTCTGCAGAAGAGGTGAAGCCGCACGCGTGAGGGTGTCAGGGTGCAGAGTTCCATCAAGCGGCCACTGCTCCCGGTCCCCTCGTTGGCATGGGGGCCGAGACGTGTTGCAGAAGAATCAGTATTTTCTTGTGGGGTGTCTCCGGATCTACCTAGGACCGATGAGAGAGGATACAGCCCCAAGGCATGGTAGCTGGAACAGACTGCTGGTGGCCCCTGTGGGAAGAAACGAATGGGTTAGGGAGCCTAGCATCTAGCATCCCAGGGTCCATCCCAGAGGTCCGAGTGTCCCAAGACCTGGAAATCGACTCCTGTTTCTGGACATCTCTGATAACAGGACACAGGACTAGAGTCCTGAGGCTCCCTGTCCTCGCACGGCGCTGACAACAGGACAGAGGCCCAGGGCCCTGTGGCCGCTTCCTAGTTCAGGCCTCAGGGGGCTTACCGTGATCTGAGGCGATCCCAAGGACACGGAGACAGTGGAACGAGAAGCGGGCAGAAGATCTCTGTGGGGGCCCGAAGGAGGCTCATCCGAAAACGGAAGCTGGGAGAGGGAAAACGTTGGGCAGCCAAAAAAGTCCTACCCGAGACGCGGCCAGGGGTCGGACGTGGGTGTGATCTACGGTACGCCTACTCGTGCAGATGTTGTCTTGTGGGTGGCGGGGAGGCCTAGCTAGTGCTTCGGTCCCCGATCTGCAACCACTCTATCCTGTCATGGGAGTCTAGTAGCGGCGGCCTGCCCTAGCGGCATTTTAGTGTGGCCGGCCCGTGCCCGCTTCGGCCAGGGTGGCTGGCTGCGCAACGCGACAGGAAAGTAAGAGTAACCTACCACCACGCTACGTGAGTCGCGGCTCCAAGATATGTTGGGAAGGCAGGAACTCGGCTCCGTGTGGCAAAGGACTCGGAGCGACAGGTGGAAGCAAAGGCAAGAAGGAGGGCAAAGTAAGTAGGAGTACACTCTGTAAAGAGAGCCTGAACACACGGGATCTCGGCCCACTTACTCGGCTGTCTGCAGAAGAGGTGAAGCCGCACGCGTGAGGGTGTCAGGGTGCAGAGTTCCATCAAGCGGCCACTGCTCCCGGTCCCCTCGTTGGCATGGGGGCCGAGACGTGTTGCAGAAGAATCAGTATTTTCTTGTGGGGTGTCTCCGGATCTACCTAGGACCGATGAGAGAGGATACAGCCCCAAGGCATGGTAGCTGGAACAGACTGCTGGTGGCCCCTGTGGGAAGAAACGAATGGGTTAGGGAGCCTAGCATCTAGCATCCCAGGGTCCATCCCAGAGGTCCGAGTGTCCCAAGACCTGGAAATCGACTCCTGTTTCTGGACATCTCTGATAACAGGACACAGGACTAGAGTCCTGAGGCTCCCTGTCCTCGCACGGCGCTGACAACAGGACAGAGGCCCAGGGCCCTGTGGCCGCTTCCTAGTTCAGGCCTCAGGGGCTTACCGTGATCTGAGGCGATCCCAAGGACACGGAGACAGTGGAACGAGAAGCGGGCAGAAGATCTCTGTGGGGGCCCGAAGGAGGCTCATCCGAAAACGGAAGCTGGGAGAGGGAAAACGTTGGGCAGCCAAAAAAGTCCTACCCGAGACGCGGCCAGGGGTCGGACGTGGGTGTGATCTACGGTACGCCTACTCGTGCAGATGTTGTCTTGTGGGTGGCGGGGAGGCCTAGCTAGTGCTTCGGTCCCCGATCTGCAACCACTCTATCCTGTCATGGGAGTCTAGTAGCGGCGGCCTGCCCTAGCGGCATTTTAGTGTGGCCGGCCCGTGCCCGCTTCGGCCAGGGTGGCTGGCTGCGCAACGCGACAGGAAAGTAAGAGTAACCTACCACCACGCTACGTGAGTCGCGGCTCCAAGATATGTTGGGAAGGCAGGAACTCGGCTCCGTGTGGCAAAGGACTCGGAGCGACAGGTGGAAGCAAAGGCAAGAAGGAGGGCAAAGTAAGTAGGAGTACACTCTGTAAAGAGAGCCTGAACACACGGGATCTCGGCCCACTTACTCGGCTGTCTGCAGAAGAGGTGAAGCCGCACGCGTGAGGGTGTCAGGGTGCAGAGTTCCATCAAGCGGCCACTGCTCCCGGTCCCCTCGTTGGCATGGGGGCCGAGACGTGTTGCAGAAGAATCAGTATTTTCTTGTGGGGTGTCTCCGGATCTACCTAGGACCGATGAGAGAGGATACAGCCCCAAGGCATGGTAGCTGGAACAGACTGCTGGTGGCCCCTGTGGGAAGAAACGAATGGGTTAGGGAGCCTAGCATCTAGCATCCCAGGGTCCATCCCAGAGGTCCGAGTGTCCCAAGACCTGGAAATCGACTCCTGTTTCTGGACATCTCTGATAACAGGACACAGGACTAGAGTCCTGAGGCTCCCTGTCCTCGCACGGCGCTGACAACAGGACAGAGGCCCAGGGCCCTGTGGCCGCTTCCTAGTTCAGGCCTCAGGGGGCTTACCGTGATCTGAGGCGATCCCAAGGACACGGAGACAGTGGAACGAGAAGCGGGCAGAAGATCTCTGTGGGGGCCCGAAGGAGGCTCATCCGAAAACGGAAGCTGGGAGAGGGAAAACGTTGGGCAGCCAAAAAAGTCCTACCCGAGACGCGGCCAGGGGTCGGACGTGGGTGTGATCTACGGTACGCCTACTCGTGCAGATGTTGTCTTGTGGGTGGCGGGGAGGCCTAGCTAGTGCTTCGGTCCCCGATCTGCAACCACTCTATCCTGTCATGGGAGTCTAGTAGCGGCGGCCTGCCCTAGCGGCATTTTAGTGTGGCCGGCCCGTGCCCGCTTCGGCCAGGGTGGCTGGCTGCGCAACGCGACAGGAAAGTAAGAGTAACCTACCACCACGCTACGTGAGTCGCGGCTCCAAGATATGTTGGGAAGGCAGGAACTCGGCTCCGTGTGGCAAAGGACTCGGAGCGACAGGTGGAAGCAAAGGCAAGAAGGAGGGCAAAGTAAGTAGGAGTACACTCTGTAAAGAGAGCCTGAACACACGGGATCTCGGCCCACTTACTCGGCTGTCTGCAGAAGAGGTGAAGCCGCACGCGTGAGGGTGTCAGGGTGCAGAGTTCCATCAAGCGGCCACTGCTCCCGGTCCCCTCGTTGGCATGGGGGCCGAGACGTGTTGCAGAAGAATCAGTATTTTCTTGTGGGGTGTCTCCGGATCTACCTAGGACCGATGAGAGAGGATACAGCCCCAAGGCATGGTAGCTGGAACAGACTGCTGGTGGCCCCTGTGGGAAGAAACGAATGGGTTAGGGAGCCTAGCATCTAGCATCCCAGGGTCCATCCCAGAGGTCCGAGTGTCCCAAGACCTGGAAATCGACTCCTGTTTCTGGACATCTCTGATAACAGGACACAGGACTAGAGTCCTGAGGCTCCCTGTCCTCGCACGGCGCTGACAACAGGACAGAGGCCCAGGGCCCTGTGGCCGCTTCCTAGTTCAGGCCTCAGGGGGCTTACCGTGATCTGAGGCGATCCCAAGGACACGGAGACAGTGGAACGAGAAGCGGGCAGAAGATCTCTGTGGGGGCCCGAAGGAGGCTCATCCGAAAACGGAAGCTGGGAGAGGGAAAACGTTGGGCAGCCAAAAAAGTCCTACCCGAGACGCGGCCAGGGGTCGGACGTGGGTGTGATCTACGGTACGCCTACTCGTGCAGATGTTGTCTTGTGGGTGGCGGGGAGGCCTAGCTAGTGCTTCGGTCCCCGATCTGCAACCACTCTATCCTGTCATGGGAGTCTAGTAGCGGCGGCCTGCCCTAGCGGCATTTTAGTGTGGCCGGCCCGTGCCCGCTTCGGCCAGGGTGGCTGGCTGCGCAACGCGACAGGAAAGTAAGAGTAACCTACCACCACGCTACGTGAGTCGCGGCTCCAAGATATGTTGGGAAGGCAGGAACTCGGCTCCGTGTGGCAAAGGACTCGGAGCGACAGGTGGAAGCAAAGGCAAGAAGGAGGGCAAAGTAAGTAGGAGTACACTCTGTAAAGAGAGCCTGAACACACGGGATCTCGGCCCACTTACTCGGCTGTCTGCAGAAGAGGTGAAGCCGCACGCGTGAGGGTGTCAGGGTGCAGAGTTCCATCAAGCGGCCACTGCTCCCGGTCCCCTCGTTGGCATGGGGGCCGAGACGTGTTGCAGAAGAATCAGTATTTTCTTGTGGGGTGTCTCCGGATCTACCTAGGACCGATGAGAGAGGATACAGCCCCAAGGCATGGTAGCTGGAACAGACTGCTGGTGGCCCCTGTGGGAAGAAACGAATGGGTTAGGGAGCCTAGCATCTAGCATCCCAGGGTCCATCCCAGAGGTCCGAGTGTCCCAAGACCTGGAAATCGACTCCTGTTTCTGGACATCTCTGATAACAGGACACAGGACTAGAGTCCTGAGGCTCCCTGTCCTCGCACGGCGCTGACAACAGGACAGAGGCCCAGGGCCCTGTGGCCGCTTCCTAGTTCAGGCCTCAGGGGGCTTACCGTGATCTGAGGCGATCCCAAGGACACGGAGACAGTGGAACGAGAAGCGGGCAGAAGATCTCTGTGGGGGCCCGAAGGAGGCTCATCCGAAAACGGAAGCTGGGAGAGGGAAAACGTTGGGCAGCCAAAAAAGTCCTACCCGAGACGCGGCCAGGGGTCGGACGTGGGTGTGATCTACGGTACGCCTACTCGTGCAGATGTTGTCTTGTGGGTGGCGGGGAGGCCTAGCTAGTGCTTCGGTCCCCGATCTGCAACCACTCTATCCTGTCATGGGAGTCTAGTAGCGGCGGCCTGCCCTAGCGGCATTTTAGTGTGGCCGGCCCGTGCCCGCTTCGGCCAGGGTGGCTGGCTGCGCAACGCGACAGGAAAGTAAGAGTAACCTACCACCACGCTACGTGAGTCGCGGCTCCAAGATATGTTGGGAAGGCAGGAACTCGGCTCCGTGTGGCAAAGGACTCGGAGCGACAGGTGGAAGCAAAGGCAAGAAGGAGGGCAAAGTAAGTAGGAGTACACTCTGTAAAGAGAGCCTGAACACACGGGATCTCGGCCCACTTACTCGGCTGTCTGCAGAAGAGGTGAAGCCGCACGCGTGAGGGTGTCAGGGTGCAGAGTTCCATCAAGCGGCCACTGCTCCCGGTCCCCTCGTTGGCATGGGGGCCGAGACGTGTTGCAGAAGAATCAGTATTTTCTTGTGGGGTGTCTCCGGATCTACCTAGGACCGATGAGAGAGGATACAGCCCCAAGGCATGGTAGCTGGAACAGACTGCTGGTGGCCCCTGTGGGAAGAAACGAATGGGTTAGGGAGCCTAGCATCTAGCATCCCAGGGTCCATCCCAGAGGTCCGAGTGTCCCAAGACCTGGAAATCGACTCCTGTTTCTGGACATCTCTGATAACAGGACACAGGACTAGAGTCCTGAGGCTCCCTGTCCTCGCACGGCGCTGACAACAGGACAGAGGCCCAGGGCCCTGTGGCCGCTTCCTAGTTCAGGCCTCAGGGGGCTTACCGTGATCTGAGGCGATCCCAAGGACACGGAGACAGTGGAACGAGAAGCGGGCAGAAGATCTCTGTGGGGGCCCGAAGGAGGCTCATCCGAAAACGGAAGCTGGGAGAGGGAAAACGTTGGGCAGCCAAAAAAGTCCTACCCGAGACGCGGCCAGGGGTCGGACGTGGGTGTGATCTACGGTACGCCTACTCGTGCAGATGTTGTCTTGTGGGTGGCGGGGAGGCCTAGCTAGTGCTTCGGTCCCCGATCTGCAACCACTCTATCCTGTCATGGGAGTCTAGTAGCGGCGGCCTGCCCTAGCGGCATTTTAGTGTGGCCGGCCCGTGCCCGCTTCGGCCAGGGTGGCTGGCTGCGCAACGCGACAGGAAAGTAAGAGTAACCTACCACCACGCTACGTGAGTCGCGGCTCCAAGATATGTTGGGAAGGCAGGAACTCGGCTCCGTGTGGCAAAGGACTCGGAGCGACAGGTGGAAGCAAAGGCAAGAAGGAGGGCAAAGTAAGTAGGAGTACACTCTGTAAAGAGAGCCTGAACACACGGGATCTCGGCCCACTTACTCGGCTGTCTGCAGAAGAGGTGAAGCCGCACGCGTGAGGGTGTCAGGGTGCAGAGTTCCATCAAGCGGCCACTGCTCCCGGTCCCCTCGTTGGCATGGGGGCCGAGACGTGTTGCAGAAGAATCAGTATTTTCTTGTGGGGTGTCTCCGGATCTACCTAGGACCGATGAGAGAGGATACAGCCCCAAGGCATGGTAGCTGGAACAGACTGCTGGTGGCCCCTGTGGGAAGAAACGAATGGGTTAGGGAGCCTAGCATCTAGCATCCCAGGGTCCATCCCAGAGGTCCGAGTGTCCCAAGACCTGGAAATCGACTCCTGTTTCTGGACATCTCTGATAACAGGACACAGGACTAGAGTCCTGAGGCTCCCTGTCCTCGCACGGCGCTGACAACAGGACAGAGGCCCAGGGCCCTGTGGCCGCTTCCTAGTTCAGGCCTCAGGGGGCTTACCGTGATCTGAGGCGATCCCAAGGACACGGAGACAGTGGAACGAGAAGCGGGCAGAAGATCTCTGTGGGGGCCCGAAGGAGGCTCATCCGAAAACGGAAGCTGGGAGAGGGAAAACGTTGGGCAGCCAAAAAAGTCCTACCCGAGACGCGGCCAGGGGTCGGACGTGGGTGTGATCTACGGTACGCCTACTCGTGCAGATGTTGTCTTGTGGGTGGCGGGGAGGCCTAGCTAGTGCTTCTGTCCCCGATCTGCAACCACTCTATCCTGTCATGGGAGTCTAGTAGCGGCGGCCTGCCCTAGCGGCATTTTAGTGTGGCCGGCCCGTGCCCGCTTCGGCCAGGGTGGCTGGCTGCGCAACGCGACAGGAAAGTAAGAGTAACCTACCACCACGCTACGTGAGTCGCGGCTCCAAGATATGTTGGGAAGGCAGGAACTCGGCTCCGTGTGGCAAAGGACTCGGAGCGACAGGTGGAAGCAAAGGCAAGAAGGAGGGCAAAGTAAGTAGGAGTACACTCTGTAAAGAGAGCCTGAACACACGGGATCTCGGCCCACTTACTCGGCTGTCTGCAGAAGAGGTGAAGCCGCACGCGTGAGGGTGTCAGGGTGCAGAGTTCCATCAAGCGGCCACTGCTCCCGGTCCCCTCGTTGGCATGGGGGCCGAGACGTGTTGCAGAAGAATCAGTATTTTCTTGTGGGGTGTCTCCGGATCTACCTAGGACCGATGAGAGAGGATACAGCCCCAAGGCATGGTAGCTGGAACAGACTGCTGGTGGCCCCTGTGGGAAGAAACGAATGGGTTAGGGAGCCTAGCATCTAGCATCCCAGGGTCCATCCCAGAGGTCCGAGTGTCCCAAGACCTGGAAATCGACTCCTGTTTCTGGACATCTCTGATAACAGGACACAGGACTAGAGTCCTGAGGCTCCCTGTCCTCGCACGGCGCTGACAACAGGACAGAGGCCCAGGGCCCTGTGGCCGCTTCCTAGTTCAGGCCTCAGGGGGCTTACCGTGATCTGAGGCGATCCCAAGGACACGGAGACAGTGGAACGAGAAGCGGGCAGAAGATCTCTGTGGGGGCCCGAAGGAGGCTCATCCGAAAACGGAAGCTGGGAGAGGGAAAACGTTGGGCAGCCAAAAAAGTCCTACCCGAGACGCGGCCAGGGGTCGGACGTGGGTGTGATCTACGGTACGCCTACTCGTGCAGATGTTGTCTTGTGGGTGGCGGGGAGGCCTAGCTAGTGCTTCGGTCCCCGATCTGCAACCACTCTATCCTGTCATGGGAGTCTAGTAGCGGCGGCCTGCCCTAGCGGCATTTTAGTGTGGCCGGCCCGTGCCCGCTTCGGCCAGGGTGGCTGGCTGCGCAACGCGACAGGAAAGTAAGAGTAACCTACCACCACGCTACGTGAGTCGCGGCTCCAAGATATGTTGGGAAGGCAGGAACTCGGCTCCGTGTGGCAAAGGACTCGGAGCGACAGGTGGAAGCAAAGGCAAGAAGGAGGGCAAAGTAAGTAGGAGTACACTCTGTAAAGAGAGCCTGAACACACGGGATCTCGGCCCACTTACTCGGCTGTCTGCAGAAGAGGTGAAGCCGCACGCGTGAGGGTGTCAGGGTGCAGAGTTCCATCAAGCGGCCACTGCTCCCGGTCCCCTCGTTGGCATGGGGGCCGAGACGTGTTGCAGAAGAATCAGTATTTTCTTGTGGGGTGTCTCCGGATCTACCTAGGACCGATGAGAGAGGATACAGCCCCAAGGCATGGTAGCTGGAACAGACTGCTGGTGGCCCCTGTGGGAAGAAACGAATGGGTTAGGGAGCCTAGCATCTAGCATCCCAGGGTCCATCCCAGAGGTCCGAGTGTCCCAAGACCTGGAAATCGACTCCTGTTTCTGGACATCTCTGATAACAGGACACAGGACTAGAGTCCTGAGGCTCCCTGTCCTCGCACGGCGCTGACAACAGGACAGAGGCCCAGGGCCCTGTGGCCGCTTCCTAGTTCAGGCCTCAGGGGGCTTACCGTGATCTGAGGCGATCCCAAGGACACGGAGACAGTGGAACGAGAAGCGGGCAGAAGATCTCTGTGGGGGCCCGAAGAAGGCTCATCCGAAAACGGAAGCTGGGAGAGGGAAAACGTTGGGCAGCCAAAAAAGTCCTACCCGAGACGCGGCCAGGGGTCGGACGTGGGTGTGATCTACGGTACGCCTACTCGTGCAGATGTTGTCTTGTGGGTGGCGGGGAGGCCTAGCTAGTGCTTCGGTCCCCGATCTGCAACCACTCTATCCTGTCATGGGAGTCTAGTAGCGGCGGCCTGCCCTAGCGGCATTTTAGTGTGGCCGGCCCGTGCCCGCTTCGGCCAGGGTGGCTGGCTGCGCAACGCGACAGGAAAGTAAGAGTAACCTACCACCACGCTACGTGAGTCGCGGCTCCAAGATATGTTGGGAAGGCAGGAACTCGGCTCCGTGTGGCAAAGGACTCGGAGCGACAGGTGGAAGCAAAGGCAAGAAGGAGGGCAAAGTAAGTAGGAGTACACTCTGTAAAGAGAGCCTGAACACACGGGATCTCGGCCCACTTACTCGGCTGTCTGCAGAAGAGGTGAAGCCGCACGCGTGAGGGTGTCAGGGTGCAGAGTTCCATCAAGCGGCCACTGCTCCCGGTCCCCTCGTTGGCATGGGGGCCGAGACGTGTTGCAGAAGAATCAGTATTTTCTTGTGGGGTGTCTCCGGATCTACCTAGGACCGATGAGAGAGGATACAGCCCCAAGGCATGGTAGCTGGAACAGACTGCTGGTGGCCCCTGTGGGAAGAAACGAATGGGTTAGGGAGCCTAGCATCTAGCATCCCAGGGTCCATCCCAGAGGTCCGAGTGTCCCAAGACCTGGAAATCGACTCCTGTTTCTGGACATCTCTGATAACAGGACACAGGACTAGAGTCCTGAGGCTCCCTGTCCTCGCACGGCGCTGACAACAGGACAGAGGCCCAGGGCCCTGTGGCCGCTTCCTAGTTCAGGCCTCAGGGGGCTTACCGTGATCTGAGGCGATCCCAAGGACACGGAGACAGTGGAACGAGAAGCGGGCAGAAGATCTCTGTGGGGGCCCGAAGGAGGCTCATCCGAAAACGGAAGCTGGGAGAGGGAAAACGTTGGGCAGCCAAAAAAGTCCTACCCGAGACGCGGCCAGGGGTCGGACGTGGGTGTGATCTACGGTACGCCTACTCGTGCAGATGTTGTCTTGTGGGTGGCGGGGAGGCCTAGCTAGTGCTTCGGTCCCCGATCTGCAACCACTCTATCCTGTCATGGGAGTCTAGTAGCGGCGGCCTGCCCTAGCGGCATTTTAGTGTGGCCGGCCCGTGCCCGCTTCGGCCAGGGTGGCTGGCTGCGCAACGCGACAGGAAAGTAAGAGTAACCTACCACCACGCTACGTGAGTCGCGGCTCCAAGATATGTTGGGAAGGCAGGAACTCGGCTCCGTGTGGCAAAGGACTCGGAGCGACAGGTGGAAGCAAAGGCAAGAAGGAGGGCAAAGTAAGTAGGAGTACACTCTGTAAAGAGAGCCTGAACACACGGGATCTCGGCCCACTTACTCGGCTGTCTGCAGAAGAGGTGAAGCCGCACGCGTGAGGGTGTCAGGGTGCAGAGTTCCATCAAGCGGCCACTGCTCCCGGTCCCCTCGTTGGCATGGGGGCCGAGACGTGTTGCAGAAGAATCAGTATTTTCTTGTGGGGTGTCTCCGGATCTACCTAGGACCGATGAGAGAGGATACAGCCCCAAGGCATGGTAGCTGGAACAGACTGCTGGTGGCCCCTGTGGGAAGAAACGAATGGGTTAGGGAGCCTAGCATCTAGCATCCCAGGGTCCATCCCAGAGGTCCGAGTGTCCCAAGACCTGGAAATCGACTCCTGTTTCTGGACATCTCTGATAACAGGACACAGGACTAGAGTCCTGAGGCTCCCTGTCCTCGCACGGCGCTGACAACAGGACAGAGGCCCAGGGCCCTGTGGCCGCTTCCTAGTTCAGGCCTCAGGGGGCTTACCGTGATCTGAGGCGATCCCAAGGACACGGAGACAGTGGCACGAGAAGCGGGCAGAAGATCTCTGTGGGGGCCCGAAGGAGGCTCATCCGAAAACGGAAGCTGGGAGAGGGAAAACGTTGGGCAGCCAAAAAAGTCCTACCCGAGACGCGGCCAGGGGTCGGACGTGGGTGTGATCTACGGTACGCCTACTCGTGCAGATGTTGTCTTGTGGGTGGCGGGGAGGCCTAGCTAGTGCTTCGGTCCCCGATCTGCAACCACTCTATCCTGTCATGGGAGTCTAGTAGCGGCGGCCTGCCCTAGCGGCATTTTAGTGTGGCCGGCCCGTGCCCGCTTCGGCCAGGGTGGCTGGCTGCGCAACGCGACAGGAAAGTAAGAGTAACCTACCACCACGCTACGTGAGTCGCGGCTCCAAGATATGTTGGGAAGGCAGGAACTCGGCTCCGTGTGGCAAAGGACTCGGAGCGACAGGTGGAAGCAAAGGCAAGAAGGAGGGCAAAGTAAGTAGGAGTACACTCTGTAAAGAGAGCCTGAACACACGGGATCTCGGCCCACTTACTCGGCTGTCTGCAGAAGAGGTGAAGCCGCACGCGTGAGGGTGTCAGGGTGCAGAGTTCCATCAAGCGGCCACTGCTCCCGGTCCCCTCGTTGGCATGGGGGCCGAGACGTGTTGCAGAAGAATCAGTATTTTCTTGTGGGGTGTCTCCGGATCTACCTAGGACCGATGAGAGAGGATACAGCCCCAAGGCATGGTAGCTGGAACAGACTGCTGGTGGCCCCTGTGGGAAGAAACGAATGGGTTAGGGAGCCTAGCATCTAGCATCCCAGGGTCCATCCCAGAGGTCCGAGTGTCCCAAGACCTGGAAATCGACTCCTGTTTCTGGACATCTCTGATAACAGGACACAGGACTAGAGTCCTGAGGCTCCCTGTCCTCGCACGGCGCTGACAACAGGACAGAGGCCCAGGGCCCTGTGGCCGCTTCCTAGTTCAGGCCTCAGGGGGCTTACCGTGATCTGAGGCGATCCCAAGGACACGGAGACAGTGGCACGAGAAGCGGGCAGAAGATCTCTGTGGGGGCCCGAAGGAGGCTCATCCGAAAACGGAAGCTGGGAGAGGGAAAACGTTGGGCAGCCAAAAAAGTCCTACCCGAGACGCGGCCAGGGGTCGGACGTGGGTGTGATCTACGGTACGCCTACTCGTGCAGATGTTGTCTTGTGGGTGGCGGGGAGGCCTAGCTAGTGCTTCTGTCCCCGATCTGCAACCACTCTATCCTGTCATGGGAGTCTAGTAGCGGCGGCCTGCCCTAGCGGCATTTTAGTGTGGCCGGCCCGTGCCCGCTTCGGCCAGGGTGGCTGGCTGCGCAACGCGACAGGAAAGTAAGAGTAACCTACCACCACGCTACGTGAGTCGCGGCTCCAAGATATGTTGGGAAGGCAGGAACTCGGCTCCGTGTGGCAAAGGACTCGGAGCGACAGGTGGAAGCAAAGGCAAGAAGGAGGGCAAAGTAAGTAGGAGTACACTCTGTAAAGAGAGCCTGAACACACGGGATCTCGGCCCACTTACTCGGCTGTCTGCAGAAGAGGTGAAGCCGCACGCGTGAGGGTGTCAGGGTGCAGAGTTCCATCAAGCGGCCACTGCTCCCGGTCCCCTCGTTGGCATGGGGGCCGAGACGTGTTGCAGAAGAATCAGTATTTTCTTGTGGGGTGTCTCCGGATCTACCTAGGACCGATGAGAGAGGATACAGCCCCAAGGCATGGTAGCTGGAACAGACTGCTGGTGGCCCCTGTGGGAAGAAACGAATGGGTTAGGGAGCCTAGCATCTAGCATCCCAGGGTCCATCCCAGAGGTCCGAGTGTCCCAAGACCTGGAAATCGACTCCTGTTTCTGGACATCTCTGATAACAGGACACAGGACTAGAGTCCTGAGGCTCCCTGTCCTCGCACGGCGCTGACAACAGGACAGAGGCCCAGGGCCCTGTGGCCGCTTCCTAGTTCAGGCCTCAGGGGGCTTACCGTGATCTGAGGCGATCCCAAGGACACGGAGACAGTGGCACGAGAAGCGGGCAGAAGATCTCTGTGGGGGCCCGAAGGAGGCTCATCCGAAAACGGAAGCTGGGAGAGGGAAAACGTTGGGCAGCCAAAAAAGTCCTACCCGAGACGCGGCCAGGGGTCGGACGTGGGTGTGATCTACGGTACGCCTACTCGTGCAGATGTTGTCTTGTGGGTGGCGGGGAGGCCTAGCTAGTGCTTCTGTCCCCGATCTGCAACCACTCTATCCTGTCATGGGAGTCTAGTAGCGGCGGCCTGCCCTAGCGGCATTTTAGTGTGGCCGGCCCGTGCCCGCTTCGGCCAGGGTGGCTGGCTGCGCAACGCGACAGGAAAGTAAGAGTAACCTACCACCACGCTACGTGAGTCGCGGCTCCAAGATATGTTGGGAAGGCAGGAACTCGGCTCCGTGTGGCAAAGGACTCGGAGCGACAGGTGGAAGCAAAGGCAAGAAGGAGGGCAAAGTAAGTAGGAGTACACTCTGTAAAGAGAGCCTGAACACACGGGATCTCGGCCCACTTACTCGGCTGTCTGCAGAAGAGGTGAAGCCGCACGCGTGAGGGTGTCAGGGTGCAGAGTTCCATCAAGCGGCCACTGCTCCCGGTCCCCTCGTTGGCATGGGGGCCGAGACGTGTTGCAGAAGAATCAGTATTTTCTTGTGGGGTGTCTCCGGATCTACCTAGGACCGATGAGAGAGGATACAGCCCCAAGGCATGGTAGCTGGAACAGACTGCTGGTGGCCCCTGTGGGAAGAAACGAATGGGTTAGGGAGCCTAGCATCTAGCATCCCAGGGTCCATCCCAGAGGTCCGAGTGTCCCAAGACCTGGAAATCGACTCCTGTTTCTGGACATCTCTGATAACAGGACACAGGACTAGAGTCCTGAGGCTCCCTGTCCTCGCACGGCGCTGACAACAGGACAGAGGCCCAGGGCCCTGTGGCCGCTTCCTAGTTCAGGCCTCAGGGGGCTTACCGTGATCTGAGGCGATCCCAAGGACACGGAGACAGTGGAACGAGAAGCGGGCAGAAGATCTCTGTGGGGGCCCGAAGGAGGCTCATCCGAAAACGGAAGCTGGGAGAGGGAAAACGTTGGGCAGCCAAAAAAGTCCTACCCGAGACGCGGCCAGGGGTCGGACGTGGGTGTGATCTACGGTACGCCTACTCGTGCAGATGTTGTCTTGTGGGTGGCGGGGAGGCCTAGCTAGTGCTTCTGTCCCCGATCTGCAACCACTCTATCCTGTCATGGGAGTCTAGTAGCGGCGGCCTGCCCTAGCGGCATTTTAGTGTGGCCGGCCCGTGCCCGCTTCGGCCAGGGTGGCTGGCTGCGCAACGCGACAGGAAAGTAAGAGTAACCTACCACCACGCTACGTGAGTCGCGGCTCCAAGATATGTTGGGAAGGCAGGAACTCGGCTCCGTGTGGCAAAGGACTCGGAGCGACAGGTGGAAGCAAAGGCAAGAAGGAGGGCAAAGTAAGTAGGAGTACACTCTGTAAAGAGAGCCTGAACACACGGGATCTCGGCCCACTTACTCGGCTGTCTGCAGAAGAGGTGAAGCCGCACGCGTGAGGGTGTCAGGGTGCAGAGTTCCATCAAGCGGCCACTGCTCCCGGTCCCCTCGTTGGCATGGGGGCCGAGACGTGTTGCAGAAGAATCAGTATTTTCTTGTGGGGTGTCTCCGGATCTACCTAGGACCGATGAGAGAGGATACAGCCCCAAGGCATGGTAGCTGGAACAGACTGCTGGTGGCCCCTGTGGGAAGAAACGAATGGGTTAGGGAGCCTAGCATCTAGCATCCCAGGGTCCATCCCAGAGGTCCGAGTGTCCCAAGACCTGGAAATCGACTCCTGTTTCTGGACATCTCTGATAACAGGACACAGGACTAGAGTCCTGAGGCTCCCTGTCCTCGCACGGCGCTGACAACAGGACAGAGGCCCAGGGCCCTGTGGCCGCTTCCTAGTTCAGGCCTCAGGGGGCTTACCGTGATCTGAGGCGATCCCAAGGACACGGAGACAGTGGAACGAGAAGCGGGCAGAAGATCTCTGTGGGGGCCCGAAGGAGGCTCATCCGAAAACGGAAGCTGGGAGAGGGAAAACGTTGGGCAGCCAAAAAAGTCCTACCCGAGACGCGGCCAGGGGTCGGACGTGGGTGTGATCTACGGTACGCCTACTCGTGCAGATGTTGTCTTGTGGGTGGCGGGGAGGCCTAGCTAGTGCTTCGGTCCCCGATCTGCAACCACTCTATCCTGTCATGGGAGTCTAGTAGCGGCGGCCTGCCCTAGCGGCATTTTAGTGTGGCCGGCCCGTGCCCGCTTCGGCCAGGGTGGCTGGCTGCGCAACGCGACAGGAAAGTAAGAGTAACCTACCACCACGCTACGTGAGTCGCGGCTCCAAGATATGTTGGGAAGGCAGGAACTCGGCTCCGTGTGGCAAAGGACTCGGAGCGACAGGTGGAAGCAAAGGCAAGAAGGAGGGCAAAGTAAGTAGGAGTACACTCTGTAAAGAGAGCCTGAACACACGGGATCTCGGCCCACTTACTCGGCTGTCTGCAGAAGAGGTGAAGCCGCACGCGTGAGGGTGTCAGGGTGCAGAGTTCCATCAAGCGGCCACTGCTCCCGGTCCCCTCGTTGGCATGGGGGCCGAGACGTGTTGCAGAAGAATCAGTATTTTCTTGTGGGGTGTCTCCGGATCTACCTAGGACCAATGAGAGAGGATACAGCCCCAAGGCATGGTAGCTGGAACAGACTGCTGGTGGCCCCTGTGGGAAGAAACGAATGGGTTAGGGAGCCTAGCATCTAGCATCCCAGGGTCCATCCCAGAGGTCCGAGTGTCCCAAGACCTGGAAATCGACTCCTGTTTCTGGACATCTCTGATAACAGGACACAGGACTAGAGTCCTGAGGCTCCCTGTCCTCGCACGGCGCTGACAACAGGACAGAGGCCCAGGGCCCTGTGGCCGCTTCCTAGTTCAGGCCTCAGGGGGCTTACCGTGATCTGAGGCGATCCCAAGGACACGGAGACAGTGGAACGAGAAGCGGGCAGAAGATCTCTGTGGGGGCCCGAAGGAGGCTCATCCGAAAACGGAAGCTGGGAGAGGGAAAACGTTGGTCAGCCAAAAAAGTCCTACCCGAGACGCGGCCAGGGGTCGGACGTGGGTGTGATCTACGGTACGCCTACTCGTGCAGATGTTGTCTTGTGGGTGGCGGGGAGGCCTAGCTAGTGCTTCTGTCCCCGATCTGCAACCACTCTATCCTGTCATGGGAGTCTAGTAGCGGCGGCCTGCCCTAGCGGCATTTTAGTGTGGCCGGCCCGTGCCCGCTTCGGCCAGGGTGGCTGGCTGCGCAACGCGACAGGAAAGTAAGAGTAACCTACCACCACGCTACGTGAGTCGCGGCTCCAAGATATGTTGGGAAGGCAGGAACTCGGCTCCGTGTGGCAAAGGACTCGGAGCGACAGGTGGAAGCAAAGGCAAGAAGGAGGGCAAAGTAAGTAGGAGTACACTCTGTAAAGAGAGCCTGAACACACGGGATCTCGGCCCACTTACTCGGCTGTCTGCAGAAGAGGTGAAGCCGCACGCGTGAGGGTGTCAGGGTGCAGAGTTCCATCAAGCGGCCACTGCTCCCGGTCCCCTCGTTGGCATGGGGGCCGAGACGTGTTGCAGAAGTATCAGTATTTTCTTGTGGGGTGTCTCCGGATCTACCTAGGACCGATGAGAGAGGATACAGCCCCAAGGCATGGTAGCTGGAACAGACTGCTGGTGGCCCCTGTGGGAAGAAACGAATGGGTTAGGGAGCCTAGCATCTAGCATCCCAGGGTCCATCCCAGAGGTCCGAGTGTCCCAAGACCTGGAAATCGACTCCTGTTTCTGGACATCTCTGATAACAGGACACAGGACTAGAGTCCTGAGGCTCCCTGTCCTCGCACGGCGCTGACAACAGGACAGAGGCCCAGGGCCCTGTGGCCGCTTCCTAGTTCAGGCCTCAGGGGGCTTACCGTGATCTGAGGCGATCCCAAGGACACGGAGACAGTGGAACGAGAAGCGGGCAGAAGATCTCTGTGGGGGCCCGAAGGAGGCTCATCCGAAAACGGAAGCTGGGAGAGGGAAAACGTTGGGCAGCCAAAAAAGTCCTACCCGAGACGCGGCCAGGGGTCGGACGTGGGTGTGATCTACGGTACGCCTACTCGTGCAGATGTTGTCTTGTGGGTGGCGGGGAGGCCTAGCTAGTGCTTCTGTCCCCGATCTGCAACCACTCTATCCTGTCATGGGAGTCTAGTAGCGGCGGCCTGCCCTAGCGGCATTTTAGTGTGGCCGGCCCGTGCCCGCTTCGGCCAGGGTGGCTGGCTGCGCAACGCGACAGGAAAGTAAGAGTAACCTACCACCACGCTACGTGAGTCGCGGCTCCAAGATATGTTGGGAAGGCAGGAACTCGGCTCCGTGTGGCAAAGGACTCGGAGCGACAGGTGGAAGCAAAGGCAAGAAGGAGGGCAAAGTAAGTAGGAGTACACTCTGTAAAGAGAGCCTGAACACACGGGATCTCGGCCCACTTACTCGGCTGTCTGCAGAAGAGGTGAAGCCGCACGCGTGAGGGTGTCAGGGTGCAGAGTTCCATCAAGCGGCCACTGCTCCCGGTCCCCTCGTTGGCATGGGGGCCGAGACGTGTTGCAGAAGAATCAGTATTTTCTTGTGGGGTGTCTCCGGATCTACCTAGGACCGATGAGAGAGGATACAGCCCCAAGGCATGGTAGCTGGAACAGACTGCTGGTGGCCCCTGTGGGAAGAAACGAATGGGTTAGGGAGCCTAGCATCTAGCATCCCAGGGTCCATCCCAGAGGTCCGAGTGTCCCAAGACCTGGAAATCGACTCCTGTTTCTGGACATCTCTGATAACAGGACACAGGACTAGAGTCCTGAGGCTCCCTGTCCTCGCACGGCGCTGACAACAGGACAGAGGCCCAGGGCCCTGTGGCCGCTTCCTAGTTCAGGCCTCAGGGGGCTTACCGTGATCTGAGGCGATCCCAAGGACACGGAGACAGTGGAACGAGAAGCGGGCAGAAGATCTCTGTGGGGGCCCGAAGGAGGCTCATCCGAAAACGGAAGCTGGGAGAGGGAAAACGTTGGGCAGCCAAAAAAGTCCTACCCGAGACGCGGCCAGGGGTCGGACGTGGGTGTGATCTACGGTACGCCTACTCGTGCAGATGTTGTCTTGTGGGTGGCGGGGAGGCCTAGCTAGTGCTTCTGTCCCCGATCTGCAACCACTCTATCCTGTCATGGGAGTCTAGTAGCGGCGGCCTGCCCTAGCGGCATTTTAGTGTGGCCGGCCCGTGCCCGCTTCGGCCAGGGTGGCTGGCTGCGCAACGCGACAGGAAAGTAAGAGTAACCTACCACCACGCTACGTGAGTCGCGGCTCCAAGATATGTTGGGAAGGCAGGAACTCGGCTCCGTGTGGCAAAGGACTCGGAGCGACAGGTGGAAGCAAAGGCAAGAAGGAGGGCAAAGTAAGTAGGAGTACACTCTGTAAAGAGAGCCTGAACACACGGGATCTCGGCCCACTTACTCGGCTGTCTGCAGAAGAGGTGAAGCCGCACGCGTGAGGGTGTCAGGGTGCAGAGTTCCATCAAGCGGCCACTGCTCCCGGTCCCCTCGTTGGCATGGGGGCCGAGACGTGTTGCAGAAGAATCAGTATTTTCTTGTGGGGTGTCTCCGGATCTACCTAGGACCAATGAGAGAGGATACAGCCCCAAGGCATGGTAGCTGGAACAGACTGCTGGTGGCCCCTGTGGGAAGAAACGAATGGGTTAGGGAGCCTAGCATCTAGCATCCCAGGGTCCATCCCAGAGGTCCGAGTGTCCCAAGACCTGGAAATCGACTCCTGTTTCTGGACATCTCTGATAACAGGACACAGGACTAGAGTCCTGAGGCTCCCTGTCCTCGCACGGCGCTGACAACAGGACAGAGGCCCAGGGCCCTGTGGCCGCTTCCTAGTTCAGGCCTCAGGGGGCTTACCGTGATCTGAGGCGATCCCAAGGACACGGAGACAGTGGAACGAGAAGCGGGCAGAAGATCTCTGTGGGGGCCCGAAGGAGGCTCATCCGAAAACGGAAGCTGGGAGAGGGAAAACGTTGGGCAGCCAAAAAAGTCCTACCCGAGACGTGGCCAGGGGTCGGACGTGGGTGTGATCTACGGTACGCCTACTCGTGCAGATGTTGTCTTGTGGGTGGCGGGGAGGCCTAGCTAGTGCTTCTGTCCCCGATCTGCAACCACTCTATCCTGTCATGGGAGTCTAGTAGCGGCGGCCTGCCCTAGCGGCATTTTAGTGTGGCCGGCCCGTGCCCGCTTCGGCCAGGGTGGCTGGCTGCGCAACGCGACAGGAAAGTAAGAGTAACCTATCACCACGCTACGTGAGTCGCGGCTCCAAGATATGTTGGGAAGGCAGGAACTCGGCTCCGTGTGGCAAAGGACTCGGAGCGACAGGTGGAAGCAAAGGCAAGAAGGAGGGCAAAGTAAGTAGGAGTACACTCTGTAAAGAGAGCCTGAACACACGGGATCTCGGCCCACTTACTCGGCTGTCTGCAGAAGAGGTGAAGCCGCACGCGTGAGGGTGTCAGGGTGCAGAGTTCCATCAAGCGGCCACTGCTCCCGGTCCCCTCGTTGGCATGGGGGCCGAGACGTGTTGCAGAAGAATCAGTATTTTCTTGTGGGGTGTCTCCGGATCTACCTAGGACCGATGAGAGAGGATACAGCCCCAAGGCATGGTAGCTGGAACAGACTGCTGGTGGCCCCTGTGGGAAGAAATGAATGGGTTAGGGAGCCTAGCATCTAGCATCCCAGGGTCCATCCCAGAGGTCCGAGTGTCCCAAGACCTGGAAATCGACTCCTGTTTCTGGACATCTCTGATAACAGGACACAGGACTAGAGTCCTGAGGCTCCCTGTCCTCGCACGGCGCTGACAACAGGACAGAGGCCCAGGGCCCTGTGGCCGCTTCCTAGTTCAGGCCTCAGGGGGCTTACCGTGATCTGAGGCGATCCCAAGGACACGGAGACAGTGGAACGAGAAGCGGGCAGAAGATCTCTGTGGGGGCCCGAAGGAGGCTCATCCGAAAACGGAAGCTGGGAGAGGGAAAACGTTGGGCAGCCAAAAAAGTCCTACCCGAGACGCGGCCAGGGGTCGGACGTGGGTGTGATCTACGGTACGCCTACTCGTGCAGATGTTGTCTTGTGGGTGGCGGGGAGGCCTAGCTAGTGCTTCTGTCCCCGATCTGCAACCACTCTATCCTGTCATGGGAGTCTAGTAGCGGCGGCCTGCCCTAGCGGCATTTTAGTGTGGCCGGCCCGTGCCCGCTTCGGCCAGGGTGGCTGGCTGCGCAACGCGACAGGAAAGTAAGAGTAACCTACCACCACGCTACGTGAGTCGCGGCTCCAAGATATGTTGGGAAGGCAGGAACTCGGCTCCGTGTGGCAAAGGACTCGGAGCGACAGGTGGAAGCAAAGGCAAGAAGGAGGGCAAAGTAAGTAGGAGTACACTCTGTAAAGAGAGCCTGAACACACGGGATCTCGGCCCACTTACTCGGCTGTCTGCAGAAGAGGTGAAGCCGCACGCGTGAGGGTGTCAGGGTGCAGAGTTCCATCAAGCGGCCACTGCTCCCGGTCCCCTCGTTGGCATGGGGGCCGAGACGTGTTGCAGAAGAATCAGTATTTTCTTGTGGGGTGTCTCCGGATCTACCTAGGACCGATGAGAGAGGATACAGCCCCAAGGCATGGTAGCTGGAACAGACTGCTGGTGGCCCCTGTGGGAAGAAACGAATGGGTTAGGGAGCCTAGCATCTAGCATCCCAGGGTCCATCCCAGAGGTCCGAGTGTCCCAAGACCTGGAAATCGACTCCTGTTTCTGGACATCTCTGATAACAGGACACAGGACTAGAGTCCTGAGGCTCCCTGTCCTCGCACGGCGCTGACAACAGGACAGAGGCCCAGGGCCCTGTGGCCGCTTCCTAGTTCAGGCCTCAGGGGGCTTACCGTGATCTGAGGCGATCCCAAGGACACGGAGACAGTGGAACGAGAAGCGGGCAGAAGATCTCTGTGGGGGCCCGAAGGAGGCTCATCCGAAAACGGAAGCTGGGAGAGGGAAAACGTTGGGCAGCCAAAAAAGTCCTACCCGAGACGCGGCCAGGGGTCGGACGTGGGTGTGATCTACGGTACGCCTACTCGTGCAGATGTTGTCTTGTGGGTGGCGGGGAGGCCTAGCTAGTGCTTCTGTCCCCGATCTGCAACCACTCTATCCTGTCATGGGAGTCTAGTAGCGGCGGCCTGCCCTAGCGGCATTTTAGTGTGGCCGGCCCGTGCCCGCTTCGGCCAGGGTGGCTGGCTGCGCAACGCGACAGGAAAGTAAGAGTAACCTACCACCACGCTACGTGAGTCGCGGCTCCAAGATATGTTGGGAAGGCAGGAACTCGGCTCCGTGTGGCAAAGGACTCGGAGCGACAGGTGGAAGCAAAGGCAAGAAGGAGGGCAAAGTAAGTAGGAGTACACTCTGTAAAGAGAGCCTGAACACACGGGATCTCGGCCCACTTACTCGGCTGTCTGCAGAAGAGGTGAAGCCGCACGCGTGAGGGTGTCAGGGTGCAGAGTTCCATCAAGCGGCCACTGCTCCCGGTCCCCTCGTTGGCATGGGGGCCGAGACGTGTTGCAGAAGAATCAGTATTTTCTTGTGGGGTGTCTCCGGATCTACCTAGGACCAATGAGAGAGGATACAGCCCCAAGGCATGGTAGCTGGAACAGACTGCTGGTGGCCCCTGTGGGAAGAAACGAATGGGTTAGGGAGCCTAGCATCTAGCATCCCAGGGTCCATCCCAGAGGTCCGAGTGTCCCAAGACCTGGAAATCGACTCCTGTTTCTGGACATCTCTGATAACAGGACACAGGACTAGAGTCCTGAGGCTCCCTGTCCTCGCACGGCGCTGACAACAGGACAGAGGCCCAGGGCCCTGTGGCCGCTTCCTAGTTCAGGCCTCAGGGGGCTTACCGTGATCTGAGGCGATCCCAAGGACACGGAGACAGTGGAACGAGAAGCGGGCAGAAGATCTCTGTGGGGGCCCGAAGGAGGCTCATCCGAAAACGGAAGCTGGGAGAGGGAAAACGTTGGGCAGCCAAAAAAGTCCTACCCGAGACGCGGCCAGGGGTCGGACGTGGGTGTGATCTACGGTACGCCTACTCGTGCAGATGTTGTCTTGTGGGTGGCGGGGAGGCCTAGCTAGTGCTTCGGTCCCCGATCTGCAACCACTCTATCCTGTCATGGGAGTCTAGTAGCGGCGGCCTGCCCTAGCGGCATTTTAGTGTGGCCGGCCCGTGCCCGCTTCGGCCAGGGTGGCTGGCTGCGCAACGCGACAGGAAAGTAAGAGTAACCTATCACCACGCTACGTGAGTCGCGGCTCCAAGATATGTTGGGAAGGCAGGAACTCGGCTCCGTGTGGCAAAGGACTCGGAGCGACAGGTGGAAGCAAAGGCAAGAAGGAGGGCAAAGTAAGTAGGAGTACACTCTGTAAAGAGAGCCTGAACACACGGGATCTCGGCCCACTTACTCGGCTGTCTGCAGAAGAGGTGAAGCCGCACGCGTGAGGGTGTCAGGGTGCAGAGTTCCATCAAGCGGCCACTGCTCCCGGTCCCCTCGTTGGCATGGGGGCCGAGACGTGTTGCAGAAGAATCAGTATTTTCTTGTGGGGTGTCTCCGGATCTACCTAGGACCGATGAGAGAGGATACAGCCCCAAGGCATGGTAGCTGGAACAGACTGCTGGTGGCCCCTGTGGGAAGAAACGAATGGGTTAGGGAGCCTAGCATCTAGCATCCCAGGGTCCATCCCAGAGGTCCGAGTGTCCCAAGACCTGGAAATCGACTCCTGTTTCTGGACATCTCTGATAACAGGACACAGGACTAGAGTCCTGAGGCTCCCTGTCCTCGCACGGCGCTGACAACAGGACAGAGGCCCAGGGCCCTGTGGCCGCTTCCTAGTTCAGGCCTCAGGGGGCTTACCGTGATCTGAGGCGATCCCAAGGACACGGAGACAGTGGAACGAGAAGCGGGCAGAAGATCTCTGTGGGGGCCCGAAGGAGGCTCATCCGAAAACGGAAGCTGGGAGAGGGAAAACGTTGGGCAGCCAAAAAAGTCCTACCCGAGACGCGGCCAGGGGTCGGACGTGGGTGTGATCTACGGTACGCCTACTCGTGCAGATGTTGTCTTGTGGGTGGCGGGGAGGCCTAGCTAGTGCTTCGGTCCCCGATCTGCAACCACTCTATCCTGTCATGGGAGTCTAGTAGCGGCGGCCTGCCCTAGCGGCATTTTAGTGTGGCCGGCCCGTGCCCGCTTCGGCCAGGGTGGCTGGCTGCGCAACGCGACAGGAAAGTAAGAGTAACCTATCACCACGCTACGTGAGTCGCGGCTCCAAGATATGTTGGGAAGGCAGGAACTCGGCTCCGTGTGGCAAAGGACTCGGAGCGACAGGTGGAAGCAAAGGCAAGAAGGAGGGCAAAGTAAGTAGGAGTACACTCTGTAAAGAGAGCCTGAACACACGGGATCTCGGCCCACTTACTCGGCTGTCTGCAGAAGAGGTGAAGCCGCACGCGTGAGGGTGTCAGGGTGCAGAGTTCCATCAAGCGGCCACTGCTCCCGGTCCCCTCGTTGGCATGGGGGCCGAGACGTGTTGCAGAAGAATCAGTATTTTCTTGTGGGGTGTCTCCGGATCTACCTAGGACCGATGAGAGAGGATACAGCCCCAAGGCATGGTAGCTGGAACAGACTGCTGGTGGCCCCTGTGGGAAGAAACGAATGGGTTAGGGAGCCTAGCATCTAGCATCCCAGGGTCCATCCCAGAGGTCCGAGTGTCCCAAGACCTGGAAATCGACTCCTGTTTCTGGACATCTCTGATAACAGGACACAGGACTAGAGTCCTGAGGCTCCCTGTCCTCGCACGGCGCTGACAACAGGACAGAGGCCCAGGGCCCTGTGGCCGCTTCCTAGTTCAGGCCTCAGGGGGCTTACCGTGATCTGAGGCGATCCCAAGGACACGGAGACAGTGGAACGAGAAGCGGGCAGAAGATCTCTGTGGGGGCCCGAAGGAGGCTCATCCGAAAACGGAAGCTGGGAGAGAGAAAACGTTGGGCAGCCAAAAAAGTCCTACCCGAGACGCGGCCAGGGGTCGGACGTGGGTGTGATCTACGGTACGCCTACTCGTGCAGATGTTGTCTTGTGGGTGGCGGGGAGGCCTAGCTAGTGCTTCTGTCCCCGATCTGCAACCACTCTATCCTGTCATGGGAGTCTAGTAGCGGCGGCCTGCCCTAGCGGCATTTTAGTGTGGCCGGCCCGTGCCCGCTTCGGCCAGGGTGGCTGGCTGCGCAACGCGACAGGAAAGTAAGAGTAACCTATCACCACGCTACGTGAGTCGCGGCTCCAAGATATGTTGGGAAGGCAGGAACTCGGCTCCGTGTGGCAAAGGACTCGGAGCGACAGGTGGAAGCAAAGGCAAGAAGGAGGGCAAAGTAAGTAGGAGTACACTCTGTAAAGAGAGCCTGAACACACGGGATCTCGGCCCACTTACTCGGCTGTCTGCAGAAGAGGTGAAGCCGCACGCGTGAGGGTGTCAGGGTGCAGAGTTCCATCAAGCGGCCACTGCTCCCGGTCCCCTCGTTGGCATGGGGGCCGAGACGTGTTGCAGAAGAATCAGTATTTTCTTGTGGGGTGTCTCCGGATCTACCTAGGACCGATGAGAGAGGATACAGCCCCAAGGCATGGTAGCTGGAACAGACTGCTGGTGGCCCCTGTGGGAAGAAACGAATGGGTTAGGGAGCCTAGCATCTAGCATCCCAGGGTCCATCCCAGAGGTCCGAGTGTCCCAAGACCTGGAAATCGACTCCTGTTTCTGGACATCTCTGATAACAGGACACAGGACTAGAGTCCTGAGGCTCCCTGTCCTCGCACGGCGCTGACAACAGGACAGAGGCCCAGGGCCCTGTGGCCGCTTCCTAGTTCAGGCCTCAGGGGGCTTACCGTGATCTGAGGCGATCCCAAGGACACGGAGACAGTGGAACGAGAAGCGGGCAGAAGATCTCTGTGGGGGCCCGAAGGAGGCTCATCCGAAAACGGAAGCTGGGAGAGGGAAAACGTTGGGCAGCCAAAAAAGTCCTACCCGAGACGCGGCCAGGGGTCGGACGTGGGTGTGATCTACGGTACGCCTACTCGTGCAGATGTTGTCTTGTGGGTGGCGGGGAGGCCTAGCTAGTGCTTCTGTCCCCGATCTGCAACCACTCTATCCTGTCATGGGAGTCTAGTAGCGGCGGCCTGCCCTAGCGGCATTTTAGTGTGGCCGGCCCGTGCCCGCTTCGGCCAGGGTGGCTGGCTGCGCAACGCGACAGGAAAGTAAGAGTAACCTACCACCACGCTACGTGAGTCGCGGCTCCAAGATATGTTGGGAAGGCAGGAACTCGGCTCCGTGTGGCAAAGGACTCGGAGCGACAGGTGGAAGCAAAGGCAAGAAGGAGGGCAAAGTAAGTAGGAGTACACTCTGTAAAGAGAGCCTGAACACACGGGATCTCGGCCCACTTACTCGGCTGTCTGCAGAAGAGGTGAAGCCGCACGCGTGAGGGTGTCAGGGTGCAGAGTTCCATCAAGCGGCCACTGCTCCCGGTCCCCTCGTTGGCATGGGGGCCGAGACGTGTTGCAGAAGAATCAGTATTTTCTTGTGGGGTGTCTCCGGATCTACCTAGGACCAATGAGAGAGGATACAGCCCCAAGGCATGGTAGCTGGAACAGACTGCTGGTGGCCCCTGTGGGAAGAAACGAATGGGTTAGGGAGCCTAGCATCTAGCATCCCAGGGTCCATCCCAGAGGTCCGAGTGTCCCAAGACCTGGAAATCGACTCCTGTTTCTGGACATCTCTGATAACAGGACACAGGACTAGAGTCCTGAGGCTCCCTGTCCTCGCACGGCGCTGACAACAGGACAGAGGCCCAGGGCCCTGTGGCCGCTTCCTAGTTCAGGCCTCAGGGGGCTTACCGTGATCTGAGGCGATCCCAAGGACACGGAGACAGTGGAACGAGAAGCGGGCAGAAGATCTCTGTGGGGGCCCGAAGGAGGCTCATCCGAAAACGGAAGCTGGGAGAGGGAAAACGTTGGGCAGCCAAAAAAGTCCTACCCGAGACGCGGCCAGGGGTCGGACGTGGGTGTGATCTACGGTACGCCTACTCGTGCAGATGTTGTCTTGTGGGTGGCGGGGAGGCCTAGCTAGTGCTTCTGTCCCCGATCTGCAACCACTCTATCCTGTCATGGGAGTCTAGTAGCGGCGGCCTGCCCTAGCGGCATTTTAGTGTGGCCGGCCCGTGCCCGCTTCGGCCAGGGTGGCTGGCTGCGCAACGCGACAGGAAAGTAAGAGTAACCTACCACCACGCTACGTGAGTCGCGGCTCCAAGATATGTTGGGAAGGCAGGAACTCGGCTCCGTGTGGCAAAGGACTCGGAGCGACAGGTGGAAGCAAAGGCAAGAAGGAGGGCAAAGTAAGTAGGAGTACACTCTGTAAAGAGAGCCTGAACACACGGGATCTCGGCCCACTTACTCGGCTGTCTGCAGAAGAGGTGAAGCCGCACGCGTGAGGGTGTCAGGGTGCAGAGTTCCATCAAGCGGCCACTGCTCCCGGTCCCCTCGTTGGCATGGGGGCCGAGACGTGTTGCAGAAGAATCAGTATTTTCTTGTGGGGTGTCTCCGGATCTACCTAGGACCAATGAGAGAGGATACAGCCCCAAGGCATGGTAGCTGGAACAGACTGCTGGTGGCCCCTGTGGGAAGAAACGAATGGGTTAGGGAGCCTAGCATCTAGCATCCCAGGGTCCATCCCAGAGGTCCGAGTGTCCCAAGACCTGGAAATCGACTCCTGTTTCTGGACATCTCTGATAACAGGACACAGGACTAGAGTCCTGAGGCTCCCTGTCCTCGCACGGCGCTGACAACAGGACAGAGGCCCAGGGCCCTGTGGCCGCTTCCTAGTTCAGGCCTCAGGGGGCTTACCGTGATCTGAGGCGATCCCAAGGACACGGAGACAGTGGAACGAGAAGCGGGCAGAAGATCTCTGTGGGGGCCCGAAGGAGGCTCATCCGAAAACGGAAGCTGGGAGAGGGAAAACGTTGGGCAGCCAAAAAAGTCCTACCCGAGACGCGGCCAGGGGTCGGACGTGGGTGTGATCTACGGTACGCCTACTCGTGCAGATGTTGTCTTGTGGGTGGCGGGGAGGCCTAGCTAGTGCTTCTGTCCCCGATCTGCAACCACTCTATCCTGTCATGGGAGTCTAGTAGCGGCGGCCTGCCCTAGCGGCATTTTAGTGTGGCCGGCCCGTGCCCGCTTCGGCCAGGGTGGCTGGCTGCGCAACGCGACAGGAAAGTAAGAGTAACCTACCACCACGCTACGTGAGTCGCGGCTCCAAGATATGTTGGGAAGGCAGGAACTCGGCTCCGTGTGGCAAAGGACTCGGAGCGACAGGTGGAAGCAAAGGCAAGAAGGAGGGCAAAGTAAGTAGGAGTACACTCTGTAAAGAGAGCCTGAACACACGGGATCTCGGCCCACTTACTCGGCTGTCTGCAGAAGAGGTGAAGCCGCACGCGTGAGGGTGTCAGGGTGCAGAGTTCCATCAAGCGGCCACTGCTCCCGGTCCCCTCGTTGGCATGGGGGCCGAGACGTGTTGCAGAAGAATCAGTATTTTCTTGTGGGGTGTCTCCGGATCTACCTAGGACCAATGAGAGAGGATACAGCCCCAAGGCATGGTAGCTGGAACAGACTGCTGGTGGCCCCTGTGGGAAGAAACGAATGGGTTAGGGAGCCTAGCATCTAGCATCCCAGGGTCCATCCCAGAGGTCCGAGTGTCCCAAGACCTGGAAATCGACTCCTGTTTCTGGACATCTCTGATAACAGGACACAGGACTAGAGTCCTGAGGCTCCCTGTCCTCGCACGGCGCTGACAACAGGACAGAGGCCCAGGGCCCTGTGGCCGCTTCCTAGTTCAGGCCTCAGGGGGCTTACCGTGATCTGAGGCGATCCCAAGGACACGGAGACAGTGGAACGAGAAGCGGGCAGAAGATCTCTGTGGGGGCCCGAAGGAGGCTCATCCGAAAACGGAAGCTGGGAGAGGGAAAACGTTGGGCAGCCAAAAAAGTCCTACCCGAGACGCGGCCAGGGGTCGGACGTGGGTGTGATCTACGGTACGCCTACTCGTGCAGATGTTGTCTTGTGGGTGGCGGGGAGGCCTAGCTAGTGCTTCGGTCCCCGATCTGCAACCACTCTATCCTGTCATGGGAGTCTAGTAGCGGCGGCCTGCCCTAGCGGCATTTTAGTGTGGCCGGCCCGTGCCCGCTTCGGCCAGGGTGGCTGGCTGCGCAACGCGACAGGAAAGTAAGAGTAACCTATCACCACGCTACGTGAGTCGCGGCTCCAAGATATGTTGGGAAGGCAGGAACTCGGCTCCGTGTGGCAAAGGACTCGGAGCGACAGGTGGAAGCAAAGGCAAGAAGGAGGGCAAAGTAAGTAGGAGTACACTCTGTAAAGAGAGCCTGAACACACGGGATCTCGGCCCACTTACTCGGCTGTCTGCAGAAGAGGTGAAGCCGCACGCGTGAGGGTGTCAGGGTGCAGAGTTCCATCAAGCGGCCACTGCTCCCGGTCCCCTCGTTGGCATGGGGGCCGAGACGTGTTGCAGAAGAATCAGTATTTTCTTGTGGGGTGTCTCCGGATCTACCTAGGACCGATGAGAGAGGATACAGCCCCAAGGCATGGTAGCTGGAACAGACTGCTGGTGGCCCCTGTGGGAAGAAACGAATGGGTTAGGGAGCCTAGCATCTAGCATCCCAGGGTCCATCCCAGAGGTCCGAGTGTCCCAAGACCTGGAAATCGACTCCTGTTTCTGGACATCTCTGATAACAGGACACAGGACTAGAGTCCTGAGGCTCCCTGTCCTCGCACGGCGCTGACAACAGGACAGAGGCCCAGGGCCCTGTGGCCGCTTCCTAGTTCAGGCCTCAGGGGGCTTACCGTGATCTGAGGCGATCCCAAGGACACGGAGACAGTGGAACGAGAAGCGGGCAGAAGATCTCTGTGGGGGCCCGAAGGAGGCTCATCCGAAAACGGAAGCTGGGAGAGGGAAAACGTTGGGCAGCCAAAAAAGTCCTACCCGAGACGCGGCCAGGGGTCGGACGTGGGTGTGATCTACGGTACGCCTACTCGTGCAGATGTTGTCTTGTGGGTGGCGGGGAGGCCTAGCTAGTGCTTCTGTCCCCGATCTGCAACCACTCTATCCTGTCATGGGAGTCTAGTAGCGGCGGCCTGCCCTAGCGGCATTTTAGTGTGGCCGGCCCGTGCCCGCTTCGGCCAGGGTGGCTGGCTGCGCAACGCGACAGGAAAGTAAGAGTAACCTACCACCACGCTACGTGAGTCGCGGCTCCAAGATATGTTGGGAAGGCAGGAACTCGGCTCCGTGTGGCAAAGGACTCGGAGCGACAGGTGGAAGCAAAGGCAAGAAGGAGGGCAAAGTAAGTAGGAGTACACTCTGTAAAGAGAGCCTGAACACACGGGATCTCGGCCCACTTACTCGGCTGTCTGCAGAAGAGGTGAAGCCGCACGCGTGAGGGTGTCAGGGTGCAGAGTTCCATCAAGCGGCCACTGCTCCCGGTCCCCTCGTTGGCATGGGGGCCGAGACGTGTTGCAGAAGAATCAGTATTTTCTTGTGGGGTGTCTCCGGATCTACCTAGGACCGATGAGAGAGGATACAGCCCCAAGGCATGGTAGCTGGAACAGACTGCTGGTGGCCCCTGTGGGAAGAAACGAATGGGTTAGGGAGCCTAGCATCTAGCATCCCAGGGTCCATCCCAGAGGTCCGAGTGTCCCAAGACCTGGAAATCGACTCCTGTTTCTGGACATCTCTGATAACAGGACACAGGACTAGAGTCCTGAGGCTCCCTGTCCTCGCACGGCGCTGACAACAGGACAGAGGCCCAGGGCCCTGTGGCCGCTTCCTAGTTCAGGCCTCAGGGGGCTTACCGTGATCTGAGGCGATCCCAAGGACACGGAGACAGTGGAACGAGAAGCGGGCAGAAGATCTCTGTGGGGGCCCGAAGGAGGCTCATCCGAAAACGGAAGCTGGGAGAGGGAAAACGTTGGGCAGCCAAAAAAGTCCTACCCGAGACGCGGCCAGGGGTCGGACGTGGGTGTGATCTACGGTACGCCTACTCGTGCAGATGTTGTCTTGTGGGTGGCGGGGAGGCCTAGCTAGTGCTTCTGTCCCCGATCTGCAACCACTCTATCCTGTCATGGGAGTCTAGTAGCGGCGGCCTGCCCTAGCGGCATTTTAGTGTGGCCGGCCCGTGCCCGCTTCGGCCAGGGTGGCTGGCTGCGCAACGCGACAGGAAAGTAAGAGTAACCTACCACCACGCTACGTGAGTCGCGGCTCCAAGATATGTTGGGAAGGCAGGAACTCGGCTCCGTGTGGCAAAGGACTCGGAGCGACAGGTGGAAGCAAAGGCAAGAAGGAGGGCAAAGTAAGTAGGAGTACACTCTGTAAAGAGAGCCTGAACACACGGGATCTCGGCCCACTTACTCGGCTGTCTGCAGAAGAGGTGAAGCCGCACGCGTGAGGGTGTCAGGGTGCAGAGTTCCATCAAGCGGCCACTGCTCCCGGTCCCCTCGTTGGCATGGGGGCCGAGACGTGTTGCAGAAGAATCAGTATTTTCTTGTGGGGTGTCTCCGGATCTACCTAGGACCAATGAGAGAGGATACAGCCCCAAGGCATGGTAGCTGGAACAGACTGCTGGTGGCCCCTGTGGGAAGAAACGAATGGGTTAGGGAGCCTAGCATCTAGCATCCCAGGGTCCATCCCAGAGGTCCGAGTGTCCCAAGACCTGGAAATCGACTCCTGTTTCTGGACATCTCTGATAACAGGACACAGGACTAGAGTCCTGAGGCTCCCTGTCCTCGCACGGCGCTGACAACAGGACAGAGGCGAAGGGCCCTGTGGCCGCTTCCTAGTTCAGGCCTCAGGGGGCTTACCGTGATCTGAGGCGATCCCAAGGACACGGAGACAGTGGAACGAGAAGCGGGCAGAAGATCTCTGTGGGGGCCCGAAGGAGGCTCATCCGAAAACGGAAGCTGGGAGAGGGAAAACGTTGGGCAGCCAAAAAAGTCCTACCCGAGACGCGGCCAGGGGTCGGACGTGGGTGTGATCTACGGTACGCCTACTCGTGCAGATGTTGTCTTGTGGGTGGCGGGGAGGCCTAGCTAGTGCTTCGGTCCCCGATCTGCAACCACTCTATCCTGTCATGGGAGTCTAGTAGCGGCGGCCTGCCCTAGCGGCATTTTAGTGTGGCCGGCCCGTGCCCGCTTCGGCCAGGGTGGCTGGCTGCGCAACGCGACAGGAAAGTAAGAGTAACCTACCACCACGCTACGTGAGTCGCGGCTCCAAGATATGTTGGGAAGGCAGGAACTCGGCTCCGTGTGGCAAAGGACTCGGAGCGACAGGTGGAAGCAAAGGCAAGAAGGAGGGCAAAGTAAGTAGGAGTACACTCTGTAAAGAGAGCCTGAACACACGGGATCTCGGCCCACTTACTCGGCTGTCTGCAGAAGAGGTGAAGCCGCACGCGTGAGGGTGTCAGGGTGCAGAGTTCCATCAAGCGGCCACTGCTCCCGGTCCCCTCGTTGGCATGGGGGCCGAGACGTGTTGCAGAAGAATCAGTATTTTCTTGTGGGGTGTCTCCGGATCTACCTAGGACCGATGAGAGAGGATACAGCCCCAAGGCATGGTAGCTGGAACAGACTGCTGGTGGCCCCTGTGGGAAGAAACGAATGGGTTAGGGAGCCTAGCATCTAGCATCCCAGGGTCCATCCCAGAGGTCCGAGTGTCCCAAGACCTGGAAATCGACTCCTGTTTCTGGACATCTCTGATAACAGGACACAGGACTAGAGTCCTGAGGCTCCCTGTCCTCGCACGGCGCTGACAACAGGACAGAGGCCCAGGGCCCTGTGGCCGCTTCCTAGTTCAGGCCTCAGGGGGCTTACCGTGATCTGAGGCGATCCCAAGGACACGGAGACAGTGGAACGAGAAGCGGGCAGAAGATCTCTGTGGGGGCACGAAGAAGGCTCATCCGAAAACGGAAGCTGGGAGAGGGAAAACGTTGGGCAGCCAAAAAAGTCCTACCCGAGACGCGGCCAGGGGTCGGACGTGGGTGTGATCTACGGTACGCCTACTCGTGCAGATGTTGTCTTGTGGGTGGCGGGGAGGCCTAGCTAGTGCTTCTGTCCCCGATCTGCAACCACTCTATCCTGTCATGGGAGTCTAGTAGCGGCGGCCTGCCCTAGCGGCATTTTAGTGTGTCCGGCCCGTGCCCGCTTCGGCCAGGGTGGCTGGCTGCGCAACGCGACAGGAAAGTAAGAGTAACCTACCACCACGCTACGTGAGTCGCGGCTCCAAGATATGTTGGGAAGGCAGGAACTCGGCTCCGTGTGGCAAAGGACTCGGAGCGACAGGTGGAAGCAAAGGCAAGAAGGAGGGCAAAGTAAGTAGGAGTACACTCTGTAAAGAGAGCCTGAACACACGGGATCTCGGCCCACTTACTCGGCTGTCTGCAGAAGAGGTGAAGCCGCACGCGTGAGGGTGTCAGGGTGCAGAGTTCCATCAAGCGGCCACTGCTCCCGGTCCCCTCGTTGGCATGGGGGCCGAGACGTGTTGCAGAAGAATCAGTATTTTCTTGTGGGGTGTCTCCGGATCTACCTAGGACCGATGAGAGAGGATACAGCCCCAAGGCATGGTAGCTGGAACAGACTGCTGGTGGCCCCTGTGGGAAGAAACGAATGGGTTAGGGAGCCTAGCATCTAGCATCCCAGGGTCCATCCCAGAGGTCCGAGTGTCCCAAGACCTGGAAATCGACTCCTGTTTCTGGACATCTCTGATAACAGGACACAGGACTAGAGTCCTGAGGCTCCCTGTCCTCGCACGGCGCTGACAACAGGACAGAGGCCCAGGGCCCTGTGGCCGCTTCCTAGTTCAGGCCTCAGGGGGCTTACCGTGATCTGAGGCGATCCCAAGGACACGGAGACAGTGGAACGAGAAGCGGGCAGAAGATCTCTGTGGGGGCCCGAAGGAGGCTCATCCGAAAACGGAAGCTGGGAGAGGGAAAACGTTGGGCAGCCAAAAAAGTCCTACCCGAGACGCGGCCAGGGGTCGGACGTGGGTGTGATCTACGGTACGCCTACTCGTGCAGATGTTGTCTTGTGGGTGGCGGGGAGGCCTAGCTAGTGCTTCTGACCCCGATCTGCAACCACTCTATCCTGTCATGGGAGTCTAGTAGCGGTGGCCTGCCCTAGCGGCATTTTAGTGTGGCCGGCCCGTGCCCGCTTCGGCCAGGGTGGCTGGCTGCGCAACGCGACAGGAAAGTAAGAGTAACCTACCACCACGCTACGTGAGTCGCGGCTCCAAGATATGTTGGGAAGGCAGGAACTCGGCTCCGTGTGGCAAAGGACTCGGAGCGACAGGTGGAAGCAAAGGCAAGAAGGAGGGCAAAGTAAGTAGGAGTACACTCTGTAAAGAGAGCCTGAACACACGGGATCTCGGCCCACTTACTCGGCTGTCTGCAGAAGAGGTGAAGCCGCACGCGTGAGGGTGTCAGGGTGCAGAGTTCCATCAAGCGGCCACTGCTCCCGGTCCCCTCGTTGGCATGGGGGCCGAGACGTGTTGCAGAAGAATCAGTATTTTCTTGTGGGGTGTCTCCGGATCTACCTAGGACCGATGAGAGAGGATACAGCCCCAAGGCATGGTAGCTGGAACAGACTGCTGGTGGCCCCTGTGGGAAGAAACGAATGGGTTAGGGAGCCTAGCATCTAGCATCCCAGGGTCCATCCCAGAGGTCCGAGTGTCCCAAGACCTGGAAATCGACTCCTGTTTCTGGACATCTCTGATAACAGGACACAGGACTAGAGTCCTGAGGCTCCCTGTCCTCGCACGGCGCTGACAACAGGACAGAGGCCCAGGGCCCTGTGGCCGCTTCCTAGTTCAGGCCTCAGGGGGCTTACCGTGATCTGAGGCGATCCCAAGGACACGGAGACAGTGGAACGAGAAGCGGGCAGAAGATCTCTGTGGGGGCCCGAAGGAGGCTCATCCGAAAACGGAAGCTGGGAGAGGGAAAACGTTGGGCAGCCAAAAAAGTCCTACCCGAGACGCGGCCAGGGGTCGGACGTGGGTGTGATCTACGGTACGCCTACTCGTGCAGATGTTGTCTTGTGGGTGGCGGGGAGGCCTAGCTAGTGCTTCTGTCCCCGATCTGCAACCACTCTATCCTGTCATGGGAGTCTAGTAGCGGCGGCCTGCCCTAGCGGCATTTTAGTGTGGCCGGCCCGTGCCCGCTTCGGCCAGGGTGGCTGGCTGCGCAACGCGACAGGAAAGTAAGAGTAACCTATCACCACGCTACGTGAGTCGCGGCTCCAAGATATGTTGGGAAGGCAGGAACTTGGCTCCGTGTGGCAAAGGACTCGGAGTGACAGGTGGAAGCAAAGGCAAGAAGGAGGGCAAAGTAAGTAGGAGTACACTCTGTAAAGAGAGCCTGAACACACGGGATCTCGGCCCACTTACTCGGCTGTCTGCAGAAGAGGTGAAGCCGCACGCGTGAGGGTGTCAGGGTGCAGAGTTCCATCAAGCGGCCACTGCTCCCGGTCCCCTCGTTGGCATGGGGGCCGAGACGTGTTGCAGAAGAATCAGTATTTTCTTGTGGGGTGTCTCCGGATCTACCTAGGACCAATGAGAGAGGATACAGCCCCAAGGCATGGTAGCTGGAACAGACTGCTGGTGGCCCCTGTGGGAAGAAACGAATGGGTTAGGGAGCCTAGCATCTAGCATCCCAGGGTCCATCCCAGAGGTCCGAGTGTCCCAAGACCTGGAAATCGACTCCTGTTTCTGGACATCTCTGATAACAGGACACAGGACTAGAGTCCTGAGGCTCCCTGTCCTCGCACGGCGCTGACAACAGGACAGAGGCCCAGGGCCCTGTGGCCGCTTCCTAGTTCAGGCCTCAGGGGGCTTACCGTGATCTGAGGCGATCCCAAGGACACGGAGACAGTGGAACGAGAAGCGGGCAGAAGATCTCTGTGGGGGCCCGAAGGAGGCTCATCCGAAAACGGAAGCTGGGAGAGGGAAAACGTTGGGCAGCCAAAAAAGTCCTACCCGAGACGCGGCCAGGGGTCGGACGTGGGTGTGATCTACGGTACGCCTACTCGTGCAGATGTTGTCTTGTGGGTGGCGGGGAGGCCTAGCTAGTGCTTCTGTCCCCGATCTGCAACCACTCTATCCTGTCATGGGAGTCTAGTAGCGGCGGCCTGCCCTAGCGGCATTTTAGTGTGGCCGGCCCTTGCCCGCTTCGGCCAGGGTGGCTGGCTGCGCAACGCGACAGGAAAGTAAGAGTAACCTACCACCACGCTACGTGAGTCGCGGCTCCAAGATATGTTGGGAAGGCAGGAACTCGGCTCCGTGTGGCAAAGGACTCGGAGCGACAGGTGGAAGCAAAGGCAAGAAGGAGGGCAAAGTAAGTAGGAGTACACTCTGTAAAGAGAGCCTGAACACACGGGATCTCGGCCCACTTACTCGGCTGTCTGCAGAAGAGGTGAAGCCGCACGCGTGAGGGTGTCAGGGTGCAGAGTTCCATCAAGCGGCCACTGCTCCCGGTCCCCTCGTTGGCATGGGGGCCGAGACGTGTTGCAGAAGAATCAGTATTTTCTTGTGGGGTGTCTCCGGATCTACCTAGGACCGATGAGAGAGGATACAGCCCCAAGGCATGGTAGCTGGAACAGACTGCTGGTGGCCCCTGTGGGAAGAAACGAATGGGTTAGGGAGCCTAGCATCTAGCATCCCAGGGTCCATCCCAGAGGTCCGAGTGTCCCAAGACCTGGAAATCGACTCCTGTTTCTGGACATCTCTGATAACAGGACACAGGACTAGAGTCCTGAGGCTCCCTGTCCTCGCACGGCGCTGACAACAGGACAGAGGCCCAGGGCCCTGTGGCCGCTTCCTAGTTCAGGCCTCAGGGGGCTTACCGTGATCTGAGGCGATCCCAAGGACACGGAGACAGTGGAACGAGAAGCGGGCAGAAGATCTCTGTGGGGGCCCGAAGGAGGCTCATCCGAAAACAGAAGCTGGGAGAGGGAAAACGTTGGGCAGCCAAAAAAGTCCTACCCGAGACGCGGCCAGGGGTCGGACGTGGGTGTGATCTACGGTACGCCTACTCGTGCAGATGTTGTCTTGTGGGTGGCGGGGAGGCCTAGCTAGTGCTTCTGTCCCCGATCTGCAACCACTCTATCCTGTCATGGGAGTCTAGTAGCGGCGGCCTGCCCTAGCGGCATTTTAGTGTGGCCGGCCCGTGCCCGCTTCGGCCAGGGTGGCTGGCTGCGCAACGCGACAGGAAAGTAAGAGTAACCTACCACCACGCTACGTGAGTCGCGGCTCCAAGATATGTTGGGAAGGCAGGAACTCGGCTCCGTGTGGCAAAGGACTCGGAGCGACAGGTGGAAGCAAAGGCAAGAAGGAGGGCAAAGTAAGTAGGAGTACACTCTGTAAAGAGAGCCTGAACACACGGGATCTCGGCCCACTTACTCGGCTGTCTGCAGAAGAGGTGAAGCCGCACGCGTGAGGGTGTCAGGGTGCAGAGTTCCATCAAGCGGCCACTGCTCCCGGTCCCCTCGTTGGCATGGGGGCCGAGACGTGTTGCAGAAGAATCAGTATTTTCTTGTGGGGTGTCTCCGGATCTACCTAGGACCAATGAGAGAGGATACAGCCCCAAGGCATGGTAGCTGGAACAGACTGCTGGTGGCCCCTGTGGGAAGAAACGAATGGGTTAGGGAGCCTAGCATCTAGCATCCCAGGGTCCATCCCAGAGGTCCGAGTGTCCCAAGACCTGGAAATCGACTCCTGTTTCTGGACATCTCTGATAACAGGACACAGGACTAGAGTCCTGAGGCTCCCTGTCCTCGCACGGCGCTGACAACAGGACAGAGGCCCAGGGCCCTGTGGCCGCTTCCTAGTTCAGGCCTCAGGGGGCTTACCGTGATCTGAGGCGATCCCAAGGACACGGAGACAGTGGAACGAGAAGCGGGCAGAAGATCTCTGTGGGGGCCCGAAGGAGGCTCATCCGAAAACGGAAGCTGGGAGAGGGAAAACGTTGGGCAGCCAAAAAAGTCCTACCCGAGACGCGGCCAGGGGTCGGACGTGGGTGTGATCTACGGTACGCCTACTCGTGCAGATGTTGTCTTGTGGGTGGCGGGGAGGCCTAGCTAGTGCTTCTGTCCCCGATCTGCAACCACTCTATCCTGTCATGGGAGTCTAGTAGCGGCGGCCTGCCCTAGCGGCATTTTAGTGTGGCCGGCCCGTGCCCGCTTCGGCCAGGGTGGCTGGCTGCGCAACGCGACAGGAAAGTAAGAGTAACCTACCACCACGCTACGTGAGTCGCGGCTCCAAGATATGTTGGGAAGGCAGGAACTCGGCTCCGTGTGGCAAAGGACTCGGAGCGACAGGTGGAAGCAAAGGCAAGAAGGAGGGCAAAGTAAGTAGGAGTACACTCTGTAAAGAGAGCCTGAACACACGGGATCTCGGCCCACTTACTCGGCTGTCTGCAGAAGAGGTGAAGCCGCACGCGTGAGGGTGTCAGGGTGCAGAGTTCCATCAAG